>NC_054552.1:2224451-2934451 GCF_017654505.1 Polyodon spathula | reverse complement strand
CAGTTGTGCAGACAATTCCAAGCATGGCTAAACTCTTTTGCCCTTGAAGGTATAAATGTTTATATTGTTTGTTTGTTTTTTTTAATTTATAGCTTTAAAACACTGACTTGACCTTTATGTGAAGTCGCATAGTCAGTCTGAGCTTGGGGTGTGTCCATTTCAAAGCTGTCATAGGGATGGTACAATGTCATTTTATCTAAGATTTTTTTTAGTAGTTACATTTGAATTACAGACATTAAACAGTCAAGTAAGAGAGATGGTGTTCAGTTAACATTTTTATACCGAGCCTGTCAGTCGAGTCCCAGCTATACTGTTAAGTCTCTTCAAGTTTATGTTTAGCTATAGCTCCCAGAATCTTTTATACAGATTCCATGTATTAACAGAGTATGGGTCACTCTTCAAGATTTTAATCCTTATACTTTCTTATAGCTTCCTTTAGTGTATTTATACTGCCAAAGTTACTTGAATGATAACTCCTTTGTAATCTAACAGATATTACGGGGGGGGGGTGGGTGGGGTGGGGTTTTAGACTGTAAATCCTCCATTATAGAGAAAACTGAAGGTTGAGTAATAAATGTGTCTCTCTCCCCCCAGAAAATGATGAGCACCACAAGTGGCATCATCCAATGACAAGGACATTTTTGATAGAGCATTACATTTGAATCAGGTTTTGTGCTAATTAAGATTTGATGCATGAATATACCGATGCATTAAAAAGGAACACTCGTTTTGATCATGCAAGATAATATTTACATAGCACATTGTTCAACGATCACAGTTTAAAAAAATGTTTCTTTCAGACCAGACAATGCGCAGTACGTGTGTCTTGTGTCTCACATTTGTGTTTGGCTTAACATTGAGGAAACCCTGCCAAAGGCACCCCAGTGAGACACAAAGCTAGCTGGCTCATGACCACGGGCACCACTGCCATGGAGAAACCAAGGAGAAAATAGAAAAGTCACATCTGGGCTTAACTTTGTGCTGAATGGAGGGGTGGAACCCCATTAAGAATGGATCAGGCACACATCCCAGTGGACAAGTCTATTGGCATGATCATCATCCCTGTAAATGACTATGTTATTTGAAATTGGTCCATAGCCTTGCCCATTAAGTTTGTTAGCTGCCCCTGTGCTGGCAAAACTATAATAAATAAAAAATATGAAGCAGACCAGAAGTTCTCAAACTGTGGGGTCGCATGTGTCTTTTAATGGGTTTGTTTAAAAAAAAAAAATATATATATATATATATATATATATATATATATATATATATATATATATATATATATATATATATATATATATATATATATTAGTAGTGTAAGAAACAGGTGTTCTCATTTATTATTATTATTATTGGCACTTTTTACTGTAAATTTTACTCCCAATGACTGCTTCACTCTACCTGCCCTTGTCTGAACGTTCTGAACTGGTTACCTGGCAACCAACTTGCCTGTCATTATTCATTTATTTACTGTTGGCTGTAAAAAAAATCTTGCGATTTTATTGTGAATTTAAAATAACCAATGGCAATATATTAGTTTTGTTGATATTGCAATGCTGTTTTACTTTTCAATACTAACTATTCTGCAATAACACAGGGCGGTGGGGTCACGTAATAATTTCTATTGCAAGAAGGGGGTGCAGCGAAGTTTAAGAACCACAGAAATAGATAAAACTAATGCCAGTGGACAGGACAAGTGGTACCCAAGGCCAACTTCCAAACAACAAACAATAAACGTCACAGATGAAGGAGGGTATTTATGTGGTTTAATGATTATGTATTTGACTAGGGAGAGGTTTCGCCTTTCAGAAATACAACTAAGTTTCCAATTATAAGCATCTTTCGTGAATACACAAACAAACTGCTAGCTGTGATTGATAGTGTTTAGTGATGTGCCACTCTATGTTTTATCTTGCTCTTTTTAAATTTAAAGGTTCATAAACAAAATATTCCTATAATCGCTGTTGTTTTTTCTTGTGTTATTGTGACTCCCAACACATTCCTTACAAATATGACTGGCTTGGAGACATCCTGTTAAAATGAGATCCCAAAAATTCCTATAATAAGTATTTTGGTTGCTTCCCTGCCACCCTTCCATAGGATGGTTTGCATTACCTGTTTTGGACTAATTCTGGAGTACAAGAAATGCTCAAAGAGAAGCAACCAAAATACTTATTATAGGAATTTTTGGGATCTCATTTTAACAGGATGCCTCCAAGCCAGTCATTTATGAACCTTTAAATTTAAAAAGAGCAAGATAAAACATAGAGTGGCACATCACTAAACACTATCAATCACAGCTAGCAGTTTGTTTGTGTATTCACGAAAGATGCTTATAATAAAAACCTGCTCGACGCGTTTAAAGGGCAGACCTGAGGAAACAGCAGAGCATTATCTTATAGGGCTAACAATCTCCCAAGACTCGCCTCTCAGCCATTCAGAGAAGGGGAAAGTCCACACACCCACTTTCCCACCTCCCCATGTCACTGCCATGACTCACAGGCGGTTGTTGGACGACTTCCGCCCTCTTCCTGCAACCCTGTGAACACGCCAGCAGAGTCAGCACAGATCTCCCCCTGCTACACATCCGAATTAAATTTAGCTATATTTAAAAATTGACTTACAAGGCTTTTTTAATGGGAGATGACCAGTTAATGCATTGGTGGTTTCAAAAGATAAAGCTTATGGTATTTCTTTTTCCTTTAATTTATGTCCAATGATTGTGAAAGCGGTGTGCAGGTGAAGCTGTTAAAGTGGCCTTGTTGAGTGTTCCATCAGCTGTTACGAAATATTCAGAAACAGGTGTGCATGACTGGTGCTGATGTGTTCACTCTACCAGTCAGCCATTCACAGCACAGCAAAGAGAAAAGATTTTCACACCTGTGGTCACTATACTGCATGTTGTTGGTTGTCTCCTAATGAAAAATTAAATTAGTAATTTCATCTAATAATTTGTAAGCCAAGGGCCAGTAGTACAAATGATATTTGTTTTATAAGTGTTGTCATCTGTTTATGTAAGGCTTAAGACAAATATATAGATTTATATTATATATATATATATATCATATATATATCCTATATATATAGAATATAGATATATATATTCAATATATATATTTTATATGACAAAGATTTCTTCAATAACATTTCTTACAACGTTTTATCTTAAACTTTCAGCTGTTATATTGGAAGATGATGAGATGGTCCTTCCACCTGGAATTGCTCATTTGTTTGTACAAGATGCAAGAAGTTTTAATTTTTTTTATATATGTGTGTATTATAAGGAATTGAATAGATAGGACACGTTAGATGATAAATTATACATGGGTGAAGGGAATAAGTCAAATAGACTGTCACTCTGGTCAGGGGGTTCTGCAAGTATTACTAGCATGTTAATAAATAAAGCAACTTTATTTTCAAATTTGAATTATTGAATTAACAAAGCATCAAAGCACAGAAAAGTGATCTGAACTTTCTGCCTAACTGCTAATTAATTTTGCAATGCAATGTGCTACCTCTTGTTCTCACTGTAACTGTGAAGAGGCGATTGTGCAACACAGAAAGCGAACCAGCCAAAAAAAAAGCTAAAAAGATACTTTTCAGACTCTTAACCTTTAATAAAAATGTACCTCTAGTGTAATCAAAGAAGAAGAAAAAAAATCAAATAAAAGCCAAGAACTTGCCTTCAGTATTCATACCTCTGCTTTGAATCAGGTTTTGTGCTAATTAAGATTTGATGCATGAATATACCGATGCATTAAAAAGGAAAACTTCTACTTTTTTTTTAACAGGACAGATGAGAGGACTGGTGAATGCATTGTATTCTGGGGGGTGTATTCCCATATGAACGCAGTTTTTATTTGATTTGACCAATTCTGAATTAGAGGCACGTGCAGATGTATAAAATAGCAACGGGTGGCCAGCTCAGACAATATCTGTGGTTCCCCTGAGATTTCAGGGGCTGGCGAATTACAAAGAAAACCACCATAACAAAGCAGTTGACATATATTCAAGGCCCTTTTTTTTCATTCAAACATACTTTATTTTTGTACAGCTGTGGGCGAGGCGTGGAAGAACTAACTAATGAATGTTTCATATATGTAGAGAACAAGGTTGTAATGTTCGGGATAATGGCCTCTATTGAAGTCTGTTTTTTCGGGCCACTGAGTACGGAGTGAGCTGAGTGCAAAAACATGGAGCTAGGCCAGTGACCCCCACTGTTGTCTGTCATATCTGTTGAAAAGCAAACTTGACATATTGTTGAACAAAGACAAACTGGAAGGTCCCCGGAGGGTATGTGGGGGGAGGAGGGGGGGGAGGAGGGGGGGGAGTATTCTCCATCAGGGGTAGTCTTATGGACAGCTGTTCATAATTCTCCACTTTTCTGGTGTCTGTTCTGTTGTAATAAAGGCCCTTGTCCACTTTGGGAAACAATAGAGGAATTACAAGCGGCATGTTCAGCTTTTTTTTTCAACTATTTTGGTACTGAGAAAGAACAAGGATAGACACACAGTACTTGCAGAGCCCTTATATAATCTAATGCCTGTTATCCAAGTTTAAATTGAATTGCATTTGAATTTTTGTAACCCAATGATGAATATACATTTGTCATTTTATGTACTAATCTTAACATTTTTCACTTGTATTTTTTGTGTTATCATTGCATATTTATTGTGAGCTCTAAACTGCTTATTAAACTGTATTAAAAATAGAAATGCTTAAATGTGTCTATGTTAAAACTATACATTTATCTTGCAGTATTGAAAAAAACAGCAGCTTGAATTGATGAGTCTGCAGTAAGGTGCACTCTCTGGTAACTGACTGAGTTGAATAATATAGCAATACGTTCAGCAAATCAGGCCTGGCTCTTTTTAGCTTAGCAGACATTGCATTGGTCTTCTGGAGACCAGAGCTTGATTCCCAGGATGTATCAGTTGGTTGGCCCTACATGTGAGAAACACTCCTATTTAGAATTGGACAAAATAGATTGTTGGTAAACATTTTGCTCCAGGGAAGGTTCCCTGTAAGACCAAGGAACTTTCAGGAATGCTGCAGTAAGGCTGAAGAAACCCAATGTTCCTACAAGATTTACATAGAGGGTTCGTTTTTGCGCTTGTTTGTAAAAGTGATGAATCTCCTTGACTGGTAAAGTCCTATTTTGGAAAGTTGATAATATGGAATAACACCCAACACATTTCTGAAAACAGTTGCTGTAGAGATGGCTCCTATTAAACGGTATGGTTTAATAGGAGTGTTGCTAGGGTTACCATGTACACTAGGACACTTGTACACTAGGACTCCATGTACACTAGAACACTTACCAAATGCATTCTGGTAAGTATAGACCTGCTGTGAAAGGTACCAGAATCCATTACAATGCGAGCTGAAAGCCTGAACTGTCCCAGACTGTTCAAGTGTACATGGAGTCAGATGGTAACCCAAAATATTCTGAAAGATCCCTGAAAGCCCATACATTGTTGCTAATACTTAATCTCCTGCCTCAATAATGCTCAAAGCAAACACTTGGCTCCAGTCATTTTGCCAACTTCTTGTAAGACCACGGAGCTTCTCCACTGTGACAGCTAGTTAAAAAACAATAACCATACGATAAGTAAGCAGCTTTACCATCGGCTGTCCTGTAATTAAATTGCCCCTAGAATAGTACACATCTAAGTAAAGTATATTCCCATCAATTCCCATACTGTCTTTATATTTGATCACTGTTCTAGAAACAATAGGATAGTGTTCATTGGGTTTTACTCGTGGCATATTCTCATTCCCAAAGTAAAAAACAAAACAAAATTTTGCCTCAATAAACTGGAGTAATCAACATATGCATTCACTGGTAATGGCCCCTCATTTTATTCTGACATACAAATGGAACAAATGGAAAAATCTGTTGCTTCACCACTATGAAACCTTGCCATGGTCTTGGCGCATCTTGTCACGGTCGACGGGACATAGCTCTCAAGGAGTTAATACTTGCAGACTTCTGTCCAGACGGCCAGTAAGATGGGGTTAGCCCTTTTGCTACTGTCACATCACTGAACTCTGCACTGTAATGGGCCTGAACAAAGTGACACAGACTCATCGGAGGCCATTGTCTGGCTGCACGGACCTCAAAACAAAAGCAGCACCTGCCAGATCACTGCCCTCCCCAGTAAATGTAGTAACGGCCCCCTTGCTCTCATGCCACACGCCTGGCACAAGGCACCAGTTGTTAATATTACCCGCTTCTCTCTATCCCCTAGGGGCCCCCAGCAGCAGCGGATGGCTTTACATCTGTTCTGATTAATACACGCCAAAAGAGAGTCAGAATCCCTTCACAACTTGCACGTACGACCAAGGCAAACTGTCCCTGTTGTTACAGACCGAGCTATATGATAGTATATATTGTTCAGAGGGCAATCTGCCACTAATGCACTCTTGTGTCCATATTCTTTGTAAAGAACAAGATTGTCAATGTTATGCTTTTGCAAGCATGCAAGTGACAGTTCAAAGAGCCACTTCCAACTGACACAGCATTTTCAGAATGACATATTGCTTGGGATTATATCAGCTTAGCATTACAGCCTATGTCTCTTTATCAGTATTACTGTATCTCTCTCAAAAAATGTTCATACATTTTGTCTCCAATTGGCCTGGAAAAAAACATGGGAAAGATTCCCTTCTGACATGCCAAAACGTATGACATTTAAAAGGCAAAAAAGACCCGTAAAACATCACAGGATCCCTCAACTTTATATACCATATTTAGATATCTTATCAATAATTATAACACAAAGCATTACTACTACAGAAATGTGGCTAAAATTATTCAATCTACTGCATTGTTAACTGTCTGACTATTTTGTTTACTTATCTCCAGCATTACAATAAAATTTGTATTTTTGTCAGATGTAAACTCTCCAAAAAAGTCTTTGGGAATTGGATTCCATAGTTTGAATGCCCTATCCACAACACTTTATGGCAGATTTAAGGAATGTTTTTAAAGACTGTATGGTTATGGTTCTAAATGTTCTCTTCAGTTAAACAGTGCTTTGTTAAAATGAGACTAAACTAATAGACAAACCTTCCCTAAAGAAGTTGATAAAGTCCTTTATGTAACCTTCTCTAAACCATCTCTAATAGCTTTATGAATAGGGCACATGGTGCAAAATCGTAGGATTACAGCCCCACTATAACGAGTTAAACCTACAGAAGCGCTCAAGGATGCCAACAGTGGGAATGGCACATCAATTAGATACATTACCCCTAAGAAAGGTTTCCACTAAAGAATCTAATCTCCAATAAGGGAGTCCCCTGCAAGGTCAAGGGATTGAATCCGACTCAAAGCCATCACAGATAAATTGCAGGGAATTCATTCCACACAGCACTACTCTAACACATGTGAAGCCGACACATGGGAGTGCATGTAAATCTACTTTTACAGACATGTAATAAAAAACAGAAGGGGTGAAAAAAACAACTTGATTTGATTGAACTAAAACAGGCTGTAAAAAGAACATATCATTAAAAATACAGTCCTTGAAGTTTTGTGAGTAGAGACCATTAAAAAAAAAAGCTGGCATTTATTTCTAGCATATAAGGAATGTAATTTATGATACAAAAGTTGACCTTTACATATTAAACCAAACAATTTTCTTCCATTCATTGCAAAAGCTTGAAGGATGAAAATATCAGACCTGTTTAATATGACAGATTAATCAGGGCAGATTTCCGGCATGAGGACATTTCTTAATCATGTTGAGGCAGTGGCAAAGCTTCTGCTTTCATTAGTTCAGTTTACATAGCTTACCATACTATATTAACTGACTGAGTCAGAGAATGGGCGCCTCAAAACAAACCGACAGAGAAACAAAGACTAATCACTGTGTTTAAAAAAGAACAGAGTGCTTAAAGACTATTCTACTGTGTATACAACATTAAAGCATACCTCACAAATGATGCTGAAAAGCCTGATTCTTCACAAATTATAACATTAAAAAAAAAAAGCTTTACTTGAGGGCAAGAGTATTTTCAGTTACAACTTCTGAAGCCTCAATAAGTGTCATGTTTCTTGGGTGGCATATTTATTTTTAACAGCATGCGGTTATTATTATTATTATTATTATTATTATTATTATTATTATATAGTAGTAGTAGTAGTGGTAGTAGTGGTAGTAGTTGTAGTATTTTCCCCTGAATTTGCTTTGAAAACCAGTTAAGGCATTAGCCTGAACATTTGTCAACTTTCTCTGTTTATTTATTTATTTGTTTTTTGTTTTTTACAATTTATCTTTGAATTTTTGAAGTGAAGTATATATACACTACCATGTACTTTATATTTTGACTCCAGGTGCATTACTTTGCCTGCATGAATTGATATGCAAAACAGAAATACAGCACATAGGGACTAGGAGACTGAGGGAGATAAAGAGAGGAAACCGCCGTGGTAATTTGTTTGTCAGTGCCACCTATTGGCTAGTCTTTGAATTGGCATCCAAATGCATGATTATAATGCATGCAAGGTTTTCAGTTAGGAAATGTACAGTACAAGTGCTTGGTACATTCTACAATCTACAAGCCTGTTACCAGCAAGTTCCAATTAACTTATAGGTATATAAACCTATTTAGCAAACTCAGTTTTGTTGTGTGTTCGACTTCCACCTCACTCCGAGCCTCGTCCTGATGGGGGACAGGGGAGGGGGGGTTATGATGCTCCTCTGCCTAATATTTTTATAAGCTAACAAATAAGCTAAATGTTCTTTTGTTCTCGTCATGGTCCGTTGGGATATTCCTTACTTCTGGTTGGTGGTGATGAGGTCACAGCCAGGTCACGCAAGATTTTAGCCAATCAGATTACAAGTTTTCAGGTCACTGAGAATACTGTATTGCTCATCAACAGTAAAAGAAAACGTTCTGAAACATCTTATTTAATTTTTAGCTTCAGTTTTATTAAGCCATTAGCCAAACGATGTCTGAAGTACTGTTAATCAAGATTGCGCAAAATAGAAAGAAAAAAAAACACATCTGTTAATTCAGTGTTTAGTAGCACCCACATAGTTTCGCTCATATGGCTAATCAGCATAGCTTACCATTAAATAAATACACTTTTCAACTCGTAAATGTGTTTGGCTGAGGGAGGGGTGTGTCTAGGGTACTGTAGCTATGGACTGGCTACCAGTTGATGGAATGTCTAATACTTACCAAATGGTCAGATACGAAGACCTGGAGAATTATATTGAATCTAGGTTTAATATTCCATGCTGTACATCATTTTTCAAATTGTCCCACCATTATGTCTATCCTTATAAAAGTTTACCACTGTATTTTTCCATGGTGTTTTTGCAGTTTCAAATACTAACCAAAGCTTACCCTGGTTTTCCATGTTTGTTAATATGCTTTACCATACCTTGCCAGACTTTGCAATGCTTATCTGTGCTTTATTACACTTTGCAATGCTTTTGCTATGGGAAACTTTTATAAAGGTACACTTTGTCTTGCGTGGGCCACCCTGCAACACTTGTGATCCTCAGCAATCAGCACAGAGATCCCATTGTGAGCCCCCAGCTCCCACTGCCTCCCCTCACTCTTCAATGTTTTATTTTCATTTTGCTTCAGGGAAATGACAGTAAATGGCGGTTTAAGCCCCATGGACAAATGGTTTCCAAATGCTGTTGTATTTTGGGGGGGTTAGCGTCTTCTTTCCTGCCCAATATTCTCTCCTTTCTTGCCTCATATTTGGATATATTGTTAGCCTCATTGGAGCCAATGGGACAGATTGGACTGTTAGGGTTTCAGCTTTAGTCCAACACAGCAAAACAACAATGTGTATGTGAAGGATCTGAGGTGCTTTGGAGTACATTACCAGTGGTTGATTCATTAAGAATAACCAACTGCGCTAGTTGGTCGTCAACAATCACTTTCAGGCGCCCTGAACCAAAAGCTTTTACTTTCACAAAAGCAAAATGAGATCAAGGCTTACATACTCTTCCAGTGTGTAGAAGTGGGCTTTGTTTATGGTGTGTTTGGTATCAAGACATGTGCAAGGCTTTGGGAAAATAAAAACATCCTCTGAAAAAATGTGTTTCATTTATTTATATAAAACCGAAAAAAAAAAAAACCATGATAGAGATTGTGATGAGGCAATAATTCATTTGATGTGGTAAAATAATATACATTCTTGGCACTGGGTTCAGTTTAAAGATATAGTAACATGCATTGGTGATGTTTAGATTTTAATTTGGTGTTTGATTGGCTCAAATGGGTAGCATTGTTACAGTAAAGTTAGATTCAAATGTAGCAAAACTTTTTTTAAGGAGAAATCAAAAATACATTTTGCAACCATGTGTGAACATTTCAGAGGTCACATTTCTGTTAAGAAAACATCAGGGGGGAAGCTATGGAAGGGGTCAATTACAACTGTAATTATTTCCTCTCTCTCAGTCTTATGTAACAGAGAGCTACATTTATTTTAGTTGTAGACTGCTTACTTATCCCCCTGCCCACCAGTTGAAGTGCACTGAAGGTTATGCAGCTCACAATATCAAATAGCAATCTTGTTAGCATGTGGCTTTACTCCTTACAAATAACAGGAAGTTAACTTGAAAGTCAAGACAAATATTGTTTGCTCTCTTTCCATCTGCTTAAAAATCAGTCCACGTCCTCTTTTTGGCTGAGATAATGGCGCTAAGAGATATTTTTAGAGGGTGAACTCATGTATTCTCCAGTATCAGCACTGTGATCACATTGGTTCCTGGAAGGTAGAGTCTGACCGCCTAGCTGCTGAAACCATATGGTTATAAAAATAAACCGTAGTGTTTACATTGTCAATGTACAGAGATGGTCGAATGTTTTGCATTACCTAGAATTTTAGATCTTTTATTTGACATCATGCAATCAAAGAAATAAAGAAATGATATTGCAAAAGTGTTATAATAGTAGAAGCCATAATAGTAGAACTGTATTTTATGTTAGATATCAAAATGTCACATTTTATCAGTATATGGAAAACTACAAAGCGATATCAAATTCATTACCTTAATGTAACATTATTCAACAGGTTTCATTCAACCTTTTGAAGCAAAATTTGTTAAGTCTATGGGTTATGCAAAACTTTTGGCCACAGCTGTCTGTTTTGCAGTGAATTAGTAAAGAAAAGAGTCTGCAGTGTATTTTACTGCACTTGCAATTTAACTGTATAATAATGATGACAGCTACAGTGTTCCCAAATCCCAAATCGCAAAGCTGGTAATTCGTGACAATTCCATCTTGACTGTGCTTTACCATGTTATGTTAAATATAGCCTATTAAAGTGCAAATGCTTTCTCCCAAACTGCCTTATCAGATTAGCCTGGACCTAGCTGCAAAGGGACTGAACATGTATTGCCCTTATTTTGATATGGTCAGAGTTGTGTCGGTTTTAGACTGGTCATGCTGCTTCAAGAAAATAGAAATGTTAAAGTCACTTTCTTTACTGTCAAATTTTACTTTTAAATTAATCTAATTACTGCAAACCAGTTTTGCTATAGTACTGCCATCAGACTCTCATTTTGTTATTAGCCTGTTGTAATATTTACTGTATCTTCAGAGAAATAATGCAAATGGATGCTGTCAGGAAAGTTCTGTATGATTGGACCTTCAAACTGGGCTCACTAGCTCCCTCTGGTTAATACAAGCAGAACTGCAATGGAAACTAGAGAATGCTCATTTAGATATGAAAGGCTATGTCTATCCAAACAAATAACAATAGACCAGACCCTTTACAGCCTTTTATATGCTTTACATTAGGTACAATTTTGATTGTACCTAATGTAAAGCATTCCGGCAAACCACGGGAGTGTTATTCATCTGTTACACTTTTCTACCCTATAACATAACATTTGAATGTTTCCATTCCAGTCAATGTGTGTTCTTCATTCCACAAGAATGCTATTTCTCAGACGTGAATGGAAAAGAAACATAAACAAACCTCCCTGGCTCGTTCTGGGGGCTGAACAGGAATGTCAAACAGTACCCTGCTCTGTGTCAGTGATACCTGCAGCCCGGTGGGGTCATTGTTGGCTTCCAATGCTCTTAGCAGCAAGCCCGGCCACTCCACTGATTTATTGCTTCTTCCTCTTTCTTCTTTCCTCATACATCACTAACATGTTACAGCTGGTTTTACACATCATTAAGGAGAACTAGCTGAGCTCAATTAACATAACACACAAGGGTATTTGTGACCAAACCAACCTTGCAGACCTACCAATATGGGTTCACTGGAAGACCAAGTACTGACCAGGAGTGTTGTTGCCTGGTCAAGAGTTAGGTACTCCATTGCTTACTAGTAAGTAGTGCTGGTTGCAGGAACTCATTTTCAAAGGTAAACTGTGCCTTTGCAGAAACCAGCCACGAGAGATGATACAGATGTACTGCAGAAATAAAATAATTGTGTTCTTTACTACATTGTTGCTTACTCTGCTAAATAATTGTATTTTCACCTATAGTTACAGCTATGGTATTGTAGAAAGCCTTTATATTTTAATATGTACAGAAGCAGTGATTTTTGCATGTCCAATAAGTTATTTTTGCAGAGAGCAGTCATACAGTGGTGTTCGGGGGATAAGGGTCTCTCCCACAGTCCGCTAGAAATAAGTGCTGTAGTTTCAAAACTCAATCAGCATGATAAGAACATTTTCAGAGGCTTCTGATCCTATGAATGGCTTCATCGTTCCCTACATAATTACATGGTTTTGAAGTTCCTTGGGTGAAGACTGTTGATTGTGTGGGATCTTCATATTTTCAGTGATGCTCAATTTAAATCAGATATCAGCTGGGGTTACAGAAACCTGACACTGGATTCTTCCACTGCTTATCACTTTCAGTTTGTTCTTTTGGGTTAAGATCCTGTATGTGTATGAGTCAAAATTATAGTACACCATTGTATCTGTTTTACATGTGCAATGTCGATATAAAATGACTACAGTGCTCCCCCCTTTATAATGCTATAGTTGAAGCCATAGTTACCAGACCATGCTGTTCATGTTTGTGGAATGGCTTTAATGGGTAAATGGGAGCCACAAACATACCATCTTATAACTTGTTCTGTGTTCTAAGGCTGAGCACTGTACATAATTGTTAAGACTTCTATAGATTATATTAACACACTCATGTGCTGGTTTCTACTAATTATTTAGGAACTTAGTTAATTCTTCCAGTTTCTCATGTAAAAACCTGTTGATAAACATGCTCTGTTATATCGTGTATGATTTAATTTTGATGGCATCGCTCTGTTTGTGTGAAGGCATCATTAATATTTGCAAACGACAACAGCACTGTTTTTTTGCAATGGTTATCAGTTGAAAGACAATTTAAACATGATCCAAGACCACACAGGTATCTTCTTCACCCATTGCTGATAACAGTAATTGCTTTAGATATTTTGTTTAGGGTCTGCACTTCTCAACAGATAAGCGTTGGTTTGGTAATGTGACAACTAATGTACTTTGTGATTATTTTCCAGTGGTCATAATAATGCATCTCAACAGCTCTAACATGCATATGAATGTTCAATTCGCAAAATATTGAACCTTTTTTAATCAATAGTTGAAACCAATATATTATCATGAAAGATGTATTACCTAACACATGTTTAATATATACTGCAAGTTATACTGTTTAATAAAGGACCATACTGTTTCATGTGGGAGCGTTTCAAAGTCATTAATCAACAAAGTATCACAATTGAATATTTCCAGACACATTCAAATTCATATGCTTATACTTTTTCCTTTCCTTGTGTGCACTGGGTGTGTGCAACAAAAATGCCATGATCACCAGAATCTGCATTTAGCTTTAGGAAGTTACATCATAAGCAACCCATCCTATTCATGTTTGCAAGTTTTTAAATTCCTTTATGCATTCCAGATTCCTGGGTATCTCTTTCTCATTCTGGGACGGGTCTAATTGGTCATTGTAAGAATCCTCAGAATCCAGAGATGGTCTGGGCTATGAGTCCAGCCCAGCAAAGAGCTATCAATCCCTGTACTTACTCCTCTATCTACACCCAATTGTTCTGACCATTAGTGGCATTGGAACTAATCTTAGTCTAGGGGGGATCATCTTTCAAAGAGACACAACATTCATTAGATCACCTCCTTCATTCCCCTATTCATTAATTAATTCCATTCTTTTATTCCCCAGCTGTCTGCAGTCAGATTCCACACTCACTTCCCTAGAGCCTGTTGCTTCAACGTAGTTCAGCCATGTTAATGAAAAAAGAAATGACAAGGTAATTTGTTGTCTCTGAGAAGATTTGTAAATGAGGCTTCTAAAGCAACATTCTGAACCATTGAATTTAATAAACGCTACAACTTTTTAGAACAAAACCATAAATACAGACAAGCCCAGCTCTTTTGCATTGCAGTTAAAATGAGTTGAGTGGGGTCGCCGGTTTACGCCAACCTTTGCCCTGGTACACCAGGTCAACAACAGATCTGCTCCTCACTCCTCTAACTACTTTATTGTTGAGCAAAAGCAAAAACTGTCAAAGAGTGTATTAGGCAACGTCACTAGTCAGAGACAAAGAGAACAAGTCCTGCCAGCTCGCAATCCTAACTGGGCTGAGAGAGTCCCATATATATGGTGTCCTAGAACATGAGAACACAAGAAAGTTTACAAATGAGAGGAGTCCATTCGGCCCATCTTGCTCGTTTGGTTGTTAGTAGCTTATTGATCCCAGAATCTCATTAAGTAGCTTCTTGAAGGATCCCAGTGTCAGCTTCAACAACATTACTGGGGAGTTGGTTCCAGACCCTCACATAACCCTATGTAAAAAAGCGCCTGCTATTTTCTGTTTTGAATGCCCCTTTGTCCAATGGTCCTTGTTTCTTTTTTCAGGTCGAAAAAGTCCCTTGGGTCGACATTGTCAATACCTTTTAGAATTTCGAATGCTTGAATTTAGGTCGCCACGTAGTCCTTTTTGTTCATGACTGAATAGATTCAATTATTTTAGCCTGTCTGCATACGACAAGACTTTTAAACCCAGAATAATTCTGGTCGCTCTTCTTTGCACTCTTTCTGTTTCGGGTCTGCTTCTAATGGTGGTTTACCAGTGACAGAGTGGAATAAACTGCTGTGTATGCTTACAATTGTTAAGTAAAAAATCACATTCCAAAGACGGCCTGGATTTATGACTCCTGCCCTGTAGCAACCTATCAATCTCTATGCGATATCCATGTCTTATATAATGGCCAATAGCAGGGGGGGTTCTAGCAGGTCCTGCATGGTTACAATGTTACACTGACCCTTATGATTCCACAGACGGCTATGAGCTGTAGCAGTAAAGATAGCAAAGACCTTTGAAAGAGGGTTGCTGTTCTGTATACAGTGTGTCCATTTAATTTATTTTCACTATATATATATATATATATTGTTAATGTTAATGTTAATGTTAATGTTAAGGTTTTAACGTCAGATCTCAAAACCTTTCACTGCTTCTTTGTAAGGTAATCATCAACAACCTATAGTTAAAATGGTTCCTTATAGAGGTCAAAGGGCTCATACAGTATTCACCTTTGAACTGAAAAAAAAACAATGCCCGCTGAAAAAAAGAAAACAAGCAACAATTGAATGTAACGAACACAACACCAATTTTTAAAATTTCATTTGAACTATACCAGCAAAGACAGAGCATATGCCAAAGTAACACTTTAAATTAAAGATTTGTTATAAACCATCAATAATGCATCAATGAATGCATTAGAAAGAATGAAAACAGTCATTAATAGTTCATTAAAGAAGTAAGGTGTCATTCATGTTTTTTAAATCAAATACACCGTTATTGCTTGTTGATAAACATTACAATTTTTCATAACACCTTGATAGGTATTTTATAAATGGATCTACAGTGTTATGTGACCGGACGTTTGATGGCAGCTGTGTGGGTGGTTGCCTGAAATGTAATGCTCTTCCTGTGAGAGAAAGGTTCTGAAGAGGTTACAAAGTGGTCACAAGAGCTGATAAAGTGGTCAAAAAGGCGTTCAATCGCCTCCTTAGATCAATAGATTGTCAATGCAGGTTGAATGTTTTAAATCTCTCAAAACATTGTGAAGCATATTCTCTAGTTGTATTTGTTTGGCTCCTTTTTGTGTCTCATAACTCTTTCCTATTAGGAAAACATCTTTAATGTCATGTCTCAATTACTGCCCCCTCAACCCCCAACCCTTTGCATATCAGAAGCAGAATGGGACTAAACTTGCGCAGGTGAAGCCAAAGTAGGCTGAGAATGTTTTAACTCATTATCGTTTCAGTCCCCAACTAGAAGTTGTCTACATCTTTCTTTTTTTTTTTTTTTTTGCCAGATTTCAAATGCCCAACCGACTTACCGATCAGGGCTGAAGATCAATGCAGATTCTAGACAATAAATGACAGCATGAGCAGAAATGTTTCTCTACTTGAGATGTAAAGCGTTCATACTTCATTCTTGCTTGTTTAAAGACATGGCTGAATAATGTCTAATTTCATGCTGTATCCTACTACCTTTTTTAAGAAAGCAGATAATACCTGCCATTTAAAGATTTGTAGCAGGGCCACAGTGTAAGCTTCACCTCAGCTAATCAGGTTAAAACCTGGATCTTGCTTCTCTGCTGATACCTTTCTTCTACATTTTCCCAAACACAGCTCATACTCTGATTACAGCTTTGTCAAAAACGCATCTGTCACCCTGAGTGTCTAAACTGGCCCTGTGAACAGAAGAGGATAGAGGAGGCCAGTCAACCCTGGGGAACACAATGATCACTGACACTACTTTGAGTGATGTTTCCGGGACATAGCCATGAGTGTATTTATAAATAAACAAACCGGTAATTCATGCATAATTACAAGACAGATCTATTGCTTCCATTTTTTTTTTTATTATTTCAGTAAAAATAAATAAAAAATCTATTTTGGATCTTAGAGCCATTGCAATAATTAACCTTGGACATTTCCTGGGAAGGGCTCAATGGAAAAGCCATCAACAAAATATTCATGCAGTATTGTACAATAGTTTTCAAGGATGGTATTGCATTATAGCGATATGAAAAAAATATGTGGCCTGAGTTGAATGCATTGTTATAAGGAATTTGTTTAATTGAACAGGCATTAGCATTGCTGGTGATATCCAATATGATCTATACAGTTTCAATCAGTTTATGTATATATATATATATATATATATATATATATATATATAATATATATATATATATATATATATATATATATATATATATATATATAGCACCTGTCAGCATAATTGTAGGCTCATGAATGTATTTATTTTAGGAAAGGCAGGTCTGGTATAACGGGTAATGCCCTCTCTGGAGCTGTACTGTACAAGCAGACATTCCAGGTTACACTTTTCAAATTAGTATTGAGACGAGAATACCTATGCTGAATTGTCAAACTGCAGCAGCTACAGCATCTTTTTTTGTCCTGGGGAAATCTTTTTGGCCAACTTGTGATCAATGAAAAAGCACTGAGGAAGGACCATGGAAAGAATCGTGTTAAAATAATTATGACCAGAAAAACCATCAAAGCGCCTGTTGCCATGTTTAATTCGAAAATGATGCAGCAATGTGGAACTAAAAAAACTGTTACACTCTGAGCCCTAATTATGAAACAGGGTTTTCTTTTCTTCCCTGTCTCGCACAGCCTGCCAGTGCAATGTGACCAAGTAATTCTCTTAGCATTCCGAGCGCCGTGATCTCACCAGCATGTGATCCCAGCGATACAGCTGACAGATTTGGGCTGTGTACAGTACTATTGAGTTGAGAAGCTCCATGTGCTATTCACGGAGAGCTAACCCACTCTTCCATTGACAATGACATCTTTGTCAAAGAAACCTCAGAAAAAAACAAAGTCCATAAACCCGGCCGCAGTTTGTGAAGTGTGCCTCTCTCTTTTTTTATTCTTCCTTCTTTTTCTTCTCCAGCATTGACGTAATCCCAAAACCTCCACAGCAGCAGCTGCTGAGCGAAACCGGGCCACTTTTTTTTTCTCTCGCTCTCTTTTCTTTTTTTTTCAGAAGCGCTAAAGCAGTTTACAGCAGGGAAAAGATAATTAAGGCCTTTCTTTCTACCAATTAGCTATCACTTCAAGTCCCCTTCGCTGCCCCGCCACCATAGGCATGAACTCTTGGATTATCGAAGGACTAGAAGGCAAAAAATAAATGTTTGTTTTTAATTCTGTTGCCACAGGGAGTGTATTGAAATCTAGTAAGAAGAATACAAATGTGTTTAATCTATGAAGTAAGCCCCAAAACTACTGCACAGACTATCTAACCAAACTAAAAGCTCTAATATTATGCATTGATACCTGGGTAATATTAGTGAAATCACAAGCACCTCTTGTAACAGTCGTTCTTGGCGTGATTGGTCCTATAAGTAGCTGGGGGGTTTCGTGCTAGCAGTGTGTATCTTAATAAAAGGTACAGCATAATTATCCTTTGATTTGCTTAAAGTTCCAGAGCTGCTACATGCGTATGAAGGCACCTTTTAACTCAAGTGAGAGAGAGAGAGAGACGTTTCTGTTGAGTCCACTCTAGCCTATCCACTCTATTGTATCATCTCTATTTAGACATGATATCCTTGATACCCTTTCTTGAGGGTAACATATAGGGAAAAAAGAGAAATATGCCATGCCATCATTTATTTTCTTTGTGTTTTTATTTGCGTTGGGTTATCTCCATGCAATTTAAAATAGAAATTGTATCGTTCTCGACAGCACAGCATTGGATTATCTTCCCTATCCCTGTGTTCTATGCACGTCTATTTGCTCTTGCCTGCCCCCTTCACTTTTTGTTCAAGTTAGAGTCCTGCAATCCAAAATGTTGACAAAAACAGTATGGAATTCAAAGAGCCAGGAAGTTATTTTTACCCAGGATTAGGCTCCAATAAATAAAGCCCAAGTCACTCTAGGTTATCAGCATTCCTAATAACTTGTAATGCACCAGGGCATTAAATGAACCGTCTGGCTGGTCAAGGTTCAAACTTCTTTTTTTGCCTCTGTAGGTAAATGTACAGCATGTTTTTTTTTTTTTTTTTGTATATATTGAAATGCCTGGTGAATGAAAGCAATAATGGAATAACATGTTTTATTTATTTTTATTTATTAAGAAGTCCTATTAGTTATGTAATTATATTTCAATTCCTAACCCTGTTGCCCTATTGTGTCATTCTTTAGTGATATAAGCCATTCTTGGTTTTGGCACACATTGTTTTAAAGACTTGTCAAGTCCTGTTTATAAGGAAATCCAGAGAACATATAATTAATGATGTTAATTACATAAGCTCCTTTACCTTTAAGAGGATTCATGTACATTCTATTGCATGGCAAATACAGCATGCGATTCTCCCTGAGGTGTGTGAGGGTGATCCCAAGCTTTGTCTGAACAGGCTGTATGATAATGGGATGCAGTCACTAATCATTAGTCTTGAATGGCAATATAACCAAGACACTAATCAATGAGATCCAGAGGGAAGAGGCAAGCCATTACTCATGAGAACAAATGTAAGAATACAAGGTAAGCAAAAAAGACACCAAAGGCTCAGACAGATATGAGACTGAACTGAGATATGACATTTGGTACCATTGATAACAGTAAAGAACCATAGGGGTTGTGAAGGGGACTCTTTTAATGAAGTTTTTGCTCTGCATCATCATGAGCTACCTGCGGCTTTAGGGAATCTCATCAACAGCAGTATAAGAAGTCACAAGGAATTGTTTTTCAAGAATCACTGTCATTATTTAGCAGGACTGCACCACTCTCACTCCGTTAGACATGTGAACGCTTATTGAGTACTGCATCATGGCACAATCCACAGAAGAACATGTTCTTGTTTCATCATCTTAGAGTCCTGCACTACTTTATATGGGCGAGTGACCAAAATAATTTGAAAAGGTGGGACAATATATAATGACATTTCATTAGCTGGATGTAAAGGTTAAACATATGAGTGTTATTTACCACCCTTATCTGTGTTTTACTATGCTATCACTATACTCTACTATGCCTATACCTTACTGCAGTAAACATTTTAGAGTCAGCTAAACCAAACTACACAGGACTTTTTACAAGAATCTTGCGCTTCTTAATTCCAGAAAACAATTTGTGACCTTTCAACTCTGTATGGTTAAAATGTACGGTTAGAACGATTAAAAGGAGAATCCATCCTATTCCCATGGCATTGGTAATTGAACATGTTAAAATGTTTGTCATACTTATCAAATCCAGAACATAAAGTACAAGATCTGGATAAGCAGAGGAGCTACAATGTGGAATTCTAGTCCTCTTGAACCAATGCAAAATGCCGTTTATTATTTTTCCATCATGGAAGAGCATCAATATTCAGAAAAGTGATGTCATAAACATTCAAATTTGGGACGGCTTGCAAATCTGAACCAGGTTCCCATAATTCCAAACAGACTGGACCACACACATACAACTATATATGCATCATTGTCTAGTCCAGAATTATCCTTACCAATGAGACAATGTGATTACAATTGACATCCTGGACAAAAGGAGGGGTGTGAAGCCATTATACACTCTTCATAATTAAGTCTCTGCATTATTTCAGATACACTTCACCTTCATTAGAAATCTAAGTCTCGTTGGCTCTCCAGGACAATGGATGGTAAGTGTATTGTAGGTTTTTTTTTCTTTCTTTGGTTTTGGTTAATGCCAAGCCTAGGTCAAATAACACCTTCAATTCATAAAGGCATGAAGTTTATCTGTGTTTATTTTCTATAGTTTAATGCTATGGAGAGTTCCTGTACCATACAGCTCCAGTACATATCTTTAGATTCACCGGACAGGAACTAAAATGTAATTAACAACAACAGCTCTGGTAGCAAGAGATACTACAATCAGAGCAATAACAACCTACAGGCCAGCTTTCCATCCAAGGCTACACAGTTGCCCTGCCTGCCTCTTAGAAAGCCTTCATGTTTGGTAATGGCAAAAGGGATAAGTTTTGCTAGTACCATTGAATGGAAACCATCTCCCTTGAATATACCATTTACTGGAATTAAACCTGAAATGTGCAAGTAAAACAGATCACAACATATACATATATAAAAACAACAAGCAGTCACTGTATATATTCCAGCTTTCTCAAGTTTTTTAATAGTCATTCATTTTACATATTTTGTGTGCTCCTCCCCAAATGCATACACTAACAAAAAGAGTACTGTCAATCAGCGCACAATTAGTCTACTATTTTTTTTTTTTTTTTTAAGGAAAAATCTGCATTCGGACAGCGTAGCAGCAAAGCAAGGCAGGGACTCAGTTAGAGGGGAAGAAGCACAAATAGCTGGCGCCACCGGCTGCCGAGTCCAACATGCCTGATAAAGATTTACTGCCAGAGAGGGGGAAGCAGTCCGCAGGCCCATTGGAGCTCTGAATACAGAGCTGTTCAAGGCAGATTTCATGGCTGGCTGATCACAGGCTGTCAGGCCAGCCCTCACGACAGCTGCAAGACTCGCTGGCTTGGAAACACAAAGGCAGCATAGCACAGCACACAAGAATAGTTGACAGGTTGTTGTTAACGATGGCAACTGTGTGAGGTATGTGTGCTGGGGTGCTAAATACTGGCAGTGTTAATGAGGCAGACAAAAAAAGTTCTTCTTTCCCCTATGGGCAGTGTGCGGGTAATTTCTTTAAGATGTTTTTCCCTCCCTTTCCTTTCTCGTTTTTTTTTTTCTTCAACGTTCTAGCCTGTAAAGTTATCCTAAAGTACAGTACATCGTAAAGTGCAAAAGCAGATCCTTGAGGCTACAAGGTTGGGCATACAGGATCAAAGTTACTGCAATACAATAGCCTTACCCTAAGTTTGTGTGTGCAAAAGTGGTTATGGTCTGAATATTGTTAAGCTACCCAAACCCTGATCTAGATCTCTTACTTAAATTATGCAACAGGCAATTGCTATTGTAGGGAATTATTATTATTTTTTTTTTTATTTAAGTAAGTGTTCAAGAGGTAGCTAAAAATGTTGTAAGTGGTTGCCCCCAGTCCAACATTTCATTGCGCAATATTGCTTTTATAGAAATATGCAGATATTATCCTTGGTAGACCTCCATGTCCCATTTATGTGTTCCCTTTCTAAGACCTATTTAAAAGAAACACGCTAGGGTGTTTGGAAATACTGTATTTAAATGTCTCAGCTGTGCAGTAATGAATTTTGAAAATTAAAACCCAGGTGGTCTTGCATACACAAGGGATGTTTTTTGCTAGCCTCTGTGAGGGGCACACAGAACAATACCTGGACCCAAACCCAGAGTGCTTTGGGCCCCCTTCCCACTTCATCCACTTTTGGCACCGAGGACTGTAAAACTGACAGGTGTTAACATAGTTACATCATGAGAAAATTCTCATGCAAGTCACTTTTTCCCCATTCACAGAGCTAATGTGTATTCCTAACTGAGCCACTTACTGTCTTCTGTCAATTGATATCAGCAGCACAGAGACTGCTCTGTACATGGCACAAGAACTCGGGTCACCAGCAATTCAGCATTGCAGCACTCTTCCACTCTGTAAAGGTTTTGCCCTTGTCCAGGGCTCATCTGGGCTATGATCTGTCCAAGACCTTTGCATATAAAAACCAGACACGTATACCATACATGAAGAATAAAAGTGTATCTAATTTTATTGTTGTGTTAATGTTATGAAAAAATATCTACATATCTTGATTGTATATTCACAAGTCCGAGACCATACATTGTTACCGTCTTCCAAGTAGTTAAGTGATTCTACAGCAAGTATTGTATATGCAGCTATTATTATATTTAGAACGCATTAAGCTTAAAACAAAAAACCATGAAGTGGCATTCATTCTTAACAAACCAAAATGAGGAAAGGATAAGGAAGAGTTTGGCATTATATGTTGAGATTACTAAAGTAGTTTATTAGCCTTTATTAGATGGCTTTGGCTAACAAAGTCTTGCTGGACCTTTTTAATTGCATCATAATGGCATCAGATATTGACCAATACCAGGAAACATGCATTTCCAACAACATCAAAATATGTTTGTTTAATCACAGGCCAGTCATTAATAGACTGACCATCTCTCGAAGGCTCACATGGTTTTCTTTAGAAGGTTATGAATGATCTAAATCTCTTGTGACCAGGGCTGAACTAACCTGAAGGAAGCCAAATGTGATTAAGATTTTATTGCAAAACAGTTCTTTTGATCAAATCTGGGACAAGCGTTTATCACATATGAAACAAACCAAGCATAAAGCGTGAAAATTACATTTTGTTTGCCTTATATTAGTCTCCGTAATCTGTAGACATAGCACATGCTTGCTTTCCGGATAGGAAAGTGATACACCCTAAGCATGCAATCTCTTAGGCAACTAGGTCAGTGTTTCTGAACTTCTAGTTAAATGTACAGTATTTTCATCACTCTATCTAAAGAGATTTTGTTGAGATGCATGCTGTTTTTGAGCTAGCCTATATAGTCCTCAGGAGAACTCTGGTGACTGGGAAACCAACATTAATGGTTATATTACATACTTTTGTTACGTTCAATTAATAGTCATGTAATTACAAATGAACAAAATCCTGACTTCCAAATAAATTATTAAGTGTACATTAAATTCCAATGAAGGAATCATTAAAGAGCAAGTGGCTTCAAATATCATTCTAATTGCTTTTTTTACATTCCTCTTGCTATGTTAATAATGAGTAGGCAGAGCTGGTAGAGTCAAAAAGTCATTCAGAACTATTTAACACACAACAGTGCTGAATTTAGAAATACTAAAAGAAACTTAATACATTCAATGACAAACATTTTGACTAGAAGTCATTTCCCATGGGTTTTTTTTTTTTTTGGTCTGAATGGAATGAGGAAGGTTGCTTGGTGCCAGCAATTAGGATTCTCCAAATAAGCTCAAAGTAGTTCAAGGGCAGAATTCGAAAAAGACAGATTTAGAGAAAAACTATATTGGAGCAGCATAATCCATAACCCTTCAGAATTAATGCAAACACTCTTAACATAGTAAGGGAAATAACAAAAACTGTGTCATCTTCAATGAAGAATACATTCATACTTATTCTTATTATTGAACCCTGTATCTGTTCAAGCTGTCCCTCTTCACAAGGAATTTGTGTTGGATTTGGGGTTTGTCATTAAGTAATTCCTAAGTAAATATGTTGTCATTAATATAACCTATTTAATTAGAAGTGTTACCCATCTTTGTTTCAAGCTGCCAATCCCATGCCACCTTTTTGTAAATGCAATGTGAAAGTCACGCAAATAATACCCTTTAATAAACAAGTAGTGAAAGAGGCACGATGTGTGTAATTAGATTTAAAAAAATTTCAATGCAAATATTGCTTATGTCATGAGCTTAGCTCAGTTTTCCTCCAAACACAACAGATCAAGGCAGGTCATATGCCAGTTTGTATGTTAATCTAGGAGATGTGATGAGTCGTCTCGCACTGAATGCAATGAAAGGAAAGTTCCCAAGCTCTGAATAGATCACACCATTAAAAGTACATGCTTGGTAGATCAGTGAATACTAATCATGCCTTAAGGACACATTAAAGTGTGTGAAATTGGGCGTGCGCTTAAAGATTACAGAGTGGTCTTTTTTTTTTTGTTACCGCAAGGTTGCCCCAGCTGAGACACGGTTCCATGAGCATCTTAACCTTGAACTTGTCCCAGGCTTTCACCTGACGGGGCGGATAAAAACTCTTGGCTTGTGCTGACGTTACAAGGCCAGCCCTAACTGAATTACTGTGTACAGTAATCAAACCGTAATGGTTCCTCAGGATGAGTTGCTGGCAGTTCACCAATGGGTGAGCATTACAAAAACAACGAAGCAGGAGTAGCTGGGAAGCAGAAGTGAGATATAAGATTTTTTTTTAGACAGAAAAAGATGATCAGATACAACAGCCCTTATACAAGATCGACATGGTATTTAAAAGCATAACAAAGTGTAGTGAAGCATAAGGAAACCTGCTAAAGAATACAGAAGTATTCCTAAGAGAGGCTGTCGGTTTACACTTGTTTTTTTTTTCTACAGATAAAAGATATCCTTGCTTGGATGTCCAATTGGAATATGTTCAGGTACCCAGTAATATTAAAGAGCACATTGTTTCAATGCTGTTATTCTGTTTTTCAATTGTCTTCATCAGAGAGGTGAAAGGCCATTTTGTCACATGATTTGAATGGAACCAGGTAGGTTTCTGTGCGAGGTAGCTAGAATCTTAAAGACTCATAGAAGTAAAGACATCTGAAGAGAAACTGACTCAATATTGGATTGGCATGACCCAGAATAATTGCAAACAGCACAAAAAGGTAAGGGGAAAGGTGAGAAAATAAATACAACGACACTGAAATAACTGAACCTTTGAAGTCAAGGAAAAACCTGAGGGGTTTTGCACATCCCTGAAATGCCATATAGTACACACTCTATGAAACATTTTAACATACTTTTATTAAAAGTACTTTTTACTTTTACTTTTACATACATATTAAATAAAAGATTGCATAAAAAGTACAGTGGTAATCTTTTATAATTGGAGTAAATGAGGCTATGAACATTTTCTTTTTTTGGATAAAGCCTTAAAATATATTTTTTGTTTTATTTTGGGGGGCGAGTGAATTAATAGCAGTCTGATCAGTGGAAGTCATGTGCCAGGGAAGGTATGCTAGATTCTCTCCAAAATTGAGAGGTTAAAAAAACAAATAGGTGAACGAGTTCCTTTGGCCAAGACTGGGCACATTGTCCCGGTGCTGTGGGAAACTCACAATACTTCCTTCACGAGCGATTACAAGGAAATTTAAGATGCCATATCAGTGACTCTTCTCACTTGTTGCATGATGAGAAATATGTAAGCCTGCATTCCAACTCGGAACATGAAATCCGGTCTCCTTGCCCAGGTATTATCTCTTAAGGATGGCTAGTGGATGTTTCTTTAATGGTTGAGAAAGGGTTCAGGAGGTGTTTTCACTGGAAATATTTTATACGCATAACAATAATAATTACCTCTTGTGTAACAGTTGGCATTCTGTTCAATGCTTTGACACTGACTGTACCATTTTGTGTGTGTGTATGTGTGTGTGTCACAGAGCTGCATGTATATGATTCCTTGAGCCTTTTCCATCAAACTTCCTTTAGTTTCTATAAAGAGGGGGTTTATATATGGAATTTAGAGTTGATTCAATATGAAACCAAACACTAGGGATTTAATAATGCTTTAAATTTGTAACCAATCATTTGGTGGTTTATCATGTCAGCAGATAGATAGATAGATAGATAGATAGATAGATAGATAGATAGATAGATAGATAGATAGATAGATAGATAGATATGAATTCAATGCAAAACATGTACAACAATAAAACAATAAATACATAAAGATGCTCTCTATGCTTTACCACTTCAGGAACATTACACTGCCATCTAGTGGAGATGGTGCATCTTTGCAGCTAAATGCTGTCTTGCTTAATCATAGAATAATCTCTCTCTTTCAGGTAATTGCAGACAGTTGAAGACAGCAGCTGGAAGTTCCTGAAATACCAACATTGACCTGGCCCCTTTGAAACACTCCCTTCACCTCCCTACCTCTGACTCTCTCTCTCCGTCTCTTTCAGCTGTATGCAAACCACACAGGCTCTAATGCTTTAATCTTGCCGCCAACAAGGCCAAGTGATAGCAGTAAACTTTATCAGGGCTTCCAACCACAAAACACTTATTGTACTTGGGCTGCAAGTTAATTTTTACTGGAAACTGATTCAGAGGACGTTTGTTACAGATAATACACCCCCCCCACCCCACCCCCCCCACCCGGTTCAAGTACTTTGAACTGTTGGTATTCCAACAAAATCTGTTGACAGTGCGTCACAGCGTATGATGAATACAAACTGTAAGATCTGTGGGGGTTTTTTTCCAATCAATAGAAAAGGACACAGTAACATTGTTATAATGCAACTGTACAATACAACTAGCAACCATTGAAGTTAGCAGTAATGGACATTATGAATTTCGCTTAAAAAAGAATTGCACATATACAAACAGGATTTAATTTACAGTATAGAAAAAAAAACACAAAATATTTATTAAGAAATACATATATATTATAAAATCTATTACTTACACTTATCCACAATTTATATCAACTTCATATGTTAAAAAATACCAAATCAACCAATATTATTTAACTTTAGATATATTTAAGTGATATAATTTGAAAGAAATATGCATATGACAATGATTTTTTTTTTTTGTTATTAATTGTCTTACTTGTGAAACCATTGTGAAATTAACAATTAGGGGATCAGTTGCTAGTGAATGATTAACGGGGTAGGAGTAAACTGGTCTGAACAATCAAGTCATATTTGTTACTTATTCAAGCCTGCATGCAGCAGCACAGATGGTAGCCCTTTTTTAGCCAGAGGATAATAAGTGATTCTGTAGCTAGTTAAATACAGGCCATTCAAGAAATAATTAGCTACTGCCCTAGGACTGAGGCTAACAGTGTGCTAAAGCAGCACTGCATGTGCCTCACTCAGACAGGTCTCTCTCCAGTGTTCCCACCTGTAATCAGATCCTGGCTGTCATGATACGTTTCACCGCCACCCCCATCCCTATAAGTTTTAACTGCTCTTAGTCAAACTCACTCTTACTTTTAGTTTACTGTATTCTTTCTTTGGTTCTTACTTGAATTTGATCTTATTGTGCTTTCATATCTGCTCTTATCTGTATTATGATATTCTGTAATATGATATTTTCTAATGATAACTTGTAATGTGATATTTTCTAATGCAATACTTTGTACTGTGATATTCTGTAATATTTGACGTGCTGGATAAGGGTGTCTGCTAAGAACAATAATAATAATAATAATAATAATAATAATAATAATAATAATAATAATAATATAATAATAATAATGTACAGCCAAACCGTTATCAAGAGGTGATATGCAATACAGTGTGTAGCAGGCAGATTCATCCTGTTTGCTTTTATGAAGCTGTGGTAATAAAATAGTATACTTTTTTCCCCATACATTATTAAAATACTAAAAAGTTATTACAGTAGACAAGCATTTTGGTTAGTGCCTTTTTCAGTATACTAAAGAGGAAACTAGCCAAAACAGATCAATGGCTTTGAGCCCTACTCCAGACCCTAAGCTCAAGCCTTTGACCAGACCCAGAGAGGAAGTCTCTCAGCAGTGTTCCCATCTGTAATTGGATCCCAGGTTTAATAAGTTTCCCCCACTCCCCCTATACATTAAGATAGTGCATGACAAAAAGGTATTAATTATGCCATTATAGTCCCAGACATAGACTCCATTCAGCTGAGATAAGTGAATAGCAATGGAGTGAAATCAACCAATCAGATTGTAGGATTAATACCTACCAGTTTATTAAAGATACACCCACTGACAAGCACACAGATGTGTGTATATTGTTTCAAAACCAAACAAGTACTGACTTTTGCACCTGACTTGATATGATTTTATATTGTAGTTAACCCTTTAATAATATTCTGACAACATGGTCATTTACACGCTCTTCAGATTAAGACATTTGTACAGCAAAGATGTGTAGATATATGAAATGAAATAACAAGCCAATCCCTTACAGTATTCATGTTTGACAACATTATCCTGTGTACTGTCTCACAATGTGAACATGGTGCATCTAACACTGGCATATCAGTTACCTGAGTACCGAACTGAACGGAATGACAGACACACTGCTTCAAAATCAGCCAGGATCGATCACATTGTGAATGATTGTAATTTACAGACAATGTGAAATGTTCAATAAACTACAGTACATTATGTACCTCAGAACTTGTGTACTCCCTTGAAGTTATATGAGGTCCATTCCACTGACTGGCTCAATACTCTGTCTGTGGTCCACCAGAATAAGCCGGAATAGCACCAAGCAGTACAGCTAATTTCTGTGGCCTTTTATTCCTATAGGAAACTGTAAAGTTATGATGTGAGAAAGGCCCATGTTTTTTATTCAAACTTTTTTGTAATTTATGCATCAAGCAGATTGAACTCAAAATTAATTGAATCAGAAAAAACAAAAAATCAAAAAAAAAAAAACACCGGAATCATGCACTTAAAACACAAGACTGAGCGTCTATTTGGACTAAAATGGGATCAAGCAATAGCTGGAGTTTAGCAGGTGACTTGGGAGCAGGTTGAAACTCTGCTGAACTTTATGATCCCTCTCCAGTGTGCACCTTACACTTCAGAAAACAAAACCAAGAAAGGCAGAACAAACAGGCTGGGCCCTAATGAGGTTACACAGCCCACCTGGCAGCCAGGTGTTGTGGATTCTGCATGCCTGGGTTATGGATTAACAGTCAGTATCAGACACCTAAAGCCTGCTGTACACACCTTTACAAGGCAACGGTAGAGCCTGGGGGCAGGTGCAATCTTTCTTTTTGCTGAGGCAGGCAAAGAGCTCCGATTGAATTACGCTGTAAAGAAAGGGTTAGTTTGGCTCGGAAACTTAATTACAGCCAGGGTTGAAGGCAGTTTCTTGCATAGGGTGACAGAGTTAAGAGGACAATCCGCCATTCTTCACAGCCTTCTGTTGGCCACTTTGATGTGAAGCTGTATTGTCTGAGTTCAACACCTTTTTCTTTTCTTTTTTTTCTCCCTCCTGTACAAAAAAAAAAAAAGGATCTCCCCTTTATTAAGTAAGCAATAATTGTTTTTCTGCTCCTTTTCAATCAGAACCTTTAATTATCTGGGATGCAGGAAATCAAATCCTTATGTTTTCAGGTGAAATTTAAGATTGGATCAGGGGATGGTTTCAAAAAGGCAGAAGGCCACTTAATGACATCTTCGGCCTAACTGCGAGAATATCATTACTGCTTTTCCAGGCAATTGAGTTAGGTTTTTGGGACCTGTCCAAAAGTTTGGGACAACACAGGAAATGGAGATAAAGGTATACGCTTTGCAGGGTTTGAAGTTTTCACGAACCTCGAGAATTGAATACTAAGCATTAGCGACCCCTACTGGTCACAGAGAGTTCTTGAGTATCCCACCCAATGAAGAACTGTAGCACCACTGTCCGTAAACAAGATCTTGAAATATATTAAAGTGTATAAATATGTCTCTTTATCACCTTAAATATGTCAACACCGTCCCCTTGTATAGAAGTCTGAGAACTAAACCTGAGATGAAACACTTTTTTTTCTTCTTCTGTCAACATTAAACAAATAATTAGTGAATCGGTTTCTGGTAATTACAACTCTATGTCGAATTGCTATTTCATTATTTAAAGGATAAGATATTGGGTTTAAAAGCACAAGGAGGTGATAGCCTTTGTGAGAAATATTACCCAAGATTTCAACACCACAGGGCAGTGAATATAATATTAGAATAAACATAACTTGGGATAAATATCCCAGCAGCTGGTTCTCAACTACAGAAACACTTATCAGTACAACAGGCAGAGATAACGCAGCTATCGATGGAGCTTGTTAAAGAAACGACTCTGTAATAAAGATGCTTAGCCGACAGGAGAATGTGCACAGCTGCTTGGTGACCTGGTCGGGTGCAATAGCTCCGCGCAGGTGAGAGGACAGGCATGCCTTCGCACAGGCACAGACAGGCGTGCGTAAGTATTTCAGGGGCTAGCTGACCTCCATCAACCTTGAGTATTACAAAGAGGCTTGTTATTAAAATAACTGATAAGCTAAATTAGAAAACAGTCAGGTACCAGCAGGGTAAAACAAAAAACAAGCTGTAAAAAAATATTTTGTTTAATGACACCTAATGGACTAACTCAAAAAACAGATGAGGCTTGATCGTTGCAATTTCTATGTAATGCACAGAAAATCAGCGAGATATGTCACAGGTTTAGGATAACTGTTAGAATAGAATGAGCTTTTTAGACCTTAAAAATTATAATCACACAATGAGAAATTGTACTAAATGTGAATAAATCCCCATTCTGGAAGGATGATCCCATGTACAACTAAACTGACAAGGTCACACAACCAAAATAAATCAATGAACTGCATAATTATAGAATTAAAGAATTTAATCTAGTTTGTTGCTGTAATGTTATTATTTAGATAAAATACTTTGCTTTAAGCATTAAAGCTTGACTCTGAAAATTATTAAATACAAGAATTTGGAACCAATACACAGTCATTTTGCTTCAGAATGAGGAGTGTACCTGTTAGAAAGTGTTAAGAAGAAAGTCCTTGAGACTAACTACAGGTAATTCAAGAATGATCTGGGGGGACTATTACAGACAGAATGACAGTCAGGACAGATTCAAACTGTTAAATTCCCCCCAGCATTATCATATCATACACAGATATGCTTCAGGAACTACAGCAGCAAAGTGTTACAGCACCTCAGGTCAGGTAGTGCTTTCCAACTTGAAGGAGCCTGCGGAATTACAAAATGAGACCAACTGTTATTGACACGCAGACATGAAAACCTTTCAGCTTCTCAGCTTTCTAGGAACCAATGGTTCCAACACTGCCACTGTCCACTGACATCTTACAATCCTAGTATCAGAGAATGCCTTGTGACGGTCATGGCTAGTATTACTGCTTTCTGAGTGTTAAATATTGTTGCCTGTTTATTTTGAAATACTATCATATTTGTATATTTGCGTTTTCAGATTACACTTACTTATCTCTGCAAATGATGCAGGATACGTCTCCAGTTCAGATATGAGGGTGGTTTGAATAAAGGGGGTTCTGCTGTACTGAAAAACTCTCCTGGAAACCATGAGTCTCATACAAACTAACATGACTTCAGTAGTAGTAGATACACAAGCAACACTCACTGGAGGTTTCTGGTCAATAGCAGATAAGCATTTCATGCTGATGCATTGTTTTTTCAGCTGTGCAGGAACATGTCTTACACCTTGCTAAGACACAACACTAAAATATATAGTGTTGGTATTTTTTGTTGTTTTTTAATTACAGACCAAATGACTTAAACAGTCTGAATAATATGGTTTGTTTATCTATTGGGAGTAAGCACAACAGATGGAGACAGGTTTAACAATAACATTGTACTTTGAATCAATTTCCACATGTCTCCAACTGCGCTTACAATGGTATCAGGCCACATGTCTTACATCAATGAAAAAAACGTAATGCAAAATCTCGCAATCAATGATGGCGTGTTATTCCATTGACACACCGTCTCGACTCTAAAACATTTTTATTTGTTTTCACTATCTTGTGCATAGATTCATGCATAAGCAGTATCCAGAAGCTAGCTGAATAGTTTAGTGCCACTGCAGCCAAGTATGACCTGTTCACCCAAATGAGGGGCTGCTTGTTATTTACCCAATTTCTATGTAAATACCCTGTGGCGCTTTGCTGTGTACCCAACCTCTGAGCAAACAGACTTTCCCTTTTAAGCTTTTGTTTTTCCCCGGAGGAAGGTTGCACACACTTTTGCATATCAAAACAAACACACTTACTGACATGGTCAATACACAGGGACTTCCTTCTTGGGATTGACGGGGGGGGGGGGGGGGGGGGGGGGGGGGGTCAGTGGATTTGAAGCCATCACCTGCTGCCACCACCAGGCTATGCACCACACCTATGTGTACGTCAGAAAAGAAAATCAGCAATCAGCCTTGTTTCCCCAACAGTGTTCATTGTGCACGATAGGTGCCGTGTTATGTGCAAATAAGTGCCCTTCAGTGTTGTGTGACTTAACAACATGCTAAAAACTATACTGTTTTCCATTGTGGATGTCTTTAAATCATCTAGGACAGGGCTGCCCAAAGTTGGCCCTTCTATTCCTGCTCTTTGTTCCAATTAATTCTGCATCCAGACCCTCAAGTAGTTCATTGTGTAATTTTACCTGGAGAGGAATAGCCCTCCAGGACCATGATTGGAGACCTCTGATCTAGGATCATGCTGTTTTGTTTTTTTTTCCCCATATAACCATTGTGACTCCCTTCATGCATTTCTTATAGTCAGGTTGCTGCATTGCATTTCTCATATAAAGCCAAAGACATCCTCAATACTTCTTGCGCAGCATTGCACAATTGCCATACAATACAATACAAAGTAAAGCACACATGATATTTTATAGATTATATTTAACATGCATTGTTCACCAATTAGATTAGTCAATAAACAGAAGGACATCATGTTTATTTATTTTGTATTAAATAACACGTTTCTGAGACTACAGTTCAACATTCAATGAATATGATAAATACATAAAGCTGCAAATCAAACTGTAGAAAGAACAGTCTTCAAAAGGTACAAATATTTTCATAAAATGATGATGGGCAACAGTGGGCATTTGACTTTGATTTTAAATGACCTAACAATTCTAAAACAGTAATAAACCACTGCATATATAATGCCCAGTTGCAACTTGCTTTTTAGATTTTAAAATTACAGAAAAAGAGCACAATTTACACTGGGGGTTTGAGAAACATACTTGTGACATACTTGTGATGCAAGTCAAACGATTTCAAAACACCTACAATTTTAAACTCTGAATCATAAGAGGTCACAAGATGACTTAGTAAGTAGTTCTGTATTTTCTCCAGGGAAATAAATAATGGAAATCACCAGCTATCACCAAGTTTTTGCAGTTGTTATTTAGCATGGTGTGACTAATGCAGGGTACTTACCAGGTTCCCATACCAGAAGTGTTTTGTGAATATATTACAACATATGGCCCAATTGTGATAGAGCTACAAAACCTGCCAAGAGTAACGGCTTAAAGTCCTGTAGCTAGTCAAGGTAAAGCAGGCAGGTGTGAACAGAGCATCAGATAGGTGTGTGTGTGTGCTCTGGTTCAATACAAATATTGCTGGGCCTATTCAAAAGTTTTTAACTCGAGTTATTTAAATGTTCAAAGTCTGTTTTTACAACCTGTAATATCATTACATGTGCAGAGTTACATCGCATTTCAAACCAAAACAGCCTTACAGACCTATTTCAAATACAGCAGAATGAGAAAAGCAGTGAAAAAAAAGTATTATTCTTGAACTAATTACAGAAATACCACATTCTGTCAGCAGAGGGAAACAAAGCAAATGCACAATCACACTGCCAGCAATACATGCAGGGCTGCACAATTCCATTCCTCAAGTTCTTTGTTCCACCTGTGCCCAAAATTACTTAATTTAACTTTTAATGAGTTAATTACAGAATGATACCTATAAACACGAGGGCCAGATTTGTGCACCCTTGGTAAACCTGTTGAAGAATGGAAGCAAACTCAAATGTATATCATAGTGGTAGCATCTGATCATCTGGTCATTTTCTGAGTGTTATAGTTCAGAATAAATACAAGATAGAGGACCAATACAGTAATAACAGGACACCCATTTGTAACCATTATTTTGAAATTTAACTAGAAAATGCATGTGCTTTTAAGGCAGCCTAAAGCAACAGATATTTTAGAACAAGACTAAAAAATTAAAAAAATAACAATTTAAAAAAGTGCATTTTAGTGTTACAAACAACAGTAACACCCACCCAGGTGCATTTATATTTAGTGCAAGGTTCTCGTCTCAGACAGAAGTTCATTGTTTTTTGATTCCCAGATCAGCCCTCGCTGTCACATCTCTATTTTGCAAAAAAAAAAAAAAAAAACACTCAATTTTGAAAGCTTTCAGCAAGAAGTTGCCAGGAACTACACCCTCTTCTCAAAGTTTTAGCACACTTTAAACAGCGGGCGCATCTTAAATCCTTCAAAGGGGGACAGAAAACATGTACTTTTGTACTTGTTACAAAACATAAGACCTTGATCTTTCAACGTGGCTTAAATGATTCAGCATAAAAAATCTATACACAGGGATTCCGCAGAGTGGTTTCTGCAGACAAGTGGCACAGTTAATGGCACCCAGAGTACAAATGTGCTGCACCATTATAGTTTATATAGATTAATCCATATACTGCACCTGTAGTTAACTGGCATGAATCTGGAATATTGCAGGAGTCAGTAACCCTACTGATTCTGTACAGATTTTATAACCGGGTTATTTGAAAATGAATTCTGTTTCTTAAAACAAACAAAGGATCATCTTTAAATGCAAATACATTATTAAAATGAAAAATGAAAAACACAACAGCCAAAATAAAAACCATCAGCGATACTAAAAGAACCCCAGTTTGGGACACTGCTGGACTCCAGATTTGATTCCTTCAGTGTTACTGTGATCAGCGCTTGATGTTCCAGTGAGGGTGCTGCTCCAGTTTTGAAAGAAGTTCCTCTTCTGTTGGTTCCTGTAAAAACTCTCTAAGAAAACAGAAAAGAAATTAAAACGTACAAAAACTAGAATTTTATGCTGCCAACAAATTCACCCCAACAAGTTAGTGCATCTTAGAAGCATGGCAACTTTTAAGTGACATTAAAAGCATTAGCATAGGTTAGATACAAGTCAAATAAGCACTGGAGTGACATGTTGAGAAACACGAGTGTGAGAAAGCAGTCTGGCAGCTGGGTTCTGGACAAGCCTTTTAGTGACAGGTATACCAACAAACATAGAATTACAAAAACAAGACAAAAGCATACGAATGCATGCATCAGCATCTCTGTGTCCTTCGTATCCAGCATAGGCTTCAATTTGGGAACATTTCTCAAATGACAGAATGCTGTTCTGATAACAGAATTAAAATGGAAATCAAAAGGCAAGCTTAGATCATAGATTACCTGAATATTGACTGCACTGTCACCTGACACTCAGCTTGATCTTCATCAGAGAGGGTACCATGATGGCTTCTATCCCACTTGTGGATGAAGTTCTGTTTCATTCACAAAAAAATAAATAAATATATTGCAGTTCATTAGATCAGTAACAGGGATTGAAATAAGACTCCTATTGTATATAAGTTTCGCCCATGCCAGGTTTTACTACAAGCTTGATTAGCCACAGTGGATATGTAACAAGCTCATGTGTGTCTCATAGTACAACCAAGAATGAAGCAAACTGCTATGCAATGGGAGTTATTCCCATCCACCCCAAAGTAAAGCACAAAATTAATTTTGGTAACTGCTTTTCAAACTTTGGTCTCCAAAATATAAAATTGCCATTTAATTGTTTTAGATCCCAATAACCAACCAAATTTCTCTTACCTCCAGAATTAAAGCAACAAACAGGTTGACCCACATAACCGAGGAGGTTAACCACCAGGCCACAAAGTACAGCTTCGACCACCTAGGGAAACAGTCTATTGAGTTACAGCTGGGCTCAGAACAAACACAGCTACAGCCTCTATACAACAAACATACAGCCTCTATAATTAGACAGGACAGTAGTTTCAAATGTGGGGGCTTCATATTCATTGGCCAATGATCAGAGCTTGGGCAGATGACCAGAGGCGAGCGAGATAACAGTCTCTTGATGTGCCTTTCCTCCCATTCATCTGGCTTCTTATTCAAAACGTCTGTTCAGCATTTTTAAGTAGGAAGCGGGTCTCTGTTTGTACACAAGAGGAAAGTGAACAGCTGTATATTGTAAAGTGCCAAACCTTATTCCCTGTTTTGAAGATCCCACCTTACCATGACCAGCACTTGAGCACTATGAGAATTTTCCATCATACTGTGTCTACATGCTACTGTGACTATGACTATATAATGAGTTCAAGATAACATGTATAAATTAATCTTATGCTCCCATAAACCAGCAATAGCAGAAAAAAAAAACAGCGAGTACAACAGCAGGTAATTGTTTTAGATATGACTTAATAGACGAAAGATAATAGTGCGAAACAAGCAAGCAAGCGAACACTTTCTTCTGACTTACGGGGTCGAGTATCTGGCAAAAGCATCCATGAACACCTGCCAGTTGTTCACCACCATGATATTGTACAAAAGAACCAGAGCTGCCTAAACAGAAAGGAAACAAAGCAATTAATATACCGGGACCATGCTTGTGATGTGAGAAGTTATTAACTTGCTCACCTGGTGACATAGGTGCAGACCCCCGCTCTTTAACTGGTGCAGAAAGACGGGCCAATGTGAAACTGTACTACACTCTTTCAACCACATCAAAAACATTTTCTTTGAGGTTCTCCATACCACTGGACCGCTTACAGCTTATCCTGTGTGCTCGTAATTCGTAATGTCCACTGATACACTAAATGCTTTACTGGTGAGTGCTTTGCCATTGACACTCTAAGGGAAATACGTTTTTTGATTTTTTCTTTTTTTTCAACAATATTGCATGTTGAAAAGTGAACTGAATTGTCCTAAATGTGATTCTTCTATGGCACAAACCCTAACCCTAATGTTAAGGTGTGTTGTGCGTGTCGGAACCAACCGATTTAAATCTGAAGCGCAGTATTTCACATTTTCTCAGCTGCCCAGTCTTCCTACACCTATTCCCTCCTGGTTACCTAAAGAACTTCCTGTTTGTGTAGCATGCTAAAAAAAAAAACTGTTATATACTGTACGATGTGGGGATAAACTGGCCTACGGTGTATGGCTTAACATCAGAACTTGCCGCAAAGTCATCAAAGTTGTTTGGCCAGTACTCCAGCTGCTCATAAGTGCCACATGTTGCACTGTAGTTTACTGTAGCATTTGTGACACTGGTGTTGACAACCACACTGAAACAAAAAAAGAAAGCAGTGCTTTCATTTTACGTCAAGAAAACACAGACAAGACCCATGACGAATATGCTTGATTATTGCCATTGTGAATCAGTCTCCGATTTCATATACTATACTATACTATACTAGAAACTGCTCTGTTGTTGTGGCTGATGGATCACTTTCCTATTATATATTACACACACATACACACACTGTACATTCATAAAGATAGACACTGAACCAAAATCAAAAATACACACTTACAACCCCCAAATCAAGTGCATAATAACACCCCACTAGGGGTCTGAATCTGTCTTAATGCATCCAGTAAAACCTCAAACTTGAATGTCAGGCGTTGGTATATACAGTAGTATACTATATGTGTAGAGTACTGTGAAAGTGAATCTAAAACGTTTGGTGTCTTGCCAAGGATGCTGTGTATCTTTCCAGCAGTTATTACACTCTGTTAGATTTGCTTCGTCTTTCTCACTCACAGTTCCTGCCTGCCCAAGCGAAAGCGAGTTGCTTCAGTCTGAGAATGAAACCGATTGCTGATAAGGTTGATTCTTATAGTAGCTCAAAGGTTCCACCTAGAGGTTCGAAAGCAGACAGCACTTCTTTATGCCTCCAAACTCTTTAAAAAGTTATGTTAGGACTATTCTGGCTGATTTTGTAGAACCTCATTGCTATAATATGTGTGTTATTTTACAAAAGGCAATACAAGACTGGTGTTAATTGGGATCTATGAAATCACCCGTAAGAAATCTAGAGCTGCATTCAAGGGTCCATTTGCATTGCTATTTTAATGCTATTTTTATCACACATAGCAGTACTTGTTTTATACGTGTCTCATTTAAACCAAATGCAGGAAATGTAAGTGAAGGAATGTACAAATCCATACCAACCACAGTCCCAGTTAGTTTTGAAGTATAGCATGACTGAGACGTACCTCATATTCCCAGGAGCTGTGATAACACCTTCAAACAACATTACACCGAGCACTGCAAAAGCATAGTACACAACCTTCAAAGAAAAAATGCAGAACAGCATATGAGCATATGATTTTATTTTTTTACCAACATTTTAAATCTTCAGACTTTTCAACAGGCACTGCTTTGACATATTAAATCAGCTAGGAGTATTTCCAATATATAGATTTCAACTGCCTACCAGTTTGAAGCTGGCTGTGTTACTATTTTATGATAAAAGAATTCAAAAGTTCTTACCACCAGGATTCCAGCAAAGGCTCTGAAATTCTTTACCAGGTCAAGCAGGGTGCTGGCCACCAGAGCCATCAGCTAAATAGGGTAGGAATCAAACAGAAAATACTATTTAAAAAAAGAAACCGATACAAACTCTAAATAGTAGTCGTTCTCATATTTTATGATACCTGCTTCTGTGCATCACGATTCTTGGTCACATATTAAACTGAGATCCTCTCTAACCTGAGGAAGATCCCATGGTAACATTTCAAATTGCAGTGATATGGTGCAGTAATTTCAGTGAAGGTATTAACAAATACATGCAGTAACCTTCATTCACCACTAGGTGACAGCAGCTACTTTTTGGATACATCAGACATGATTACCACTTGGTTCTGATAACAGTAAAAAAAAAAATATATTTTATATGTCCATATGAGTTTGCATTTATAGGCTAGTATATCCATTTCGGTCGCAATTATTTTAATTAAATTTTTTGACATTTTAAAACCCTTTGTGTGAACTCTATGTAGTTTGAGAAGTTACCCTACCAAAACTTTGAAAAAAGTATTATGCACTATAAATAGATACATAGACAGGAAACTTAACATGGTGCAATTATACACGCAGTGACTGTAGAGAATAAAGTAGCTGCAAAAATTGCAGACAGCGCAAACATTTTTTGAGAATTTGGGGAAGATTTCAAACATTTCTGTGGACTAATCTGAATTAAAAAAAGAAAGCCAGAAAGCTTAGGCGGGTAAGCACAATATTGCATCCAAACAAAAACTGCCTTAAATCATCAAAAACACTCTCTCAATTAACTATATCACACAGACAAGAGACAGTGAGACTGGTAGATAATGAACACAGACAGCTCGCTGTGTAGACCAGTTAACAGAGAGACCTTGATGTTTGGGATAATCCGCAGGAATCTGAACACAATCAGCATGTTCACCAAACGGACCATCTCCCACAGAGACATCAATGCCTTCATATCCGGGTCCCTGCAAAACAAGACAGGTTTACTCTGCTTTCTATAGTGATGAAAATGAAAGGGTTAACCGCCACTCTGAAGAAGGACACTGCTGTACATTTGTTAGGAAGTTATATTTAATAAATCATGTTGAAATGTGGCATTTGTGCCAGGCAATGTGCTGCACAGCCCGCTTTGGCAGATGTTATGCGTGCTGTTGTGGGTTCTGAAAGGTCCCATTGTGGTCTCATTCTGAATAGGAGGGAAAACTGTGAGGTAACAAACATCCCCACCATCAACACCCACAGAGTAGGCATACTGTACTAATGCAAGGAATATGCATGGAATTATACAAAGAAATGGACAATAATGGTAAACGTTTAACAGGCAGAGTATCTGGATACCTACCACAGAGGATGTTGGAAACTGTACATAGCAAAAATGGTGATCTGCAGACACTGTGAAAAGAAATAAGAATAAGTGCACCTAAGTAAATCCACACGTCTCTATTCTACATGAGCTGTGCGTCTGTAAATACAAGTGTGTGTGTGCATCTGGGTGTATGCCGTAATGATCACCAGCAGGCACGGTGACTGTGTCAGCAATTATACTTTGATAGCCAGCTGCTTCTGGTTCTAGTTATTTTTGCCTCATTTGAGTCATTTATGACTGGTTTCCCAGACCATGACTAGCAGAAATCTTGGACTACCTAATATTTAACGAAGAGTCCAAGATTATCAGGGTCTGTGAAACAAACCATTAAACTCTCTAAATTTACTAAGACACTGGCAGTTGAGCCACTATTTCAGACTAAATGAGTACTCACCAGTAAAAAGACAATCACAAATCCATCAAATATATTACTCCTGTGAGACATGTAGCCTTTGAACCCCAAAGCAAACATCTTCAGCTTCATTTCGAGCAGGTAGTACACAATGAAGAAGCAGTTAACTGCCTTCAACACAGAAAGAGACCAGTCAGATTATTTTATTAACACATACAAGGGGTGGTACTAGAAAACAATGCCATGTACATTCAGAATAGACTCCTGTAGAGCACTTGAAGCCAGAAATCAAATGCAAGGCTGAGAACAGAAAGCTGGAAAAAGTGACAATATAAAGTTAAAGTGAAATTATATTTGAATTATATTACATATGCCCTCAAAATGTAAAACACAGTACAGAGAATAGTTGTTTTAGAGAAGAGTGAATACGAGATGCAAGAATGCTTAGGCGTGAGGCCTGATAAAAAAAACAACCATTTATCCAACCAGTAACCCTTACCCCGAGAAAGTAATCATAGCGTTCTGAAATGGCCTTATCTTCGTCAATAATCAGAACCACCTGAAAAAGAAGATTACTATGTTTTCACAAACCAACGCCCAGTATAACGATCCACCAGCAAACATCTGTGACCCAATATTTCATGGTTTTGAAAACCACACTCTTAAAATCTTCCATCTTTTCAAAGATTCCCTGTTTTCCCCCCAAGAGTAGGGTTACCATATGACTCCTAGGACCATTTGTTCAGGTCTCAGGTCAGGCAACTCAACCCCAATGCATTCTGGTAAGTGTAGTCCTGCGGTGAAAGGGTCCGGAGACAGGTAAAACATACCAGAATGCATTGCGATACAAACTCACCCAAACTGTCCTGTGTACATGGAGGCATATGGTAACCCTGCCCAAGGGTAGGACACAGTTAGGCGGAAACCTAAACAGTTTGTGTTATTTACTATAAACTGCTGAAATACCAGGTTGAAAAACAGGTTTTAAAAATGACAACTGCAAATAATACCTGTGCAAGTTTGATAAAACCCACTACAAACAAAAGGGCTGTTATGTGTTTTTACTACTTACCTGCCCCACATACATTTCGCAAGCTACACAGATTGCCCATTTCTTTATGGTTTTTCCCAACTAAGATGAATATTAAACAAACAAAATATCTACCCACCTACCCTTTCGTGTAGATGGGAGCTCTGTCCTGGTGGTACTCACACAAATATAGACGACATTCGCCAACGCGACAACATTCCCTGCTAGGCTGAAGTAACGATGGCTGAAGATGAACTGTAGTTTCTGCAGGAACACAAGCTGGTACTCTGGCTTTGGAGGGTGCTGGGAAGGAAGGGTCAGGAGCTTGAATTGTTTTATTCACTCAACTTCTAACTCACACCATCTCCCTACCTATCACTGCATAACTGAAGCAGCTAACTGAAAGCCTTTTACAGAATATCAAAACAATATGTTTTTTTTGTTTGTTTTTGTTTTTTAAATGGTGGTCCATTAATAATGTAATATCTAAGGTATCGCTTGTAGTGTAACACAGAATGCAGCACAGATTCAGATACTCAGAAATGTTCATAAATTGTTAATACTGAAAATGTCTCCCACTTACCTGTTTGATTGTGTCCTTGTCAAGTTCATCAAAAAGTTTCTGAAATTGGTTGGCTGATATTGAACCATCAGCGTATTGCTGAGTTTTCTATAAAAAAAAAAAAAAAAAAAAAAAAAAATGTAAATGCATTCAGGTTTTTTACAGATAAGCGGACAGCTTTGAAGCAATGAAGCAGAATTAGAATAAACTATGCAGAACACCAGTTATATTTGAGACATGTATCTTTATTACGTGACAAGTGAACCAAAATTTCAGGAGCAGAATGCTGTTATAATGTTTCAATTTAAAGGCTGTGCACAGGAAATGAGGCGTACAGGAAACGCATTGATAAATGACTGCAGCAGACTCAATGAAGCCCACACCTGGATTATGGCTTCTTTGTAATAAGGTTTTATATGCACCCCATGTAGAATCTTCAGGACCAGCTCAGTGTTGACATTCTCCCTGTGGAAATGACATCAATATAGATTTGTAACATGTATTTGTATTGTATTTTTTTAAGGACTTAGAGAACCAAAGGAATCAAGAAAAGTCCTACTTGCGACTTACTTTGCTGGCCTTTAATAGGCAAGTGGGACACATTGCACGAGTTGTGATGCCCACCTTTAAGATTTCAATTAAAACAATCAAAACACAAACAGACGGGTTGAAAAAAACAATCCCTGTAGTGCTGGGTGTTGTTTTAATTGGTCATTAGAGGGAAGTCTCATCAAACAAGGAGGAATGTAGTTTCCCCAGGATAGACTGGGTCAATAGGAAAGTACTTCTGAGTTACTTATAGAAAAGTAAGACACAGGTCATACATTGTGTTACCAATTTAGATGTGACAAGATGTCGCTGTGGTTGATCAGGAAAAAAAGAAATAAAAATAGTCTGATATTTAGAGTATTCTTCTTTATTTGCTTTCAAAACACAGATTTGACTTACACACGCTCATTTATGCCCGACATGGACTGGCACTGAAAACACATCACTTCAAATGCTGCCCTGATCCCCAGGCACCTTCTTAGCAGGGATGTCTGAATAGAGATCTGGATAAAAAAAACAAGTAAGCTTCACATTACAAGCACGCACACACACACGCACACACACGCACATACACACACACACACAGAACACACACAAACGCGCACATATACACACACACACACACACACACACACACACACGTACCCTCAATCGGGATAGAAGATCATCGCCGACGGTATCATTTTATTTCCCAGATCCCTAAGCTACCATTCTTAAATTACACCGTGGTCTTTATCCAGACCAGCTAATAACAGACTGGATGACTTGCTGGTCATAGCCATATATTTAGAAGCACATTTACATGTCACTGAAGCACCAAAACTAAAAGCATCAAAAGTGTCCTGTACTGAGGCAGGAGTTTAGCACTGAGACAACATTCCAGCTGTAGCAGCGGAACTAAACAGGGGCAATGCAACTGCAATATGTTTTCGGTTCAGTATACACGTCCTAATGAGGCAAGTCCACACAGAATATATCCAGCTGTGGTGCTCTTATGGGTGTGCAAAACTTTGACTGCACAATAAAGCAAAATGATACAACTCACCAGCAAATATCCCTTGAACTGATTGTAGATAACAGCAGTCAGTAAATTCATTAAAAAGAAGGTTCCTAAAAAATATAATATAAAAAGAAAATTAAGAAACAAGATTGGTATGTTGAGAAGAAGTGAATTTCAAATTTAATATTAATGGTATGCTATGTTTGTTTCTTTTTTCCACATTTTGTTGTGTCAGTGCCTCAGAGTTTCATGCATTTAAATGAGGATTTTTTTCCTCACTTATCTACATACCATACTACACACTGTTAAGGGAAAGAAGTTTTTATGAGAAAATAATTCTATATTAAAAATACAAAACTGAAAGATCATATTGGATAAATTTCTACCCGCTTGAGTTAATACTTGGTGGAAGCACCTTTGGCAGCAATTACAGCTGTGAGTCTGTTGGGATAGGTCTCTACCAACTTTGCACATCAAGATTTGGCAATATTTGACCATTCTTCTTTACAAAACTGTTCAAGCTCTGTCAAGTTCCTTGGGGAGCATTGATGGACAGCAATCTTCAAGTCATGCCACAAATTTTCAATTGGATTTAGGTCGGGGTTCTGACTGGGCCTCTCAAGGACATTTATCTTTTTGTTCCTTAGCCACTCCAGTGTAGATTTGCCTGAGTGCTTTGGGTCATTGTCTTGCTGAAAGGTGAACTTCCATCCCAGTTTCAGCTTTCTTGCAAAGGGCAGCAGGTTTTCCTCAAGGACTTCTCTGTACTTTGCTCCATTCATTTTCCCTTCTATCCTGACAAGTACCCCAGTCCCTGCCGATGAGAAACATCCCCATAACATGATGCTGCCACCACCATGCTTCACAGTAGGGATGGTGTTCTTTGGGTGATGTGCTGTGTTGGGTTTGCGCCAAACATAACGCTTTGCATTTAGGCCAAAAAGTTACACTGTAGTTTTGTCAGACCACAAAACTTTTTGCCACATAGCTACAGAATCTCCTGAGTGTTTTTTTGCATACTTCAAATGGGATTCAAGGTTGGCTTCCTTCTTGCCACCCTACCATACAGGCCAGATTTGTGGCATGCTTGGGATATTGTTGTCACATGCACACTTTGACCAGTCTTGGCCATAAAAGTCTGTAGCTCTTGTAAAGTTGTCATTGGCTTCTTGTTAGCCTCTCTGATCAGTCTCCTTCTTGCTTGGTCATCCAGTTTGGAGAGACGGCCTGATCTAGGCAGGGTCTTGGTGGTACCATAAACCATCCACTTCTTAATAATCGTCTTGACCGTGCTCCAAGGGATATTCAAGGCCTTTGATATTTTTTTTATTCCCATCCCGATCTCTGCCGTTCAACAACTTTGTCCCGGAGTTCTTTTGAAAGCATCTTGGTGCTCATGGTTGAGTCTTTGCTTTGAAATGCACTACCCAGCAGAGTGAACCTACAGGAACTGCTAAATTTATCCTGAAATCACGTGAATCAGTACAATTTAACATAGGTGGAGGCCACTTAACTTGGTGTGTGATTTTTAATTAATTTTCTACAAATTTCTAGAATATTTTTTACACTTGGATGTTGTGGGGTAGGATGTGTCGATAAATGAAAAAATAAATACTTTTTATTTTTATTTTTTTTATGCATTTTAATTCCAGGCTATAAGGCAACAAAAGGTGAAAATTTTGAAAGGAGGTGTAGACGTTCCATAGGCACTGTATACACATGAGCACACAGTGCTGTATTGTGTGCTTACACTTACCAAAACCAGAGAAGAGAATGAAGAAGATGCAATAGAATCTGTTCTTTGAGTATGTAGGGATCATCACTATGTGCAAACAAAAAATGAAACAAAAAAAAGCTCAAGTTATTTATGGGGCCCATTGCTGTTACTCACTGTAAATAAAGCATTTCCCCACCCAGAAGAGCAACCGCCAAGAAAAGGTGTTAAAACCAAGCCTCGACCCAGGACAAGTGGGAGCTGCTAGAGACTGGAAAATGCTGGCAGATGTTCGTCAAAGGCTTATTTTTCCACCTGAGATTGCCACCGCTAACCTTCGACCAGATAGTATCTTGTGGTCTTGTTCACTTGGTAGAGTTAACAGTGCCATGGGAGGATATTGTAGATGAGGCGTATGAGAGGAAGAAACTGCGGTATGCTTAACTAGCCGCTGAAGCGGAACAGCGAGGATGAAGAGTCCGAGTTTACTCAGTGGAGGTGGGTTGTCGAGGATTTGTGGCACACTCTACAACCTGGTTTCTCAGAAACATTGGATTCAGTGGCCAAGAGTTGCGTCGCACAGTGAAGAATTCATCTGAAGCAGCAGAAAGGAGCAGCAACTGGCTGTGGTTGAGATGAAAAGATTCTGGATGGGGATCTCAAGCACAATAGAAAGAAAGCAACACTGATGTACGGGTAAGTAAGCTTAGTTGAGTTGAGTGGGGGACAGAGGGGAGCGATGCTGGGATGCCAGAATCACCCTCAAGCCCTTTTGAGGTGTCGTGGGCTAGTCTACCTAGAACCCTCAAGACAGTAAATAAAAGAGTCTTACCATCTGGATTATTTGCTGTTGTCAGGAGCACTAGTAACGAACTAAGTGAATCGGGTAGGTTTCTGAAGTAAGCCTGCCATTCTGCGTTCCCATTAGCATCCTGGAAACAAAAACATATTGCTGAGCAAGGGCATTCAGCAAAAACAAAACAAAACTAAAAACACTGCCCACTGCCTGTTGTAGTACACTTAAATATCCACTAGGTGTCCTAAATAAACAGCTTTACAGTGTGAAGAAAACAAACACTCTATTCAGTGTGACCATTTCCTCCTCCCTGTAATTGCCCCTTCTGATGTAAGGTGTAAAATAAAAACAGTATAACATGCAATAATGTATTTTTTTGTGTTACATATTTCAACAGCATAAGTACTAACTGTATTACCTTTCCCTGGGAAAACAACAGCATGCCAAACGTTGTAAAAAGAAACAGATGAAGTGCCAACAGAAACATAACACTGCAGACAAACAGGGGGTAAAAAAAAAAAAAACACAACATTAATACACTTGAAAGATGAAGGACTGCGCAGTAAGAAGTCTGAACAGACTATTTCTCAACAAAAGGTACCAGAGTGTTTCCAAAAAATAAAAATAAAAACTTAAGCACTGTGTTGGATCAAAGACAATAACTAACAGATAATATTGTCAATGTTGTAGTTCAATAATTAACAGGGAAGAAAGGGACACAATATAAAAGAGCAGGGGTATGTTGAATTCAACAAAATAGCTATCCCCATGCAGAGGCATTCATGAATATATTTTCAGTTGTTTCATGAGATCTTTTAATGCAGGTAACTTAACTAGAGCAGAAACCTTCAAATCAGCCTCCAGTCATTTATAGAATACCCTAAACAGCAAGTGGTTCTCTCAACGCGGCACTGACGTTTGAAGGATTCTATATATGTACAAACCTTGTTATTTCAGGAATGGTTCTTTTAATGCATTTTAAAGTCTTCTTCATTAGTGACGAGTTTTGAAGGAGAAAGAAAGGCCGCAGGAGTCTTCGGACTCTCACGGCCTTAAACAAAAAAATGAAAGAATGAGAAAAAACTTAAATGGCAGGTAGGACAACAACTTATATGCCTAATATGAAACATGTTAAATATTCTTTTTTTTACATTACTTTTAGAAAAAAAATCAGTTTTACAGGTTTGTATGTACCAGTTAACACAATAGTGTTCAATGGAATTGCGTCTGTGTTTACAACACAGCTCCTGGATGCAGGCACAGTCAGCTGGCAGACGCGTACACTCCTCCATAGAGCACAATGCATCCATCATACCGGAAGTAGTGTTATATTTTCTTTTTATGTAGTATTAGAAAGAATGATTTTTGTTTACACCTGTACACGGGTATATGTACATAACAGTTTCTTTTGCAATGTGTATTTTATTATATTTTTTCACTGTTTGTAGTCGTGCTGTATATGCACTCATTTTATAAATAAAGCTTTTTATGTTTAATTTTCCATTTAAATACAGTGTTTCTGCGATGCAAATGTTAGATGTGATGTTGATGAATAAAACTTTTCAGTTGTATCTGATAGTATGTCTTTAATTTTCATAACGAAGCAGTTTAAAAGTGTATGGCTCAAAGTGACCCACGTGGCAGTTCTAGGTAGTTCGAAAATCCGACGGTTCTAGTGTTTAACTAAAGTCCTTTCCTGTGTCTTCTGCCACACATTTTCCTCACAGACAGGTTGCGTAAAATTCCATTAGCAAAGACTATCTGAAGACAGTTTAAAATGAATTCCAGTTCCAATTCCCATTCCCTTTTAATCAATTCCAATACACCATTGATCAAAATAGCAATTAGCAGCATTCTGTTAAAATGAGCTTCTCACAGTGGCAACAAATGACTTCAACTGAAGTCCCTGTTAGTCAATTAAATTGGCTTCAATTGAAAGCAGCTGAACAATCACAAACACTGATTAATGTCTCTAAAATATCAACAGGGAATTGATTTTAAAAAGAAATTGGAACTAAAAAACAGGAATTGGCTCCATGTTTTGTTTAATTAAACAACAAAAAACTGGTCTGCAAGGGAATCCAAATGCAACAGAAAACATAACCTCTCTTCCCATACAGTGCTGTTCATATTTGAAACACCCATAAACACTAGTGCACTGTGTAGACAAAGGGCCTTGTGACTACAGCTTTAGGTTACTGTACACACAATATTTCACATAGAGCAGGTAACCTTAGCCAACTCAGTCACAGAACCAATCATCTGTCCAGGTCCTCAATCATTGGTTCATTTAATCTAATCTTCATTGTGTCATCTGTTCAGGACTCCTTTATAAATAAGGCTTCGGTCTCAACTGCATCCGGACTAAATAAAACATTTAATCCATTTAAAAAAACCTATTCCAGGAGCAGAATGGCTCTCCGGGATCACAGTTACCTACCCCTGGAATTCTTCAAAGCACTTGAAAACAAAACAAGTGGAAAAGCACCAAAATTCTCCTCACCTCTTCACAGTGCAGACAGAGTGACACCATCCAGTCCAACATTGAAAATGCAATCACAAAGATATAGGCTATGAGCCATTTGTTCTTCCGAAATTCCTCCCAGCCAATTAAATAGCTCTAGAAACAGAAGCACCCTCGTTAAAATACAGAAAGGAAAAAGGAATGCACCCAAAACAACTGTCTCTGGTTAAAAGGCTGTTTGCAACAATGCAATGATTGTAAGTATTATTGCTGTACTGAAATAATGTTATAGGGTATGTTGTCAAAATGCTCAGAGTGGAGTTCTACTGCTGAGAATGTGCAATTCAAAATGCACTGTGTTAAATGCCATCGATTTTCGGTGTTTCCGATCAAAGGTACTGGCAGTAGGTATTCCTTACGGGTAATGGGAGTACTGTATCTATTGGAATGATTTCTATCTAGATTGCATAATCATTCAATCAAAATCCAATCTCCACCTACTTTAACAGACACGTCAGCCATGAAGATCAGGAAACACACCATTTCGATGCTCTCTGTCAGACCACACGGTGGCTCCCAGGGTGCACGGCGGTAGCGAATGTCCGACGTCACCGTCAAAGACGAAGGCTTTTCGATAAACGCCACAACCAAAATGACAAAGATGGTAGCACCCAAACCCCTGTACCGCACGGGTAAAACAAAATGTGTTAGAGATTATTTATACAGTGCAAATCACCAGCTCGAAACAACCATTCATATTTTGCAATCAGTCATGTTGTCACTCTTTGAGAGACCTTTGAACTTTGTATTAAAAACAGCATTCTCTGTTAAGTTTATCGAATATTATTTTAAACATGTTATCAATTGGTCGATTTTATTGTTTTTTACTTCTACTGTATTGCTCATATGCTTTCACTCATCATATTTTCATTCATTTTGCATAAAACAGTACATTACTATTAGGTTTAGAGATGATCAGTGAGGAAGAAGGCACTTTACCACATATCTACCACTCCAAGGAATGCAAAGACTTACCATTGGCAGATCTTGGAATAGTACCAGTGATAAAGTCTCAGCGATCTGGAATCCACTCGATGGTTTATTGATCGATACTGTTAAGGACCAAACAGCAATTTTTAAGCAAGTAGAGTAACTGTAGAGTATCAACCAGGGAGAGTGGGATAACATTATGTATCAATCCGATTTTAAAAAGGGGAGTGACCTGTATCATTTTAAAAATAGTTTCAACTATCATATCTGCATATGCACTATTTCCTGTGCAACATTTTTACGATATCATGACCACTATCTGTAAAAAAGATGACCCACTTTTTTTGCATGTCGTCTTTTTTTTTTTTTTTTTTTTTTTTAATTCCTAGACTTATAGATGAACCTGAAAACCTCTCAGAGTTCCAGGAAATAGCTGAATGCGCCAGCTGACTCAGAGTGGTGTGGTGACAAAGAGGTTCAAATGAGGAAGCTTGTGTCCTTATCCTGAAGCAAGCTTCAGAACAAACATGTCACCTACATATTGTACATTCCCCAATCACAACTACAAATAACAAATTAGAGCTACCAGAATCATAAAAGCATAGCTCGCATTGAAAAAAAGAGTAAGTGTGACCTACAGATGGACAGGGTCAACTATCAGTGTAACGAAATAATGAATACAGAAAATCTGTATTTGTCAAAACATCAATGAAATGAAAACAAATACCAACTTAACAGCAGCGTCCAGATTTCAAAGGGTGTTGAATACAAACCAGTTCTATTAGCTGTTACGTAATCCACCTGTTTAGATGACATAATTGTAAAGTATACTGTATAGATGGGATGGGTACAAAAGGATAGAGTGCTCGCCCGTTATAATGCGCCTCGTTATAGTGCGGAATCGGTTATAACACAGTAGGGTCGTGGATCCCATTTGCTCCACAAGGCCATTACAGCAGCCCTTTTATACTCATTATAAGGCGGAACACAAATAGCACGGTCTTGTAACTATGGCTCCCCACTATAGCGTTATAAGGTTGAACACTGTATTTGTCACCTGTTCTGAGAATGCCCTACTTTTTCTGGGTTAAGGGATCATACCTATCTTCCACCCAGGTTTTTGGAACTACCCTGTTAAGAAGTCTTACTAAAATTACCAGGTGTCTGTAAGTATGGCAACCTTGACCTTTTCCTGATTTACTTAAGCAATTAACTGATGACCTACATACTGAAGTGAGACTGACTGCAGGTTGTGTGACTCCTGTAATAATTCTAGTCAGTTCAGAGCAGCTTAAGCAACAGCCTGAGTGCTAAATTAATGGCACCTGATCATTTCAGTACTTCTGTACATGGCAGTCATACCCAAGGCAGGGCAGAGTGCAGGAATATTACCATTTTAGAAACTGAAAATGTTTAAGCCCTACTTACTGAGCATTTATTAATTATAAGCACATGCAAGTAGCAGAAGCCGTGCCATTGCTGCACAATTGTACAGCTTGAATTCCTACCTGCATCTTATGAAAGGGAAGTGCTAAACACAAATGAAGAATGAAAAATACCTTGGAAAGGTTATTAAGGGTAAATGGCTGTTCAAAACACTTGTCATGTTTGAAACACTGGAATTACTCATAAGAAGCCTATCTTGAAGCAAGTGAAAGGCAAAGACAATATTTTTAAATAAATAAAACAGTACTAACAGTAAAACATTAAACAGTGTGGGCTAGGGGGCTTTCGGGGTCAGTGTTGGGGGAAGTTACTTTAAAAGGTCATCTATTACAGTTACAGTTACTTGTATATAATGTTGGTTTGGTCAGGCTGCACTTTGAAGAACTCTTTGAAGATCCAGCTATCGAACCCACTCATTCCCTCCTCTGATGCCATTTTGTAGCAAGATGTTTCGGTTTATGCGGCACATAAAGTTTGACTTGCACTGTTGAAGAGCTTTCTGGTTCCCATGGTAGGCATTAGCCATAGTTCTTTTTATAAAATGGACCTAGTAACTACTTCATTTTTTTTTTTCAAATAAAAAGTTATGTGTTACCACAATTAGTTACCTCTCTGAGCAAGGAACCACTCCAGTTACAAGTTACTGAATAATGTAATCAGATCATAGTAACTACTTTGGTTGGGTATTCTTTGTACAGATCATACTAGTCATGAAACACCAAAACATCATTCACCGAGTAGCATACCTGTACAGCATCTTCAATGAACACAATAGCTTGCTGCATATAGAGGTCTCCATCATCTGCCAAAAAAACAGTTCTTGGTTATGGTAGTGACATTATCAGGTATAGTAGATACAAAAAATGTAATCAAGCCACACTTCCCAGCTACAGTGCGGCACAGATTTTATTTACTATACAGAGGATCTGAAAGTTCGAAATAAAACAGAATGCATTTATCTTCCAAGAGACGCATAATAAAACATTCTAAGAAAAAATGTGGAATGAAAATATGCAGTTTCTACTTGAATTAAGAAAGAAATGCAATAACGTCATTTGTGCAAAATCTGATAATGGAAGGCATGTGAAACACAACAACACCTCTCCTGTGTTAAGCTGTGGATCACATGGTTCTAATAGAGCACACTTTAAGGAGAGACACTATAAGCTAAGAAAGGTTAAAAAACTCTAAAATACACCTGAATGTAAACAGTTCTATGATCACATTAAAAATCTTGACCGATCCTGTTGCAGGTACCAAATCCCCCGGATGTTGAATTATTTTACATGGTGGTATCGGCAAAAAAAAAAAAAAACGATGATCTGACAAGATTACCAATGATGCGTGCATGCTGAACACAGGCAACCATATACCATATGTTTACAGGAGCATGTGTTCAGTGGGAGTAAAGAGTAAAGTGTCCAATACATTTGCCTATTTTGATAAACAGAAAACTACGTACAACCCTGACACTAAAAGTGGGTCTAAAATAGAGATCTCTCCATGACCTGATGGATAATGTGTTAATTCCTCTTGTGTTTTGTTGGACAGTGCACCGCTCCAGGTATATGCATGTTTTATTTTACTTAAATATTTATTTTTAAACATAAATCAAAATGGCTTGAGGCTAAATAATTAAAAGGCACGCTTTGTTTTTTTGTAGTTTAGTTTTTTGTTTTATGTATAAGTAGCGCCGACGCAACATTTTTGCTGGACCTTAACCGCTCACCTCAAGCTCAGACGAGCGCTGAATGAACTTTTCTGTGATACGCTTAAGGGAATACTGTTTATCAGCGCTTTATATGTGTCTATGTCAGACTGTGTAAATCGATAGTGGCGCATAGCACAGCTAACATACTTCTTACCTTCCTGTATCATGGTGTGTGCTGCCGATTGCGAAAACATCCTAGACCTCGGCGTCCCCCCATAGCAACCACTGTCAAGGTTTGAACATGACCAGGTATCTACTGCTAGCCCGCGGCATGCTGATGCATTTTTCTGCGGTGATGATGCGAGAAGGGGATCCGTCTCCATTCACAAACGTTGCTGTTCAATACGTAGAGCTAGGTTAGACCAAGCGTTCTTTTTGCTCCAGGTACTTAACATTTAGTCATTAAACCATGTCCATGTTCTGAACAAGTCTCGGTGCTTCTTAATCGTAAAAGTTGATTGCAACCGCATTTTTTGCATAAATTAGATGCATCTGTAGAGGAGAGGGGAATAAACAAAAAAAAAAAAAAAAAGAAAAACAGTACGAGGTCTCTTACTTTTGAGTTTGGGAGCTTAAAAAGTTTTGGTACTGAACTACTGTATCCAAAGTATTGATAGCCAGCGAAACACCGCGCTGTACTGTTTTACACGTTAAATTCCGCAGCGTCATTGAGTAAGGAAGGCGTGGGGTGGTTATAACATTGCTGAAGATAGAATATTCACACATGCGAGGTTCAGCTGCCTAGGGTTTTTTAAACCTAACAAAAAAAAGTTTTTTGTAGTCTGTTTATTTTTGTTTTATTCTTCCGTTATTTTACGAGCATCCGGTACTTTAATTTAATACCCTTTAATTAGAATAATAGCTAATGTGAGGTGTTTTTTTTTTTTTTTTTTTTGTGCAAACTGTTCTGTCACTACTGGGAGGAAAGACACGACGATATAAACCGGGCAGACAAATTCAATCCATGTAATTTTGCATTACAGCAAGTGCCTAAGCATATTGTACTGTGACATGGAACTCCTTAAAAATGCTGTGAAAATCACGAATTTGACAATTTAAGTTCATCGTTTTATAGCATATATATATATATATAATATATATATATATAATATATATATATAATATATATATAATATATATACAAATGTGTTATACATTGTAATTATGTGTGAGTATTTACTAAGTACTACGTAAATACGCAGTATTAGTAACACATTGTGAAGACACCTGTATGTCCACCTGTTACACACACACACACTGTAAATGTAAGTCCTGGTGATCTACTATGCTATTTCATATTACTATGCTATTCATAGTACCTATTGAAGAGGTACTGTATAACCTCCTAGTGCTGGAATTATAGCATTGCTTTCAAGTTTTCACATTGTTATTATTATTTATTTCTTAGAAGACGCCCTTACCCATGATGACTTACATGAAGTGGAAGCAGGTTTTAGTGGCAAAGATCCTTGCTATCATACATACAGCTTAAACTACCTATATAACAACTGCAACAAATTATATTTTAGTGGAAAAAGCTGAGGGACACAGTGCTGCATTTTCTTTTCTTTTTTCTACATATTATTGATAATGTTGTTTGTAACATAGGTATAGAACAAAACAGATAAGGACGCAACTTCTTTTATTTTATTTTTCACATTTTTGCACTTTTAATCAATAAATCCCTATCTATTCTATCAAACTACAATAGGATAAGTCCTGTATTGCTGGCTCGGTGGGTTAAGATAACTCAAGATTTAGATCTATCTAGAACTTAATAAGATATATAGATATATATTATTATATATATATTATATATATATATATATAGATTATACTATATATATATATATATTATTATATATATAGTATATCTATCTATATCTATATATATCTATCTATCTCATATATATACATATATATGTATACATTTGTGCATCTCAACGTAGTCATCCCCCGCTTGCCGTAGTAGCGTAATGCTTTGCATATAGAGTTCAACATAAGTATACATTTTTAAATACTGTGCTAGAGGCAAATAATTAAACAGCAACAGGACAAGGGAGTGCTCTTAGTAATAGACACAGATCATTATTTCCTATTTGATAATTTCCCATTTGATCACTTTCCTGATTAAAAAGGATTATATAGATGAACATAGGTTAAAAAAAAAAAAAACATACTGCATATGTGAGTCTTGTTATTAAGGTTTGTACAACAGTAGAGCATGGAAAACAGAAGGAAACAGGAGACACTCAGGAGACACTGACATGAGATTGTAATAAATGTCTGTTTGGATAAATTACATACAAAGTTTGGTACAATGACTTCAAGTTTGGTGTATGTTACTGCATGAACAACGGAACGTATCAGCAAAGATAGCATGGTTCAGTCCAAGGCATTAAGAAATTGAGTCTCGTTTTCATTTTCCATCTTGGATACCTGCAAAAAAAAAAAAAAAAGAGGATGTAAACGGTACAGATTATGGACATGACATGTTTCTGGAGATAACGAAGACGTTTCAACTTTCTCAAAGAACAACAGATATACTGCTTATGTGCAATGATGTTTTTACCTGGTTATCGATACATCTGAATTGCCAGGGCCAGGCAGTGTTGTAGAGAAAGGGTCGCATATCAAACCGATTGTCATCAGGGCTATAGCTCTCAGCGTGGTAAGCGGGGGTCAGGGTAGTCATTTTGTGCCTGTTGATTGAATACGTCTGAAAGAAATGCTTCACTTTTTCTGCCACCTGGAACACAAAACAAAAAGATACTATTAATTAAAAAAAAAGAAGTTAGGTATGCCAAACCCTTTATGGATTTCTGAGCCATTTTTATTTCTTACTTTCTAATGTACAAGGTACCTTGGGGTTTATATTGATATATACGGGATCTAGTGACTTACCTGTCCCGGAGAACAGATCCCCCGCCAGGTGTGAATAAGTTTACAGAACATGCTGTACGGGCCACACTTTGCTATCTTCCTGAGTTTGCCATACACAGAAAGCTCAGAGTAGGTCATCCCCATGTCAGCCTATTGAGAAAGACAAAGGTTACTGAGTCACGGAAAGAACGGCTTCTCCCGCTCCCACTGGAAAGTTTGGTTAGTTTTCTGACTGAAGTCAATGCATACACTCCCCACCCTCTCTTGTGTTTAGAGCACTAGAGTAGCCAATGAAATAAGTTAAGTCACTAGCTAACTACAAAACAACTAGAATCTCTCTTGACACACTCAACAAGAAACTTGCCAACAGGAATTGCTCATGTGCATTTTGGTCAATGTGTTTCTACACCTGCATTATTTTCCCTGTTCATTGGCAACATTCAATAAGAATTTACGAAAGCGCTGCATATAGTTAGTCATTTGGATGAAGAGCATATACGTTTCTGACATATCTGCTAATGCTAAGGCTAAATGACTAATGCAGTAAAAAAAAAAAAAAAAAAAAAACAGGCAAATAACATGGATCACAAAGTGCTGCTGGGTGTGAGGACTGAATCTGCCCGAGTGAGTCGCTAGCTGACAAATAACCCCTTTATTTTCCACTGAAAATAATCCAGCTGCGATACCTCATCTGTCTGCTGGATCTGTCCCTCTGACAAGGGCTCAAGTTCCGCTGTGGGTGGAGCAGACATAGTACTGTAAAAAAAAAAAAAGGATCATATTAAAAATAAAGCTATACCAAAAAGGACCAAAATCTCCACGGCAAGGACGTTGTATTTTTGGGTCTCCAGGGTGCTATAAGTTTGCTACAGAAACCATTTTGTTTTTATGGTGCTCAAAATGTTTTTTTGAAATGGCCAGCAGATAACTTTCAGGCAACTTTTTATTTGATATTTTATGGCAACTTTTGATGTTATTCTTCGGTCAAAGTTCAAGTAGCTCAAAATGATCCATGATTAGATTGTGTTGTGTGGAATTAGCACACAGTGAAAATATCAATATAATAAAGTTGAAGATGACTACATATTCCATATAACCAAACACTCAATTAATCAAATCAGCCAATTAGTTAAATAAATCATTACGCTTATACAGAGAATGTGATGAAAGGCTAAAAAAAAAAAAAAAAAAAAAAAAGGTTCCTTCTACTAGAGAACATAACTCTCAGAGGAAGTAATTCACACTTAAGTGTAGATTTGACTTTGTGCTAGTGCTTTGTGGTTATAGAAACAACATCACCCTGTGCTTGGACGTTTCAAATTGAACCTTGATGTGATTGTTTACAGACCTATCGCTCAGGCCCTCACCGTGCTTTCAAGCCCTTACCTGCGCAGTGCAGTGAGATTGAAGTTCTCAATGCAGTACTGGATAAAGCTCCTGAGGTCTGATTTGCTGAATCCACCTATCGGATTGATATCTGCACTGGAGCAGTCATACTTGGTCATATACCCTCTCAGGCTATAATAAACCAGATCAGAAAAGAAAAAAAAACAGTATGATGCAAATATTTACCACTATGTAAACTGTGTAGCATTTTGTATTGTATATCCACTATTTACTTATTTACAAAAAAAAAAAAAAGTAGAAAAGTACAGTCCGAGTCATACCTGACCCTTTTATTTCATGTGAGGATATTCATCGTATTGTAAATGCCCTACAGTCTGAATAGCAGCGAAATTAACTGTACTGCATAATTTGTAGGTTAACAACAGCCTATATTTTAAAGAGATTGGACGGTTTTACTAGACATACTAGACAGTTGATGAACAGACACATTGACTAATCCATACTGCTTTTCACATGTACCTCAACATACAATGTCAACTGTACTGGCACTTGGTTACATGCACTGCCATTTTACCATGGACACTTACCATATAAGAGAAGAAAACTACAGGGGTTCTGCATGTGGCTGCGATAATAAACATGTAGCCTTTAAAATGTCCCACCCTGTTCCCCTACCTCTCATCCACATTCGCTGATCCCAAAACCAGCAGACCTCCTGGTCTGTTCCGAGCCCACAGGCTGAGCTGAGCAAAAAGATAAGCCAGGAGCATCCTTATTCGAGCCTATAGAGACAGGTCAGAACCACCAAAAACAGAGCACAGTGTTGTTCATAAACATTTTATTGAATGTTGCCTTCTAACAATTAGGGTAAGGGGGGGGGGTGACAAGAAACATATGGCATTAAAAAAGAGAAAACTTTTGATTCTCTTAACTATGCTGTGCATATATATATATATATATATATATATATATATATTTTTTTTTTTTTTTTTTTTTTTTTTTTTAATGTATGCCTGACTCAAATCACATAAGGTGTTGTTTTGACTGTGTGATACCTGCACATTCTGAAGAGCCAGGTTCTCTCTGCTGCTTCCCCCATTCACTCGGAATTGTGGCCACTTCCCGGTTGCCATGGAGAAGATTCCAACCATGGCCTTCACTGCCATATCAATGCTGAGGTTTATATGGTAGCTGTGGAAATACAAAAGCAGCAATGCATACAACATTAACAGAATACAGAAGCACTTCGGCCCGTTTTCTGCCTAATGTTTTTCTTTTTCTCAACAGAGGGTGTAAAAATAATTACATTTTTTTAGTTGGTTCAAAAGGCCTTATTTTCTGTTATTACTAAAAACACGTGTTCTTTCATGTTAATGATTGTTATTGTTCTATATTAATGAAAATTCAATAAAAAAAAAATGATTTAAACAAAATTCACGAGAACAAAGGTTCAGTAAATTTGGCCTTTCAAAATTATCTTCTAATAACATGGTCAATTATTATTATTTCCTTTGCTTGTATGTGATACATGAACGGTTTTGTAAATGTATACATACAGATGTATTTATGATTCTGTTTAGAAAATCAATAAATAATAATAAAAATGATCTGTGCTCTGTGAATGGTTCAACAGGTTTCTTCACCTGCCAATCTGTTTTGCCAGCTCCTTGGCTCGGTTGCAGGTGTCCTGGGAGGAGTTCTCACTGGCCATGTAGCAGGTGGTGAAAATCCGACCGCACAGTTCCGTGGGTTCCTGCGGGGTGTAGGTGATGTCACACACTACCCGCCGCACATCCTCCAACACCTGAGAATCTAAAGCAATGCACAGCTTTGCTCACACCCACGCCAACCTGAACCAAGCACTTTTTTGCCCCCTTAAACACTCAACATCAGGGAAGCCTCTGCTTCTCAATTCCAATCCCGCAGAGGGAGCTACTGAGGCAGACTGTAAACAAGCAGGAGCTCTGGGGTATCAAGCTGCTTTGCAAACCAAATCTCTTTGATTCATCCAAAGGAAAACATATAAATTGTTTATAAATGCGTAACATGATAGCTCATTCGCTAATATGATATATTTTAGGAGTATTGTAGTTCTGCTTTCATGCCATTCTGTTCAACCCTACCGTGGTATTTTTGCACAATATTTTTGCAGTTTTACCAATATTTTCCCATTGCTTTGCCATGCAATTACCATAATTTCCGGATTTGCCATATTTAATAATATGCTTTGCCATGCCTTGCTAATCTTTACAATGCTTACCCCTACTTTATTACACTTTGCTATGCTTGTTCTATGGGAACCCTTTATAAGGGCAGGCAGTTATGTGGTTTAAAGTAAAGTCTCCCCTTTAAGGCTGATGAACCGACCAGGAATGTTTTCCTTTATGAGCCAAACTGGATTCTAAACTGCAATTCCCCTCCCGGAAAACATGAATAAAACACATTCAAGAATCCCACCACAGCACAGACTGACAGAAAAGCTAGGATCATTTTAAACATGAATCGAACTAGACTTACTTCCATTTTTAACAGCTAGGCACACTTGAAGGCACATTGAGTACACAATGCAGGCGGTAGCTGAGCTGTCAATCCCTCCACTGAGTGGCAGTAAGAAGCCAGCCTGAAAGGACAAAATCATTGAGCAGCTCTCTGGTCAAAACCTGGTCAGATTCATACTGTATGTATAACTGCAGCAGTGTGACGCTTGGTATGCAACATGATTGAATCAAACATCTGTACACTACATTATAGTATGTATATTTCTTCACTCTTTTTGTTTATATTTATTATTATTCATCACTTTATGATGGCTTATTTCTCCCAATCTATCACACATGCTAAAATGCTTTTTTTTTTGTTTTTGTTTGTTTGCTTGTGTGGTGCATCTGTGCCTATACCTGTCCAGAAAAGAATGTAATAGTTACTTGTGGCAATACCCTCACTTTATGAATATGAAAAACAATATAATCAGGATTACCTGACCACTGCGTCGCAGATAGTCCCAAAGCCAACATGCCGGCCCTAGACTTACAAAAGAAAACAGGCCGTGTGTCCCTGGTAAATATCATTTGGTTAAAAAAGGAGCTATTTGCTATTTAATACAAAAATAATTTTAGTTCAAAAAATATTTTATATATGGCTAGTGTTTAAATGAATTAGTACATACTAATTGATGGTGCAATGAGTTGATTTAAAGCCATTTGGAACTATGCACACACTGTGTGTAAGGGGAGTCTGCGGGCGTCTCTGCCTACCTGATTTCCTCTTCAGGCGTGTGGTATCTCCACTGAATCGGCTCGTAAGTTGGCACAAAGACATCATCATGAGCAGACAATGCAAAATCAACCTTCACTCTGTAATAGGGCTCAGATCTGCTTTGCTGGGTAAAATAATACAAAGCGAGTAAGGACAAAGTCAGCATACCACTAGGTGTAATCTGATGCTCTATGAGTACACACATGATTATAATTACAGAGGGGGGGATACGTAGAACAAATAGAAGGTGTTTTAATAGGACAAACATTTGTTTCTGGAGCAACAAGTTAATAGACATTTACAACCTGTTTTTAAGGGTTTTTTTCTTCTTAAAAATAAGAAGCCTGTCTTCAATCAACAGAGTTTATTCATGAACAAAGCAAATCACATGTGATGCATACACAAGGCGTCAGCTGACTGTATTCTGAGCTGCCCTGGTACAGAGATGGTATGTCTGAGCTGGTGTCAGTGTAGATGTCGTTTTCTGAGCAAAAAGATTATGTCATTCAGCACAGACATACAGCTAGCTTACATAATTTCCTTACCAAATTTGCTCTTATTTCCCTAGCATGATGCATGGTGTGAGACAAAGCACATTAACAGTTAACATCTGTGTTTCTTCTTCACTTCACCACGGCGAGCAGAAACCCAGATAACAAGAAGTTACATTTAACAACTTTATATGATATTCCTGGGATAAGGGCATCTGCTAAAAAATAAATTATTATTAATAATAATAATAATAATAATAATAATAATAATAATAAAACTCAATAATAATTGAGTTTTGCTCAATTCTCACAGATGGCAAAGCGCCATACCCATGCATCACAAGGCTGGTGGTTGCAAACTGCTGATGTATCCAGCTAGGGACAGCTGGATTTTAAGAGTTCAGCGCTTACATTAAACACAGGAAAATCACACAATGTTTACAGACAGAATTTCAATGATATCTCACTTCTTTACCATTTAAAAGGGACACGTAAAATTATTACAATTTATATAAAACCTTACAATGTTATCTATATGTTTTCCAAACACAAACTTATTTGTAGACATCCTGTACAAGTTACACGCCATTACAAACAACCACTGTTTCTTCAGGGATAAAAGAATAAATGTAAAAATAATAAAAAAGACTGTACCAGTGGTAGTTCTGCCCGATAGCCTCTGATGTCTTCCAGGTCTAAAGTAGCAGTCAGGACCTCCTGAGATATGAGGAAAACAATTAAAATATATGTGTATACTTTGCGCAATTTTGACAATCCTTTAGGGAAGTTTAATATTTATGTAACTAGTCACTAATCCTGTGAAAAGTGGTATCATATCTGGGCAAAAGAATAGATCGACAGACACAAACACACACAACCGTGGGCTTTAGAAGCTAGCTAGCAAAAACAAAACAAAAAACTGTTGTTATATTTCTTAAGCAGTGGGCACTACTACTGTAGATTGCAGTCACTGAAATAGCTGAGTAAGTGATCCCTATAATATAGATATATATATATATATATATATATATATATTATATATATATATATATATATATCTATAGATAGACTACAGGTCAAGGTTCTAACCAGAGTCCTCATCACAATCTGCGATAATTCAGAATTAAACGCATTGTAATAGAAAGTTAAACATGTTCCTTACCACATCGTCCATGGAGAACTGGGCTCCCTGAGCTACAATGTTCCCATTCACAGCTATCATCGCACAGCCATCATAATACAGACGGTCACCATCACAGCCTTTCTGATTGGCCAGCAAGTAGATTCCGCCGGCCTAGGGGATTTCAAGAGCAGCGTTAGCAGCAAGCTAGAGTCAGAAGAACAAAGTTTCAATTTAACCAGTCTGGAATAGTGGGCTGTAAATACGACAACTTATGTCTGAAGTCATAGTATTTTGTATCTTGCTCTTAATTGTACTGTAATTCTTGACATATATTGTTTGTATATAAAGTGAGTAAGGTTGTCTGCTAAGAAATCCATCCATCCATCCATTATCTGTAACTGCTTAATACTATAGAGAGCCAGAGCCTAACCCAGCAGACATAGGGGCGAAGACAGGACTACACCCTGGACAGGAAGCCAATCCACTGTGGGAAAACTAAGGGAGAAAACCCAGGTGAACACAGACAGACCCCTGAGGCTGGAATCAACACTAGAACCCTGGAGCTGTAAGGCAGCGGCGCTAACCACCGCACCACCGTGCCACCCTGTCTGCTAAACAAATAATAATAATAATAATAATAATAATAATAATAATAATAATAATAATAATAATAATAAACAAAGGAATGGGTACATTCCTGTAAACTTCACACAGAAATACATTTACCAAATGTACCAAAAGTTCTAAAAGATGCAACCTAGAGAATTTTCTTTACAAATTAAGCCAATTGTTACATTTACCACTACAGTTCTACTGGTACCTAAAGGCTACATAAGTTTAAGGAAAGGACCTGTTAAATCTGACACTCAACAGTTCTGAGTCTTTAAAAAACAAAGCCTGACACCTTGTGGAGCAGGTGTGAAACCATGATCGTCTCAAGAATCTTGCTGAGCTTTAGAAGTGCTGTGTCACTATATGACTGAGACAGCATATCTCCCTACTTGACCTTTGCAGTGGCTGACTTCACAAGGCCCACTCTGCTATGAGCTTTCCTGATCTCATGATGGCTTCCTGAGGAATTTGTGAATATTTCCACTCCATCAAGGCCCATGTCAATATGGGGGCTGTAAAGAAAACGAGACATACAAACAAGAAGCTTTAACATGCATATGCAGTATCACACTTTACCAATAGAGGGCTCTGTATTGACACCAATTGATTTCAACTAGGACTGTGCAATCCCATATATTCAGGGGGATGACATCATAATACTAACCTTTAAATTTCACTCTTGCTATCAAAAACCATTGATGGATTTATCAGAAATTAGAATCAACTTCTCTTTATGCTTAGATGTGTTCTTTATGGAAGTCACAAGTTCCTGTCATTTAAAGATGGCATGTTATTGGCCCTTTTGTAGACAACTGTAGTAGCTCTCTCAAAACACCTTTTCAGTTTCATTTGATTAAAGCCGATACAGATCTACAGTCTTCAGCTTACTCAAGGTACAGTTCCAAACAAAAGCTTTAAAAGACACTTTCCTGGTTAACTGAATGCTTTTATGAATCAATTAAAAAGAAAACCGATCAGACAAGAACCACATATCAGTATACAACGGGGGAAACTTTTTTGTTTGTTTTTTAATAAAGCTATAAGAAAACCACCTTTGTTTCTACCTGTTTGGAGCCCAGAGCTCTGCACACATTTCACTTCCCACACATGTATCCTTGGTTGACAGAACGGCATCTCCAAACAGGACAGTTTCCTTGAAGCAAAATAAATTAAACTTTTTTCGCTGGTAAAATACATCGAGGAAACCTGCAAGTGTATGAAACTTAAACAACAAATGTACAAATGCAGAGCAGCGTTTATTTCAATTAATTTTAGTCTTCGCTTCCGTGGTTATGTAGCCATGTGTGACTAAGGTATGCTCTGATCAGGAAAGATCAGGTCAACAATAAGATACAATCATTATTCAAATTACCAGTTTCCCTCAAGTTCTAGAATACAGTGCCCCCAAGAGCCATTGTCTTACCTGCCCAGTCACCTCCTGTATCATTCTTGGAAGAAAATACTCCTCCACTTTCCTACAAATGAAGACATGTTATAATGGACTGTTCGTTTTATGGGTACTAAACAGTAACCTACTGGAAGTGTCTGCTAGAAAACTCAAAGCCTGATGGGCAAGAGAAACACTGAATACTCTACTCTCTCACCTTGGCTTGTTCCATGGTGAAAACCAGCGGAATTCCCTGTAGTTTCCAGCGTTTGCTAGAATCATTTTGGGGCGAATCAAGAGGATTTTTCTAAAAAATTAATAGAGAACAAAGTTTGACAATTGAAGAGATTTAAAAAGACTTCCAGTCGAAACATTTCTTACTGAATTTTAGTTTCCTTTAGTATTTGGAAATTCAGCACTATGGTGTGTTCAATAGTTATGCAGAATGTTGTACATTCCTCTGAAAATGTCTAAAACACATCACATTTGGACATTGCATTTAAAACGTATTACTTTCATAAACTATTGTCATATTATTATAGTTTCTTGAAATAAAATGCTTACTTGTTTAGAAATATGACTCTGCAGTTATAGCGAACATTACGATGCATCACAGGCCTAGAAAAAAAGAAAGCAACAGGTGTCACAGACAAGACCTACTAACAGAAAGAAAAACGAGTGATGTGCCATTGTTTGTGTCAAGGTCACTCACATCCCCACGTCACATATGATGTCCTGGCAGATGGGGGAAACCAGCAGCTTCTCCAGGACTTGGAAACAGTGGAGCAGAGTGTCACACTCATAGAAGTGATCCATACAACCAAAACCACTGAAGGGAAAAAACAAGAGGGACAGACAGATACAGTAAGTGACAGGACTAGGGGCAGTTAAATGTTTGGGTAATTTTGCATAAATTGCTTCAGTCTTTTCCACATACCATTAAATACATGTTGCAATAATACTATATAGTTTATATAAAAAGAGATATTTTTGTGGTGGCTTTTATGATTGGTTACAAGCATTCCTAATTAAACAATAACACACAGCCCTAAAGAGAAACTGAATGATTAGATTCAACCCAGGTACATCGATGGCGTGCTACAGTAGCACAGGATAAAAGTTGACACACCTGTTTATTAAAACACCAACCCTTCATCCACTAACCTTATTTCCAGTTCAGGACCCAGTCTGTATCTCGCTCCTTTAGATTTGCCTATTTCAATGCCTGTACATTGATAAAACAGAAGAATCAATGGGAGGACTCTGGCAGTTGCACAGAAAGACCATGAACTTGGGTTCTGATGGACATGCCATAGACCAAGATCACAGTCTGGGAATTACTGTAAGATTCAGCTTGCTGTTTTGTATTTACAGTACAGTTAAATTGAACATAAAAGAGTGCAAGATCCAATAACATTTTGCCGCCAGGAAAGTAACTTACGCAACTGCAATGAGACTGGGAGCAAAGCAAAATAAATTATGTCAGGTAGGGACACTATACCAGTACAGTATTAACTGTTCCAATTGTTTACCAGCCCTGTTTCACAGAACATAGTTGATACAAAGACCCTCTTCACAAACACACCAACAATCTTACAGTCTATTAGAGTTCTCCACGGGCGTTGTCAAAATACATTATACAGGAAACAAGGTATTTGGGTTTGACATGTGACAGCTCCTCAAATACACAAAAAGCAACAGATCGATTCAATCAGATGAATAACTAAAATCTGCTCTGCCTTTAACACGAAGTCAACTCTTTCAGCCTGTAAACAAATAAATAAAAGCCATTTCACTGGTGATATTAAGACCTGTTGACCCAGATGCGTTTTCATCTTAACAGGTGCCCCAAGACGTGCATACAAAACAATTCTTAATGCACGGTCAGGTGATCATGTTCAGTCGACCACGGCGTTTAATTTAGCCAATGAAAACATTTTATAAAGTTATTTTACTTACTTTTCAAAATTCTTTCCAAATTCCCTTCAAAGTCTAAAACCCACTGATTAAGGGAACATGTAGCTAAGGTAACTTTTCGACCCATTCTTTCTGATTGTTACACAATTCTTTATAATAAGCGTCTGTTCCGTAAATTTTTAATTGGTAGTGTAACAGTACTTGGAGCTACTGTACTCTGCAGTAAGTAAAGCCGCATTCACTGTACTGTCTTGTCTTGAGCCAAAAAACAACACATACTGAACTCTGCCTTGCCTGCGTCATCATGCGGCGCGCAGAGGAGCGTGGGATGTGAAGAGATGTCCACGCTACAAGGGCTGCTTTAACATTATAGAATTATTGAGAAACTTATAGGGCATTCAGTATTAAAGGAACACCGATATAGAATTGGAGCGCATGAGAATGGGTTATGTGTGGAATGTAGTGTAAAGGAAACAGTGAAGCATTTGATGGTCGTATGTGTTCGATATAGGGAAGTTAATGAAGATATAGGGAAAGAATAAAGGGATTGCAATATTTCCAAAAAATGGCATAGGTGATGGAAGAAAAATAGAAAACGGTATTATTAGATGCATTGAAAAAAATATATTAGGAAAACCGGAAGGTTCAAGAATATGTAACATTTTAAAACGTTAAGTGTTAACAGCAGTTTTAATAGCCAAATCTGAACAGTAGGTGGCGACAATAAGTTTCAATTGAGCTTGTTGGCCATTATATAACCCAACAGAAGAAGGGCTGTTCTGTTTCACTGTTGCCCAAGATCTACGTAAAAAATATATCAACCTGGTGAATGATGACATAATGTAATTGATACACACACACACACCTCCTTTATTTAACTCTGGTATTGCATAATCCTTTGCGCAGTAGAGCTGAGTACAGCATATCGGTAATATATTTTTGCTTCAGTGTCAATCTCAATCCGGGTTCCTAAATCACTTCATTTCTTCCTCTTGAAGGTGTCGTGACATCTTCAGGTGCAAAGTACTGTACAAAAAAAAAAAATAAAAAATACTAAGTAAAACAAACATCTGTACCAAGATATTACTGCATGAAATATAACAGTACACCATATTCCATCCTATTCATTTTAAAACTTGTGCAAGGCTCAGATTAAAAGAAGATAGATTTTGTATTGCAGTTTCAGTTTTACTATGAGATTCCCTGTTGGTAAAGTCTGGTCTGGATTAAAACCCCAGTGCTATACAATGGGAATCTTATCGTTATCTAAAACTTCTCTTTGCTCATTGAGAGACAAAGCAGATCCACTGAAACCCAGGGGAGTCCCTGCTGACAATCAGCAAATGTAAATCCACAGGGAAGCGAAGCTGCTCAGAAAAGGCCAGGCAGGTTGTTTTGAGGGGGTGGGGAGGGTGAAGTGGATGAGAGCTGAAGATAATTGGAAGATTAAGAGTCAAGTGGAACAGAGGGGAGAGTCTGCAGGGGGCAGGCAGCAGTGCCACTGATAATGCAAGAGTGATGTATCTGTCCATCATCTGATTAACATTAATACATTAAACAATTAGCACATACAGTTTTAGTATTATTATTATTATTATTATTATTATTATTATTATTATTATTATTATTATTATTATTACTTGGCAATAAATATCAAATAACATTACTAATAATCAAGGTTGGTGCGGTTTTTGTATTTGTTTCCGCAGAAGAATTGTCTTCGCTGGAACCAAAACAAATAGTAATATTTTGGCACGTACTGCAAAAGATTGTATACATGTTGGCATATTCTATCACATAAACAGCACGCTGGCCTGAAATGTAGCGAATACCTGATCAAAGACGGAGGTCGCTTCAGACGCGATCGGACGCGAGTGGTTTGATGCTAACCGACCAATCTGTATCACAACAGGGTTATGTTGCCTGTCCTAGCAGACAAGTGATTGGTCGGATTTTCAGCGCTCATTAACCATGCAGAGGAGGGAGTCTGGGCGATGTGTTTTGTAATACAGTAATTTGTATTTAGTGCTGACGAACATCTGGGCTAGTGGAAGAGTTAGTTTATCGATAATAATAAAATAAAATAAATCATAAAGGTAAGACAATTAAACGTGATCTCGTAGGGTAGTCAACTATTTTATAAATAAAACATGTTTGAATTCGTTCATTTAAAAAATGTTAGGAACGAAATAGTTAAACTGTATGGGGTATTTATTTTAACAGTGCTGTATGTCACCGATGCGTTTTTTTAAACCACAACGTACAGTCAACCACCACAGCACAACAGGAGAACATTGAACATTTAATTTACAGGAATATTTATTAAATAGGGAGCTTGCAAATTGTGCACTGTTTACTATTGTTTAGATTGTATTTTGCTCATAACGTGTGCTTTTCTTTGTGCCAGATCTGTTGCACGGTTAAACATGACAATTGAGCAGTTCGCCTTTGTCTGTGCAGTTGATGTTTTGAGTGTTATCATTATTTATTTATTTTGTGTCTATTCTGACGGCCTCAGTCGAAAAAGACGGCTTGTACACATACTATTACACAGGTAACAACTGCACAAGGCATGCTTTTGTTTTTATTAAAACCGCGAATCGCGGAGACGAGTGTTAAGCAGATTTCCGTATCCACACAGAATTCTGAATCCCCGCATGATGAGACACTTGTGCTTGTTGACAGCTTATTTAAAAGTAGTATGAGAAGGTGCACGATTCAAGTAGACATGTGAACTGTATAATCATATCTCATTTACTTCGGTTGTGTTTTTCAGTGTATATACTACAGCTGCAGCTGTGACACTCCTTGTTATTACTAATACTATAAACATTAATTGCAAACCTGAAGAACAACACACAGAGTAGGAATCATGTTTCCTGACTATGACTATTATGGAATCTGGTGCAATATGTACTTTGTGCAAAAAGGTACGACTTCAACAAGTTATTGCTGAGTCCACAGTTCTGGGTGCAAAGGTAATTTGTGACACTTGCAGTTCGGTCTTTTAGAGACATGATTGTTGGTTTAGATGGTTTTTCCAGTTCGCTGTGTTTGAAAAACATGGGCGGTGCAGTTTTAGAGTAATGCTGGCCTGTACAATTAGATAAGGTTGGAATAGAGCTTGCAATTGAATGTCTTCGTCACCTTTGCAAGCCTTTTCAGAGAAAGCAACCCTACAGCCTTAAATAAAGCCCAGGCAACACATTTATTATTCTTTCTAGGCTCCTTAAATACTTGGCTTCCTTGAAAACGCCCAGTGGATCCAGTTGTTTGTTGCATTCAAGTTTTCACAGCTTTGGTGACATTGTGCAGTCCTAGTGTTTCAATGGGCTGTGTGTAACGTGTCAGATTGTCACTTACAAGGAGTAGGAAATGCGTTTGTGATTGAAGTCTGCATCTGTCCTGATAGCAAATAACCAATGTGTCAAAACAGAGGTGTTACACTATTTGCATACTGTATCAGTACAGATGTACAGCAGTTTTCTAGATAGTTTTCATAAAGCAACAGTAACAGTAATGCTTTTCGTATAACCCTTTTAACTCCTGACTACAGCATTATACAAGACAAGACAAGACAAGCACTGTGCTGTACCGCGCTGCTAAATCTGATGATTCACTGTTCATTTCCCTGCCTTATCACTGGAGTTGGATAAGCGGTGTAATCTTATTCAGGACATTGAAATCTACTGAAGGCATGCAGTTGACATCTGCTGGATTTTAAAATGATTTATTTGACTTTATGCGAGTTATGGTATAGTAGTGTGTGCTATGCACACTACAGGTATATTATTGAGTGCAGTCGGTGGGTTTATGATAATGTTTTTTCAAGCTGGTTTATATTGCTATCTAATGTGTGTATTTACTGTTTGTCAAGCCAATATTAAGTTGGATCCTAGTTTAACCGGAATTCTTGCGCTGTGATGGGGTAGAGAAATTGCTTTAATCAGTTGCTTATTGTAACAGTTGCACTTTGAAACTATATGTTTGATACCTGCAATGCAACACAAACCATTTCTCTTGTGGCCCCTCTTCAGGGGTAAATGGCTGCCTCCCAGTCATCGGGCACCACTAAACGGAGGAACAAGAATGTGTCAAACGGGGTGAATGGCAGTGAGAAGGAGCAGCTAGGACAATGGGGCAGAGCCTGGTAAGAAAGCAGAGGCGCTACTGAATCCATCACAGCATCAAAGAACAGCATATTCCACATGGGCATTCTAATGTGATCAGTAATATCCCACTTACTACTATTATTTCTCATGTGTCTACCACAAGTACAGTAGAAGTGTGTAATACAGGTCTACTCCATTTCCAGGTATCATATCTGTAACCATTTCATTTAACATTCTTGTATAGAGCCCATTAACATGTTCATATATATATATAAGAGAAAAACTTTTGATGCTGTACAGCAGCTCCCACTTTTGGTTAGGCGGTGCAGATACATTGGGCACAGGAACTATTAAATCATTTAGATGGGTTTATTTTTACAGTCTCTCGCTTAACAACCAGGAAACCAAATCATTTAAATAATCTGTTGTGCTTTTGTCCTCGTACTCATCCAGAACAAAGAGTAAAACATGGGGCAATGCTGTGTCACTGATCTCTTACAGAGCAGACTGCCGTTTTCAGATAGTTTTTAACCATTTGTGCAGTTTTAGAATTAAAAACTACCATGCATTTAAATCCTCGGTAGGATTGTTGGTCTTCAAAAAATCTGCACAGCTTCGCATTCATAGCAATAAAATACAGCTTTTAAAGAAGCCCCTTTTTAAATGCCCATGTGCAATGCGAGGTGCCTAGCTGAACCCTGTTTTTCTTTTTGCAGGGAGGTGGACTGGTTCTCGCTGATCAGTGTCATCTTGTTGCTGTGTTTCGCTCCCTTCATAGTGTTCTATTTTGTGATGGCCTGTGACCAGTACGACTGCTCTGTGACTGAGCCCGTAGCCGACTTGTACACAGGGAAATCCAGTCTACCAGATATCTGGAATCGGGCGCCTTCCTTCACCTGGACTGCTGCAAAAATCTACTCCATCTGGGTTACCTTTCAGGTCGGCATCTATGTCACATGCTCTATTAACTCCATGTTAATCCCGTGGCCGTTTCACCCCAGGGCTGGAAAAACATTCCTTAAAGGCAGTTTTGTGACTGGAGACCAATGTTTTATAACCCACTCCTTTATAAGAAAATAAGATGGTATTCACTTAATACGTTCTGTTTTCTGTATGGCATAGTCCCATTAGACCCAGCCATAGTGCGACCGTAGATTAGTCAGCTTGTAACAATGCAGTATGTGTATGGTGTTTGTCTGCTGTGTGGATCCATTCAGCTCTAAACTGATAGGATTTTTATGGAAAGCATGTTTCTTGTAGCAACCCTTCTCCCCCTTGTTTTGCATCTTATTTTAATGTTGCTAGTTCCACCGCCATCACTACCATTTTACACCTTGGTGTTTGTCACCCTTTATCAGTCATGTATGCATCCTCAAAACAATGAACCAATTCACACTCACCTTTCACAGAGAAGAGTCAAAAACACCACCTTGAAAAATCCAAAAAGTCATGATGGAGATGTCAACTAAAACATTTGTTGACTTAGTTTTGCCCCGAAGAAGTTTAAAAATTATATATATATATATATACACATACATACATACATACATACATACATACATACATACATACATACACACACTAATGAATAAATGAAAATATAGGCCTGTATTTGGGACATTAAGCACTGTTTTTACAGGCCCCTACCAGATCTATTACCACTAATTGGGTATTGACTATATACACTTAAGATTTATCTCAATATGAATAGAAAAGAGCAAATGAGAGAAATAGTAGTACATGATTTCATGTTAGGTTTCACAAATGTCACATTTTTCCGATTGTCAGTTCTTTGTTAAATATATGGGGAAACTGCTAAGTATTGTGTAACTCAATACGTTAATGTAAACATTAATCAGCAGGTTTCAAAATGAGTTAATTCTATAGGCCATAGTTATATACAAGCAGTACCGCAGTGGATCCACTGAGGAAGTATTTTATAGTTCATTTACTCTCCTGTGTTCTGCTGCATGTTAATATTGCTTCTTTCCTCCCTCTTGACTCTCAGATAGTGCTGTACATGTGCCTTCCAGATTTGTGTCACAAGTTTCTGCCAGGATATGTGGGCGGGGTTCAAGAAGGTGCACGCACCCCGGCAGGTGAGGAGAGCACATTTCAGTGGGCTTTGAAGCCAGAAATTGATATTCAGAGTCCAGTATAGTACATAGTAGTTCCTGCCATTGTCATTCCAGTGATACCACTTATATGTCTTACTGCTGTTTATAGTCCAATATAAACATGTTCAGTTTTGCTATATGTGTTATTCATTTCTTTCAAAGGGATAGATATGTTCATACATTATCATGTGCTTTTAAAATCAAACTTGCTGCCTGTTTTTATGTTGACAGCAGTTCTCTTTTTAATGTTTTTATTGTTTGTTTTTTGTCTTGTAGGCACAGTAAATAACTACGAGGTCAATGGCTTACAGTGCTGGATTGTAACTCACGCTGTTTGGTTTGCAAATGCCTACTACTTCAAATGGTTTTCCCCTACTATCATTTTCGATAACTGGATTCCACTGCTTTGGTGCGCCAATATCTTGGGCTATTCTGTCTCCACTTTTGCTTTTATTAAGGCGTACTTGTTTCCCACAAATGCAAAAGACTGGTAAGTGCTTTGAACTACAGCCTAAAAATCCAAATATAGTAACTGAAGGTCAGCCTTCGCATTCTGCCTCATTGCAAAACACAGTCTGGCTTGGCTCTTTAACACTGTTTCTTGCCAGTAGAAATCAGAGGCATTTGCCCTGCAATTCTTGTCAAATCCCTGCCACTTTGGTTTTGTAAGGAGAAAAGAAAATCTGTGTCAGATTCCTCATTTTTATCTCAGTGGTTAGGGTTTCCTGAGTAGGTTCTTGCTGTTTAGCAGAGACGTCTTTTGAGGTTTTTCAGTGGGGGTTTAGTTTTAGTTCCCATTTTGGATGCTTCTTTTATGACAGCTATATTTTACACTAGACACAGTATGCATAGAAAGACTTGATCTTCTATGATTAATGCCAGGAATGAAAGAAATGCAAATATCATTGGGGTTGAAGCTTCAGGAACTAGCATTATATAGTCTTGAAATGGAACCAATTTGTTCTTAAATCTTTCAGCAAATTCACTGGGAACTTCTTCTACAATTACATGATGGGAGTGGAGTTTAATCCCAGGATTGGGAGCTGGTTCGATTTTAAGCTCTTCTTCAACGGACGCCCTGGAATCATAGCCTGGACCCTCATCAACCTCTCCTATGCAGCCAAACAGCAGGAGCTCTACGGTCGGGTGACCAACTCCATGATCCTGGTCAACGTTCTCCAGGTAAGGATTCAAACAAGTAGTTGGTACAAAATGTACCTTTTTGGGCTTGGTTTATTGTGCTAGTTTGCAAATACCAGGTGGCCTAACCTGTAGTTATAAGCAGGGATCCTAGAATCCGATTGCTGCGGAATAATACGGAAAAACGTGAATTTTCTATTTATTTATTTTTGTTTGATAATAACCGTATCAATACATGTATAATATATAAACATTAACACAGGCGACTTTGCTTTAAATTTACATAAACATACCTGTCTAATAAAACTGCTTCTGGTAGTCAAGTTCAGTTTACTTCAGTATTCAGAGCTGTTCAAAGATGCAGAAAACAATCAGAATAATCACCCCTAAAGATCAAGTTTGGCAAGGACGAATTTCACTTTGATGGTAGTGTGCTGTTTTATACTTCAGGCAGCAAGGCTATAGATTACACTCATAGGCAGACAGTTGTAGAACACATGGGAAGCGCTAAACATAAATTGAATGCAAGGAAACGTAAACAAGATGAGACTGAAACAGCAGGGCTGTCGGAAACACTGAAACAGATCACAGTGTTTGGACCATTTCAGTGTCTTACAACTGCCAAAGAACAGTAGGAAACTGGTTTCCAATTTATTCAAAATGTGTAAAAGCTGGCATTCCTCTGTACAAAGTGGGTCAAACAGTCAGAGCAATTGTAGCTGGAATGCTGCAGCTCTAGTTAAACAGTAGCCGTCACATCACAAAAAACAATATACAAAACAATTAAAAATTAATATCGAACTGTTATCATATACACACGTATTGCACAATAACACAAAGCAAAATATCGAACTGTTATCATATAAATATACGTATTGCACAATAACACAAAGCAAATTAAATATCTGCTTGGTTTTTATTTTGGCCAGCGAGGTGTTTACATTTGGCAGCAATGCGCTAGCAAAAGTCACAGGGCAGTGACGTCAGCTCCCTAGCAACAAGCCTCCTATGTAGTGAATGGATTCTTTCAATGAAGCGGTTTTGTGCATTTGAGAAAGCAGAGGAAGACTCATGAAATTAATTGGACTCAAGTTGATGAGAAGCAATTACCGGCCGCTTACTAAATAAAAAGGTGTTCTGCTTTTTATACGAAAACGAGCAAAAGCAGGTTGTGTAGAGGATTTATACTGGACCCTGACGCCCCCGATAAAACGAGGGCTGATTTTCTATGGGTCTCGCTATATCGCGGCCCTCGATATATTGCAGATTTATATTGGACCCCGACACCTGCAATAGATCGAGTGGGGGGGGTGTATGTTTTATTGATTAATGGCACTGGTAAGCTTGGAACTTGCTTATTTAGCGGACATATTTATTCAAAGCGACTTACACATGTTACACTGTAATACAAGGTTGCAATTCAAGAATAATTAAAGTTATAATCTAAAGTACAACATGAAGCGATACAAAATTGTAACAAGAACAACAATAAATATTTCCTGTGTTAACTGATACCCAATAGTACTGTTTGTATGTCTTATAATGTGGCAGTGAAAACTCATTTTCAGCTCTTATTTTACTCACTGAATAACGCAGATTTTTCTTTTTTGACTCAGAACATTATCATCAAAGGCAGGCAATGGCAATTATCTTTGAAAGGTGTTTCACTATTATCATCTCCACAAAGACTTGTATTTATTAGAGTGATTACTAACAGTCTGCTTTTGACAGGGTATTTACGTGTTGGATTTCTTTTGGAATGAAGCCTGGTACCTGAAAACCATTGACATCTGCCATGATCATTTTGGGTGGTACCTTGGTTGGGGAGACTGTGTGTGGCTCCCCTTCCTCTACACGCTCCAGGTATGTAACTGCTCAAGTGATCTTGATAGCCGCTAGTTCTTTACGGAGCATAATAACATCAGAGTTAGGGGAACTTTGCTTCTGTACAATACAGATCCCTACTATATAATGCAGATTACACTGTGAGGATATTAACTTTCAACATGGTTATCTACTCTGATTTTGTAGTATGGAGGAGTTGGCGTCATCAGACGTGGAATTGGGAAATCAAACACAATGTAAATAACATTTAGCCAAAAGCAAGCTTAGAGACAGCTACTGTATACGGGCATGTTGACTCAAATGCTTTTGTAGACGTCAGAAAACTGATAAAAGAAAGGTGAAAGGTGAAAGTTAAGCAATTTACTAAATACTCCACCCACCTCTGCCCCCAGGGACTGTACCTGGTCTACAATCCAGTCCAGCTTTCTACTTCTAATGTTGTTGGAGTCCTACTCTTGGGCCTCGTCGGCTACTATATCTTCAGGATGACCAATCATCAGAAGGACCTGTTTCGCCGCACTGACGGCAACTGCAAGATCTGGGGCAGGAAACCAGCGTACATTGAGTGCTCCTACACCTCTGTCGACGGCACGAAACACCAGAGCAAGCTCATGATCTCTGGCTTCTGGGGGGTGGCGCGCCATTTCAATTACACCGGTGACCTGATGGGGTCCCTGTCCTACTGCCTGGCCTGTGGTTTCGGCCACCTCCTTCCTTATTTCTACATCATCTACATGACAATCCTGCTGGTGCACCGTTGTATCCGTGACGAACACCGCTGCTCCAGCAAGTACGGCACAGGCTGGAAGCGCTACACAGACGCAGTGCCCTGTCGGATTTTACCTGCCATTTTCTAGAATTCACATTTTACATCAGGGATGGAAATAACACCCCCAATTGCATAGCGGTTTGATCCATTCCTGGTTTTGCTATGAGGTTAATCAGACACACCTGAGCTTGTTGCCTGTACACTGTGGCTAATCAAGCTCGTAGTAAAACCTGGAACAGGTGAAGCTGCTATGCAATTGGAGTCTTATTTCCATCCGTGTTTCATTACATTTATATTGTATATTGGAATTGGGTTTTTTTGTTTTGGTGTTTGGGAGGAGGTTATTGGATATAATTGAACTGTTATAGGAAAAGACTACCATCTCCCAAAATGGGACACCACAGAGAAAACCAAGGTAAACAATCAAAGGAAACCTGTGAAATGCTGACAGCTTACATATTTAACAATGGATAAAGTTAGGTGCTGCCAGATTTAGCTTGGTTTTCATGTGGATAGTCATATCTGTCTAAAAAGGAATATATTTAAAAACATAGTTTATGTTTTTATTAACCAGCAATGTCTTGTATTTTGACAAAAATAATAGTTATGTACCCTGATCAGTTCAAGGTCTGTGTGCCTTTTTATTTTTCTTTCACAAAACAGACCTTTGTTTTGAAATCCAAAAATCCCATTTACAAATTTAGAACCACGGGACCCTTTAACAAAAAAATCAAACAAAACAAAAATCTTGTCTATTTGTTTTTCTAAACCAGTTTTTGTAAGTGTAATATATATACACTTTTTCAAAACTTTCTGAAGTGTTTCACTATTGCATGCTACTGTGTTACACATTTGAGATTTTGTGCATATTTTTGTCATTATAATGTACACTGAAATGGCCTGGTAGTCAACTACATTTATTTATGTAATTCATAACACCCAACATAAAACACCTGCAGTTTCAAGTAGCCTAATGACTATTTATGACAATGACTATGGGAATCAGTACATATTCAAGAAGAAATGGTTCACTTAAAAACTGAAAAAATTATATATATATATGTGTGTGTGTGTGTGTGTGTGTGTGTGTGTGTATGTTAAATATAGACTATATATATATTCATTTGGTGAAAATCCTGGTTGAACACTGCCATTGTAAATGGGACACAAGCATGTTCACATCAATACAGAATTATTTTTGACAAGAGAAAATAGAAAGAATTTTAAATATCTGTATCACTACCCTATTCCTGCTTTAAAGAAATGTATAGCATTGCAGTGTTAACTGGGATCTCACTCAGTAAATCAACACAAAATATAAAAGTCACAACCCTCAGCATGGAACTAGGTTACTGCCTCTGAAGTTATTTGCACTTCAGTCAACTGAAATGTGTGGTGGCTCAAAATAACAGTGGAAGAAACAAATACATAGAAATGTTATGTCACACTCGCGCTGTAAATTATCTTGTGATCTCAGCGTATTTTTTTTCATGTCCTCAACGAGACCACCATAGACATACAGCTTTTGTCGGAGCCTAGCAATCGCCTTTTAGAAAGTTTTAACATTTCCTTTTTTTTTTTATCCAAGTATTTGACACTGTCCAAACTGGCAACTCTTCAGTCCGTTGGTGCTGCAAATCTGCTTCATTAACCAAGCTGGCTAACGATTAACATAAAAGGACTGACTTCTTCTGTGGTACCTTAACATTTATTGGGGACTAAATAAAGCAGATGAGGAACAATGGCATTTTTCTTTTTATAAAGGTTTTTTTTGCAGGTACGCAGCCATTCAGTAGGTCTTCAGCATTTACCACACAAATGCAGGGTAATTTTCAGCACTCCTGCAAACAGTGGTATTCAGCCAGTTAAGAATCTTAATTTCCACCCAGATGCACATCCCAACACATTACTGAAAATAAGTCGCTTATAAACATTAAACCAAACTTTGTGGGACAGGTGCTGTGGAGTTAGTTCACTGGGGTTCGTTTTTTAATAATAAAAAAGAACAAATCAAAATTTATATGCAATGGTGTCGTGACCGATGTAAAAGTTCATCTTTTTTTTTTTTTTTAGCCCACAGGAATAATGTAATATCCACAATGCAGCTTGCCACATATGACATTTGAGATTTACAAAATATTAAATATTAAAGATGGTGATAACTTTCGATTAAAATATACAGGAACTGTGACTATATAAAAATACAATGCATGCATTCTACAGCGGCGCCACTATAAAATACAGTTGCTGTTGGTGGGTGGTAAACCTATTTTTACTCAGATATCGTCTTTTTATCTTTTAATTCTGTCCAAGACAGTCTGACCTTGATCTGTATCATTTTAAATAAAGTTATGCGCCTATGGTCTCCAAACCCGTGTGCTTTGTTCATCTGGGCACGTTTAAATAAAGTTATAGAAGAAGTACTGGGCTGGTTGCTAAGGAGGGGGTGGAGAGCTGCTGCCGATATAGAGGTTTGTGTTTACGTTTAAATAAGCAAGGCATTTAAAAATAACACCGACGATGAGGGAGCGGGGATATGCAAGACAATGGAAACGGCCATCCAATGGGTGCATATTATTTTGAAGTATTACAATATTTGGAAGTTTCGTGGATCGAAGTGTACTGTTTATGAAGAAGACAAAAGCAGACAGGTCTGGCACTGGCTGCCACACAAGCAAGACAGATGATGTGACGACTGTACTGTATTTACAGCGTTTCCTCACAATGGTTTGTGGTCGCTGAAAACTCCGTTAATTAACGGTACGGTGTCCTCATTTATCAACAACTCGCTGCAGCTTTTTGTACGGTTCAAAATACCATGTATGAAATGAAATGAAATGAAAAGAGGAGAGCGAGCTCTTGCACCATTAGATTTTTGGCGTCTGTTTTTGGACAAAGGTGGAAGTGATTTGCGTTGTATTCACCACAACCAAATAGTCAATGTTAATTAAAGCCAAGCTCAAGAATTTGGTTTAAATTATTAAAATATCATTCATACAGAAAATATACCAAGATCATTCAATTGAAATGTAACGTTTTTGTTTTTGTTTTTGATAAACCACCAAGATCAAATTACTGGCGATCTTAAGACGTTTTAATAATCCACATTTATTTAGACCTATAACTAAATACATCTTGAGTCTAATATTGATGACTGATCGGTTTAACAAATCAGACTGACCTAATACTAAAGAGTATGTGTTTTCTTTTTTTAATAATATACACCTGTTGCCGCTTCTACTCTCTCTCTCTCTCTCTCTCTCTGAACACAATATGAACTTAATATATATATATATATATATATAATATATATATATATAGAGAGAGAGAGAGAGAGAGAGAGAGAACAGTAATATGCCTCTGCCATAGGTTTCTAACTCCCCACAGAATACACCTTACCATAGATAGAAAACTTACAGGGCATGTTGCATTAGAATAAAAATTTAAAGAAGCACACGCACCCTCTGGTCCTCTTCTGTCTTAATCTGTTGAAGGTTGTGTACTTCAATTTGGAATATGTACATACTGAATTGACTTTAAAGTGTAAGAACAAGAAACAATCACCACACTATAAGGGAGACTGGTGATCATGTTTATAAAGCTAATAGAGAAGAAGCAAAATTGATTGATTGGTTTGCACAACTTTGAGCAACTGGATTTCCTTGTCTGATAATACTGTGCATGTTGCAAATGAACTGTGCCTGTTTTCCAGACCACATGGACACAGATCAGCAAAATAAGATGTATAAAACCAAAGATCACGGAGTGAACCAAAGTAATGTAAACCAAGAGGATTTTTTATGTAAGTAGTATCATGTGATTGTGAGTAGTCAGAGGTGATTTTTTATTTATTTATTTTTTTCAACTTGTGGTGCCCTTTTACAGATTATGTAAACCACTCAGTGACACTTCACAGTCCAACGCTAAATTACAAGTTACAAAATATGGGTATGTAATATATAGGACAAACTTATATGGATATTAACTCATGTTGTAATCTGTCCTTGCTAATATGATCAGTCGTTTTGGATAATTTATTTAGTCACCATCAGCCAGAATGAATGTACATAGCCAGGTTATTCAGAGTTGGAAATTTACCTTTTGTTTTTTTGTTCCTTTATTGTAGTCTGTGAAGACTGCCAGGAATATTTTATTGATACCTGTCCTGTACATGGGCCTCCAGTTTTTCTCCACGATACTCCTGTTGAAATGGGGACACCCTGCAGGGCTTTTTATACAATTCCATATGGACTTGCTGTTGGACCGTCACGGAATCAAGAGGATGGGCTTGGGATCTGGTGTACAGTAATGACCATCCCAGTTGGAGTTTTATTCGGTCCCTTTGAAGGTGAGCCCAATGTGGGTGAAGAATCTCCTACAAAACTGTTTGCACAGATGGTGAGGATTCAATATTTCATGTGTTTATTAATGAATATACATTATTCGTATGAGAAAAATACGAATAGATTAAATCAACCACCAACTTTAGCCCAAATCCTATATACAAAATATGTATTAAAGAAACAGTAAGATCGAATCATTAAAAATAGTGTTTCCTAAGTTCAAATTCCAGTAAAACAATTCAATAAGAACAACAGAAATATCTTGCTTGCATAAGTATTCAACCCCTGTACTGTGTAAGCTCCCAGTTTGCACCGATGAAAGAAATTGCCCTTACGAGGACACAATTACCTTACCATTGGCCTCCACCTGTGAACCATTAAAGTTGCTGTCACATTTTCTGGATAAAAACCCCATTGTTGAAGGATCATTGGTAAGGCTGTGAATCTGAAGGAAAATGAAGACCAAAGAGCATTCTACAGAAGTTAGAGATAAAGTAATACAAATGCATAGATTAGGGAAAGGGTACAAAATAATATCCAAGTGTTTGGATATCCCAGTGAGCACAGTTGGATCAATAATCAGAAAGTGGAAGCTGCATCACACCACCCAGGCACTGCCAAGAAAAGGCCATCCCTCAAAACTCAGTGCTCAAACAAGAAGGAGACTTGTGAGAGAAGCCACAGAGAGGCCAACAATCACTTTGAAGGAGTGGGGATGCTTCCCATCAGCAGGGACTGGACATCTTGTTACAATTGAAGGAAGACTGGATGGAGCGAAATACAGGAAAATACTGCAAGAGAATCTGCTTCAGTCCACTAAAAAACTGAAGCTTGGGAGGAAATTCACCTTTCAGTAGGACAATGATCCCAAGCACAAGGCCAAAGCAACACTGGAGTGGCTCAAGAACAAAAAGGTGAATGTCCTACAGTGGCCCAGTCAAAGTCCCGATCTCAATCCCGTTGAGAATCTGTGGCACTATTTGAAAATTGTGGTCCACAAGCGTTGTCCAACCAACCTGAACAACCTGGAGCAAATCTGCCAAGAAGAATGGGCCAAAATCACACCGACACTGTGTGCAAAGCTGGTACATACTTACCCCAAAAGACTTAAAGCTGTTATTGCAGCGAAAGGTGGCTCTACCAAATATTAATGTGTGGGGGTTGAATACTTATGCAAGCAAGATATTTCAGTTTTTTATTTTTCTTAAAAATACTTCCCAACATAAAACCAATGTCACCTTATAGTAATTGATTTTGAGTTTCAGTGTTTAAAAATAAAATATCAAACAGAATGAAATTTCAATGTACCATTTGTAATTCAGTAATATGAGAGAAATGGTCAGGTGTCTGAATACGTTAGCAAGGCACTGTGTGTATGTGTGTGTGTATATGTGTGTGTATATATATAGTTTTTCATGTGTTGCAATTAGATTTATTAGGGTTGTACAGATGCATTATGGAAGAATTCAGTTCTTGCAATTGGTATTGAGATTGCAATACCCTAATTAGCATTACACCCAGATGATATTGCAATGCCTAAATACTGCAGGTATTATAATTTTTTTTTTTTTTTACAGATTAAAGACCAGTCCATGGGCTGTTTGAGTTCAATTGCAGAATCAAATTTAAACTGGATGAAGTGAGTTAAGATTTGGACAGGGTGTTTTAACTTGTTTACTGTACATACCAACTCCAGTTATGTTAGATTTACCTTGCCTTGAGGAAAAAGTTTTCTATTTATAATTATTTATTTAAATGGTTTAATACCACAATTTGTCTATTTCACAGGTTTGTAAATCATGCAAAAACACGAGAAGGGAAAAATCTGGTCCTGTGTTGGTACCGTGGTAGAATCTATTATCGTGTGTGCAGACCAATTGAACCTGCACAGGAACTGCTAATCTGGCACGAAGAGGGCCATGTCCTCCCGTCAAAGACGCATCGGCTACTGAAACAAATGAATGTCGTAGATTCATCTTCCCAAACGGGAACAGATGCCTTCTCTGCAAAAGTGAAAAGGGAAAATAATCTCACACTTGAAAACGGTAAGTGTAGCTGTTCTATATTTTTTTTTTTACTAGGTTTTCCATCTACTGCTACTGTTTAAATATATATTTTTTGTGTTTTTTTTTTATTTTTCACTGAGAAGCAGAGGAAACTGATAAGACTCTGAAAAAGTGGAACTCTATACAAAGAAGAAAACCCCAGATAAAAGGAGGGAAGGCATTGGGGCCCAGTGAAAAGATTCAAGCAGAATTATCAAAGAGCAACAATTTCAAGATTTTGGCCCAAATGAAAGGTTTTTTTATAAAAGAAACCAATAGTATCAAGGTCAAAAAAACAAGTCAAAACCTTCTACAGTACAACTGTGGATCAGTCATAAACACCACAACAAACTGTAAGCTTAAAAACAATCCTGATACTGCTGAACAGGACGGGGCAGCTGTGCAAGGACATTTGAAAGTGTGCCATAAGGAAAAGAACCGGTTATCTTGTGAATACTGTGGGAAACTTTTTACACTGAAGGCGCGTTTGACTATGCACATTCGCACACACACTGGGGAGAAACCGTTTGAATGCGATATCTGTGGCAAGGGCTTTGCCCAAAAAACAAACCTCACAGAGCACAGACGCATTCACACAGAGGAGCGGCCTTATGTATGCAGTGTGTGCAGCAAACGGTTCAACCGCAGTACGCATCTCAAGATTCATTTCCGCTGTCACACGGGAGAGAGACCCTATACCTGCCCTAAATGTAACAAAGGATTTATGGACTCTTCTACACTTCGGAAACATGTAATGTATCATTTAGGTAAGCAAACATCCAACCTATTCCTTTCCGGTGCAAGTGAAAGCAAGGCTGTCCATTATATCCGCCTTCCTAATTCCCTGCCCACTAGGAAAATAGTTGGTTTTTAGACATGCTAAAAGGTCACTACAAAAAAGCTGGCTGAAATTTCATGTGGGGTCAGAAACATGCTTCTTTTCAGTTTGAGTTTATTTAGGCTTTAACTGCTTGTGCTGCATGCTTCAGCAACTTTTGTACTCCCTAGTTATTGTCTTTAGCATACATGATTTGTTTAACGTTCTATTTTAAAGCAAAGATAATTGTGGAAAACAAGGTTTTTCTACTATTGAGGCCAACTCCAAACCCCAAGCAACTGTGGGATGGCGAGTAAGTTCAGTTGGGGCTGTCCCACCTGCAACATACAGGACCATTTTTGAAAGTACTGTATTGTCCACAGAACCAGTAGGTCTGATTGCTTCCCCTCACAAATTCTCAAGTGAACCAGTTGAAATATGGTACTGTATATAATGGAAGGAACCAAGCTATGTGTTTTTAAACAGCTGCTAGATTGCAAAGTAGATGATTCCCTATTTTGAGTGATTACATCTTTGAACTGCACAGGAAAGAACAAAACAAAACCTGTACCTGTGGACCCTGAGCCCTATGAAACTACACAGAATTATAATATTGAAGATTATAAAGGTACGTATTACACTTTTTTATTTTTTAAATCATGTAGAAAAGGGATGTGCGATTCTGTGGTAAAGTGCAAAGAGTTCTGTTATTACACTTGGTATTTGTATACACCTTGACCAAAGTATTTCTAAAATAAAACAGTAACATTTGATTGTATATATAACACCTACAGCCTTTATTATTTTTTAGCTTGCACCAAACTGTATTTTCCAAAGACACACGTGAACGCAGATTCACAGCGACGCTTTGGCAGTGAAGACAGCATGTACACAAATGAAGATGTTAAGCAAGAAGGTATATAATTTTAATATTGATGTTGCAGGTTGAGTTTTAGGAACAGTAACTTGTCTGTTGACCTCTAACTCCCAATAAACAGCTCTTCTTAATTATGTTAAATACAATACCCAAAATAGGGAGAAAAAAAAGAGTTTAAAATAAATAACTATTAGTGGCAAAAAATGTATGTGGTGCATATTTGTATTTTCGGAAGGTGACATTTATTTATGTATTTATTTTCATCAGAATCAAATGATGGATTTACACAAGATGACAATGTTGTTCATACTGGTTCTGAGGATTCAGTCAGCAGTGACTGTGGTGAGAAAATAGAAAACAAAGCGGACACATATACTGGTCATGATTCATAGCAGGCAGAAGAAGAGGCAGCGTCTGGGGACAGTGCTAGTTGCATTTGTGGGCATTGTGAAAGGATTTTTACCCAGAAGCATTATTACCCAGTATATGCATAGCCATACAGGAGAGAGGCCCTTTTCTTGACGCAAATGCAGAAAGTCGTTCTCTGAGAAATCAAACCGTAACGAATACCTCCGCACACACACGGGTCACAAGCCTTTTATTTGTAGCTTCTGCTGAAAAGGATTTTATCGTAGCACTCGCCTGAAGGTGCACATCCATTGTCATACTGGGGAGAAACCCTACAGGTGTCAGCGCTGTCACAGAAGCTTTGCAGATTCCTGGCAGAATCTCTGGCTGGTAAACCTATTTTTTTTGTTACATTTGTTAAGTATGTGCTATGGTTTGCTGTGTTGTCAGGGTGGTCCCATTTCTCAGTGCCTACCCTGAACAATAAAATAAACATAATTAATTGGTCATGGTATCATCACAAAAAGACCAAGTGCTAGGCGTTGACATTTTTACACCACGGCCCTTACACTTGTACAGTCGATTGTTCCATGTTAGTAAAGATGACGAGTATAAAATTTAAACCATGACTTCATAAAAACTGCACTTGCAAAAGGTAATGACGTCAGGGAGAAGATTCGAGACCAGTTTAAAGTCAAAACTTTGGATTTGCTAGCCTCTACACATACACAAACACACATACCAGTGTGGGGAGGTAACACAAAGGGAGGAGTCACGAACCTGCTTCTACCATGCTATGTTAATTGTTAGGAAAACTTTCAGTGCACACCTTTTACCAAAGTGAATAATCAGTTTCATTTTAATAAATCGCTTTTCACATACATTCACAAGGTACTGAACTGGAATATTCCTTTTCAGTCTTTGTAAAACAACAGAATTTGCGTTTTATTTTGAATTTACTAATTGAAAAACATATTGCAGCAAACTTGATCCGCAGTAAGGGGATTATAGTTGTTTGCCATTGATGTTGAAAATCTTACTAGGTAGTGGCTGTTTGACACTAGACAAGAATGCAAGCTAGAAAAATATGTTCAGGTAAAGGTGTGGTTACAGGGGTTTTAGCTAGTTTTTAATTTTTTTGTTTTTTGTTTTTGTTTTTGAAGCATGCTGTAAAGCCCAGATTGTCGAGAGAAGACCTGATGGAAGGGAGGAGGAGGAAGATAAAGGTTAACCAATTTAACAGCTACATTTTTAATTAAAAATAATATTTGAGATGAGATCTGAGCAGATTTGTGGAGGAGAATTTGTTGTTCATTTTACTCCGTTTAGACACTGTGCTTATCAAGTATATTGCTGTCCTGAATATGTAATGGTCGTTCACTTCAAATGCAGGTGATTTTTAATAAGCAATCCATCTCACAAGGGCAGTGTATCCCAGTGTATATATTTTAATACCCATTTAACTCCAGTTCAACACATTCAAATATATTTTCTGTTGCCCTGAATCGATAATCAAGTCTTCTTTACAACGTAAATTAACAAGAGTTCAAGTTCAGTGGTTAATAAAGTTCTGTCCATTTAATAACAACAAATCAATTAAGACTACCATGACTATTCTGGGATACAGGTACAATTTGTCATAGGGTAAAACAGGCAACAAATGCCACAGCAAGAAACAGGGTTTAGTTGTAGTTTCCTGTTGGCTCTCAATTTGTACTCTGTATGTTAGTAAGTTTAAATAACCAGTATTGTATGTTAATTATATGTGACACGTTCATGCATATACAAATAATTTCTAGTGATTCGTTTTACAAAATATCTTTGTCTTTTACAGATTCCAGCAGTTTATCATGTAAGAAAACCCCAGAAGTTGAATGTGCGAACAGTGAAAGTGAACAAAATTCAGAAGAACCATGGTCTGAGGAATACGCATTAATATCAGAAAGTGGAACGTACGTTGATAAAGAATGAGTGTTCGTAAAATAAAAAACTGGTAGTCTGTATTGGGATTGCTTGGAAGTTAATTGATTGTAAAGTTTCCTTTCTAACATGATATACCAGAGGTGGCCAAACCGCGGCTTTTGGGCTGTTCAAATGCGGCTCCCGGTGAAATGCTGAGTGATGCACACGTTGCTCCTCGATTTAACTGAAGAAAGAATAGGGGAGACTGGGGCTAGTTGAGACCGTGTGAAAGCCAGATGTGCAGTTGAAAGTAAATTTCGTAATTGTGAATTAAGTGCTTGTTCATTTCGTGAGGACGATAGCATTGAGTAAATCTTCCACGAGTAATAAACAAACTTATGAGGCTTTAAATCAGACTGGCAGAAAGAGTTTGCTTTCACCGGAAACAGTAAACCTGTGTCTCATCTGCAACTCATCGCTTACACACTGTAGAGTGTACAAGGCGAGCAACCTCAAACGTCATTACGAAACAAATCATAACACATTTTCATCTGAATATCCTCCTGGATCAGATTTAAGGCTTAAGGTGTTCAGTAAATAAGCTGATTTAACGACTTTTGTGTGGCATGGAATATCGTTCATGCCAAAAGCCCTTATTCAGATTTAATCTTTTTATAAAATTGGAGTGTTGGCACAAGACTAGAGAATGCATGTTTAAATGTTATATTGCAGGTCTAAAATTATTATATTTACATATCTTGCATCTCGTCCTGAGCAGGTACTGTAATCCCATTCAAAATAAAAAGTGCATTTGTCATCCACAAAGCACTCAAAGGTATTTAATACACGCAGCACTCATACAAATACAAATTACACACAAACTGTAGGCTCTACAATGTTCTATTCCTTGTTGTGTATTTTGCTACCATCTGGAGGTAGCCTAACAACTACTGTACTGCACAACAATGCTAGTATTTAAAATGACTTGCTCGCAAACATTTCATGTTTTACAGTATGTGTCTTGTGGCTCTCAACCATATGGAAATTTTGGTATGTGGCTCGTAGGGGCAGTAAGTTTGGTCACCCCTGTGATATACAATACTGTATTTATTTATTTTAGTGGTAGCTGAATTTCTACTTTGTTCGTAGTTTAACGTGTCTTTTTCAAAGACAAAGCTATACACCCATCTGCATATTTTTAGTTGCCTAAATGTTGACCTTCTCAGTATTCAAAGCCATGCTTTTGTGTTGTGAATAGACATGCAGTGTTCATCGTGCCATGATTAAGAATGTCTTTCCAATGCTAATAAGGAATCTGCAATTTGCCTTTAATGGATGCAGGTCTGTTTGTATCAAAGGTTGTATTTGTAATAGTGGGGTTGCTCTACAAAAGGAGAAGAGGAAAATCAAGTGAACCACCTTTGTGATTAAACAGTTTGCAATGTAAAAGTGCCAAAAGCCCAGAGGGACAACCAGCAAGTGTTTTAAATTATATTGTCATCAAAGCAAATGATAATGCTTAAACTTACATATTTTTTTGCGCTGTTTTAATTTAAAGTCAAGGAATATAAATACTTTACAGAAAATTGTTTCCTTACGCATATGAACGTCAGAATTTCATTTGAAAAAAAAAAATATTTATGGAACGAAAATGTAATCTTGAGTTTGTTGTTTGTTTATATTTTGTTCTTGATGTAAGTAATAGTGATACAAAAAGGCAGGACAAATAAGCAGCAGGGTTTCCCGTTTGCTGGTTTCCATGAGTTAGTGAAAAAAGCTGATACTGTGTTTTCATAATCTAATCTGATTTGGTAAATCATTTCCACTAGGGAGCAGTAATTTACAGTCTTGATTTTAAGAAACCATGAAAAAAAATAAACTTCTGACATTCTCCATGGTTAGAAGTCAAAACAAAAATGCAAGATATCTGCATGGTACCTCAGATTTATTTCTAATAAACCAATCACGTGACTCATCAAAATGTTTTGACCGGCAGAATTTTCTCCTTGTATCCTCAACTTGTCAAATCTCAGAAGTTAAGAACTTTGCAGACAGTTGAAGTTTACTCTATACACATTTAATAACTACAGAGACAAAAATAAATAAGCAACACTCATCTCATTATGAAAGGGCAACTTTATTTAAAGCATTTTTTTTTATCCCTCCCTATATAGAAAAATATGTTTGTTTTAACCCAGCAATAATAAATAGAACAAGCCTGTAATTTCTCAGGCTCCTGAAGTACAGTGGTACAATCAATGACCAGATTCACAATACAGCAAAGGCACTCGCATTAACTGAACTCAGCACATTGGCAGGAAACAAGATCTGGACAGTCTACAGGTACACTATTGGCTTGGTGTTCACAAGATGTTGTAATGTTCTATACCAGAGCTGGAGCTTACTGGTCTCATACATAGTAGGTCACCGATTTCTGGAAATGGCAAAATCCCCCAAAATATTCTGCATAGCACCCATTTCCAGAAATTGTTGCCCCTTGTGAAAATGGTACATGCATATTCTCAGCTATATCACAATCACATTTATTGAATAAGTGAAATGGAATAAATGAAAATAACAGCTAATAGTACTTTCCATCATTACTATGAATAAGACAGTTGGGGAGAGGGGGTTGCTACAAGGTGTTGCATGGTCTTTTTTTCTGTTACAATTAAAACAATTCCATGTATAAATTCTTCTGAGGTTTCTGTAATGAGATGCATTATAGACAAAACATTACACAACATACTTTTGTGCTCCTTAACATTACTTTTTTGGGGTGGGGGTGGGGGTGGGGGAATCAAACAACTACTCCCACCGGAATTTAAATAAATCTATTAAAAAATATTGTGCAACATTACTTAGTGCACATGACTGGCTTTAAAATTGCATCAGTTTCTTTTTTTTTTTTTTTTTGGTATTTTTAATAGCCAAAACAAACAGAATTTTTTTTTTTTTTTTTTTTTTAAATAACCGAGTATTAAAATGGTCCTCCACATACTGTAAATAAATTGATTTTTAAAAAATACATACATGCACTAAATTGGCAAAGGCATATTGCTAAATACTGGATAGGGGGTGAGGGACTGGGTCTACTATTAATACAAGGTTCCCCTATAATAACCCACAACCAGTTACTCTTGCTCACTGGCATCATGCATCTCATTTTAGAAATTGAGTTTTAATCCTAAACTAACATTTTCAAATAATTCACAAAAGAATTGGGTTAAAGGTCCAGTGAGCTCCAATAGGAAATACTTTATTTTGTGGATCATGCCCTGTAAAATTAGATTTGTACACTTCTACGGTAAGTTGTCCTACAGGCTTGATAAATATGTGACCAGAACATGCATTAGAAAACAGTTTTCATCCTTGACATTTTCAAAAATTGAAACACATTCAAAAAACAGAAACAAAAATGTTATGTAATGGAACCAGCCACTTGCAACAGTAGCCTTTCACTCATTCGTCTCTCTCCATATTCCAATAATTTGAGTGCCCGTTTATTTCTAATCACTGTCCCTGAGATATGGAACAGTGTTAATAAGGTGATTATTCTTTTTATTTTAGATCGGGTCCCAGTTTTCTCAGGTATGATTAAAAACTGGGCTCGGTGCATTGTAATAAAATCTTGGTAGTGTTGTCTGGAAAAGTATTATTCATTATTACTTGTATTATTTATTATTACGTTTCTGTCTAATTTATGAATTTTAGGAATGGTTGAAATTATTTGTGCGAATAAGGGCCACTACTAATCAAGTGGAGATTAAATAATACATTGTCAAAATCAACTACTATTAACTTTAAGGTCAATGTCTATATTGAACTGTCCCCAGAATGAGTGAAACTTGACAGACAGAAGGCAAGATGTACCTGCCAATGTTTTTTTATGTGGCTTACACCAAAACACGTTGGCCTCTTCCTTTGTGAACACCTGCAGTGAACTACAGAAATAAAGATGGGTACTGATCTTCTTTTGAAAACAACAAAATGTAAATATAAAATAAAAAGTTATGAAATTATGAAAATAGCAATATACTGTAATCAATACGTATACATCATTATTTTTTATGAAATTGTGTACATCTAATAATAAAATATTTTAAATAATTTAAATAGCAAAAATAATAATAATAATAATAATAATAATAATAATAATAATAATAATAATAATAATAATAGTTTCCAGTGTTTTTTTTCTTCTTTCTTTTTTTTATTGTTATTTTTTTATATAAGTCACGGTTACCTGTTGATTAAAAGCTTCTTGCTCCAGAGCAGGTTGAAATAACATCCAAATGTGTTGCACATCTTCATCAATCTCCTTCAACAATATTGTCTTTAATGTCTAACTTTCATGTTTGGTGTCATTAAAACTATATTCATTTTTTTTTTTAAAAATCACCCACGGAATCATCTGCCCTCATTAAAAACAAAAAGGTACTGATTGTCAAAAAGAATGTTCTTTCATTTTTAAAGCAATTTTTTTTTTTTTTTTATTCCCACAGTTATTGAAATAGCTTTGCTTTGACAAGCAAATGGTCCCCAAATGAAATCCCACTGCCCCTATTTTTCTGTCTTTCTTTAACCTTTGTATGTGCTGTATAAATCTGTGAAATTGCCAGGACCAATTTACAATAATAATAAAAATAGAAAAAAAGCCCAGGAATAGCCATTTGTAATAGTTCTGTTTTACAAATATTGAAAATCCATCTTTCTCCCAACATTAATGTTTCAATGCATCCTGTGTATTATCTGCTTGAAACCTTGGCCAACACAACTCTAGGGATTATAAAGTAGTGCTCCTGGATGTAGCTGTGAGATCACCCAGCTCTTCAGCAGGTACCAATCCCAGGATGTTAGTGGGTTAGCCGAGGGTTGGGGCAGATCTTCTACATGTTCCTTTCAGCAGTGAGGTATTTCAGGGCTGCTGAGCCGTACTTGCGGGATAGATCCTGGTGAAACTCATCCTTCAGCGTTTGCAGACAGTTCCTGTAGCCGGAGCTGGATCTGAATTTGGAGATATCGAAGCTTGGGGCATGAGGCATGTGGATCACAAAGGCATTGGGCAATACCACCAGATCATACTCCTTTAAGAAAAATCAGGGAGAAAAAAAATAGGCATCATTAAAGGTGTATAAACTTGTTTAGTCAAGAGCCACAATATTCCCTGTTACAGCTAATTTACTGTTTCATAAAAAAGCCACATTTCCCTGAATCACTGGTTCTTAGGTTTGTAAATAGATACCCAACACTTATCCTGCTGCATAACACAATACCTGGCAAATTATAGCTGTTCTTGTTTTGATTAAAAATTTAGATATTGTTCGTCTGAGCATTTTAAAATGTCATTAATGCAATCAACTAGAATACACCGATTGCTACCTGGCAATGTGTAAACATGCTTAGAAGAAAGGAGGATGATGAACAGAAGTTGGCCTTGGAAAAATAAACAATGTACATTCACAGTGAGCAAAATTTTTCCCAACAATGAATAATACTGAAATTTTTATAAGATCCTGCAGAACCCTATTCGACGAACTACAGTATTTTATTACATATATATATATATATATATATATATATATATATATATATATATATATATATATATATATATTTTTCTCACCTGTGCATCAAGTTCCATGATGTGAGATACTTTGTTCCAGCCAAAACCAACAAACCTCTGATCGTACTCCGGACAGTCACGCCTCACTACAACATAAGGCTCGAAGTCTGACTCCCACTCCACTTTATAGGGGGTGGTTGCTGTTCTCCACTTGGCATAGTCAGTTGGGGCATGGCCCTTGGTCCATACGTGGTACCTGAAAGCAAACAAGAAGACATAAAGAATTACAAACAGTGGGCTTTAAATACAAAATGTCAAGTTTCAAACCCAGGGGCTGAGACGTGTAATTAGTATGCACCAACCTGAAAGTATAGAGGGTCCCCATGTCCAGCATGGAGAGAAGCTCTGCTTTGGATTTGGGAAAAGAGAGGCGATACCGCAGGGTTTCAAATGCTGGGACGATCAGGGCTTTCTTTGTGTGGGCCATGTCCAGCTGGATTATGGATTTTCTGTGGCGGAGGGGAAAAAGAATAATAATATAATAATAATTTGAGGCAAATGGTTTAAATTGAAAGAATTTAAATATTTTTTAAATATCATAAAATATACTTTATTTGTTTCAGATAGCAGAGTCAAATGCAGGTTCAGAGGTACGACAACTGCACCAATGAAATCACCAGTCGAGGGCGGGTGCAGAACGGTTTAAAGACTTTATAAAAGCGTACAAAGGCTGGTAAATTCAAGGACAGTACTGATACAAAAGCGAGGCGACCATTTAGTTTGTGGACGGTGCTGTGGAAACGATTCCTTTAACCTTGATTGCTGAATAATTCAGAGTTGAGAAAGCTTTAGAGTCGCACACTACCAATACAATTCTGGACCTACAGTTAAAAAACAAAAACAAAAAAGACTTCTCTCTAAAAGGTACGTTCAAAAATGATACAAAAGTCACCTCCACCTACAGCTGGACAATGAAAAGCTGTTAAAATGTACAACGGCTCACCTGAGGTAATCGTATAGGTCGTACATTGGCAGGAAGTCCACGTCTGCCAGAAAGACGTAGGGAGTGTTGGCGTTTCTCAACGCGATGTTCCTCAGCAGGTTGACAGGGTAGAACTGGCCCTCCTTGTAGACGACGTGGTAGCCAACGTTCTTGCGGCTCTTCAGCACCTCCGAGGCCTGGGCGTAGCGCAGGAACTGCTGGGCCTCGGCATCCGACATGTACAGGGCCAAGCTGATGGGCCCTTCCCAGTGCTTGCAGATGGCTTCCAACATCTGTAACCTGGAAAACAAAGTGGGTGGTGGTGGTGGGTTTGGGAAACGCAGCTAGTTAGGAAAAAAGACCAGGAGTTATTATCCATTTTCATTGCTTTTTTACATGGTGGCATTTTTAATATAAACGGCTGCAGATTTATTTCAATTAGGACTCATTTTTGGCAACTAGTAACATGCATATTGAGTTGCTCAGTACTGGAGTTTCCCCCCTACCTGTCCATGGAGAGTTGTGCCACCAGCGTGACGTCGGCCCCACCCTGCGTCTCGGTGTACTCGTACTGCAGGAAGTAGAGGTGAACCCGGTGCATGGTGATCTTCTCCCGGCGGAAATCGTAACACTGGTCATCCTCGTCCAGCTCCTCCAGGGCTCCCTGTAACTGGAGCACAGGAAGCAGGCGAGTGAAGGGACTGGAGCTGCTTCTCTGCTCATTCTGCAAAACCCAAGTGCATGTGAGGGATGATCCTGCAGAGGTCCTGCTCTTATCTGGAGGATCATCCCTGTTGGCATCACTGCTCAGACCACGCACAGAGCGGCATGGACATGCCACCAGGCAACAAGGCTCTTGCAAGACAGAACGCAGCATGATTTGTCTGACAGAGAGCACAGTCCTATTCATGTATTATTTTATTATTAATGGGCAACTGGGAATAATGATGTCCAGAAAGGTAAAGCAGTGCACGCAAGGAGGCAGTTCTGCACTCTAGGGTCACAAAGGCAAAGCTTAATCCCTGAGCTTCCTATAGGATTAGCAGTTGTCCAAGTTAAAATGTCTAAACTGATTTAGCTAATGAATTAATTCTGAACAGGTACTGGCTGACTCAGACAAGGCCGGAATCTCTGGAATCACAGAGGGATAGAACGATGAGCATATAGTGTGCTTTTTATTTTTTGAGTGGCTGCAGCACAGATGCATTTCGACTCACCTTAATGCTCTCTGTGCTGGGCTGGCTGGGGCAGCCGAAGAGTTCTCTCCGGAGCAGATTGCCATCATACTCAAGGAAGGTCAGATACAGGTTCCTGAAGAACTCCACATGCTTGTTCTTCACGCGCAGCTTCTTAGGAGAGTTCCAGTGGATCACCTGAAAGGACAGATACCATCTTACACAGCAGCAACAACCACAGCAGGTCATCTTTACAACAGACCAGGCATGGGAACAAGACTCCTACTGCATAGCCAATTCCAGATTTTACTACAAGCTAGATTAGCTGCAGTGTATAGGTAACAAGCTCAGATGTGTCTTGTATGCAATAGCTACGATTATGGGGGTTTAAAGTTTTGGAGGGATACTGGTTAAAACAAAAGTATGGACCAGTAAATCACCCCTGAGGGCCTAGATTTAATCCTTTAGCTAACTTTTAAATAAATAATTATAATAATAAAAATAAAAAATCTAAACCCCTATCATTTCAAAACACTAGTGCATAATGAACAATTAAGTTTTGTATATCAATACCATTCAGCCACGTTTGTCCTGCCACAGCAATACTTTGTGATGCAATGTGGTTTGCCGGAGTGCTGGGTGAAGGCAGCCTTACCTTGAGGTCTGACACCTCTGTGTAGCACTGCTCGGCGCGGGTGTGGTCAGACAGCTGCACATTCCAGAAACAGGGCAGCTGATGAACCAGGACAGGGTTCTGCTTGATAACAGCATTGAAAATATCCTGCAAGCAACACGTACACTTCGTTACTGCCAGCAGAAATACCCAGCCACACTAGCTCTCTGAAACAGCAAGTTTAACTGTAACTGCCAACAGAATAATCTATACTTTACTTCGCCTAAAGGAAGAACTGATTAATATAGAAAACAAATCTCTTTTAGTGGCCCTGATAAAGTAAAAGTACTGCATATATACATAAAATGTATCTACTGTACCGAGTATATATACTGGTTTTGATATTTTATAAAAACACTTGTTCCCATGGTCTCTCAACTATTTTTGCCCAGATGTAATAATCATCACTTTGAACTGTATCCCTTGGGGGTGTTGACCAGAGTGTGTGTATATAGGTGAATCAGAGAGTGAAAGCCCTGTGAATTAGCGACCTCTGGTGTTTGCAGGGTGTCACTGACCTGGTCAGCCAGCGAGGTGGCAAGCATGCTCATCAGCTCCCGCTCTGCAGTCAGTCTCCACATCTGCTCCCAGCCAATCCAGCGCAGCCTCTCCAGCAACAGCAAGATTACACCTGAACCAATGAGGAGAGAGATGGAGCGGGCCTATTAGCACCTACAGCTCCAACAGCCTTCAATGCTCGTCTCAACACTTGTTAAAATGTTAAGGAAAATGTGCCTGAGTTATACATTTCACAGAGTAGCAAGAATATGCTTTTAGGGAATACATGGTGCTGTGAGGAATGCTTACCCGTATTAAACCCTCTCCCTAGGGCCGGCCAGGGCTTGTGATTCTTCCACAGGTTTCCCAGGTACCAGTCACTTTGGTTTTCTACCAGACCAATGGCCTGTTTGTCTAACACATTGATAAAACAAGCAGTTAGGAAAAGAGGAGCTCCCCAAGTCAGCTGTCTACAGCTACTATGTGGCCAAAAGTTTTGCATCACCCTATAGAATTAACACATTTTGCTTCACAAAAGTCAAATGAAACCTGCTGAATAATGTTATGTTAACATACTGAATTACATATGGATGTGGTTTTTGCACATATATCATGAAAAACTGACAAATTGAAAAATGTGTAATACTGTACTACTATTATGGATTTCGGTTAAGTTTTTGCGATACCCTTTTGTAGTTTCTTCGATTACATTATGTTAAAATAAAATTATATATATATATATATATATATATATATATATATATATATATATATATATATATATATATATATATATATATATATATATATATATATATATATATTAATGATGTCTCAATTCTATAATTCTAGGTGGTGCAAAACTTCTGGCCATCGCTGTACATGTATGTGTGCAATTTTCTATTCAAATTTAACTTAAATTGCAAAGCACAGCAACTTTGTGCAGGTTTACCTTGTACTGTGCCCATAACTATAAGCATATTTGTGAAGGAGAAATAAAAAAAAGGGTGAAAAAGAAAAAAAATGCTTTTTTAATATACCTGTGAATTTTCTAAAGATGGTCCACAGCTCTGCAATGTCAGTGGCAAAGGTGATGTCTGTATCCAGGACAATGACCTTTGTGAGGTCAGAGGGCAGCGCTTTGGTCAAGGTCAGTTTCATCAGTCCATATATCCCTGAGTAATGCTTATTGGGAATCCAAGCAACCTCAGACTAGAAGAGAATAAAGCATGCTCAAATGTACTGGGAAAACAACCTGTGCCCATTATTCCTTAGCCTAGTGTGTAAGATACGACCATATTTGGTCCCTGGTTTCTGTGATAAAAAGGCAACAGTTCAAGTACTTGATAAGTTCTACTTTAAACCAATCAAAAAGTTCACAAAAGTTCATATGTCTGACTTTCCTTTAAGCCATGCACTTGTTCACACTTTATTAACTTACAGTTTCTTTAATTATAAACTTCAGGGTACTTAAAAAGCTCCATTGTACTTTTTATGAGTGGTTATATGATCCTAATAAGGGTGTTTCTGCATACAGCAGATGGGACAAGTTTACAGAAAAGTGCTGCTCAACCTTGGATGGACCACCCTCATTACAACGAGAAGTTCTATCCAGGTTATCAGCAGAAAATGCTTAGGAATTCAAATTTACTGAACGCAGAGGCTGCAGAGAAGGAGGTCAAATCATGCTTGAAGGCGACTGTCTTTAATATTTAAAATTAATCAATTTTTTAAACTGCACACGCATAATGACTTCCATTAGGTTATGTCCAGGATGACATTGTCTGCTGACATCAAGGGGTGTCAAATCATGGTCCTGGAGGGCCGCTCCAGATTTAACAGCTAAAATGAGATCATTAACTGCTTCAGGGTCTGGATGGAGGTTTAATTGGTTCAATTAAACAATTTAGAACAAGGTTGGAACAAAAGACCAGGAATGGAAGAGGCAACTTTGGCCTCCTCTGGGCTACCCTTTCCTAACCAATATAAAAATACATAGAAGGCAGCACTAGCCAACGCATGTATCTACTAGACTAATTCTTCTACCATGAGAGCTAAAATTCCCCAAGAACCAAAATGAATTAAAAAAGTCATACATGTTTAACTCAAATGTTTCATGCAAAAGGCTCTCTTGTCTAAACACTGATGCATGTTGCTGTAGCTGATGTACACAGTTTACACAGGGTATGGGGAGAAATGAGCTGGAACAGCAGATGGAATCATAGTTCTGCAGTTGCAAGGATTACATAGTTTGCATTATCATGCAACTATTTCTAATCTATTTATCCTAGCGAGCCCCTGTTTTAATGTACTATATACCAACAGCAGCCCAAAGCAACAATCTTTTTGTATCAAAACTCTCTTGCCCTTCACATTTACTGCACAAGGGCCTGACGGCTACATTTTACACAAGCTCTGGGAAACTCAATGCATTTTTAATGTAATAAATCTAAGATAACCTTTATTATTAAGGCAGCTATAGTCATTGCCATTCACATTGGCCTCAATTATCAACCCAAGACTTGGGTAATACTTCATGCCTGTAAGACAGCTATTAAACAGAGCTATTAGTGTAGATAAAGTAATTTCAAATTTTGTTTGTGATTAGTACTCATATTGGGAAAGGTGATGTGGGGGACAAGAGGAAACATGTCCTCTTCCACGTAGGGGGCAAGTGAGAGGCTCACGTAGATTCAAAACAAATCATTACCTTGAGTTCATCGGCATCATAGAAGCTAACTTGCACAGAAGGTACCATCCAGGACTGAAAGAGAGAGCTGAGGATCTCATGAGCCACTGCATCTGTGATGAAATGGAAATGCAGGGGATTCTTCCTGTTCAAAAAACAAAAGGATTCACGGTCAGAGTGTGTGGTTACAGAAAAATGCATTAGACAGTTCAGTTTTGTTTAATTCAAAAGAAAACAATATTGTAAGCTTTTATTATTATTATTATTATTATTATTATTATTATTATTATTATTATTTAAATACTTTTAAACTGCTTAAGGAAATCTAAAAAAGTCTAACTTGCTGACATTCACAGGGACTATGATGCCTGTCTCTCAGTGACTGCAGCCTATTTCTGAATTGAAATGTTAAGATGACCTGAAAATGAGTCACTTTTCCTTGAGCAATCTCTCTCTCCCTGTTGCCGAATAAAGAATACTGGGAACAACAAAGGCATGTCAGCCAAGGTGACTTTGTTTAGAGTCTGCCTTGCATATCAACTGTATGCTTAAGCAGGCAGAACCACACGTGCTGTGAGCCAGGACTAACTCTTACCTGTGGAACAGGATGGACTTCACAAGGGTGATCACGTCACGGCTGGCATTGTGGCCCGCACACACGCATGCAACATGGAGGAGCTGAAAACAGAGCGACAACAAGAGCCAGGAGTTACAATCTTGGGTGGGTGAGTAGTGGATTAGATTGGCAAAAAAAAAAAAAAAAAAAAAAAAAAAAAAACACTCAAACTCAAATCCAGCCCTGGCAACCGTTTGCACAATCAATTGAATTTGTTTGAGGAGAAATGCATTCTAGTCATCCTGTCCCACTGAATACTTCAAAGAAATCATCAGCATAACTGTCAAGTGTATTGCCTTGTACTTCTCTAGTACAACCACTAGATGGAGTAAGACCCTAAAAGAGCTGTAAGAGTGCAGATTATGTAGTTTATCCTTGCACTATGGAGTAGTTACCCTGAGTACAGTTACATTAACACACAAGCCAAGTATAAATTCCTGCGCAAAAGAAAATCTAGGTTGTATATCTTTTAAAAAGTCAAAGTTAAAAAGTCAATTTTATTTTTATGTATGCACTGTATATAAACTCAAAGAAAAGTGTTGGAACTACAGGGGAATCTCATGCTGTAGATGCAGACAGCTTTTAAAAATAATTGCTTTTTTATGTAATGACAGGCAATCACACTGCCTAGTGTTCTGGCTTGGCACTGGACAGACAGCTGTCCATGCAAGTTGCAAGGTCAGGTCATCTTCACACTGCTTACCTCACACTTTTCCACCACAGGCTGTTTCATGCAGTCCGTGCGATTGCCTCGTTCCTCTGCAGTGTTTTCCCCATCCTCTGCGCCCGTGTCTGCGGACGCTGCCCACTGCTGGTTGCCGTAGTTCCCATCCTGATTGCTGCTCTGGGATTGGCTGATCTGAAGGCGCAGCTGGCGGTTCTCCTCCTCCACTTCCCGGACGCGTGCATCAAGGACGTTGTGTTCCAGGTAGCGATCTGACTGCTCATCCAAACACGGGGACAGCAACAGGGACCGGCCGTCTGCAAGACCACCGCAAACACAAGGTAGATAGCTTCTCCACTTTGACATTGTTTCATCCAATTCAAGCTCTGTAAAACAACTTCGATATTCCAGTACCTCTTTTTATCATGGCTTTTATTGGGTGTCCATGACTGAGATGCTGCAACCCTTGTGCTGTAATTTAGTTTATTGTTGATCTATTGTTGTAGATTTGCCTGTTTGGCAATAACACAGCATTTATTTTATAACACATAAGCCTGTGCTTGCCTACCTGCTTTTTTTACAAATTATTTATTTTTTGTATTGTAGAAGAGGGGCATGAAATTGTTTTGTGTAATATTTTCCAGTTTGAAGTACACCTCTTGTGATGAGTGCTGCATTGTGAGTCAGCTATGGGGGACTTGTGCCCTGTGCTATGGTGATGGACAAGCCTCTTTCTAAAAGACAGACATGTATTAAACCAAAGTAACCACCAACAGGAAGCTTGCTTCTGGATTGCAGTGGATATTACACATTCACTCCCACATGTAAAAGGTCAAACCTTTAATCACCCAATTAAAACGCTTGTGAATATCCTCCAGCAAATGGGATAAATATCATACCTGGAGGTAGGCAATCTATCCTATTCAAGGACACAATTAATCAATCTCTATATACAGAACACAAAAAACAGTATCGGGATGTAATATACTGTGTTCCAAAGAGTATTCTGTCTAGGCGTATGTGCTTTTGATCAACATGCTGGATAGTGGTTTGTACGCTCAGTCCACAAATAGCAAACAGTATGCGATCAACGCCTACAAACTCATGAACAAAAACTCTATAGGCAGCTGGGTGCCACCAAAATGTAACATCACGTTTGCTCCTTTTGTCCTTGACTGTTCTTTCAAAACGAAAGTGTTTCTGTTTTTCAACAACATAACAGTCCTTTTGTTTCGCTTTGTTTTTTTCAGACACAAAAGTAGCTGTTACAACATGAAAACAACACACCTCCCAGAGTGCAACACTAACACAGTGGGGAAGAAGCGATATTCACTGCTCTTTATTTCCTCTAATAAAATCCTACATTAAGCAAAGGAGCACATGAAAGAAAAAAACAACAGGAAACAATGCATTTTTCAATGGATTATTAAATGCATTCTGCTTTTCAGATCGCTAGTTAGCAATGTCAGATGAAGCCAACCCCAGGATAGTGATTTCCTATCAATCCCCACACCCTCCGTTTCACAGATCTTTTCTGCAGATATACAAGATCAATGAACCTGGTTCTAAACGTGACTCACGGACCTGTGATTGTACCTTCACTGCAGCCTAGAGTTACAATTTACTTCTGCACAGCCTCAAGAAAGCTTTAAAAACGACAAGTTGTCAAATATTCCTGTAGCAAGCTATTTATCTCAGCTGATGGCAGCAAGGACACTGGGCCACTAGCATTGTAACTCTAACCCCTGAAGTGATTTAACTTTCTGGTATGGAGTTTAAACAGGGGTCTAATGTCTGAGCTCTAACAAGCGACTAGACTGATCTGCCTCCAGTTGTTCTTCTGGATTTAATAAGAGATACACATACAAGTTCTCAAAGGTGTTGGTTATGTTTTTTAGTCTGTATGTAGACTGACCGGAAAGACTTCTTGCAGGACAGCAGATCATCATATGGTTTTACTTTTGCAGTAAATAATAAAATGTTGCCTATTGTTGGCAGCAGTTTCCATATCTCTACTCTAAGCTCTGTTGTGTGGATTTTTATTATCAAATCTAGCCTGCTAGTTTCTGACTCATACTCACTCTCTAAATTACCCACAAACAGGTAAAGCCAAGTGATGAGGATGACAAATGTCACCGTGGCAACCAAGAGCTTCAGCTTCCCACGGAAAGGGCAGGACATTGTGGAAAAGTGGGGTTCAAAAAGGACAGGAACAGTTTAGGTGGGGTTCAATCCCACTCCAGCTAACTGCAGCATCCTATCATCTGGAAAGAAAAAACAAAAAAAAACATAATCCATAAAACAAAAAGATCAAAAAATCAGTAAACGCATAATCATTTCAAAAATAATATATATTATAATCAGATACAATGGAATACAATACAAAACACACTTATTTATTCAGCACTTTTCCAGACAAGAATCTCAAGGTGTTCCTGCACCTATTGCATGCCACTAGATTACAATAAAATAAAGGACATCCTGCTTTCAATCACCTTAGGTGCAGAATGGCTAAAGGCTCCTGCACCCATTACCTGGTGGAAACGGAAATCAACCAACCAGGAACTGAACCTGTCCCTGCAACGTGTATTTTATAGAACCTCAGTATTTAGTTAATGCCTTGAGCATCTGCAGCTGACATATTACTCAATCATAGTTACTATGTGGGTATTAAAATAAACCTGCATTAGGAGGGATACCTGCATAAAGCTATTGATAAAAGCACACAGTTTGTCCAAAAAAAGCTTCTTTCGGTACCGTTCATCTTAAAAGGCTGAACCTTAAATCTGTACAGACCCCCAAAATCAGGTATAAATAACAAAGATGTCAACGGCTTAAGATGTAGGAATCTCAGGCTGCCACATTAAGGAAGTCTGCTGTGGCACAGTATTCAGACAAGAACTGTCAGGAGCGGATAAGACTAACTTGCTTTTCAACGAAGGCTTGTTAGCTTAACTTGCAAGAAGCTGATTTAAAGTCACAGTACCCAGCAGTGGGACCAAACCAAGAAGGCAGCATTGTACTTAAGAAATAATCCATTAGGAACAAAGTGCAGATAAAAAGGTAAGGCTTGGCATTAAGGATATTGAAGCCATCTCTCAATTGCCTGGGAACAAGAGTGACACGCCTCTGAATTAAAACAATGAGGTGCCACTGGCTCCCACTGTGGCTGCTCCAGTAACCATCTGTCTCATTTCATTTCTCTCGCTTTCTCAATTAAAAGAAGTCAATTCCAGAAAGACGGTGGTAAATTGCTAGAAAAAACGTGCTGTGACTGGGTTTACTCTTTGACTCGCTCTGCTTTCTCCATCGCACCTAATAGGGGACCGCTAAGTCCTGCTCCCTCTTTGCTCCAGCAAGTCACATCTGGTTTATAGTGACGTGACGCGCTGAGAGCAGGCAATTAGAACGTGCCATTTCCCATCATGTAGCAGTCTGCCTATGTTCCCTGCTTTTTACTCATTTATTCACTAAGAGAGAGACAGCTTGGTGCGATAACAAGGTCTCTGTGTCATAAGTAATTGACATTGCTTTTATTTTTGATAAACTAACAACCCCCCCACCCCCCACCCCAAACTGTGCATAGTGGTTCTCGGAGGCCTTAAAATGCAGATGCAGAAAGTTTTCTATTAAGCAGTAACCCTGCCAAAACAGACATAGAAGGACCTTCACTGCTCTTTTCCTCTAGTTGGGGATGCAAACTGTGTGCATCAATGTCATTGGCAATCTCACTCAGTAGAACAGTTCAACGATTTCACTTCAGGCTGAGAGATTGGAATTGAACCCTGGTTCCATCAATTAAAAAAAGAGCTTGGTTTAAGCATTGCCCACAGGATGTCATCTAGTGGATAGGGTGTGTGGAGAACAAGAGGATCTCAGTCCAAACACTACAGCAGCACCTGGCTGGTTAATATGTCGTGCACTACAATAGTGTTTTCCAGTTAAATAGAATTAGTGCAGTTTTCTATAGCATTCTGTATAGCACGTTTAACCATAGTGACACAAGTATGGGAAGAAATCAAAGAGTTCTATAACCAAAGAAAAGCAATACAAGGTTAGTTTCACATTAGGTGGGCATTGTAAGATCAAACCCAAAACAGTTAAGAATGACTGATCTATAACCACAGAAGGAGATACGCTGCATGTGGCTCAACCACAAGGATTAAAGATTAACCGACTGCTGAAAATCCATTCAAGTATTAGTGCACCTGTAAGAATTTCAATCCAACCTCATATGTTCTTGATCCCAAGTTCAAATGTGGCCTGGGGATTACAGGGATGGAAATAAGACTCCCATTGCTTAGCAATTTGTGCCCTTCCTGGTTTTAATCCGTTAAATATCCTTCACAATCTGCAACTTTACAAGGAAAAAATGACAACCTCATGCAAACACATACAACATGAGGTACCTTTAGTTGAAATTCATCTCCACAACCTCAACGTAATGCATGCATACTTTGACAAAGACAACATATATGCCTGGCAGGCAGTCTTCAATGTAGTTGTTATTTCATAGCGTTTTGAATGAGGATCCATCACAAATTATTATTATTATTATTATTATTATTATTATTGATGATGATTGCTCTTAGCTTCTTTATTGGCCCTGGCCCAAACTTTGAAATAACTGCATCTTGAGCCAGTATGCCTGGTGAATTGTCACTTCTATGCTGTGGCTGTGTGGGAGACAATTCCCGAAGGAGTTATGGTTGCTCTCAGCCTGGTTTTTAAGATGACATCACTTTTTATAGTATTATGCGGCTGATTTCCAACAGCTTTAGATAGAGCCAAAGACTAGAAGGGCATTCTAGCTGAATACCTTCTCGGGTCTGTGAGAGAGAGCCAGATAAATTAACTGTAAAGCATCATTGCTTTTTGCATTGACTTTTACTTAGAACATACCGTACAGTACTGCTTGCTTGCGCCTAAATCCCATTTTTATTATTTCACTGTTTTTCTTCCCCTCAAAAGATGCCACATCCAATTCCAGCTTCAGAGATTGCAGATGTAAATCGCAGTGCCCTATAGAATCTCTGCATAAACACATTACTTCATTCTACACTGGCAGGCACTACAATTCAGCACATATACACAGTAGAAAAGTACTAAATAAACAATGCCTTTAGAATTCAATGAACAAATCTCCATCTAGTCTCCATCGGTTTCGATTTTTTTCACCGTATTTTCACTCCTCAATTCTTATATCAGACCTCAAGGATATAGAAATCTGGATCTAGATTTTAGAGTATTAGCCTTTATGCAGGAAGTTATTTGAAAATCAGCATGACCAGTGTCTGCAGTGTAAAACTGATATTCTTTGTAACTTTGCGCCCATATGAAAATCAATACCTCAGATTACACTAATTGGTTGACCTGACTCTCAAAATGACTTATCATATTTGGCCATGTCAGAGAGGTTGACTAGCTTCTTAAACATTACCTAACATGTGCAACTGGAACTGGGGGTGCCATTAGCAATTACTGAAGATTGTTTGGACTCTGCTTTGTACTGTAGTGTACCTCCGCATTGCAGCACTAATTCTGTCCCTGTTGGACTCTCTTAAATGTTTTGCCCCGGCAACAGTTTTTATAGCAGGAATTCAACTCTGCCTGCATTTCTCAAAAGTGGAATTAATTTGCTGAATATTAACTTCTAACAATAACCTGATATGATCCCTATGTTTACTTCAGTTTGATTAATTACATTGAATTTCCAATCCCTGAAGAACTGGTTGCTCTGCATGCAACAGTGTAATATGTTTAGTTGTGCAGTAGTTTCTGAGATTCTGAATATCTGAAATCACCACCAGGTCAACTCCAGTAAACTAGACATTATCTCACTGGGTTACACTTATCATCCTTTAGAAATAAATGGGGGATAGGCACGGCTGTTTAAGTGCATAGATTTCTCGGCTTTCTACACCAAGGTCAAGTACAACTAATGATAGCCTGAAATCATTCCTATGAAAAAAGCTATTGCATTAAAAACCATGATAAAAGTGAACGGATCCTTGTTTCTGTGCCAGAACTCGTTAAAACTTGTTGATATAAAAGTTGATATTTCTTGGCTCTGAATTTGATCCATTTAAAGCTATGCAATCAGATGTTTGCTGCGCAGCTGGATTCTGATTAAATGAAAAGGTAGTACGGCACTAGAAAGAACTATATATGTTTTTTCTTTTGCTAGTATTTCATCTGAGAATCAAACCATTTGAGGGTTCATTGCATACGTGCTGTTTATACATGCTGCTACCAACAGAGGGAACCTGATCAATGCACATTTTATTACTGGTCTAAAACAGTCAATTCCAAACTCCATGTCTGTCTCAGGTAACATGCACTTTCGGTTTGAGGGAAACAAATAATAATAAAAATGTCGGATTACATTGGTATGAACTGACAAAGCATGGTAAGAACCGGTTTTCAGAATGCTGTTTTGTAAATTGCCACATACTGTTTTTGTTTTCCTACCATTTTCATGAATTTTCTTTGTATAAATATACATGTAGTACTGTACTTTGATGTTTTAGACACATTGAATGTGTTCATTTATAATGTAACAACATTAATAAAGCATCTACAACATAGTGCAATGGCTTCCTCTGAGATACAATATTTTCACATATCGATGGACCCTTGTAACCAATTACATCGGCTATAGCAGGTTCCGCTGCACTATTAAGTAAAATCCAAAATGACTGGCTCACCTGTAATTGTAAACAAAAGTATGACATCACCTGTAAAACTGCAGTGATCCCACATCTTAATTACTAGTCCTGTGAGGAGCTGTTGCAATAATCCCTCCTCAACCCAGCAGGCCTCCCATTCATTGACATGTTGTTATACAGAATTACTCTTTCCAGGCCTATGCAGGTGGCTAATTAGAATTCCCCATCTCCCTCTGGCACATGAGGAATGATAATGCTTGCGCAACAACAGTCTGGAAAACTTTAGCATCATTCCAGATACATATTTCAGTGCTGACAAGGCATGAAAATAGTGCACAAACATATTTCTCTCAGATATGTTGCTAGCAGTAGCTTATCCTTGTATGATTTATTGGTTGGGAGTTACGCTGCATTTTTCCCCACTTTACTGCCAGTTGAAAACAGCCTTACCTTCAAAAGCCGGGAGAAGGGTCATATAAACAATTGCTTTTTTGTTTTCCAAGCTAAGCAACATTCTGTGTTTTCTAATATGCTATAATATACCGTGCACAAAATTGTTCCAGCCGAGCTCTGCAGAGATTCTGATTGCAAATGAGAAAGAGACAATATTTCTGTCAAAATTGCAGTTTGTGCCAAAACAAGGCTGAAGCCGATACAAGTGGGCGGTTAGCCTGAAAACACTTTTTATTGCCCATACAAAACTCTGAGTAAATAAAACAGGCAATCTCTCTGTAATGCAGAGAGATTACCTATGTAATGATAATTTTAATAGTTTCAAAATCAAAATGAAGGCTAATTTTTCTTTTATCCTGGTTTTAACATGGCATACCTCATGTTTCACAGCATTATTCCACTTCAAGCTGTGAATTGTCTAAAGCATGCCTTCTCCTCTGAACTTGTGCACCACTGTGCTCCAAAAGATGCATAAATAAGAGTAGTACTCTATAACCAAGCGCTGATCATTCTGTACCAAGAAGTCATGGCTTTGACATTCACCTGCAGTAGATGTGATCCTACATATTACAATAGTGTGCAAATTTATTAGAGCACCTCAATAGTTCCATCCTTTATATACTTTCTTGCATGTAAACTTCTGGGTGTGAGATTTTCAATTTTCAGTCAGTAAATCAATGATATAGACACAACATTCACTTGTGTAAAAAGACCAATTTGTGCTTTAATTAGGCATCTTAAAACCACTTCTAAAAAGTTTGTGTGTTCCTTTTCTCTTACTAGTTTACATTAATTACATGTGCAGCCTAGCAGTCATCAATTAAGTTAAACAAACGCTAATCTGCCTATTTTGACAATTTTCCAAATTTATTTTTATTTACAGTGGTTTGATTTCATATGCACAACAAATCAAACAACAGAAGAAATGGGCTGTTCTAATAATTGTGCACACCACTGTAGTTCAGAAAACAAAGAAGTGACTGATCTTGCAGCTCAGGAATAGTGTCTCACAAACAACTGCCATTCCCATCAAGCTTAAGAGCTCTTTAGTCTTAGCACTGGGGGGGGGGGGGGTCCAAGTCCTTCAAGGTATCAAACCACTACAAAGAAAGCACTACACATGTTATTAACTTTATTTTAAAAGCCACCCAGTTAGACAGAGATGTGTGGAAGGATCCCATGAAACAATTACAAAGCTAACCTTTTTACAAATGCTTAATAATTGTTTTTATTAGTGCATTGCTGTTGTAAACAAATAAATATTACCTTTTTACAAATGCGTTAAATCAACCGAGAACATTTTTCTGATTAAAAATAAATCAACCCTATTAAGAAAGTCTCTCATAAGCTGGGCTGAGATAATGAAGGCTCCCTCATCAAACACCCAACGATGCCTTTCAAGTCCCCCAGCACAGCTTTTGTTTCAATTTTAAATGCAGACGGAAGAAAATATTTAAAAAGTAATTCAAAACGTGAATATAAAATTCCTTGTGATCTGACTGCTTTTGATAAAATGTAATTGTTTTAAATGTTACATGGTTTTTAATGAGTATCTATCTGCTCCATGGGTTTACTGTAATACCTGAGGATAAAGAGGACAGAAGCTAGTACTGTTAATCAAACTTTCTTGAACAAACAAATAAATAAAAATGTCCACACGAGCAAAAGTTGATAAAGATGGGGATTTTGCCTAAAAGTTACAGCCAATATGAAATATTTGTTTTACCTTTAATGGAGCTGCAATAGGGCATATTGGCATGAATGAACTTGTCTACTGCCACATTCTCTTTTATCTATAGCCCCTTTCACAGTGGCACTCCTACCTGCATCCGGACCTGGGCTCTGGCTACCCGGGTCACAATCCCACGTAGTGTGGAACCACCTCAAAATGTGGGTCGACACGCTTTGAGACAGGTTGAATGAGACAAAATGCATGAGCCAACGAAATAACAAACAGCCATGCCTGCATGAAGGTTTCACTTCTGCAAGGTACATTTCTGTTTAGCCATATTTGTGCTGATTGAGACACAGCATGAGCCAGATTGCAGCAGGGATGTAGAAACATTTGCTCTAATCAACATTTGGGCTGATGGTTCAATCCAGAGAAGCTTGGATGGAAGCGTCCGTAACAAGCTGCTTCCAGGGCATTGATACACGTATTGTGTGCTTGCGTCTGTCACCCAGCCCAACCCTGCTTTATCAAAAGCAGTGTGAAATCACACAGCCGACCCACATGACACCGGGTCCTGACCCAGGTAGAGCATGCCAGCGTGAAAGGGGCTTATGTGAGCTCCATCTTTAAACAGTATGTTTAGCATTATGAGATGTGAGGAATATTAAAAGAGGGTATTGTTTAACAGTGGAACTCACATTAAAAAAAAAAAAAAAATACAAAAGTAGGCAAAATATCTTAATTTGCTAAATTGCATTACTGTGTCTCCACAGGATTTGTAAAATAAGAACGTGGAAATAGTGCATTTCTACAAATGTATCCCATGGTAGTCCAATTCAAAGAAAGCCCTCCTTTCAATCTTTCTGATTTATGTTTTTTGTGCACAACCCTCTGCAACATATCTATAGGCTTTAAAGATTAACTTTCTACTAACTTTCTTTGTCAGAAGGACTGTTTCTCAACTGTACTGCAAGAGGTTGGTTTTCTTGCTGTAGAGTGTTCCACCTTTACGTTACTGGTGTTAAGGATTTTGTTTTCCAGTAACGAATGTGAAGCGCTTTGTTATTTAGTCTTTTGCTAGTAACCCTCCACACAGCACTTGGTTTAATCAGGTGCGATTATTTATATTTACTATATTGCTGTGGAGTGCTATAGACGAATTGCTTTCTGAAACACTTTTTCTATTGAAAATAATTTGTTTTGTTGAGAACATAAAACATCTCAGTTCTATAGAACTAATGTTTCCAAACCTTGCTTCAATGGCCTACTTCTAACCTCCAGTACCTATGAGGCATGCATTGTTGGTGATCAAGAAATTAAGCCATGATGCTTAATAGCTCACTAATCCTAAACTAAACACAGCACAAAACAATAGGAAAAACAACAGCAAATTGACCTCCCTAGAAGTAGACTGCTAGATTAAAAACAGTATCTTTCTGTGATCTATAGTCTCATATTAACTCAGACTGTTTTATCACAATGTACTTTTGCAGAACAATTGAGAGGATAAATAAAAAGCACCAATCGATAACTGTTAAAACAGGCTGTACTGTTTTTATTTGTATTTATTTTTTATTTTGTGCTCAGGGGACAAAATAGACAATTCTTCTGCTTTTATAGAAGTTCAGATATAGTACACCCTCCAAGCAGGTTTGAGCATGCCTGGGTTTCCTGCTGCAGGCACGGCTTTCAACGAGTTAAAGAAGAAAAAGAAAGAAAGAAAAAACCAAAGAAAGACCAATGAAATCCAAACAACGCAGTCCCGTTAAAAATGGCACTGGCAAGAGTGTATTGAAATGCTGAAGTAAATGATTCCTAATAGGCTGTTTTTGCACACCTCAGTGAGCTTAGCCAAGACTTTCATAAGAAAAGCACTAAAAGTGAAGCTCCCAGATAAAGACAGAAGCAGCAGACAAAATTTCTAATAAATCTGCAAATCCATAAAAATTGCAGTACATATGCTCAATAAAAATGCACGAGGAATCACTGTGTTATCATTATGCCGTCTAGACATGTTTTAAACAAATGAAGGACCAGGAATGAATGCATGTATTATGGATCAGAGGATTGTTACGAGAAATCTGAACTCTAAAACTCCATGGCAGCTCTTAACGAAACCTGTTAGGGTAGCACAAGATCACTTTAGGTCTTATAAAATACTCACATTTTGAGATTGCACCAAAACAATAAATAAAAATAAAATAAAATAAAATAATGCATGAGAGCCAATGGTCAGCCCACCTTTCCCACAGAGTGACTATTCAGTATTTACCTACATATTTTAAACACACTATAAAAAGGTGAAACCCAAAGCCATTGCAAAACAAAACCAAACAACGAAAAAGCTCAGCTCTCGAAACTCGGGAAACACAGAGCTTTTTTGTTCAGAGCCCTTTGAACTTACCTACTTGTGCATGTCCTGTTAAAGAATAAACTACTCTGTAGTTTCTTCAAATCAAGTCCTAACTCTCAGGTATGTCGCACTGTTCTATCACACACGCACAGACACACACACGCACAGACACACACACACACACGCACACGCACAGACACACACACACAGACACACGCCCAATCAGCACTTCCGTTCTCCCTTTATCTCTCGGTCTCTCCCCCTCCTCCTTTGTTCTTTCAAAACCACTTTTTCTCAATAAAAATAATTTGCAGTTTCCTAACCTAGAGCTTTAAAAAGGACTCTAGTGCTTCAACTCCAGAAGTCACTTCAATTCTTACTGGATAAGAAAACTTTCAAACTCCCCCTCGAACAAAATGACTCAATGAGCCCACAATTTCACAAGACTCAGATTTCAGGACTTTTTTTTTTTTCCACTCTGCCTCTCCCTCTCTCCCTCTTCCTGCAGACCTGTGCTTTGCTTCTTGAGGGAGGGGATGTGGAAATTTTGGAAATGATTATCCATCCATGACAAAAGAAAAGAGAAACTATTTGAGGCCTGAGGGCTTTTTACCCATCTAATCCAACCGTGCAGATTACTGTAACAAGTAACCTCTGAAAATCATTAACAGAGTGAACCTGGACAGAAGTTGTGAAGGTCATCTGGCTTGGTTTTATATAGTGTACTTGTTAGAGATGTTCAGATTAAATGTGCTCAGCTTTGTGGGGCCTCAAAAAACACAGCTTTACAGCTAGCCATAGTTTATTAAACAACTGATGTCTAGGTATGGGTTTCAACAGCATCGTCTATCTTTTTATTGAATAAATGGGTTGCTACTGGCTTGTTCTGTTCCACTCCCTACATATTCTAGCTAAGAAGGGGGAACTCATCTAGAGAAGCTGGAGTAAATTGCATGGCTACTGCCATTATTCCTAGGGATACCATACCCCTTAATATTTCAAAAGCAGCATTACACTCTTCAGCTGCACAGTGGTGGTACAAAACCAAAACAGCCTGTAAAATCCCTGGTTACCTTAGCAACCCACCTGATGTTGTCACCTTTGCTTTCAGACATTCTGGGAGGGGGGGGGGACCTGATAGACTTCTATAAACATTCCTGAAGGAGTTATAACTCTTTTTCTACAGCTGGCCCAGGGAATCAGGGGCTGGAGTTATTTTAAACTCAAGAAACAGTCAGAGGGTTTTGCAACAGTAGCGCACGCCACCTTATCAAAACAATGCTTTCCAGTCATGGAACAAAAGATTAGGACATAATGTACCTTTACTGCATTAAGCAGATGAATGGCCAGAGCATTGTAACCAAGCCATAGGCAGACCAACCCACAGAACAAAAAAAGCTTTCATGCAAGGTATAAACCAGGGTAATGATGGCAGTATGTTATTAAGTACTATAAAGTGATTTTATACGGTAGCATGTGTTGAAGCTGCTGCACTTCACAGTGAGAAGCCCTGAAAGTCTAGCTTACTAGAAAATAGCATAATGGTGAAGCAATGGATCCCTACTATTAGTATGCACTGGCGGGTGGTATTCCTCAGGTCTAGAACAGGCATTTTTGGAGCACAGACTATCATTTAGCATCATATTCCAGTCCTGGGGCACAAGCCATTCACACAGCTATTACGTTACCACAAGTTGCTGTGAAGCAGTTTTTGCAAGACTGCCAAATTACCATGAAGGCAAACTTACTAACCTACTCGACCAGTCGCTGTAAATATTGGTTTTCCATTTTCAAACACTTTTCTTAGTCGTTGTTTTACTTTTGAGAAGACTCATCTGCTAGCAATTTTTTAAAAAACTATTTGAAAGTTATTTAAAAAAAAACTTCTGATACAGCTTTATCACTCAAGTGGACAAATTAATGAGAGCATCATTTAAAAAGAAACTGGTGATCATAATCGTCCCGACTCTAAGGCTTACCCAGCCAGTGGTCATTAGTAAAGCAGCTATCCACTATTGAAGCATCAGGTTATGAATTATCTGATAGCTCAGATAGCTGAGAGGATAACTAAACACAGACATGTTCAATTCAACTACTTTCGCTAAATCACAGGTCTCACAACGCCACTCGACCTGATAAAAGGCTGTCATACAAGTGTCAGCACAGTGAACAAGGTCAGGATCTCTAAGAGAGAAGAATGGTCCTGCAAGGCTACATCAAACCCAGCAGGAAAGAGGCATGAACCCAGCTTGTTTGGGATAGGTATAGTATTTCACCACCAGTATTTAAGTCAACGGGCTTTGCAGACAAAGAAGCCAACATCCAACACTGTACTGTATGTGGATTACACTGGCAGCTTCTGCTTTGCTAACTTGTCTGATCTCACTCTTTCCAAGACCTGCCAGTTATTGGTTTTTCATATTATGTTATTATTTCTGTCACAGGGAGGCAACAAACAAAGCAGTTACTTTTCAATTCTGCATAGCACTCCCACTTTGATTAATGCAACATAATGGTTACCCTCAATCCATTTTCATCCCCCAAGGACACATTGTCTTCATGGTGTGAAACTGCACTCATATTACTATAGCTGGACAATAGACAAACAGAGCTCTAACATTTTAGTTGACATTCCAGGGAAAGTGGTTAAAATGGGGCCATTTGCCATTCGTTACAAGCAAGAGCAGCTCAATTGAAAAACAGCAGCAGCTGCTCAATGTGTTTACTTCAACACCGCCAACCTGAAATACAACCTCAAACAGCACAGCACTAAACGTATCTTATCTAACATACTCATAGATCTAGCCCCTGTTTATTATTATTATTATTATTATTATTATTATTATTATTATTATTATTATTATTATTATTATTTATTTCTTAGCAGACGCCCTTATCCTGGATGACTTACAGTTGTATACAAAAAATACATATCAAGAATTACAGCACAATTAAGAGCAATTTGTATTTATTCTTCAGCACAAGACACAAACTAGTTATGCTAGGGTATTTTTTTCAGCAAAGTTACTTAAATTGGTTGACATCACCACAAAGCCATCTTGTGACATGCTGTCTGACATTACAGGATAAACAATCTGATACCATTTAAATACTAAACTGATTTCAGTAGTAAAAAGAAGTCATTACAATGAATCCTGGCACACACTTCTGCAGCATTTTGAATATAATTTTAGTTCATGTAATAAAATAAGTCTTTCCTTCTTGTCCAAATAAATTTGCATTGACGAGATTAATTACTAAAATGCATGCTGGCAGATTCCAATTACATTTAATGGATTTTAAAAGGTAGGTAATTTGTTTTTATAAGATGTTACCCTTTTCGTTGCAAGAGTCAAAGAGCAGCTCAGACAAAATGAATTTGCATGGCAAATAACTCTGATATCGAAAGTGCTTAGTGTTTCTTCAAGATAAGCACAATTTGCCAAAGTAAAGAACGTTTAATCTGGAGAGAGAAATTGTCTTCACCCCTTTCTTCATTGACTTGAAAGGCACTGCCAAGGTGAAATGACATTGGTGCAAGAGTAAATGATTACCTGTAACTAAGGCAGGCAAACAAGGCTTTCTCTAGCCTATTAATAGAAGCTTAACTGTTATTGGCAGCTTAATTGAACATAATAATTAACCTAAAATGCAGAAACAATGCTTTCTGTGTTTGAGAAGAAAAAGATTGCTAAGGATGTTAAAGACCTCGCAGCACCTCAAGAACACATCTGCTTCATGAGTAAAACCAGCATTAGTCAGAGCAATTAAATCACATGAACAATTCAAAAGCTTGGACTTTCCAGTGAGCAAATAGAGAGCTGGTGGTGGTGCTGTGCCTTGAGGCATTTTACACAATGAAGAACAACACAAACAAAGGAGTTTAAAAATCCATTAGCTGCGCAACGCGATTCAAAACTTTCACATCTTCAGATTAGAACTGCTACTACAAAGCATGGGCCCTTGTTCCGAACCTCCTTATTTTTTGACTATTCCATTTGAAATGTTAAAGGAAAGAGAGAGAGAGAGAGAGAGAGAGAGAGAGAGAGAGAGAGAGAGAGAGAGAGAGAGAATAATTTCTTTAAAAAAAAAAAAACTGCTGGGCAAACATTATGCACATGTGCATTAGATGATTCATTGACTTTGCCTACTCTTCATTATATCTTACTCTGAAAAAAAGTACATTAATAAAATTAGATTTTAGAGACTACTGTAGACAGAAATCACTGGCATTGGTCTGAAACTCATTTTAAAAGCCATTCGAGATAGACAAAAGGGATAGATTAAAACCTACATCACTGGACTCTTGCTGATATGCAAAATGAAAGAAGCAAGCACATTTTAACAAACGGATACCATTATTGGCTTTTGAATAATAAAAAATAAAGTCTTTTCTGTCTCAAATCAGTTTTTCTTGACTAGAAAACCTTCTCATTGTGAATAACCCAGTCTGCCCATCACATTGTTTAAAGAATACAGAGAGCTCTCTGGATAATTTCTGTTACCATGATCTGAATTCTAAATAATAAGCAGGGAAGAGGGTTCAGTACAGATTTAGTGTGCAGAAGGAAGACCTGCTCTAGTTTTTCACAGCGCACTTTCTGTACCCCAGAGTATCAGACTCATAGCAAGTGGGGATTTCTAATGGGGTTGGAGTTATTCCTGTAAACTCCCAGGCAAGAGAATGCACGCAGATGCTTCTGGAAACCGATAACTGTGGCTACTCAAGCACACAGTAAAACCTGGAATGGGTGAAACTGCTATGGAATAGGAGTCGTACTTCCATTCCTGATGTGGGGTTAAGTCTGTCTCTGTCTGAAAGCAAACACTAAATAGGTTATGTTCTTCTCAATATCTCTGTTCCTTGGTACTGGGCAGCATCTGAATAAGCTGTTAATGTCTTCTACCTCAACTGGTCGGGTCTCCATAACAGCAGGAGTTCTTGGAGGGAGTGTTTAAATATAGTTTCAGAAATTGTATTTATTTTTTAATAATGCCTCATTTTTACATACCCCTTACAACACAATACAGATATATCCAGAGCAGTCTGCCAGTGGAAATGGGACAAATCTTTCATTGCTCAACGCACCAGAGAATTTCAACTCAGGCTGCTTTTAAATACAGCAAATGTAAGCGGTTATCAGTTCACAGGTACCTAATCCCTGTGGCAGCGATCCTAAAACATAAATGACCTTTCATCATCACAAGTCACCTAGGCTAGAATAATTTCATTTCTCTGCACTGGCATGGGACTTAATTTCCTCTCCTTGCTCTGAACGCAATGAAATGCAAATACATCAAGGGCAACAAGCTGCCTGCTGCTACCATACTTGATGGTTTAACTATTTTCACCTATAGATTAAAAGCAAGAGGTTTCACACACATGTTAAGGGCTGTCAGGCCTGTCCTGTATCTTCTCCTGTCCTTGCAACAACTATCAACTATCAACAATCTTTACAATGTGCTTTTCAGAACATAAACCACAAAAAATAATTCTATCATCATCCAAGGAGCACTGAACAGCGATCACGTAATTTTTGACCAAACTTTATCTGGTTGCAGTGTTTTGCCGAATTGATTAAGATTTTCTTTTAGACTTTACTTTAAAACGTACAGCATTAACCATGGCACTGCCCAAGTTATGAGTAACTGCTTGACTCTGACCCTCTCCTAAATTCAAATTCAATAATTCAAATGATTAAATTCCTCCTTAAAAAGGCCACTAAAAAGAATAATTGTACAAAAATAGATATTAAAACAATGTTCATATTGTTGCCAAAATCCTCCACTAGGTTTTTTTCTACAAGGCATTAAAATATTTAGGGGTGACCTACTGCTGCATTCACAGACTACAGGAGGGGGAGACATCACTACACTGGGGTAGATTGCAATCATATGATATTTAGAAAACAAGACATCACAATACAAAATAAGAATTAACATATTTTTTCTACAAAAAATATCTTTCAAGAAGGCCATAATCTGCATTTTCCTGTTTGGGGAAAAAAGAGGTAGTCTTTTGAAGTGTTAATGTAATAGCACATAAACAGTAAGAGGATTAGCTTTAATAGGATTTTCGAAATACAGACTCTGTCAGATAATAATGTGTAACTAAGGATTTTAAATTGATTACCAAGGTGCTAAATTCTCTCCACGCTCTGTTTTCTGTGTGTGCGTCAGGCATGCTAAAACAAGAACAATCTGAGTACTGTAAAAAACAGTGTATAAGTCACACTGGTGTATAAGTCGCTCCCTCCTTTTTAGGACGCCCTACAAATACCTAGAAAATAGACAAACATAGGTAGAGGACGACAGTGTGTACTATAAAAAGATAGATTGAAGACATTTTTTAATTACTTACTACCCCCTTTTTGAAACCTTGTCTACAAATGCATCGCTGAGATCCAACAGCCAATCAGGTGCTGAAATAAAAACTGTCCTCCTCACCTTCTAGCCTATTCAAAAAAAGAAAAAAAAAAAAGTTGTTAAAATGAATTTAAATGTTTGGCAAAAGTACACCTTTGTCTACAGTGGCATGCAACCCAGGAGGCCCCAGAAACTCCTGTATTAACTAATTAATATTAGTGTAACTTTTATATTTCTGGGAATGCAGACTATAGCCACAGTCACACATTATGACAAACTTCATGAAGTCTTTTTTTGCAGTATTGTTATCCACATTGCACATCTCCTGAAACCTTACCTGGTTTGAATTACATAGCAAAGCCTGTGCACAGCCATCCTTAAAACACATACCATGAGGCACCGCACCTTTTAATTTACCTGCATTCCAGGAAATATCTCCCTGCGCTCAAGGGGTGGTCTCCACTCTATTGTGGTTCTTGTAACAAAGTGCCTATAGTTGAGTGAGTGAGTAGGAATGTGTGCCTCTGGCTACAAAAAGCAAGCTTCTGAAAGTTTAGCCTTCAAGATACATTATTGTCAGCAGGTTAGGCTTTAACAGTCGAGATGAAAGTACCTAATATTTTGTGGTGTCTATCCAGAAAACAAGCTACACAAATGCTCATAATATATAAACAGCCTGAAGTGCTTTCTGCTATACCTACTGCATTAAAAAAAAAAAAGAAAAAAAAAGCAACGCACAACACATTAGGAAGCTGATGCAGCTTCCCAAATCAATTACTTCAGCCTGCACACAGAAAAGCAGAATGTCTTTTAGGATCCATGCAAGAGTGGTAAGTAAGTACCACGATTGTTTTATGTACTTTTCAACTTGCAGTTAGTGCTTCACAAGCATGTGTCAGACAAACAGAAAACGGGCATTTCAGCTGCAGTTTGAGTGCATTATGAACACAGGTTTCAAAAGGGAATCAAATGTTTAGCTGATCCCATTTAATAAAAAAAAGCTTTGCCATTAATAGACTTCCGAAATTGTACTAAACACCCTCAATTTAGCCCACGATTCCTGGCATACCAATTTGCCTTTTTAGTGCACTTTTGCAGATTTTTGCATATTTTGACAAAGCATTTAGCTTTTGAGCCCAGCAGGTAATTAAAACTGACCTTTCAGAAAAAAAAAAAAAAAAAAAAACATTAAAAAAAAAATAAAACTGGGATTTAAACATGAAAACGGGGAATCAATACCAACACCATTAGATGTGTAACAGCTCTCTCTAAAAACTATTATCAGCATGCAGCTTATGGTTAACAAAAACAGTGCAATAAATTCAACTCCCCTTCTATAATGGGACTAATGGATGGAACAAAAGGGTCTGGCCACCGAAACAAAATCGGATGGATTTTTATTTTTCCTAACAATATTTAAAAGCTATTGATTGAAACATTGTTTAAAAGGGCAAAGCGGGGACTCGGATACAATGGAACCAAGGTTTGGAAACATTGAGTGAAAGAGTTATTTCTTGCAGCCATGTTCTGGGACTAAGAGGAGCCATACAGCCACTGAGCAGCAGGAACACTGGGTTTGTTTAAACCTTACCCAGTTATTGATGAATATAGATGGCTGGCTGGATCCCGAGACAAAAAGAAACTGATAAGGCCTTTAACTCCTTAAAATCACATCATCAACACCTAAACAGGGAATTTCCTGCACAAGAGGACTATGGTTTAGAACTTGGTCTAAAATTTAAACCTTCACCTGCTGAAATAAAAATAAAGTTTCAAATACATATGATCTCTCAATGTCAACGTTTGATTGCAGCCCAAGGCTAAGGTAGCATTTGTTGCTGCTAGAGAAGTCCAAAGGGAAAATGCCCTGGTGCCAAATGTTGCTTATACTGCATAATGAAGTTTAAATAGGCTCAAGACCTTTTCAAATCAATGCAGGCTTGATTTAAAAGCAGGCACAGTGACGCACAGGTATTCACCGTTTAACCCTTTCCATGTCACCAGCAATGAGGGGGGAAAAAACAACAAAACCAATGGCACCTACATCCCACGTCCTAATCAACAGCTGCTAAAGAAAATGTTTGATCGCTTAACCACTGGATCTTATGGCATCTTAAAAATACACAGAGAAAACACCCAAAGTCCAAACCACAGGATTATAAACATGCAATATCAAGTTCTAGAATGTACATCTTCATACTGAAAGCCTCATGTCTACCCTTACTCTTGTGTACACCTTCTCATTGTGCTCAAGTCCCTGGGAGACTGACAGAGCCAGCTGTAGCTGCAGAGTTGGAGCCAGGTGTAGCTGCAGAGTTGCAGCAAGGTTAAAGTCTCCTGTGTATCTTAACATTCGCACTCTAGGGTGTCCGACCACAACGCACTTGCAATATGGAAGCACAGCAGGGCAATGGTCTCCTATGTCTATCCAAGCTCTGTGGAGTCTCAATTGATTTTAAAAAAACTCTGAAGACAGTTGCCCCCTAAGCGTTATGGATCCACAGTGGTTCATTTATTTGCTAAGGATCACAGGGCTCAGTTCAACATTGGGTTGCACTAGAGAGTAGTATTCCCATACCTTGGGACAGCTCCTCCATGTTATAATGTCGTCTCCAATATTATTGCATCGTGTTTGATGTGAATATAATTTCCGGAGAAAAGGCTGTTTGAAAGCATGTGATTCTTTGCAAACTGTGATAAGTGGACAATGGTTTGGTTTCACAGATCCTGACTGGCTCTAATCTTAGACTACCTTCTGTTACATTTCAAGTTCAGCAAGACTAATCAGGGTCTGTTTGGAAGTTTACTTGATTGTAATCTTTTGCTCAGCAATACATTCCCCAATTTGTTTCCCACATGGGTTTTCTTAGGGTCGTGCTCCCAATGAATACATCTAGAAGTTAATGCAATAATGTATGCTTTGCACGGATCTGGAGAGCCCTGAAGCACTTCACAACAGATTAGCTGTTGGGCAGTCAGAGGCTGGGTTGATGATGTTGCTGTTTCTGCAGGATGGTGGTCCCGAGGGTAAATATGCATTCTGCTGCCATGCTTATAAAAGATTGTTTAATGAAGTTTGGCTCAACAACTTTTCAATCAATGCAGGCTTGATTTGAAAGCAGACACAGTGGTGCATAGTCGTCAACGGTTTAACCCTTTCAACGTAGCTAACATACTTGAACTCATCTATTAGATTAGAACTCTATTATCAAGTGGCAAATAGCTTTTTAATGGTAGCCTGTGCGCTCGTTATTGGGAAGGGTATATTAATGACTGGAAAATGAATACAAATTGACATCTCCTTGCAAGTAGTGACAACCCATTTACAAAGACAATGCAGTCTTTTTTGTAGTACAATTTGTAAAAGCAACAAAAGCCATATTGTTATTCTTATTATCACAATGTACTGATTGTGTTTGATCAGTATTAACAGGATGAAGCAACAGAAAGTCACTTAACCCAGCTTTCTTATCTGAAGTCTAGTTTTATTACTTGGATAAAGCAGCGTCAGCTGGAACACAGGACTCTGGCTCATGTGATGTTGCCCAAGCGCTTTACTTGGCTATTGATCTATTGGCTATTGGCTATTATGTAATATAATCAGATCAATCTAATCTAAGCCGCTCCTGCAATGGAAAGCAATATGAGTATGCTCAATAAAACAATTTAAAAACATCCTAAAGAGAGACTTGGAGGTGGCGACACAGGCTTGAAGTAGAAATTACTACATTATCAGCTTAAAAAAGCATGTTCTCTAACACAGGACTTGCAATCTAAATTTGAAATCACATTTTATGGTGTTGCAGCTTTAATTCGAGAAATGTAATTATATTAGTAATGGTAAGATAGAGAAGAGATTAAATGGATCAAATAAAAGTACCAATTTAACAGAGCTGTTTAATGACTTTCCAAAAAGCCCAGGTTTAGGGCTGCCTAGTTTATATAGCAAGCAAGGAAAAATCTACTGTAAATTAAAAGATCTAAAAGATGCAACATATTAATTTCTATGGGTCCAAGACACATAAGATAATAGGGGGGAAATCATGGGTTTGGACTGCGGCACTATTGGCCCTTTGCACTTCACTAACCCCCGGCTTTTACTTATTGGTATGCTCTATCTGGCAGGGGGTGACCCTACTTCATAAATTCATTCTGCCAGACATGTGTTCCTTCCACCTTGTCCTAGAGTGACAAAAGCAGCAACTTACAATAAACTGTTTATGAAATAGGATACCAAAAAGAGAAGCACTTGAACACTTACAGAATATATCCCCATCATTAAGAATTTTTTTATTACATTTTCAGAATTTTTTAAGTATTTGTGTGAACCCTATGGAATGAGCAGTTATCCTGTTAAAACTTTGAAAAAGAAAAAAAAAAAAACATTCCCCATTATAAAATAGATACACAGATAGGAAACTTAGCACAGTGCAATTGTGCACACAGTGGCTGAAGGGGATATGGTATGCAACTTCCTTACCAAGAGCAGACTGAAAATGCCTTGCAGCATAATAATTTTAAAATGTAATTATGATTACACAGTGCACATCCAATCAAGACTGAACTATTTACATTAAAACAAACTGTAAGGAAGCACAGCAGTAATTTATTGATCTCTCCAAACGCTTGTACCCCACTCTTTACTCTCTCACATTGCAGCAAATTTATTTGCCCAGTAGAGCATTAAAAAAAGCAACAGTGTCCCGTTTCCAGGGCGTTCAGATATGGCCTATTAGTAAATTGATTAGGTTTCTATTTCATGGAGATGTCATTTAAACATTGAGCATGTAGAAAGGGATTAAGACAGGTGAATAAAATTGCTAATAAAAACAGCATCACATTTGGAAGCTGACTGCACAGTAAAAACAACTCCACAGGTTTTGTTTACATGTACAATAATGGCGATGCACAGCCCTCAGCATGAAAAGTGTGCACAAGCTCTACCTATAATAATGACTAAAACCATTCCCTTCTAGTGTGGAACTGTTGTTTAATTCAACTTTTCTTAAAGCTGAATTCCCTTATATACTGTTACAGTTACATTTTGATTCAGCACAATTATTGCTGAGCAAATTTATTTATTATTATTAACTTTTGCATGAATCTGATAAGACACTTTCCCCCCCACTTTGTCTCCATTTCAAATGTATTTAGATATTAACAGGCGTTCATGAAGCAAACAATAATTCGTACTTGCACAACCATTAATTAATCATGAATCAGCACATGCTGTAAAATGCCATAAATATAAGCAAGCACTGAATGTATCCTAATTAGATGTTTACTTCAAATGAATGCAATAGGAAATGTTACGTACACAGTCAATTTAGACTTACTGACGACTTCACTTCATTCACCCACCAGAGCTATTTTGCAGATACTTCCTGTACTGTCTCACACATCAAGTCCCATAGCAACATTCACAGATTCACAACAGCAGAAAATCGCCTCTTATGCTCTTTTCAGGCCTTTGTTAATATTGCTTTTCTCTCCACCCTGCAGGTAAATTGCTTCTCGTCCCGATGGCTAAATTAGATCTGCTCTCAATAGCACAATTATCCATTACCCAGTCCATTAAAAAAGACATATTCTGTAATAGCTGCTGGTTAGAGTAAATTATTATGTCGGCTTACTTGGAACGCCCAGCCATAATGGCAAGGATTAAAGAGTTTTATCATTTCGCTTTTAAAGATAAAGAGGTCTCCCTTGTAACATTTTGAAAGTGTGCCGAAGCACTTACAGAAACAATAAAACAGCCAATACATTCCAACTTCAAAGAATGTTTGCAGCCTACAGGAATAACCTGCTGTTACTCCAACACTGGCCACAAATTGGCTACCACTTCCAAAATCAGTGCATTGAATACTCCTCCTCCGAGTCAGACAAAAACATCTGCTCCAGCACTTTTCAATAAGCCACAACCCCCACCCACCCACCGTACAGTATTGCTGTTGAAGCATAAAATTCAAAATGTCAAAAAGGCGGCATAAATCAATGCATGTTCTGTTTGATCACTGGATGCTAAAGTAACATTTGTAACATGACTGCAGAACAACTTGAAAAAACTTTTTGAATGACACATTTGGCTGCAGAAGAAATATATGCATGCATATAAGCCAGCATTGGTTCCGCAATTAAAAATATATATATATGTGGTGGTGGGGGGGGGGGGGGGGGGTTGGGCTTACGACTTTTAATGCTTAAAATATCAAGCAGCTCTGTTGAAACACATCTGAATATTTTTAAAAGCACAGCTGTGTTGAGCGAAAGGTTTTGTTCCTTAGTCAGCATCCCCTGACAGTTTCTTCTAGCCAGGCAAACACGTGCTTCTTTGCTGTTTGTACCTATACTTGTCACTCTGTGGTGTTCAAGGAGGCTTTAAATCATGTTGGGGGAGAACAAGCTTTCCACAATTAAAGTTTCTCAGCCTCACTTCTTGGTCCTTCAAAAACTAGTATCATTTGTTAGCATGAAATCTAATTCTTATGCATAAAAAAAAGACGTTTCCAGAGACTGACACCAGATAGGGGCGATGAAAGGCTTCATAATATGAAGTGCATTAGAACAGCAATAACCAAGAACACTGGCCTTTGAGCCCTCTCGACAAGACTTCAAAAATTGAATTCCTTTCACTTGTTTTTGAACTACCTTTTGTCATGCCGGTAGCACTGTACTCATTTAAGTAGCTGTATATGCTCTTGCTCTAAAAATACATTTACCCTGTATTTTATAATAAGAGAAAACTGAGTTTCCCTGTAATTTACAATAACCTGACAGGCTTTTATATGTAAGCACACATAAAAGCCTGGTCGGCTTAAGCAGCTTAGAAGCCCAACAAACAGCATCTAATCTGCGTTACTACAACAAGAGGTTAAGCACCCTACGATAAGATGTATGACACCCAGTAAATGGGCAAGCAATTAGTCTTACAAGAAATGAGTGCAATTGATTTCTTGTATTTAAAGCCACTCTCTAAGTTGCATGTACATTACTTGATGACAGCAATTATGCATGTAATTTAAAACCATGGTTAATAATAATAATAATAATAATAATAATAATAATAATAATGTTTTGGAGTCTGGAAACAATTGCTGATTTGGATGTGTTGTAGAAAAACATGTTATCTTTCATTAAACAAAGATCACTGTAAAAAATGGCCTTAGGGACAGAATAGAGCAGGGAAGAAGGGAAGAGTTTTTTTCATGCTACTAATAGTTTAGGCGTTATGTAGGTTAACCACCATGTAAAGCATGAAAGCATAAAGCATATGCATGAAAGCATATTTTTAGCTACTGGAAATCGTACCTTTAGTTGCATTCTCCTGTCTGGCTGAGCTAGCAGAAAAACACTCCCTTACTATATCCTCCTAGCAGACTTGCTAAGTCAGATTTCATTTATTTTTTCACTCGCCTTCCTCAAATCTGCAAAAAGAATGGAAGTTCTGAAGGCTAAAAGATGCATTTATGTTAAACTTTGGGTTTGGTTCCTGGTTTAGCGGGAGTAATCTATAAAGTACCATTCTGTAGCCCATGAATACTCCCTGTGGAATGTAGACCGTGGCAGTGCTCCCCCTTTATAACACTGTAATCAGGATCCACAGTTTAAAGACTACTGAGGTTTCGTCTTATAACGAGAATACCAGTGCCAGTGTAATGGCATCATAGGGCAAACAGGAGCCATGACTGTAGCGCTCTATAACCTCTTGTGCAGTATAAAATGAGGAATGTGGTATTTGCTTCTCTAAATTAGATCTAAACATTCTTTTAGATGGTATTAGTATCCTGCAAGCGTTTAGAAGACTTGATCAGGGCATGGTAAACTCAAAGGGGTCTCATCAATTGATCTAAACAGCAGACACCACCGCTGAGACCATAAAAAATGTGTACCAAGATAAGCAGCTTCTTTCTAGAGGAACCCATTTAGTTATTGAAAAGGACACACTTTGAGATCCACCACATTTTGATCAATTAAATAGATCCCAGTAAAAATGAACTATTGTATAATTATGAGTGTTAGTTATCTTAGTTACATTACTAGCTTTTCTTTGTATTTCAGCACTTAATGAATATTGCTTTGTCATTTATTACTCTAGTAATGTACAGAATGCATTTTGAAAGACTAAAAAGATGATTTCAGCCAGTAAATTGACATCTGACACCATCATGTAAAAATAGCAAATAACGGGTGCAGCCACAAATCAGTGGCTATCCTGGGCTGCTACAGAATCACTGACTTTAAAGTATTAGTGCCAGCAGGATGTTAACAGGGAGCTGTCCTTGAGCAAGCCCACATAAACTTATTGGTAAGCTATGGTTATGGATTAAGAAAAGCTAAATCTGAGAACAGCTTCTGAGAGAGAGAGAGAGAGCGAGAGAGAGAGAGAGAGAGAGGTATAATGTGCAGATACTTCATAACTTGTCTTTGGCTTGGCCTCAGACAAAAACAGAAACAGCCCCTGTGTCAGTGGTTTGTATATAGTGTATAGCTATTCACTGTTCACTTTTACATTTACAAGGCAGCACTAGCTGAAAAACTGACGATCAATGGAACCGATTTAATAGATTCACTTTTCAAATTACGAGAGAGAGACTCCGTACTACAGGCACCGACTGGCATCCTCATATTAAATCATAATCAACAGGAGCTCAAGATTTATATGCACTTTCAGGCAATGACAATAGTTTCTCCATTTCTTTTCTGGGTCTTCATATTCCTACTCCCTCTCTGCGAGTCCTTTAAATACAAAGCTATAAAATAATCCATGGTGCTGGATGGGAAATTCAACTCCCCAGTGAGCTATATTAAGTGGTGGAGGTTTTTAAAGCATCTAACCTCTCCTAGTACTCAGTGTACTTCTCAATGATTAACATAGCAGGCCAGATATAGTTTATCTGGGATAGAAGCCCATTGAGAACTCTTCACTTCCTGTTAAGAGCTTGTAACGGTGTTGAATATTAAAAACAAGTGGTTTCAGGCTAAACTAGGCAAAAACATTTATCTTCAACAACAAAACACTACAATACAAGCCCCACCATTATCTATGCATGTTTCAATTTTCTTTTTGTTCTAAAAATAAGTGACTCCCAACCCTGCCACCAATGAATGATTAAGTTTCACTGCAGATCATTCAAGTACTCAGGTTACCCTTTGGGGAATAAATGGTTAAAGTTACAGAACTAGTGACCACAATGCCAGAGTCTTCTAACTAACACAGTACCCACACTCTTAATAACAGAACCAATCAAACCAGCAAGAGACAACTGAACAAGTTTCGTTATCTTAATATGTGGCTTACAAAAACTGTGCATGTTCAAAGCTAAATTAGCATGCAAAAAGGCCAACAGGTTCTTGAAAACCTCACCTTTTTATACAGCAACTGATCAGTGTCAAGTTTCAGATCTCTGTTACCACAGGCAGAGTTACCAAATACTCACAAACATCCCGTCAAATCAAATCCAATCAGAGCACAGCAGAGAAGCCACAACTTGATCCCATACAGAACATTAACACGCCATTTTTCTGTGAAAGGTCGGTTTCAAAGTTTCTTCTGGTTACAATGAATATCCAGGAATCCAAACTGAAAATCCTGAATTAAACATAAATAATGGTACAAAACAAAATTTTAAAAATAAAATAAACAATTTCTCACTGGCAAACTAGCAGAGCCCGACTCTGTCTGTGAGATTTTCCAGGGAACTTGCTCAGCAAACTAGGTGAAACAAGGGGTCCAGACAGAGATAGCTGGGATGAGCGAGGACTGAAGGGACTGCTTCTCATGCCAGCTGCCTTTATAGCATCAGCATAGAGAGACTGGATTCCGTCTGCAAACCCAACCCAGGCTGCAGCCACAATTAAAGGTCGTCACCTCCCTCTGCTTCCCTGCCCCTGTCCCCCACCCCCCTCCCTCTCCATACACCCACCAACCCCTCCCCCCATTCACTTAATCCTCTGTATTTCACAGTAAACAGTGTCGGCAACACTGAGCAATGTTAGGCTGAAACAATGCTTTAGGCAAACTCACACACAAGCTCTCAGAGTACTGGTCATCTTTAATTACATTTTAAAACCAAAACACGATTAGCCTACCTGACTATCATCACACAGCTAAAATGCAGTCTCAGCTTCCCCCCCCCCCCCCCCCCCCGTATAGGGGATTCCCAATGGTAATTAAAGTTAATTCTTTCAGTATTTTATTTGCCAGGTAATAGCAGAAAAGGGTCTCTCTCTCTCCCTCTCCCTCTCTCTCTCTCCACAGAAATACAGTTAAAGTAAAATTAAAGTCAACTACACGTACAAAGGATTGTAATCCCTGCAAAATGCCAACAGAATTCACAAGAGAAAACTATCAGCATGCATCTCATATCACGACGTCTGTTCATCTTCCAAACACAAACTAATATCAAGAAGAAATTATTCCTGACAAGTACATCTCTGTCCATCAAAGTCGTACCTGATGCATACATAAACGCATAGACGTGCAGTATGCCGATCATATGATTATGGCCGTTTTGAATTATTCATGTATACATCTAATATATTATTTCACACCATGCACACTTAGGGATATACTGTATGTCAGAAAGAAAAAACACAAAAGAGTAAAGCTGTGTGATTCAATCGAAATGCAACAATAGAACAGCACCAAGGGAAATGGAGCCGTAATTTAGGCTCAGACTTTGTTAGTTTGCAAGCAGAATATTGGAATATCACAAATCTGTCTGTTCATGATGTTACTGTTGTCAGTCTCCCGAGTGCAGGTGTTCCATACAGAGTGTCGCATTCTCAAGACCCTGCAAGGTGCAGTTACCTGAAACTAACGGAGGACGGCACGAAGAAGCACGGCAGCGCCTGGAGAATAAATCTGCCTTTTTTTTTTTTTTTTTTTTTTTTTTTTTTTTTTTTGCGTGCTTGCACTCATCAGCGTGGGGACACCAGCCTGTACTAAACCAGGACTGCTTTTCTCCTTGGCTCGCTTCTGTTCCTTTTATAGACCAGTCACAAGAAATAGAACTCAAAACAACCACATGGAGCTCTCAGTCGATTGAAAAAGTTTGCTTTGGTTTTTTCTTTTTACTGTACGCTTCATTATTGGAAGTGGAAAAACAAACCACACACACACACACACACGCCAGTTGGCAGCCTCATAACCCACCCACAAGCTGTGAAAATGTTTGTTGGTTAACATTTGTAAGTCAACAAGCTTTTGATCTCTGGAAATCACCCCATGTGTTGCTGAGAGTGAACACAGTGCTTGGTTACTAACCTCTGTCAGAAAATTAACTTTTTTTTTCATAGTTTCAGAATCAGGAGTACCACCATAGTAATGATAACCAACAACTAGAAAGAAGCAATTTGTTGGGGTGTCGAAACTTGCTAGGCTGACCACCATGTCGCATCATCCAGAGACAATATGGAGGCCAATCAGCCAGAAAGCTGATCTCCATCTCGCCTCTAAAATGTGCATCAATGATTGTCACCTTTATCAGGTCTTTTGCTATAGCTGAATCATAATCTTAGTTCTGTACAAGTTCAGAAATGCTAACTATTTCCATGCCTTCAAAAGAATATCTTCAACAAACTGATACAACAGTTGCACCTCTAGTTAAGATTATCAAAACGTGCAGCGCTCAGCTCACTGTGTTAACAGCTCTGTAGGCAGCTTAACTGACTGTGTGCAGAGAAAGTCACAGAATCAAAACTACCATGCATAACTTGGAGAGTCACGCTATCTACACACAGCACAGCACAGCGCGAGACTGTGGGCACTGTGCTGTCAGTGGGGCCATCCTTCAGAAGACGCAGGAATGCTTGGAGGACATTCAAGGGCAGGAGTACAGACGTCCTGAAAGCAGTTTCACATCCACCATCCACTAGATGCTCATAAATACATGTCAATATAATTTACCTATTCCCAATGTAATACAAAGTGTTTATTTTCGTATAATCACACACTCCCTCCACCTGTAGTTACCATGTAATGTTACTAACCAAGCCCATGGTGTTGTAACGAAACAATATCCCAAGGCGCTTTCTGAGTAATTACACATTTATTCCACTAGTAAGAACACGCTGCTGCAATAAATTACATATTTATTTATGCACTGCAATCTCAAGTCCTATGAAAAAGATGCATGATAATGGTATAAAAAGTAGCAAGAGCCCTCATGTTTACAACCACCCTGTGGCAGAGCACAGCTCTGCCCTTTAGAAATTGGCAGGGATGGGGTTAAATTCCCCTACCTGCCTGGGTTCATTGTGTTCAGGTGGCTGGGGTTGATTAGATGATTAGTTTAATTAATGATCAATTAGCGCCCAGCCACCTGACATAAAAGGAGGCCTCCGCTTCTCATTTGTGGGGAGGGAGCTGAGGAAGCAGGTTGGTGGTTTGTTTGTATGTTTAAAAGTTTGAATCCAGTGAAGGCATTGCCCAGCCTGGAAATTGTTATTTTTGCTTTTTGTCTTGCTTTATTTGTGTTTAAATCCCTTTATGCCCTTTCATTTTTGTGTTTATTTATAATAAAATAGTTATTTTTTTGAACTACAGACTGTCTCTGGGCCTCTATACACTCACCAGCCTGCCTATGTGATGAGATAGCCAAAGTAGTCCAGAGCAGCAGATGGATCTGACAACAGTGGCATATGGCAGTGACTCTTCAGATGGAAACTGACCACCCCCCACCCCCAAAAAAGATTACTTAACTTGTATGCCATCTTGGGTCTGTAACAGAGCCAACTGAATTAAAAGACTGTGACACAGACTTTCCTCATTTATAGAGCCTGAAAACGCATAAATAGATTTGAACGTCATATAAGAGCCATGCAGATAACGTTGCTTAACATACTGGTGTAGGCTCAGAACAGGATGAATATACAGATGTGTATGAATAATCTAGAACTAGTAGAGGCAGCTACTGGTCAAAAACAATATCAGATTTTGCTTTAGGATATATCTGTACCATTAACTTATTTCATGTTAGAAAGTATGAACCTCACATGGCGTGTGTTAAGAGGATAAAGGGATGTATATTACACAGTAAAGGGCATTCTACATGTGGTGTCATTTTTATTTATTTATTTTTCTTTAAAATTGTGTCCTATGCTCAGGGCACAGTACAACAAGTGCTGGAAATTTGATAAATCTGTGACAGAGAATTCTTATACGTAGTTTATAAAGCATATCAAATGCACATACCAGTAGTCTATAATGTATTAACTAACAAAACATCCCTAATGCACATAGTGAAACCAGTGTCCTCCTGCTGGTAAATGGGCTGAACACTTGATTTGTTAAGACAGGCGGCTACTCAAGGTGGTTCTGTCACTCAGATGATGGTGTTATTGCACTTAGATAAATTGCATGCATTTTTCTTTGCATAGTGAAATGTGGCTGTTTTTTTTCTTGGTAGAGCTTTAAAAAAAAATTTCTGCTGTTACAGATTATATATATATATATATATATATATATATATATATATATATATATATATATATAAATCGATTAATCTGCATAGTCCTTTGAGCTGTCAGTCACAAAGTGATTCAATAGAAGAAAAACAATGCTGATTTAATGTTTAATATCACATTTGATTGCTAAACTTTTGTTTTTTTTTAATGTATAAAATGAACGTCATATTTCAGTTAAGGATTGTAATACAGTATATAAAAAGGATAGTATATTACTTATGTACAGCAACCATTATGAAGTCAAGGCAGGTCATTTTATTGCTGTGGTATGAACAGATAGTCCTCCTAAAAAAAAAACTCTTAAAACCTCCTTTTCCACTGTGTGCACTCCTCCACAGCAGACATAAAAACAGCCAGACAATGGTGTACAGAGATGCCAAGGGCCAGATAGGCATATATAATAAAACCCCACTCCTTAAATTACTTCAGGGCAGGGTGAACCAGACAGACAGAGGCATCACAAAAGCAGCAGCTTCTCCAAAACACTGGCAGGCTGCAAAGAGAACCTCTTGATTTTTCTCATGAGAAATTACAGAGTTTCCAATTACTCCCAAAACAAGCGATTACATTCAAATTGTGTACCGAGAGGCTTATTCTGGGAGACTGAAACTCCACACGCAGCAGAATCTTTTCTGCTTTTATTCAGATGGCGACTCAGTTAACAGGTACTGCGGTATATTTGCTGTACTTAAAATGTGCGTTAGGCCAATTATTCAGCTAAGAATGTGGAATTGGGAGATGTGTTCAAGCAGACGCAGGGGGTGGTTGAACGAACCCAACCAAGACTTGGGTGTGTTGAGGCACAAAGCAAGCGTCTTCAACCAAGGTGCTGCCAAGTGCTGTGTACAATGTTATCTATGTGCTTCCCTTCCATTACCGCAGATCTTAAAAATACACTGTTGTTTTTATATCCATTATTCAACTGGGTTTCACGGGAGACGAGAGACGAAAAGGAATTACATTCTCGGTAAATGACAGTGCCTTCTCCCATCTTTCCGTTTCTAATGGTTAACAAGATCATTTCAAAAAACAATTAAAGAGAAATCAATTAAATATTTATAGGGTATTAAAATCCAATGCTTTTTAGACAAGAGGTATGTGGGTGGTTTTTAGCATTCTGGTTTGCGCTAAACGATGGGTGGAAGGAAATCCAATTATCATTTGAATTACTTTCAGGTTAACTGTAAAAACTGAAAGAAGAGGGGGTGTGAAGACAGCAACACTGAGACCTGCCTTGGATTGAAACGACTTGTGAAGAACCACAGACCTGCATCCAAACTCAAAACCTTTCTCTTTAAGGCCACACTAAAATTAACATAACATGTGAGAAATGCTTCCCCCATCTCAGTCTACTGTTCTACTAGTCTTTACCTCACAAGGTATGGACTGGGAGAAGAGGGAGAGAACAGAACTATACGAATCTAATCTAAAGTTTTATGAAACTGTATTCAATCCAAGGAATTACAACTGTGGTTTTGTCATTTGAATTGAGTTTGGAAAACGTCAGCCTATATCAAAAAATATTATTTTACAGTACTTACAAAAGCAAATTTAAAAACCCAGTTAAAAACAATAATCATTCATTTTACAGAGGGTACACACTCCCAAGTAATATTTTTTTTCCTTAAATTTTGGGATTTTCTTGTTTTGACTCCAACAGTCTTCAGTATTGCAATTACTAGTTGGGTGTGGAGTCCACATCTCCAGTGGTCACTACTAAAGTGTAGTTATCTTGATGGTCCCGCTATGAGGAATGTGCGCATGTTGATTTTACAAGCATTAACCATTAACACCGCAGAGGTGAAAATGGTGCTTGTTACAGCAGGTCAAATAAGCAAGAAAAAGTAGAAAATCCCCATTTAAAAAAAAAAAAACCTCACTACCTGCAGTTACATGCATTGGACATTGCACCAACTTCATAAATCTATATATTTAAACATCCTACCAATTATTCTGCTGCCCAAGACAACGCAAAGCAGCCCTGTATTCATGGGACCACAGAATGAACCCAAACTGTCTCCCCATTAGAGCTACAGCTGCTCTAATCCATTTCTACAAGGCTCTCTTCCCCATCTGGCTGGTAACAGCAGATGAGCAATGCAACTTATACCATGCTGAGAGAGGGTCAGGGTGCACTTTTCATTGTCTGTGCTGTCAAATTAAGACATCGGAATTATCAAAACGCTTTACAATGTATTCTATAGTACAGTACACTGTACGGACAATTCTAAGGGCATTGTTCTTGGCCCTCAGCATTGTTTTCTTTTCTTTTGGTGCCTTGAAGCAGATAAAGTATAGAGCAGGATATTGCAATCTAACAAACCCTGAACAGCTAGTCCTCTGCTAATTGGGTCAGAAAATTTCCATCCACCAGACCATCAATCAATTACTGCACACTGTTGCCAGTACTGTGATCAAGTAGGTCATTGTGTCCTATATCCCCTATGGTTTAGGCGCAACAAGGCTAACCTATTGAACTTGGTATGGTGAAAATGAAGAGAGTTTTTTTTTTATTTTTTTATTTTTTTTAATTATGTAATTATACAATTTTCTTTGCATAAGCTGATGTACGGAATGAGATTGGACCTTTTTCGTCAATACAACACAATATAATACAGATATCTCAAGTGATAGGACTTGAAACACTAGTTCCACAATACTGGTGTATTGTCAACTGTGGTTAAGGCATTCTATATGTTGATATATATTCTACACAAATGTGTTACTGGGGCCAAAACTATATGAAGTTTCTACTTACTGGAAAAATACAAATGAATAAAGGGGAATAGGGAGGATATGACAAATCATATCATGTGCATATGATATTGATAACATTAAGCTCACCAACCAAACAATGGCATATCACTTAGCCAACATGCACGCCCAATCAGCACATAGGCAGTGTCTATATAATGGGACCAAGTCCCCTTATACAGAGTTGTCTCAAGAATCTAAGCTAACAAATGGAACCCATGATCCCTAATTAAAATGTACAACTCTTAACCCCTTCCCACCACCACAAACGTTCCTAAAATTGTTATTCTGTGTAATTTAGCAGGGACTAGCTGCTTTAGGATCTCCTTCCGATTAGCACTGTGAAGGCAAAGGAACAATTAAACCTCTGTATCAATTTCTCCAAAGGAAACATTTATGTTACATGGCTCGCGGCAAAGCTGACCAATTTGAGATAATTGATACATCTCTCAAGCTCTTTCATTTAGCACTTTTGATTTTATTTTGTACCCAATAATGAAACCTCTTTCTTCTTTATTAGGTATGTATAATTATAAATATATGTTCGGGATCCCCGCGGGCCTCCATCCAAGAGAAGGATTCAAACTGCTCTTGCATGACTGCATTCAAGCAGCAGTGCTTTGCCACTGGAGACCACATTTATACATGTTGTATTTACATGTACTTCAAACTGTATTTCTGTACACACCAGTATCCACTGAAGATATAAAAAAAAGACATGCACACCTCTGGTATGCGCTGTGCAGAAAAAACAACATTCCTGGTATACTTTTCTAGGTGGTGTTAGTTTCTCAGTGGATAGGCCAACGTGTTTCCCCTCAGCTTATGTGTTAAAATGTTGCCTGGGGACCAGGGCTTGGTAGATCCATCAGCACCCCGGCATTGATTGCACTGGCAACGTGATTGATCAACACGTACCTCATAGAGATGAGACACAGAATTGTAACCCCTTAAGGTACTCAAGGAATTGAGCAGCTGTTCAAACGGTTTCTTCCTAAAATACATTTGGAGAGTGACTGAAGTATCACAAGGAAACTGACAAATCTAGGATAACCAGACCCAACCTGTCAGTAAAATGTTAAACCCTGTTTCGTGCACCTCATTGCAAAAATAAATTAGCATCATTTTTATTTGTGGGACACAAGTGTGCCTTGTCCCTTGAAGGGTTAAAAGCATTTTACATAACTGGGAATCAACCTGGATTACACAGGTTGGTATAGGGCCGATCAAACTGAGTTTCTTACATTTTCCATTCCAATGTACGATGGTGCACTTTACAGCAATAGATAATGCATCAATAAATAAAAACAATCTTCACATTCCTGGGCTGTTGGGAATCTGAGTCTGTAGCAGGAGAGTAACATTTACTTCCCACTGCAGATCAACTGTGAGATTTACAAAAAGCACTCATTGAGGCAGATCAAAGCAATGAGGAAAAGCAGATAAGACAGATTGATTGCCAGGCAAAATAATTACGCAGTGACTATTGAAATCTTGAAATGCCAGGCCCTTCTGATACACATAGATCTGAGCATTAGAGCTTCATTATAGTTGATGTGTTTTTAATTGTAAAGGAAAATGGCTGTGACAGAGTCCATACTGGCTGAAATGCATTTCATAGCTGGATACCTGATTGCCTTTGGGAACTAGTGGAGCGGAGGGGGGGCCCAATATTATGCAAGTTACAGCACTGTATATAAAACTTAAATCTTCAAAAAAATACTCCAGCTACAAAAACAAAATGGTTCCCAATAACACTGTTTGTTGATGTTACAATCCTACATAATCTGTATTTTTGATGCTTGGAAAGTTTTCTCAGCACATTAGCCCTAAAAAAAAAAATTTTGGCCACCTTCAAGACAAGCTTTAGGCCCCCCCCCCCAAAAAAAGCAGCTTTGTTATGAACATAATTCAATGGCTCAGTTGAAGCTGTCATCTTATTGTAGTTATACATTAGGTATAACAAATGGTTTGAGTCTAAATTTAATTCATTTTCCAATGATTCACCCTTCTGTTTTGTGACTCTCCAAGAGAAGCTGCAGTTACTGTATAGCTTCAATATACTGGAGACAGTCATGCAGCCCCCACAAGGCAAGTAGCTTAGTTATGGGCACTTCTCTGCTCAGTTGCATATTTTGATAAGCATCAATGGAAGAAATGGTAGCGTGCAGGTGACACCACTATATCCCTGTTGCAAGGAAAGCCCACTCATGTACAATAAAATTGAGAACAAACATATTGTGACAGAATAAGGGGCAGGGTGATCAATGGGAGATATGGAAGGGCAGATATTTTAAGGGGATTGTGCCCACGCACGAAAATGTCCGACAACAGAGCGCCTACAAGAGACAAAGTGGTCACCCGGGAGGAGTCAGCACACCTGCACAGGGTGGAGTGAGGACCCTGCACAGGGTGGGGTGCACAATGTGATTAAAAAAACTTTCACATCTTCAGACAGAACTAGACTGTTTGGGCTTTCTTGCTGGCTGCAATGCCCTGCTTGTGAGAGAACCTGATTTTTGTATCAAGAACTGTATTCCGGCCTGACGACCCTTCTACCTGCAATCAGTATAGACACAGGTACCACCCTGTTTGAACAGAACTTATCATGTGGGTCTCGCGTATTGTCTCTCGTGTCGATTTGTGTACAAGTTCACCTTTACAGGCAACACTTTGTCACAATATATTATTTGACAATTTGAGAATTAAATTCAATCAAATTATTTTTCAGAACCAGCATCTCACATTTGGCATAACCAGAAAGGTAGCAATAATAAAAATAACAACAACAACAACAACAACAACCTTTTGTTCAGAGAGCAATATGGAGATACAAACATATGCGAATATAAACATAATTCAATGTAAACAACACAAGAAATGAAGGACTTCCCAATGCTTTGTTGATATAAAAAAAAATAAAAATGATGATTTTAAAATGAGATACAAAAAAAAAAATATTCCAACAGCATGATAACCTGTGGAAGGATGCTTTTACCTTTATTGATGTTAAGTGCTGTCCCCAGTTTCAAAGCCACTATATTAAACCTATAAGATGATAAGTCAGAAAGACAGCGACAAATTTTAAAAGGCCAGCAATTGTACTCTATCAAAAGGGACATTCAGGATCAGAGGGAGCGAGAGAACTCTCTTATAGGCCTACATGCCATCTGCTGTACACTTCTAGCAAATCCACACATCAAAGAAAAAGGGTACAGCTACTGTTGGGAGCAATTGTGCAGTTGCAAAAAGGATATAAAAAAAAGGAGAAGGACAGGTCAAACTATAGATCACAGAACGAGAAAAATGCATGTCATCCACAACTTCATAGTGGTGCTCTATATTAAGTTATACTGAAAGACACTTATTATATTCAGTGCTAATGTTTCAAAACTTTTGTCTCTTCCTTATGTTTCTTTTTGCATAAATACATAAATGGGAGAAATTACCCCACGATAGAATGGTAATGAGTTTGTGTATGCATGAATGTTTTATGAATATAGGGCAAGCTTAAAGCACTGGTTGGTAGAGACATGAAGGGAAATGTATTCTATATATATATATATATATATATATATATATATATATATATATATATGAGAGGGAGGGAACTCCAGGACAGGTAAATTTCAGTGAATTACCCCATTAGCCAAGTGAAACACTGTATTGCAGACGTATGGTTGTATGACAAGACCCTGAGCTGAAGTGTCACGTGGGTACACTGTGTAACCAGACAGAGCTAGCAAGGATGACAGAGCTGAAGCCATCCACTGACTGCAAAAGTCAGGACTATGTAAATAACATTACAGACAATAAATGCAAAACAAACTGACACAATCATGGTACAGGGTGGTCAAATTTAAGCAAAGCAACTAGATTCAACAGTGATCACAAAGCAACTAGATTCAACAGTGATCACAAAGCAACTAGCTTCAACAGTGATCACAAAGCAACTAGCTTCAACAGTGATCACAAAGCAACTAGCTTCAACAGTGATCACAAAGCAACTAGCTTCAACAGTGATCACAAAGCAACTAGCTTCAACAGTGATCACAAAGCAACTAGCTTCAACAGTGATCACAAAGCAACTAGCTTCAACAGTGATCACAAAGCAACTAGCTTCAACAGTGATCACAAAGCAACTAGATTCAACAGAATCGCAGTCCTAAATTAGATTCCAAATGCATCAAAAACGCAAAATATGTTGCATTATTTATAAGCCCTTCAGGTTTATAGTGTTTACAGATGTAAATGTAAATGAAAATGAGTAATGATTCACTTCATATCTAGCTAAAAGGCTGTAAAGATAGCAAGCTAAATTTTACATTTTCCGTACCCCAAATCACATAAAAAAGGCGAAATCAATCATTGACGCTTTCAGAAACATGGTCGATATACATTAGATTTAACCACTTGAAGCTCACTTTTTCAAATCGTGTTCTGAAGAGGCAAGCCTCTATTAAAAAGAGAAATTAACAAGCCCGGCCTGATATAGGAAACACTCCAGACGTCCTAAGAGTCTGGCTAATCAGCTTGTATTGCTGAAGGAAAGCGCAAATACAAAGTTATAATTCCTTAGGAGTTTCTCAACATGAGGATATCATGCGTGTTTAATTAATGAAGAGTGTCACCTCTCAGTCTGAAGCATCTGTCATAGTAGAGATGCATTTGTCAAAATACCCTGTGAACTCAGAACTTTCATGCATTATTCACTGCTTGCCTTTGTGTAACTAATTGATTTTTATTTTAAAAGTTACCTGCGCACAGAGTTGGAATAATCTGAAGGAGGCAAATCGCTCTAGGGATCAGAATTATGCGAGCAGGGCTCAAACAGGCAGACAATCAATATGACGATGACACGAGTCACAATTAACGAGGTGGTAAGCAGGAGTTCTACTAACAACCACAAGAATGGTCATCAGAATCTAACACATGTTGGGGGAGTCTTGGACAAGATCATTAACTTAACAATGAAGAAGGAAAGCAGTACAGATTTATTCCAGCCATCGCGCTACTTATGAATCTTAGCCAGAGTCCCTGGAGTATCACACCACAGAGACTGAAAGGAATAACTAAGCCAATCTTGTCAGGCTGGTTGGAGAGAGTAGAAAACAGGGTAAAGAAAATTACAGATTCATCTGAAGAAGATCAGTAGTAGAATACATTGGGGAATTAACAGAAAAAGATACAGTAATTTGCAGAATATAACATGCAACCTATGTTGAGTTACTGTCCTCTGTGCAAACAACACGCCAGTAAAACAAATACACTATAGCACACCATATAGAATGTTATAACCCAAGTATGCTGCAGAATACAGTTATACTCAAAAAAGTACTGTACACACACTAGCCAATGTAAAGGCACTGAACTCAGTGAATTCCCCTGACACAACCCCCCCCCCCCCCCCCTTTTTCACAGAGGTACCATAACTGAGATGTGTGCAGCCATCCACTTGCCAAACAGGGAGACTTTGAGAGCTGAGCAGAGAATTAGTAGTCTTAAAACCCTGCTCGCAGTGACATTTCAAAGCTGCTGAAACCCCACCCACACAAACAGCCCCTGGTTTGGGATCAAAGTTATCTCCTGTAACAGGCGGCCGCTTGGCGGTTCAGAATACTTACAATACCTTTGATAATTTGGTTGAAAATTCGATACTAGGGACTTCATCTGTACATAACTCCCACTGCAGGCACCATCAGTGCCAAAGCTGCTTCCTTATCTGCTTTCAGATCTCCTACAGCAGAGGGTTATTATATTAGTCTGAAATCTGAATCTATGTATTTTCCTATGTTCCTCTTTTATATTTAAACCCATGAAAAAATCCTACTGGTTTTAAAATAACAACATATCTTTAAAGTCTGGTGCCTGGTATTGTTTTTATACACGGTTATCCTGTAGAACAATATAAAAATATTAATCCACCTCAGCAAGATGGTTGCAGATGTCAGAGGAAGGACCTGTTTTTGTTTTAAAAAGGCACTGTATTCACTTGAGTGGAAACTACTCTGGGCATAGCAAGAACAAGGCCTGGCATCTGGAGTCAGGAAGCACAACGTTTACTTAGGAGCGTTGTCCTTCCAGTGTGATATTCCACCTGCGGCATCAAGGTGATTCCACAGAAAACAGCAAACCAGCCAAACAAATAATTACCAGCTGGTGTGAAAGACACAAGCTGCTGTGAAAGCAGGCGCAGAGGGATGCAAAGTTTCACAGCTGGAGTCGAGATCCAGGTTGTGGACGGAGCGCAGTAATTACACTCACATTAAAATTAAGCAAATTAACTTGAGTCATAATAATTATTAATTAATTAATTTTTTTAATTTGGAGTACCTAATTATTTTACCCCTGATCTCCTTCCGATTTTGGAATGTCCCATTAATTATTCCTCCTCAACACAGCGATTCCCCGCACAGCTCAGGAGAACTGAAGGTTCAGTGGGTGTTCTACAATCGCACTACAAAGCCACTTTCCTCTTTTACACCCAGGAACTCGAGAGCAGATGTCAGTGACCTACTGGCCTCTGGAGGACAAAGGCCAGCCCCGCTGGCGTCCTTCTGATGATGTTGACAGACAGGCCAGTCCCTCCATATACACAGGTTCAGTGCATTGAGCTTGAGAGATCTGTACTGTGCTTCAGTGACCCATGCTAAGACAGACAGTACCAGAGAGCTGCCGGGAGCTTCCTCGGGGCACTGCCTGTAGATGCCTTTTATCAAAGTTTGCTGCACTACTGCTGGGTGGGACGTGCTGCAATTTAATTGACTTCAATTGGCTTCCTATGGGCTACACCTCCAACCCTGCCCCCTTTATATATTTTTTAATCTGTAACCTTCCGGTTGTGAGAAGAAAATCTATCAGAAAGAGGATAATTAAAAAGACTCGAGGGTAGATGTACTAAGTTGGGCCCCCACCTTCACCCCCAAATAAAAAATGTGTTTTTATCAAAAAGCTTTTCATAATCAAACAGCAGTAACTCGCTAAACCAAACATGTTTGTCCAACATAAGGAGGCATTGGGTTTAAAAACAAAAATACAATAAAATTGCACACACATAAATTTCTAGTACTCAGTAGTGAAACAACACTAATGTGGTTTTGGGTAGGCTACACAATGTAAATATATAAATCTGTACAGTAGGCCTATACAGTACATAGATTCATATATTCATACAAATACTTAGTAAACTTTTTTGCTTTAGCCTGTAGGCTACAGGTAACACAAAATAAAATCGTACTGTTGCATTGAACACATTGGTGTACAATGTGAATAAAAGATTATTTTAAATTGAAACTAAATGATTTTATCAGTTTTTTTTATTATTGTATTGTATTGACAAATTACACTATGTAACACAATTTTTGTTCCTGGGTAGTAAGTGTTATTTCCTAATTGCTTATGCCTCAAAAGTATAGAAAATGGCTATTATTCCCCACAAACTTTGCTTTTGTGACCAGGACAGTGATATTTCAAAATATCACTATTTCCAATGGGAAAACGGGCAAATGTGTGTCTTTTCGTTCATTAAAGTCAGAAAAAAACAACATACGAGTCCAAATTAACATGTATTTATACTAAATGACTACACTGGAAATAGTGATATTTTGAAATATCACTGTCCTGGTCACAAAAGCAAAGTCTGTGGGGAATAAAAGCCATTTTCTATACTTTTGAGGGATAAGCAATTAGGAAATAACACTTACTACCCAGGAACAAAAAAAAAAAAAAAAAAATTGTTACACAGTGTTATGATACAGGGAAAAATAGGCATTTGGGTGTTCGCCTCATAAATGCATTGAGCAAAACTGGCAACGCACTGGAAAATGCCAGCAATAGCTGCTACAGTCCCCTGAAAGGACCCAGAGGCAAGATCATTCAGGGTGGACAATAGTTTGACCACTGCAGGGATAGCGTGGCTTCTCTGGGGGACAGGCTTCAGGTCATCTTTTAAATCAGACAGCAGCTCAAGAATTATGTGGCTCCCAAGCCTGTACCTAAGCTTAATTTGGTCTTCATTCAAATCGAAGAAGGTAATGCGGGTATGAAATAAATTCCTATAAATCACTTGTTCTTTCTGAAGACAATGCCTTCTTATTGCTGCAATCACAGCTGTCATGGTTAGGGGATAATGCTTTTTACACTGCCTTTTAAAGGTCTGCTAATTGCAACTGTTTAATACATGCTTTCAAATCTCCACCCCATTTTTGCGAATTTCTGCAGGGACAGCCATAATTACATAAGGCTGAACCGCAAAGAAAACCTGCTGCATTGTAAAAGCTTAAAATGGCAGTAAAGAGTAGCACATAAACCATTTACTGTGAATAAAGATGGCAGCTGATGAGAATATAATAAGATGATTCTATGGGAGGTGTTCGATTGTATATGGAGGGCTTTGAAGCCATATGCACAGCGGTATTATTTAAAATGGAAGAAAATGGAGAGCAGAGAGTCTATCGGATTAGTGTCTGGACCCTGCGGCAGGAGGGTCAATCATTTTTCCCCCTTATAGCATGTGGCTTAACTCTGCTAATGGTGCCACTCGAGTCTTAGTGTGACTTGGGTTCAGCTTCACATTCCTGGATCAATCAGACACCTTCAATTGAGAAGTGGCTAAGGGCTCTCTTCTGGGTCACTGCTATGCTCTGCTCAGTGGTGTGAGCACAGCTATGTATCTCAGTGGAGAGTGGCAATCTAATGAGAACTTTGGGGTGCAAGGTATGTGGCCCAGAGAGCTGAACCAGTACCCTACTGCCTCTGGAGGGCTGCATCTCATTCACAAGCACTAAAACAATGACTTTAACCTTTTATATGGGATACACTGTTGCTGTGAAATACACTTCTACTGTACAGTACAGAGTACTATGCTGTAGATAAATTTAAAAAAGCAATCTCTGTAAAATATGCTTTCGTTATTTAAAATGATCTGGTAATCCTTTGCTCCAATAATGATACAGATAACTGGCTTCAATATTGAATTCATCTTCGATAAACATCATTCATCTAAAAGGAAGCAAATCATATCAACTGTTCACTGGCATCTCATCCCACATAGATTGCCTCCTGGGTGGTGGATGAGAAATCCACAGAAACTCAGATTCGACAGTACAGATGAATCTCCCACTGTGTTTCCATGGAGTTCTTGTGCATCAGTGAAAAACAAACAAACAGTCTGCATTAATCACAGAGCATGCACCTCACTTTAACCTACTGGCCTTTATCCAACAAAATGGGTTATATTGAGGCATCTGTAAAAGAGCCGTATTCTCAATATGTATGTGTTCGTGTTGAATTCTTTCTCAAAGAAGTGTCAAGGTAATGAACAGAGTTCAATACTCATGGCGAGGACAGATCAAACAATTACACTTCTTGTCTTATTTTCAAGAGCACTAGACTGAGTCATAGCTAGAAGCATAACTGTAGAACATTTTTTCTAAGCCTAACAGATGGAACTACAAGTAATCCATGGTTCGTTTCACTAAGCACTTCCAGCTCAAAAGATGCTGCTACCAAAAAAATCCTAGCAGTCTGTTTTCCAGAACTAGAAGTAGGTTGTGCAATAATCAAAAAATCAAACAAGGCGACACACACAGTGGCACTGGAACAATTGTTATAGTGGGGGTGCTGAAAGCAGGTGCACCCCAATTCAATCCAGGGGGTGCTGCCTCACCCCCAGCACCCCTAGTTCCAGCACTCCTGGACATACAGGTTCCTTCTCATTCCTCATCCATTATGTGGCAGCAGCAAGGAAACAGACCACTGTGTGCAAAGCCCATGCCATAATTACTGCCACATCTTAAGCCATTTCCACTTTATTCACAGCTTGGCATGGCTAGGTGGCAACTACTATGAGCAGCCAATGTTTAAACAGAACAGCTAGAATACCTAAATCAATGGTTCTTTAGTAGTTTTCTAGACTGGGGAAAGTTGGATTTTTTGATCTGTAAATACTAAGCACATCAAACAGTACTTAAATTAGGGTTATAACCGCAGGGATCATTTTATTTATTTGCAAAGCTAGAAAGAACATTTCAAAATTCTGGGGGCAGGCGGGGGGGGGGGGAATAGCTGATTTAGAGATTGATGACAGGATTAACACTGCAAGATGCTACTCCGATTTCTGAGTCTGCTAATTGAAAGTGAACAGCTGCTTCATTTGGATAATGAAATAAACACAACTGCAATATTTGCGGATCAGCCTTTATGCAAGAGGAAAATATTAATTTCACAGATTTGAAGCAGTAGCCAATTCTCGCGCATCCACACAGAGCAGATTCAAAGTCAATGCAAAGCGCTTAATGCTGTGAAGTGTGACACCCTCTTGCATCGTGTCTCAAGAAGGACTGGGATGAGGATGGAGTGATTTTCTACAACAGGGCAGCTTTGAGGCCACCTTTTTCGTTAACGAGAACAGAGAAAGTTTCCTGTACTCACTGGCAAGTCAGCGCTCACTACAGATCCAGCAGTGGACACAATACAAGGACTTGGGCAGAACCTGCCTGCACTTCATCTCTACTTTCTAGATAGCATGACTTTATATTCTTGCAAAGCACCTCATGGCTCTATAATATTTGTGGTAGATCTGTAAAAATCAGAGCAGGGAGATGTTGTCAGTTTCATGAGGCAAGATCACAGGCCAGTCAGTACTTTTTAAATACAAATTCTTAAATTAGTTCAATACAAGGAATACTGCATTAAAACGAGTATGATTTAGTAACCACAGATAAAGTGAATAGAACACAGCAACTGAATAGTCACTAGATCTGCAACTGACATTCTTCAGCTGGACTTTTTTTTAATGAATAAACCATTGTCGATTTCACAGAAGGATGGAGGGGTTTAAAGAAGGAAATCACCCACTGTATATATGTGTTAATGATTTCGAATTTTTCAGCACAAGGGCTGCAGCTGCCAGGAGAATGTGCTTCATCGTGCCTTGACAGGAAAAGAAAAAAAAAAAAGATTGTCACTGTAAAGTTTCCGGCATGGTTCTCGCCCCTGGGAAAAGGATAGAGGCCAAGTAATTAATGAAAAGCAATTTTCCTGTGTTGTCAACCCCTACCTTGATGAGCAATTACAGGGAGGAAAGTCAGGTCGTAAAGCGGTTTTAAAATTGCAGTGTGGGAAATAGATGCATTCTATAAAACTGCAAGCAATCTGCCCCCAGAAATCCGCCTCTCTCACACAGGACATGATCCACTTATGATCAAACGAGTAATTAGCTATGATGTTTCTCTGTGAAACCAACTGTGACATCATGGAATCAAGTTGATGCATGGAGTTAAGAACAAGAGGCCACTACAGCTTTGTTTTGCCAGCTGTTCCTATATGGCCTGTCCAAGATGATTGTCTTGGGATAAAAGCTGGATGCAAGTGGTTATTTTAAGCACAATCACTACGGTGCTGTGTATTATTATTTATTTATTTGGCAGATGCTTTTATCTAAGGCAACTTACAGGTGTTACAGGGCAATACATGGTTACAATGCAAGATTAATATTTAAATACAGTACATTAGTACTAAAAGACAATAGGAAATAGGTTGCAACAGTTATATCTACAATGACGTATTAGTAGTGCAAGGATAGTGCATCAGCAGATGATCCAGTAATGTGATGCGTAGGTCAGGCAAGTCCAGTTCATAGTAGGAGAAATTAAACCGATAAAGAAATGTGCTGTTGGAATCTAACTGTTGTCTACAAAGTTGGTACCATTTTCTATGCTTTACAAAACGTCATAGCTCTGAGGCATGGTGAAAGCATTCCATAGCAATCAGTTAGTTTAGCTAAGATACTGCCTGGTCTTTAATTTCCTTGTTCCATAACCACCCAGAAAAGATTGGAATAGTGATTGGAAAACATTTAGGTTTAGGACACCATATAAATACAGTCAATTTGAAATGCCGCTGTGAAAGATACATTGAACCGAAGTGACCTTAAAACTGTTGTCCATCGAAGACTAAAAGGATGGATAAGCAACAGCTGTTGAGCCCATACAGCCCTTCAAAGGCTATTACGTTCAAAAAATGGCCTTGCATGCTTCTTTGCTTTCAGAACTCTATCAGAGACCTGTGTTGTGAAGGTTTCTGCATTAAAGGCAATTACTATATGCCTCTGCACCGGTGTATTGATGCCTCTATTAATTGGAGTTTAAAAAAAGCCCACGTGACACAAGTGCGGTTCCAGAAACACGAGTCAATGCTTTTTAAACTCACGCTTAGGCTCCAAGCAATTGTGGTCAGACAGCTCAAAGAAAACGAAAAGAAAAAATGAATTGATATTCAATCTGTGCAGACATTGCTTTAATGTAATAGCCCGTGGGATTCAGGAAATTAACACATTTCATACCTTCTGAGTTCAAGTTGCTTCTTGAAACAGCTTTCAATTATTTTCAATTTAGTCAAACGCTTCGAAAGACAGACAGTAAATTGCACTGGTTCGTCGCTGCAGCCTGGAACAAAATACACTCGTCAGTGTTGTTAGAATTTGTCAGAGCTCATTCATAACGTTGTCCATGTACTCATTTCTATCCACCCCTTTCCATCTGTATTTTGACTCTCAGGTGTGAGAGCAATGATTGAGCAATAGCAGGTGTCATTTATATTTGCAGATGTTACACATTTGTATTAGTGTGGCTGCCGGTGTGCGATGCCAGTAACTCAGATTGTATCCTCCCTCACTTCAACAGGTATCGCTATTGTCTTAATTATCCTACCTTTTCTCCCCCGGAGGCTGGTACGAGGCACGTCTTCATGAAAGGTTTTGGGGTTCTATTCAGCACAGACAATTGCAGTTACATTGTGTGTGTGCCCGATTCATCCTGTAGTTTAGACGGAAGCTGTTGGGTGCTGCTGCGGGCACCAAAATAAACCACAGCAAATCAATATGCCTGCATTTCTGATTTAAAAATAATAATAATTAAAAAAAAATTCTGATGCGAGACAATTTCTGCAAATGTCTGTGCAGAATTGTGAATTCTGTAATAATTTGTGACCGCAGAATTGGGGAATCCTAGTAGGATTGGGGATTAAACCAATTAGTTTATGATTAAAAAATAGTGTAGTGTTGGATGTAAAGATGTTCGCAAAATAAAATAAAGTAGGCGAGTAGAAAACATTCTTATTCCGCACTTTTTCATTGATGCTAACATTCTGACAATTAAATATAGGGCAATATTGAACACTTGATTAGGTATGTTTGATGTTTATAAATAAGGGTTAAATTAACGTTTGGGGAGGGGGGCCCACAATAAGGTCCTATTGTGGGGCCCATCTTCCTCTTCCTCCTCCACTGTGTGAGTGAGCTTCTATGTTAAAACAATCCTTGACAAAAATCCGACTAACATCAGACTTGTTCCAAAATACTGTTTGCTGCAGTTATTCTATACAGGTAAGTAGGTAGTTCTATGAAACTATCACTTTTACATGCATTGAGCTGAAAAAACACTATTTAAAAAAAAAAAAGAAAAAAGAAAAAAAAACGGTACTGCTGAACCTCGTCTTCTTTAATATTAGCATTACAAGGGTATCCATGTATTATAAAAAATAACAGATGGGTCTCTTCAGTGAGTTACAGGAAAACAATTCCATCTCGGGTTTCTGTCACAATTTATAAAATACTCGACCTTCGGTCTCATAATGTATGACGTCACAGAAACCCTCGATGAAATAATTTTCCTGTAACTCACTGAAGCCCATCTATTATTCTTTTGGTTCCACCTGACAAAATAGGTACAGTACTAAGAATTGACACAAGTCTCCTACCAACCCCAGCAACAGTTACCGTGGTGACAAAGCTATCCGTTTAAGCTGGCGGTTGTAAATCAGGAACGAAAAGGCCAGAAGAGGGTTATTGCTGCCATTCAAATATTAAAATACCTGTCACTTACAATGCTCAGATCTGTTAAGACTTAGGGGAGATGAAAGGGTTATTCCTGCCTATGGGATAATGCACACAGAAACAGATGCGGTGTAAACTGTAAACTGATTTACACAACGCATCTGCATTTTATAAATGCAGTCTGTCTCCTATACATAACACATGTGGACATTGTCTCAAATCACAATCAACTGCTTTTCATGTGGTTTGGAAAGACTAATGCATCTCAACGCAGGTTCCACTAAATCAAGAGTAAAACCCCTCTAATGAAGCCAATCCAAATTAATGTCATGAGAAGTCAGTGTAACTGAGAAACGGTACAAGACGTCATAGCGATAAGCAAGGGGCTAGCTGACCCTCATTATTAGTTTGCTCCACATAGACATGACAGCTATGTTCACAGTTCATAGACCAATGTCCATGAACTCCATGCTACCAGACCGTCGTCCAGTTCAATTAGTTTTCAAACAATGAACGGCAGTGACAGAGCACCAATCCTTACATAAAAGCACAACTTGCCATATGCAGTCCTTAGTATGTCTTGCACACAGCAGCACAAGTTTGGCAAATTGTTTTCTGATAGGGACCTCTGGGTTTGTTACAATACCATTCCAAGAGATGAACAGGAAGGATCTTCTGATTCAGCCTTGAAGTGTGTGTGTGTGAAACGAGTACTCTTTTCTGATTAAAGCTACCGGCTTCTGTGAAATGATTAGCCAGGCTTCCTAATGAAAAAGCGGTTTCCAATTATCAATCCAAAAAAAATGTAAAAAAATCACTGCGAGATAAATGAATGTAATGCATTGGGAAATTTGTAATCATCTTGTGTCTAATACGTTTTGTGCCCCACTTTCTTTCCAGTTTAGTTTCCTCAATTCATCACATTATAAAAAAGTGTTCAATTAGATAAAGATATTTCTTTTTATTCATCATTAGAAGTACATTTTGTGTTTATGCACGACTATTGGGTAGACACACCTTATCCGTACTCTCACTGGTTGTCAAAAAGAATAAACTACTTTCAAATAAAGAAACAGAGTAAATGAAATAATGTAAGGTGACCAAATGAGCCAATGTTTAAATTCTGTCACGTTTACTCTCCGTAAAAAATAAAGATTCTCTCAAGTGATTACAGAGTTTCACATTTATTCATGATGTGGATCATCTAGCATTTGGTATTCAATCCTCAGAGTCATACCTAAATCCTCAACAGAACCAGAAATAAACCAATACGTTACACTGGTTTTAAAATAACTTTACCAGCTTCTTCTAATATTTTCAATATCCTCTTCATCTAGAAGTTGCTGAATGGATTCCCTTCAGTGTATTTAGAAGTGTCATACTCACCAGCAGATCTAGAAGGTGGTGTAGAAGTTCTTTGTGCTGTACTCCACCAGCATTACCAAAGCAGAATTCAAAGCAGGTTGAAGACTAGTTTACTTAAAGTTAACTTAAATGCAACAGCCCTGTACTGCTACATTATTGCAACAGTGTTGCAGACGCAAAACATCACACCACAAAGCATCAGTTCAGGATTGAAGGAAAAAACATTTTGCCTTCACCGACTGTCTGGAAAGCCTTGACTCAGCGTTATACAAACCTTGCCTTTTGCTGCAACGATTAAAATCAAACTGCTTGCAAGTGGCAAAATGAACTAGTAACCTGGGACTCAGTAGTGCCAGGGCTTCACTAACCTCTTTCAGTATCTAAGTCAAGTCCTCAAGAGACCGCAGAACAGCAAGAGCAGATTGAATTGCAAACGCTTATCCATCACCAGCCATCAGCCTCCTGCCCCAGCGGTATCATACAGATGAATGAGCAGACTTGAAGTATCACAAACCTTTTCCCAGAAGCCTCCCAAAGAAATACAATTTCAAAATGTTTTATTACTGAAGGGGAGGAAGATGATAGGACTTATTACAGAGAGGGTTTTTTTGTTGGGTTTTTTTGGACTGAGACGACCTGTCATCATGAATAAATCATAGGCAGACTATTATAAAGCACGCTGAAGTTAATTTTGTAACCTGTCTTCGTCCCCTCCCACAAAATGTAAGTCGTCTTCTAAAAAAAGCACTGTGATGCCATTTCCCTTTAATATATTTTAATTAACGAAAAAATAATAAAGAATGAGTAGATGGAAAACAGACTGTTGAGGAGTTTGAAAAAAAAATCTATTTGAAAAGAATGTGCTGGTGTAAATCTAACAGTTCATTATATTCTGAATAGTCACATTCACATCAAGATTGTCGACTTAATTCTTTAGGATTGAAACCCTCACACATTGTCTTAAATGAAGTTTCTACTGTACCATTGTACAGTGAACCATAGGGATGCAGAAAATTCATAAAGTACCAGCACAAAACAGCTACAGTTTCCAGTATTCTTCTAAAAATATATTTTTATGAAACATCATCATATTAACTTACTCTTATTTGAATCCGATTCCCCCCCAAAAGGATCAGGTAAAGGCTTCTTCAAACACACTTGCAATGGTACATGAATACATTTCCATACATACATTATGCATCAATAACAATGCAAACATAGAAAGACACTGAATACTCGTTTGGTGAACTAAATGGTAACATTTATTTCAGAATATACCCACACCTTGGCTGTGAAAAAATAGATCTTGAAAGAAACAAAAAAAAAACAGGCTCTTGCTTTTACACAAACAAATGAAAATGATAATCTCGCACCATCTAAAATACAAAGTACAGGTTAGCTTTGATGAATTAAGCCAAGCTGTAGAATGCCATCAAGACAAGAAGAAAGAAAAGCTGCCACTTAACATTTATAAGAGACACTGGAATTGAAATGCTGCAGATCAAGAAGCCTGGCTAGGATTGGAGTACCTGTTTGCAAATTGTGCACTTGTTTGTAAACATGAAAGGAATGAAACGCTGGAGAGTTTTAATGCAGTGAGGCAGGACTGAATCAATAACACGCAGTTAGAGACGGACCTGAGAGAACTAGGTCTGCTCAACAAACATTCGGAAAGCAACTTCTCGCAGACTACTGAGGAAGGGAAGAGTACAGTACGGACAATACAACACGATTCAAAAAGAAAGTCTCAAGTTTTTTTTTCAATAATTTTATCGTTTAGGTAGTCCTCATCTGACACGTCCAGGGTTGTGCCAACACTGCAGTATCGTAGTAAAACAAAAACACATTATGTAGCACAAATTAGGTAATGATGTCAATTTTCTGTGTACAGAGAATAAAAGGACCTTTTGAACTCTTAACATATTACTCTTAACAACTAAGCGGTTGTTCAAACAGTTTCTTCTTAAAATATATTTGAGCGCGAAACTGACAATTTGGATCACCAGATCCAACCTTTCACTACATTTTAAATATGGTTTCGTGCACCTTATTGCAAAGAAAAGTTGTTTTTATTTTTTAAAGGGTTCAAAATGGATGATGGATAACGGGGGATACAAAGAAGGAGGAGTTGCTATCAGTCCTGTGCGTGTGTGTGTGCGCGCGTGTGTGTGTGTGTGTGTGTGCGTGCAAATGCAAATGTACCACGGTTAGAAGAGCATGAGAAACAAACTAATGCAAGATGATAAAAAGCAAGACTGAAGGATTTAGAAATCTACATCTATGCACTGATAAAGTTTCCTTTTTATTTTTCTCCCTCTAAGCTTGACATTTTGCTCTTTTTAGCTGTTTTGGGATGGAGGTTCTCGTACATCAGGGTTTCCCTATGTGCATGTGGGCTGGGAATGTCAATCAATCAATCAATCTTTATTTATATAGCGTCTTTCACAGTGGACCACCATCACAGTCATGCTGCAGTATTTCCTTTCGGCATGAATAATTTACTGTTAAACTAAACCACCCTTTCAGTTCATTCAGCACTGCTCCCCTCGAATCTCACACCATGAGTAGGTTGGAGCAATAGGTCTAGTTTAATTGTCCTCATTTCCACAGAGGATTCTGCACCGTGTGACAAAAACACCTTGTAAAACAAGCGAGCGACCACAGCTCACAGTCCTGGCTGAGATTACTTCATGAAAAGGAGGAGATCTCGGGGAGCTGGGAGAAAGATGGAAAAGGTCTACCGTTGGTCAAGTGGGACAAAGTATGATCAATGTACTGGCACTGTGGGACCATTCCCAAAGCTGCTGAAACACACATCATGCTCTCGGACCACAAGCAGATGATTTATCTTGGAGTTCTGCCCTTTTCAGCATGCAACGACAAGAATGGAGAGTAAAGCAAAGGTATGTTAACACAAATGACCCATTTGTTTGAAAACTCACATGTCTTTCTGCATCACAGAAGTTAATGCAGGGACAGTCATGAATGTATTTCAACTTACTGCTATTTTCTGTATTTCCACCTTGCCAGAATCCCCTTGCAAGAGATTCCACAGTATTAGGGGAATATTTTCCTGTTAAAACAAATACACAATACATTATTATTATAATTATTATTAGCTACTTACACATTACTGTTCTCATCTCCAACATTATAGTAGAAAACAGTACTAAAGGCAGGTCAAGTTGGCACTAATTCTGACTTGGCTGGAAAGACGCCTATTTGGAGCCCTGTTTCTGGGAGATTGATAGGACTGACAAGAGCACAGCACTCACGAAGAACAGAGTCCATGGATTTGTGGAGTATAGAAATTAAGATAAAGCTATTACCATGGGCTGGCATGTGATACTGTCAAAAGTAAAATAAATAAACAAAAATCAGTAAGCAGGGAAACAAACTAAATCCACATTTTTAAACACACATTTAGCACATATCATGTAACATAAAGCATACAGAATAAACAAACAACTCCCAAAAGGCTGAATATTTAAAGTGCATGATACAGCAATTGGCTACAATATAATTAGAGATTTCCATAAAATGTCATTAGCTTCTTTCCACCAAAGTGATGCTTTGTATTTTTTTTTTCTTTTCAGAAGGTATTAAAAGGCATCAATAGAGTAAATTATTAATGGAAGGTTTGCACCACATAATACCTCCCCCAGTTAGACGAGACGCAACGACAAAAAATAAAATATTTTGACAGAACAGAACATGAGCTACACAGTGTTCTTAATCCTTAAAGATTCACATTCTGCGGTTTGCTTCGAATGTGCTATAGCTTTTAAAAAAAAAAAAAAAAACAGGACATAGTCCCTTCCAATTGCCTAAATTAAAAAATGAAAGGATGTGTGTGTCTGTGCGCGTGTGAAATGGATGAACAATTTGAAAGTAACAAGGAGAAGTGAAATAATGTTTAAATTATATCATAAAAACAATATCATCTGTAACCAACATTAATAACAGCAATGAACTTCCATCACCACATGGGTTCCAAGTTTAATCATCCGGAAGACAGACAAGGATTAAAAATCGGACCTAAATCATTAATTACATCTCAAATCAATAAAAGAAAAAGAGCACAACAACAACAACAACAACATTAGTTATTAAAATGATATCATTTGCAACTTCAAATAAGAACTCAATGAACGTAGTGTACGTACAATCATATGTTGATAATGACAAATTTCAGTTTTTTTACATCACCCGAACAAAACAAGCACGATCGTACACATTTCATCACTGTCACGGGTCTCTAGGTTTTAATGTCAATTTGTGGGTCTGACCCGTGAGATTCAGGTCACTTGGGTGATGTGCACCACAAATAACTTGAAATCAGCTTTCTAACTATGTACAATCAATGACGTCTGGCTCTATGTCATCAGAAGCTCACTTTTGTTAAGAGACTGGGCTAAATATGTTACAAATAGGTTCACCTCTTATCTCGCTCAGTATTCCGGAATCCACGTTGCACAAAAGGTACTTTGCTCAAGAATTCCCTCAAGCATCAATACCTCCCTGAACGTATACTTCATAACCTTTCTGACAGTTTGATTAAACATTGTGATGGAGGCAACTGCCTCTATCAGACTGAAGAAGAGACCCAGCTTTCTGGAGCCAAACTCCCACAGTCCCGGTTCAAACAGATCTGATTACCCTGAAAAATAAACTAAAATTGCATACTGAATCTCATTCCAGTATTGAGGTACAGTAACACACACTTACACTTGCAACCTTTAAAAGTAAAAAGATGAGGTAAACACACACACACCTCAATTGAATAAAACATGCTTCATCCATTCCAGGAATGAGCTTCATTTACATTGCAATGCTCTTGAGAAATGCTTTAATACTGAATTCAATATCCATCCATCTACTGAATCTTTAAAAAAAAAAAATAATAATAATAATAATAATTTCTGGCAAGCTCTTTGCACGATTTAAATAAAAGGACACAGCTCAGTGTCTTTTTATTTAATCAAAACAATTTTGTGAGAGTACATGTTCTGAAAACAAATATTATAAAATAAATGAAATCCATTTAGTATGGCTTTCTGCAAGTTTTTGTTTTGTTTGTACATGCTGTAAACCCATCAAAAGGTAAAAACAAAAGACCGGAGAAAGACTTTTTTCAATCCGAGGACCCAAGAAGCTCTTATACGGAAATGGAGATATGATCAATACCGACCTCGGGTGTAATCGAACGAGTGAGCGATTCATTGTCCCAAGCCAATCCGCAAAGCTACTGTATGCACTGCAGTACCATTTTTACAAAGACAGACAAGTCCTTAAACTTAAGACAGCAGTCAGATCTGGTGAATATGCACATTATAAACTGATTTGGGCCACGAACAACAGCAACAAAAAAAATTATAATTGAGAATTTCTTCTGCAGCGCAGTGTGTTAACAATAATAGATTACACTGCCAGCAACAGAATCAAATCCAGACACAGTCCTCTATGGAACCCGAGTAATTAGCAAGCTGTGTGACAAATCTATTTCTCATTCGTGTCAAAAATGATAATACATGGACAAAACATAATTTACTATTATGCTATTTATTCTTCTGGTTTCCTCCTTCTAAAAATTACTAGCGTTTCAGTTTTTTTTTTTTTTTCTCCATCACATCTGGAGACTTCAGTCTCCTTTTTGAGTGGAAAGTATTGCTTTTAATGTAATGAGTTACTCTGTATGGGGATATATCCAGCATACTCAATGTATAAATCGCTTCTCAACCTCATGTATATTCCCTTATGTTCCATGATGTGTAGAACTCTGTTATACTGTCTTGCCCCAGCAGGTGTCAGTCAAGGTGGCTGCCACACAAACAGAGCACAACTGTCCAGTCCTTGAAGTTACTGGTTGAATACATGATGGTCCCCAGGAGCTGGTTTGGAGCAGTCCAAAGAAAACAGGCATGTGCAGTTCCTGGAAAATGTGCTTATGGACTATTATGATTAGAACTCACACATAACTTGGACCCTCTTATAGTTTCCACCATACAGAATGGGTGGGCAAGTAATGAAGATCTCAAGGACCTACTTAAGGAATGCATATATCCATATACTGCAGCTCTCCAACCCCGTACAAACAGCCCAGATCCAGAGACGAGTTCACGCTCCACCCTACAGTACATGCATGCTTACAGCACCAGCCAAAGCGACGGAAACCATCATCAGAAGATTCCCTTGTTGTTGCTGTTTTGTTTGCACACATCACCAAAAGATCTCCTTGGCTAAAGAAGCACAACAGTGTACTGCAAATATACAAACTATATCCAGCAGCGCTATGTGTGTGTGTGTGTGTGGTGGGATGCGTGCGTGCGTGTGTGTTTGTTTTAGTTTTTTTTGGCACTGTTGTAAAAAGCCTCTCTCAGAGGCCAATATAGGCACAGGCTATAAATGTAAACTTGGCATTCACACTCACTCCCCTTCTCTAGCCAGGCTACGACGAGATCACCCTGTCTAAGGCAACATAATGCCTAATCCTGTTCAACCATTTCCTTCAGTGAAGGATAAGCAGCGTTTCCCATGCTAGGTTTGAAAGAGCTGAAGCGTAGATCCCCACTCCAGCAGAACCTGTGGGGCAAAGTCGCAGATCAGTCAACCCACAGCGTCCTTTCTCTAAACCAATTATTCACCTGGCCTACGAACAGGGGATCCAAGCAATTCCGAATAAACTAAAAGCCATTCATTTGTGCCAGAACACTCCAGTTTACAGAATTTCCTCTAGAGTATTTAATAGGTGCAGTCAGCTCATTTGGTTTTAAAAAGAGCTTTTTGCTTCAGGTTGTCATTTTAGGAGCTTGTGGTTAAAACAGGAAGATTCAAATAACACTGTGACATATTAAATAAGCGACCCCCTCCACAGTTGAGCTGTGTCGCAGAAGAAGTATGCAGCACGTCTGCCTGATAAAAGAGGAAATTGAATTCCATAGCAAGCAGTAATGTAGCAGCAGAGAGCACAAAGACACATTATCCTATGGGATCTGCCACTTTTAGTAAAGAAGGCAGCTATATAATCACATTTGTAGAAATTTAAGGGAATTCTTTCAATGTTATAGGCTTCATGTTTCTGTTCTCCAGAGCACGGTTTCTAAAAGTGAACCACAGCTAATAATACTGCAACATTTGAGCTGGAGAGAGATAATGAATGCCAGGGGTCAACTAGAAAGTGCTGTGTGTCACTTTCTTCGAAGTTTTAGTGAAAGGGTAGAATGCTTTCAAGCCTGTCCGGACTCTCTAAGCTGTCTCTTGTCTGTCACTTCAATAATGTGCAGTGAATTTAAAACCATCTGTTACTGGATTAAAGTGCTTCTGCACAGTGCATTCAAATGCCACCTCTCCTGTCTTCAGTAAGACAAATCCCACTTAATTGTAATTATTAGTCTGCACTTTGGCCTTTCCAGAAACCTGTTATTTTAGGTTGTTCCATTGCAGCTGACTAATCTTGAGTTTCTTTATATGAATAAACCTGTGCTGCACATACTGAATGAAACAGACAAGCTTGAACTGGGAAACAGACAACTCCTTATAATATACCAATTCTTTTTTTTTTTTTTTTTTTTTTTTTTTTTTTTTTAATTTGACAGAGACATTAGCATGAATCTTGAAAATCATCCTATTCTCTGATTGCTTGTGATGCCTGACCTCTTTGCCCTATAAAAAGAACATTTTAACATTGCTAGGCAACCGTCAATGGTAAGAACCAACCAATTAAGACTTTTAAATTTGAAACTAGGACACCCTCTTTGCTGGTGTACATACAACATGAATGCTCACAACATAACTAGCCAGTTTACATATCAAACAAGACAATATTAGATACTATTTACATACCTAAATTACTTTCAAAGTTTTTAAGTGCATTCGTGTATTTTGCATATAGTGTTGGTAGCAAATGATTGATTGCACACACAGTCATATCACCAGAGGCTATTATTTGCACTTTATGAAAAAGGTACAGCAATATTCATGTAAATGACTTGTTTAACTAGAAGGCAAGTTTAACCACAACACCTAAAAACATAAAAGATGTGTTGCGTTAGTCAGTCAAAAATAAAAAACACACAGCATCATGGTGTTAGGAACGTTTTTAGTTTTATAGTATTCTAGCACAATGGGTGGGTGCATTGTTATCTGGAAAGCAGCTATAGCCATTAGGGAGACACACAATCAGATTTGGTAGATGGATCCTAGGAAAGCAGTAAAGTAGCCAGGGAGTGCTCGTTACCAATCTTAGACTCCAACCCTCTTTGTGATCAGCTGCACACACATGTATCGTTGCTACAAGAACAAAACCATGTTTGCTTTCTTGCTAAAAGTATGGTAGAACAAGTGCTTCAATAGCAGGACAACATGATTTGCTTTATATTAGTCGATTCAGCTCTAAGATAGTCCCTATGATAACACTGTAAACAAGTTCAAATTAAATAACCTTCTTGTGTTAAAGCCAACCCTTTCAGAACTGCAGAATGCAAAGACCTCAGCAGTATATTATGGGTTTGTATCGATCTGGTCATAATTTGAGTGATAACTCGTTATGCATTGACAATTCTGGATTCGATTGATTACTGGCATGCAAGCAGGGATCAAAATGATAAAAAAAAAAAAAAATCGATCAATTTAAAAAAGGTAACTTTTATCCTCCTCCGAGTACATTCAATGATAAACAGGATTGATTCCCTATAAGCACATTGTGTTTAAAGCAACATGAGCAGGTCAATAGTCTTTTAATTTTGACCTCAGAGTTACTTATGCATTAGCTGGTGATCACCCACAACCAACTGCATGTTTGATTGCAAAACAAACAAAAATGTCACGTTTCCAAGGCATACAGTCACAACATGACTTTCACAGTAGCTTTCCTCACCAGACCAATTTTTTTGACAGACCTGCTCCGTAACTGTTGTCAATCCCTGTCGTATGCCAAGCCTTGTTTGAGTATATTAGTGTACCTCATCATTGATTTAAACCATTTTGCATCAGTGTGTTTGACAGCATTTTCCAGTCGCTACTATTAAATGTTTCTGCAAGAGTATGCAAGGCAAAACATACCAACACACCTTTTAAACAATGCCTCCTTCAGTGCTGAGGTAAGTTTGTCATCCGTAACTTTAATGTGTCTTTTTCATTCACCACTCTTATGCTCAGACTTCATTCAAATGAACCTCTCATATGAGGCTGACAATCACATTTGGGATCTATAGTTTATTCATTAATTTAAAATTGTGGTTAGCCTGCGATATCCCGAACGAGACATTTATTGAAGAGCCAACGAAGGAACTAGCTGGCTTCTCTTTGTCTCGAAGACTCCTCTGTAAGTAGAGAATTAAAAGAGTCGCCTTAACGCCTACAGCAATTGCATTCCACCACTCACCTCACCAATCACTGTGTAACACATGCTTTTGCAGGAGGTACAAATCCATCTGGAAAACTCCCAAGTAATTAAATTCCAACCAATAAAACATGATCATGTTCAGTTTAATCAAAATTCAATAAGAGAGGTGTCTGTTTAATAACAACATTCTTTATTGGGGGAAGTGAGGATAGAAATCCGTTTTTGCACTGATCAAGTAAATGGGAGTTTGTTTTGGCATTGTTTGTTTTCCACAAGTGCTGTGAATGATAATGGTTAGCTAGTATGTTTTCAGTTCCACACACGCAGTATATACTCAAAATCCTAACCTTAAAACTAGTTTATTCGGCAGCAGTCCATGTCTGTTTTCAAAGTGTCAGGGTGCAAAGGGAAATCGCAGATTACAATTTCACGGCTGTAAATCTCAAGCTCCCATGAGAAAGGGGGTTGTCTCTTCTTCTCTATCATACAGCTATAAACGACACCTGCTACAGTCAGTTAAAAATGATTAAAAAGCTGGAAACATGTGTACAATGCCAGATCCTTTTAATGTGCATAATCACAAATGTTGTTAGAAACTCTGTGATAATATAACATGTGATACATTATATGCATTTACATTCCTGAAAAATATATGCAGAACCTGTGCAAGTATTTGTACTAGAAATGGAACAATGATGAAACAGTTTTTTTTTCTTGGATTATTGATCACAAAGGTAAGCATTCGCGCCACAGTCTTTCCAGTTAGGCTGACCCATATAAAAGCAATGATTATGACAGAACAGTGATATATAGTTTAATTATCCTTTAGAAAAGATATTTGTTTTTTCCCTTTGTCTCCATTAAATCAGAAAGCAACTACATTAAAGTGAATATCCATATAACTGCAATCCACAGTAGAATTAGTTTATTACAAAAAATACTAAAAAATCAGCCTACCATGACAGAGCATCTCATTGTCAGTTGACAGTCAGGTATTTATTTATTAATAAACCATTAACATTCATCCAAGTTTCCATTAGCAATAAAACTAAAACTAAATTAGAAAAACACATTATGGCCACTTTCTTCACAGTCCCAGTTCTATAGTGTATCCTTTTAACTTTTCATAAGTAACATTTTTTTTTTTTTTTTTTTGCACACTGTACCACCCAGTGGACACATACAGTAATTGCAATTTCTTTTGAACCACACCAACAAGTGGAATTAGTGGTTGAATACCTGCCTTTGGAAGGGGCCAAGGCAAATTTGCACTATTCTTATTGTCAGTTTATTAAGGCAGACATCAGGGTAGCTGCCACATGCTTTTAGAAATGCAGATCTTTAACCAGCAGCTACAGCAGAACAGCCAAATCCTGATAGAGTTCCAATTCCCTTCCGGAACTTAATACTGGATGCTTTAATAAAATAAAAATTACATTCTAGCCTTTTACTGGCCTCAGCACATAAGCTCATTACAAATAACATCTGTAAATAGCAATTCCCATTAAGCAGAACAATAGCTATGGCTCGACAGATACTAGATTCCAGAGACTCGTTTCCAGAGTATTTATACTTGTGGTTGTCTCCTGGCATTATATATTAAAGAAAACCATTACTGTTAATGTATGGTATTTTACTTGGGGGGACTATTTGTCCCAAAATAGGCCCTTTAACATACAATAGCTCCAGTGCCTTCTCCCGCCCCACTGTAATTCAAACCATCAATACCCTGTCCACTGCAAAACAGTACAGTGGATATGAAAGGCTTACTAGGACGAGGAAACTGTACTGAATACAGAATGTGGCAACAGTGCAAAGGTCAAGGGGTTAATTTTGTGACTGACAGGGGTGGCATTTGGAAGGGAAGGGGGGGGAGCGGGTCAGAATTTTATTCAAACATGGAGAAGGCAGCATGATATGATCTCAAAATGAAATAAAACCAGCCTGTTGAGTGACTGCACACTGGCAGAACACAGCAGCTTTGACGGACAAGACTCTGATGACCTGATGGATTGATGGGCGCATAAGGACCTGGCCTATATCCTGCGGTCTCCCAACTCAAAGGACAGTATATCAAATTTTTCTGGGTAGCTCTCAATGCAGCACTATAGCACCGTGGTCAATCAGTTCAAGTACCAAACCAGTACACATATGTGCTTTTTATGTAGAATAAACATGCTGCAGTATGCTATACCAATTTAATACTATAAACGGGACCCTATCATTTGAAGGGGGACTCTGTATATGTATGTGATATTTTTATACCACAATGTATAAGAAAAATGATGTCCTCTGAAGCGTGTGCAGTCAGCCGACCGCTTCTTTACACACTGCAGGCTCACCATGCAGCCACTTCAGAGCTACAGCGCTGGAGGATATTTCCACGCGGGAGCCTCTTCTGAATTTATTTTCAATAGAACGCCACCCTATTCCTAGGCAACAAAAAGCATCGCTAAAACCCACTTCCAAATCAAAACAGACAACCTCAAAATAAAATACGCTTATCGTTACTAATTCAAGACTCCATTTCTTGTGGGTAAACAGAAAGAGATAGACAATGACAGCATGCAGCGGATATCATGCAGTCCTCTTAAAGAACAATTAAATCGCCTTGCCTCTTTCTTTGTCTACAAAACTTTATGGAAAATAAGATCCACTTTAAACGTTTCCAGCATTACAGTGCTCTGAACAGACAGACAGTGTGCTTGATGAAGACATACCAGACTTGTGTTGTTCTGCAGATAAGCAAGGATTTCACAGCAGGGACCCTATACATATCTATTCTTTCTTGCAAGAGCAACCAGGGCCTGCCGCCACCATAACATGAATTAAGCCTATGTGGGGATTTCAACATCATATCTCAAACTATGGTAGCTCTGGCGTGTCCTTCCTTATTTATCTCCAGCCCTAAATGCTCAATTCACAATTTAGTTTTATACCATGTACATTCCAGCCTCCCTACAATTGTGCCAACTGGCACAGTATGCATACAGGGAGGCAGGCTGACATGTCATACTCATGACAGTAATCCCATGTCATCAAATCAGCTGCCCAAATACTTTTACATCAAAGCTGTGGATGTTATAACAGAGGCGCAAGCATGTTGACATGACAGCAGTGTTCCATCACTCTTGCTTTTGACTTCATAATTTTCATTCCTTTTCTTGCTTGTAATCTCTTCAATTGAAGCTGTTGTTTCTCTTCTCATTCACAAAGTCTCAAATCCAAGCCCACTTTGATAAGTCAGATTTCTGCATTCTCTGTTTCTGAAGTCCCTTGAATTTCTGGATTGCTTTTTTCGTTGATTGATTCAGTCAAGATTAATTTTCATAACCAACAGTAAACACATATTTGTAAGTGAACTCAAATCATACTCATTGAAATTTCATATTCAAACCCATTCATATGTAACATGAAATATTTCTTAAAGTATTCTTTAAAGTATTTACTGCAGCCTATAATATTAAATTCCACCTTCATTTGCTCTTTGGTAGCAATGGCATACAGTAACACAGTACCATTAATCTCATCAGCAAGAAATTACATTTTAGATCCGTCTCATTTTGTTGGTTAATGTAGCAATACACCATTAATTCTATCCTTGCTAATTTGTTGCTTAATTTTCCTGAATATTAAGCAACGTGGCTTTGTTTAATCGATATATAAATATGACGAGACAGCCAAATCAAGCAGCAACTAAATAAATGACTATGGCTTCCACCTTTTTCAGATAACATGGTAGAGATAGCTACAGTAGGTAGACAATGTAACCTTTCTACTCTGTTTAATATATGCTGAATACAGTTATATGAGGCTAGGGCAACACTGCCATTGTCAGCGAGATGGGCACGGCTCTTTTGCACTGTGCTTAAGGCTCTTGCTTGCGGTGCACGGTGGTCACCAGTTTGAGCCCACTCACCCAGCCTCCACCCCTGTAACACCAGCAGTGTTGAAAGGTAGCATTGTCCCAGGATTTGAATGGAATTCAGAAAGCTGCTGAGTCCTGACTCTTCGGATACTCCAGACAAGATCACAGCAAACTCAAATCCAGGTAAAGGCAGGTTTAGACGAAATCCAATTCAATATTGGAGGAACAGAACTCCAAATCACTCAGAATGATTGCAAAGACCACAAAATAGAATATAGACCATGTGCTCTATACTGGAACCTAATGCCAAGTTATATTCACATGTACTGTGCAGCTACCAGTGTAAGCACCACTGCTTAAGGGCTGCTTTACTGGTACAGTTACTATATTTAAAATGACTCCTGTACTTCTATTTGGTAAATGTTGTAAAGTTTTGAAACATTCAGTACTAAACAGCATGGTGAAAAGTATTTCATATTCATGTAGAGAGACGCTGTATACAGTACACTGTAGACACACACACTCCCATGCTTTCTTCCATTTGATGTTTACCGCCTTCACAGTAAGAACAGCCATATGTTAGACGCTTGCTCACTCACGTGCACATTGAGTACCATAAGGTGAGAATTACAATTGCGAAAAAAGAACTAGATATTTTACTATAAAAATAACTTGCACAATCCAGTTTATTATAATGGATTAGTGTAGTAAAAAGTATTTATTTATTTATTTATTTATTTTTATTCAGTTTCATACAGTTCTTACCGACAGGGTATCCTGCGTTTTATTCAAATATGTATAGATATTTCTGTATTGAGAATATAAAAGGTGCATGAGGAGTGTGTTTTCATAGCAGTTTGGTGTTCTTGTCCAACATTGTTTTCTGCACTGCTACAGATAGATTTTTTTGGTAACAGCAGGATGGACAGGTTCCAGGCATATATCTAACAGATATACGACAGCTGTACAAACAGGCTGTGGGCTGAATGACCTTATAATAAACATGTGCTTTTACAAACACTGCACATTTTACTGAACTGCACAAAAGAAACAAAATACATCTCGGATAGTAAGCAAACAGGCGAGCAACTAAATAATAAATAACGTATAGGCATGCCTGGACTGCTTGCAGCAATATAAAATGTGCATGGGTATTTGTGCTGCATTTCTTACATAGATTGAGAATTAAAAATCTGCTCCGGTCCAGCAATCAAAGACAGTTCTGTAATGCCTCTATTTGCATGTAATCTGAAGGGCTGAATGTCCTCATCTGGAAACCAACATGTACATCCAGACAAAAACTGAAAGGAAACCTTTTTCACTCCAAAAAGCCACTAGATCAATTGTTATTCTTGGACTACGTCCACTGCACTTGTAAAACACCCAAAGCAAAGCCAGTCAGGGGGATACAGCTAGTCAAACTACAGTAGTGTGCACATTTATTCGAACATCTTGTCATTTCACATTCGAACAAGTTGTCATTTCTATCCTTTATATACCTACCTGCATGAAAATCTCTGGGTGTCAGAATTTCTGGTCAGTAATCAGTGATATAGAAACAACAGGCACTCATGTGAAAGTGATAGACCAGGTTGTGCTTTAATTAGGCACCCCTCTAACAACTTCTAAAAAGTTTCATGCACTTTACCATTTGGGCCTATGTGTCCCTTTTCTCTTACTATTTTAAAATGGATTGCATGGTGTGTCCTATTAAAGTCATCAATTAGACAATCACTAATTTGCTAATTTTCCAATGTTTTCTGTACAACAACAAATTCAAAACAGAAGCAATGAGGTGTTCTAATACTTGCAGAGTACTGTAATTGTGCGCACCTTGTGCAACTGGTCTAGTGTCGGAAGAAGCCGCACTATATTGAACTAGTTTAATCTCAGTTAACATAGCATTGTATGTTACGGTTTGTCATCACACTTCATTAAAGGTGTGCCATCATCAGTTATTACAGACAGAATACTCGGGCATAATATTTCCAAGTGCAATTGCATTATAATGTACAAAAGGGAAACTGGGCAAGGTTTCAAGGTAGTGCAGATCTAAGAAACAACCGCATCAGACGTACAGAAAGTAGCTTACAAGTAGCAAGGTCTGGAGCAGCACCTTTAAAATAGTAATACACAACATGTCAGGTAATCAACAGGGAATATAAGCCAATACAAATGCAGTTATGCAAAATCCAATCCGCTAATCTACTAGAAAACCTGATTCCCATGGCCTATTTTAACAAATCTCTAGGGCATTTGTTTGTCTAGAATTTCACACAATCCATCCAAGGTTGAGAGACTCATGTAAACCAGAAGGAAATGTGAATAAGAAATAATGACACATGCATACACATTAAGAACAGCCACTTGAAGTTACCATATCGTACTTACATGGGTACAGTATTTTTGACTTGAAGCAGTCCAGGTCATTGTGTTCTATCCTAAAAACAATATTCTTGTATGCTTGGGTTTTGGCGATAGTTAAGAAACAATAAAACATTTTTTTTTTTAATAAATCACTGCTTGCCTCTACATGCGTACTGTAAGTCTGAATCAAAAGAACTCCCGCCACCCCACCCCCCACAGGTACCAACTCTCACTCTTGTCAATACCCAGTATACAGTGCATGTATAGGGACCGTGCACATTCATCTTACATGAATCCCCACCCCCCCGATTAATACAGGACATGGGCGTCTCTGAACAAGACAGTCTGAAGCTGGCCATTCATTACAGAAGAGAAAACTAGAGACAATCAATCATGGCACATGGAGGTGCCTTCCCCCAGGGGACTTTTCTAAGCGGCCGTCAAAGCGCGAGGATAGCGCCTGGGGCTGTCTGTTCACCAGAAAGAAACACCTTTTAAAAGCACGGCTGCAATAAATCCACGGTAATGAAGGAAGCTCTCGCAATTGGCAAAAAACATTTCTTCACAATGCAGTCAGTGCTACTTTGTGATTTATATTGGTCTCCTTTACAGACAAACATGATAGCAGTTCAGGATAAATACTAAATACTAATCACCACTTACCAATCCTATTTCAGTCTGGATAAACAACTACAGATCTCTAGGATTTTGGTTGGTTTTATACAGGGCATTTCAAAATATTCATTGTGTTGTTTCTTCTGTCTTGTTGTGGTGCAGTATATGACCTGTGTCAGGAGATTAAAAAAAGATTACTGCTATTTTTATCGTATGAGCCATAGTGGATACCACATCCTGTGCCAAACAATGATCACCATGCCACATTCCAGTACAGGACCTCCCTATCCATCAGGTTACAGAGATACACAGGCACATGGCACATTCTGCACTGTGCTCAGGCCCTTCAGTTAGCAAGCAGACCACTTGCCAGTTTTCTGACAATCTGATCATGCCAGCAGTCGCAGCTGAGAAAGTTGTGTATTTCCCAGAGAAGCAGACTGTTTTATTGAGATGTTAATATGGCTTATACAGAGAGAACGAGGTCAGATAACTCCACACATGCAAACAGCTGTTCTGCTATGTGGAAAATTACACAAGTCCAGATTAGGAGCAAATACACTGTAAATATACTGTAAAATAACCCAGCAAGGTTATTGCTATACTATCTCTTAGTACTTGTAAGGAAATGTTTGCAACTAATTAAGAAAATGTTGTATAATCACCATTCAAACAAAGCAGCTAGGATGCATTGTCAAGAAATCCACTACAGTGCAGTACAAAATGAAACAGACGTAGATCTGAATCTATGTATTACACTTTTAAATTGTATTGCCTTTTTTTGTCACATTTAAATTATTCTTTAGCCTGCACTATGTTCAGGAGAGAGAGAGAGAGAGAGAGAGAGAGAGAGAGGATCTATTCAATCCTTGAAACTAGCATGGGATCATAAATGTAATCTTTCATTTATAATAAAAAAATAAAATAAAATCCATTGCATGCTAAGGAAAGAAAGTCTAAATCCAACTAGTTTGAATGATTCTTCTCATTCTCTGCAACTGCCACAGTTAATCAAAGGATAAGGTGCAGTAATTGCTGCACCAGAGAGAAGAGCAGGGAGGTGTTCACACACACACGCACGCACCTACACACACGCACACACGCACACACACACACACACACACACACTCGCACGCACGCACGCACGCACGCACGCACGCACGCACGCACGCACGCACGCACGCACGCACACGCACGCACGCACACACACTCGCACGCACGCACGCACGCACGCACACAGTGATTAGAAAGTAAGTTTACCACTTCAACGTATGATATCTAACAAACGTAAACTTACTTTCTAATCACCCTTTATATAAATAAAAGGGGAGAGTTCTTTTCATCAGCACTAGTGACAGTTTTCACTCGAAGATACATATGCACTTGAGGATTACAGGAAAAAACGTCAGGATAGCCACTTGAGACAAGAAGAGGAAGAAATGCACTAATTAAAACACTACGCCGTGTCAGCAAAAACAAGGAGGACAGGCAACTAAAAAAAAAAAAAAAAAAAAAAAAAAAAACAGGTGCAATTAAGGAATATGGACTTGGTTGTAAGGAGGTACAATGATGGAGAGGCACATTAGCCTGGAAGCGATGTGCAATTTCTCCTGTTTGCTGCTTAATTAAAAACACAACCTGCTGTGCCCCACAGGAACCCCTAAAGGGAACCAGAAGATATGAAGAGCGGGATGCTAGAGCAAGTGATAAAGGCCATTTGGCACAAAACTAAAATCAGAGAAGGCAAAAAAAATGCTGACCTGTACAATATCTAGTAATCAACCCCTAAAAAAATGACTGGAAATACTCAAGGCTATTGGCCTTAAACCTGCAGGTGTTTTCCCAGCCTAATGGAACTCTAATAGGACTGTTAATGGAGAAATGCCAACATGTTGTAATCATTTCTGGAACAGCTTTTATGTTATGAAGTAATGTATGTTGTGAACTACACTACCTTGCCACTGTATTAGGACCTGTCCATCCAACTGGATTTGTTGTAGCCCTGGAGTTGGGCATGTTCTCCGGGTATACCCCCGGTGCGACTGTTACTCTGGAACGCTGAACAAATGCCACAGTTTACTTAAGCACTAGTGTGGATTAAGTGCACAAAACAAAAGGTTCCTAATAAAACAGATGTAACATTATCTGGAAATGCTGCCTAAAATAGAACTACATATTGTATTGTACTTTTACTCGAACAGCAACATTGCAGACACCCACGCAACTGGTGCATGCTGACAATTAAAAACTCAGCTTTGCAGAGACACCTCGACAAACTGTGCCAAAAACTCACGTAGAGATTGCCATCACGGCACAGTTAAAACACTTGATATCCTTCAACATGGTACATCCAAGACCCAATCTGTTCCGCGATTGTGATAAATATCCAAGTGCATTAGTGTAAGGTCTAAAAATTAGGTAAACATGGAATTAACTACTTTGGTGACACTATGAGACCAGACCACATTTCAAATCTTAACAATGATTACTACATATTAGTTCCAAATGCCAAACATTACATGCTACATTAAACATTACTGTTCAGATACAATACTCCCACTAGCGTTAAGGCAATTGATCAGGTTACCCCTGGAGAGCGCATCATACGCTACACTGATATTCTCTGTGATCTGGTGGTATTGGGTGCTTCTCTTGTCTGTGTACATTATGCCTCTATGTCTGGTATTTATACTCTAGTTGGCATGACTACAGTGTGTTTCTGGTACCTTACTAGTTATAGTTGTCAGCAGTAGAAATAAGTTATTCAGCTGTTACTCTACTCAGGTGCAACCAACTACAAACTACTCTATTTTACAAGGTTGCTGTGGTTAACTGTATACCATATATTCCTGCACATGCCTTATAATTCAACATTCTATGCCTGAGGCCAAGTGGAGTTACCTTAGAAACTTATACCAAACAGTCACCTCCAGCAAACTGGTTTTCTGCTATTTGCACTCTACTCATTAACATTTCCTACATTCATCTATACCATGACACAGTAATGCACTGACCCTTCTGCTTTACTGCACACCTCATCATGAGGTACTATGATGTACCTCACATTTTCCAGAATATAGAATTACAGACAGGTGCCCAACACTGTACCATGGCAGACCATGACAGAATAAACAAGCGAAAAGCATCAAGGAATATGTTGTTATAAAATAGCAGTGGGCAGAGGGCTATGGCCAGTTTGCTTGTTTATCAATGACAAGCGCAAGTTTGAAGGTATATAACATTACTGTTAACAGTAACCGTGTTGATGCACAGAATTTTCTTAAGCACAGCCAATTTATAAAAATAGTACTAATTGTTTTGCAAAATTGAAAAACATACATTACCAACATTAGTTTCCCTGACAGCTCTTCGTTTAATGTCTTTATAACATGGCTTGTTGTGAAATCTATGTATCCATTATTCAATACAGAGAAATTGCAAATGAAGTACAGTCCTGTCTAATGAGCAGGATGTGTTGCACACAACACCTTTCACACGCCAATTAATTAGGAACAAGTGTTACCAAGGTTCTTAGCATCTCCATACAAATGCGTTGTGTATGAGGGTGGTTATTGGTCAAGTGACACACAGTAGGCATTACAGAAAGGGTAATTTATTCTTGGGTAACCAAGGCATCAACCCTTTTTAACATTTATCTTATACTCCACACAATTATAAAGAGGTTTAAAGGAAATGAGAGGTCATTTTAAGGCGTCACGAATAAACAGACATTATGTTTTATTGCAGCATTTATTGTCGCTAAGAAATAATGCAATAATAGTTTAATACAGCTATGTAGAATGCAATGCTGGTAACGGCTATGCACAAATGTCACTTCAGCATGTTACTGTAATTGTGTGACCCTTTAACAGTGCAGTCAGCCTCAAAAAAAAAAAAAAAAAAGCACATTCACTCACATAAAGCAAGTTGGGTGAAAAATAAAATCAAAACAAAAACCAAAATCTTCCTCTGGCTACAGTCAAGTTTCATACAGTATTTGACATTTAAAAGCAGCATTTTAAAATCTGACAGGATCCACCTGGCATACTGGGTCGCTTCTAAATTAAATGGAGGGCTCGATTTCTTCCACAGCACAGTTTTTCTCCTCCTTAATGGCTTCAAATTGAGTATTTTCCTATTATTTATTTATTTATTTATTTATTTATTATCAAAAGAAACACACCTACCAATTGTGAAAATGTCACAGCTTGTGCTCGAACGCTCACAATGCAAATTCCAAATGCACTGAACTCGAGCAAGATCCCCAAGGTAACTTAAAGTATTTTAACTTTCTGGGTGGGGGGGTGGGGGGGGGGGGGAGGAAAGTTAATTTTTAGACGAACAGAAAAAGGAATTTATGGATTAAGTGGTTTACTGGAAGGAAAGTCAGATAAGGAGAGGCTGGTGGGAAAACTTCACACAGCGTTTGCCACATTTATAAGTTCTACTTAAATAACTGTAGGGTGTTTTTTTTTTTTTTTTTTTTTTATACAGATGATATCACACTCCACTCAGCATTTTATCCCTGCAATTGTAATTTCTAAGTCAGTCGGAGAAGACAGGCTTTCCTCTTCACAGAATAATGATTACAGATTCAAAATAAATAAATAAAATCTGGACTAGTTTAAAATGAGAACTGAAGTGCCAATTCTGTTAACTACATAACTACTGTACAGTAAGTAGTAACATTTAAACAAACCAGAGACTACACTGAAGGACCCTTACTTTATATATTGCTTAGACTGGCTTGAACTCCTGCAGACCAAGCCCACTGCCTGTCTGATTAACCGATCCACCCTGGAAAGTGCTGTGAGGTTTGCATCGGTTTGTGTCTTGCCACTGCAGACCTGTTAAGCCAGCTCCTGTGTACAGCACAGTGCTATAGCAGATCTGTTATTGCCAGACGACACACACACACACACACACACACACACACACACACACACACACACACACACACACACACACACACACACAAACAAAGAAGAAGATGAGGAGGCGAACTGTATGTTGCAGAATGTTTTGCACAGTAAAGGCGCTTCCTGAAAATCTTTAAATAATTTACTGTACGACAATACATTCCGGACTACTTTCACAGGAAGGGTTTGGTCTGTCAACATAATAGTTATGTTAAAGGACTGGAAAAATTATATATATATATATATTATCAACAATTTGTCTTCAAACCGCGACTTCAATGAGATATGAGCTATGGAGCGCTGTTGTATTTTCAGGAATGGAGTTATTTAATTTGTGTAAATATCAAGATTATGGCACTAATTCATGGGTAGGACTATTTTTTCACAGTAAAAAATGGCTTATTTTACTGCATTTTCACAGTTTAAAAATAGACATTTCAATATTTCACGATTAAACATAACATTTAATAAAGCAGAAACAAAATACCGGTCACATTAAAAATTGATAATGTTCTCTAGAGTTATTACACAACAAATATTCCTAAATATTTAAATGCTTACTTGAAAAAACAGTAAGCTATTTGTAGATTTTGGTTTATTTTTTTATGTAAAAGACATTCTGTTTTCACCACGAGTGAATTATCAAACAAAATAAAAACATATGTATAAATAACACATGAATTGTCCCCTTCTTGTCCTGGAGAGTGGTCTTTAGCAGAAATATTTCCAATCTATGATACAGCTCGTGTCTTTTTCGTTGAAGACATTTAAAAGAAATCACACAGCTCTATGCAGTGTGTTTAATCATTTACCTGAAGCAAACGGGCTGCCAGGTTCCTGAATCCATTGTAACAGGTACTGCATCAATAAGGCAAACGTTTCCTGTATTTATTTGTAAAGTGCTCAATAAAATGTGTATATTCAGACTATTCTTTCAGAAATGTTCACAGGAGAACAACACACTACATGGCATTAGGTACATTTCACAGAAATTGTGAAATCTGTAGCCTCACTGATGGACACAGTCCCACAGATGGACATGGTCCCTTAGAGCTTTATGGATAAGAACCAGGTTTTATAAAATCGAGTACAATTTAGCCTGCAATGTACAGTGCCCTTGATTAAACAGGGCACTGCTGGTCCAGGGAGAATGAGTGGCCCATTTGCTATAACTGCAGCCTTAGGCAACTGATTGTTTCAGGAAACTATTCTGTGAGTCTCATCTTTACCATCCAAATACGTGTTTAGTTACAACAGCGACAAACTGCTACACACTGCATCTTCTGGAGGATTTAAGACAATGAAAAAAACAAATCCATTCTCTTAAAACAGAGCACCAAGTGGAGTCTCTTACAGTAGATCATTTTGTACATGCTGCTGTTCCGGGTGTATACTTTTCATAGTTTTTAATAATGTGCTGCTGTTAAAACCAGTTGGCATCTTTATTGCAATCCCATTGTGTTTCTGAAAGTCATTTAGATGAGCGTGTTCTGCTGCAGTCTGAACGGCTGAAATCTGAATACTTTTTTCTTTCTTGACCAGCTCTTACCTATGTTGCGTGTGTATGTGTGTGGTATATATATATATATATATATATATATATATATATATATATATATATATATATATATATATATATATATATATATATATATATATATATATATATACATATTACCATTTTAAGCAGCATTTTTGGCTCATCCCCATGGTGTGGAAACCTCTCTCATCATTACCTGAAAGATTATTGCTGTAACAGTAAAGACTTCTGCTGATTTTCATATGCTTTTAAAACTAGTAGGAAGGCTGGTTGAAGACTTATAGTGGGCAGTCAGAAAATTGCCATCTTCTTAACTGGGTTGACCTACTCTGTGGCTTCAAAACCTTTTTTAAAAACCCAGCAGGACATTAGATTTTAAATGCAATGGCCTCCTTCTAAGGGATGGAAATAAGACTCCCATTGCATATCAATTTGACCCATTCCTGGTTTTTCTACAAGTTTAATAAGACACACCTGAGCTTGTTATATATACACAGTCCCATTAAGCTCATAGTAAAACCTGGAGTGGGTGAAACTGCTATGTAACTTAATTCCAATCCCAGCTTCCCCCACATACCTGCATTTCAGTGCAGTCTGACACAATACATTCCATTCCTAATTTTACCAGGACCTCATTCTAGACTTGCCAAGCACTCCACCAGACTGTTCAAAGTGAAAACACCACTGCTGCTGCTGCAAAAAAAAACTCCATGAAACATTCAATGCAGTTTTGCAGAAGTAGAAACGCAAAAAAAAAAAAAAATTTGAAAAACGATGTTAAAATCAGCAGCAGGCGGTTTTACATGGCTCACACATTCCTCTCACCTTATGGGGAGGGTGGCGGAGGAATTAAAAATCAGTGTCTAGATTATGATAGTTGCTATGCAGTTATTAGATATCGGCCTTTGAGACGGAGGTGTGTGTTGAAGGAAATGCAGTTGAACATCATTAGGGAAGGTTCTGGAAACTGAAACATCTCATTAGTACAACCTCAAAGGCACAGAGGAGCTAAGCCTTCACCTTTGCTGCAGGCAGAAGTAACACATCGATTTAAACAAGGCTTGAAATACATTACCAAGTCAAGGATATTCACATGCCAGTAGATCTGTTTTTCCCCACTCAACTCACACTCACAGGTGCACCCATAAATTAACTGCAAGGCTTTCACTTTTAATGTAGATATATGGACTGTTCTAGTTCAGCAAATCCAGGGCCAATTAAAATGAGTTTTAGTTTAAGATGCAGCTGTTTTTATGACGTGGAAGTGAAGTTTTTAAAAAAGTCTGCAAAGCGTTATTGTAGACATCATTTTACAATTTGCTACATACAAAAAAAAAAAAAAGAAGTTGGGGGGCTGCTAAACTTAAAAGCAGTAATCCGAAATGCATACAATAAGAAATGCATTGGCAATAAACTGTAGAAAGGGATCTGTCTGTGCACCATTACATCATAATAGCTCCTAAATGTAGCCATGCCTACCCATTAGGTTAAGCAATATATATGCAGTCACGCACAGCAGACAGTTTAACCATAAATACCTTTTTAAGTGACTTTCATGAAAAGGCCCAAATTCAAAAGGAAAATAAAACAAAGTGTAACGCTACAAACTAAACCGCATTTTGGAAGGAGCGGTTCAACTGCTGTTCGAACTTGGGTCTTGCTAGTTTAATACATTCAATAAAACTATGTTTGTCTTTGCACTTGCTTCAAATTAGACCACCTTGTAGACAGCATACAGTAAAAGCCAGGTAGTTTATGCCAGAGATGTACAAGTTTTAGCCGCTAGCATTTCTAGCATGTCCTGAAAACAAAAATAAACTTTGCAAGTATTAATATTTCAAACATTGTCACAGAATATTAGAACTCTGTGCAGCCAGAGGCTAGGCATGCTGCATTTCAGGTGTTTTTTTTTTTTTTTTTTTTAAATCAATCAAGAAGGAAAAATGTTATTTTATTACAAAGTGATTGGTGGAGGGGGAAACATATCTGGGAATTCACAAGCTCACAATGTTGGTGAATGACTTGCATCCTAACCTTTTCATCAAGATCTTTTTCCCAAAAATATCTAACCCTCGACAACATTACAAAATGGGTTTAAAATTAACAGGAAACTATATTTAGCTTCAGTAATATATGCTGCCTTTAAAAAAAAAATCCTTAAAGTTTCGTTTTGCTCTTCTAATATTCTCTTCTGCTCATCACCAAAATAATCTGGAATCTTTAACATAAAAACCTCATTCTCTAGTTAGTGATATTCCAGAAATGTCAAGAATGTCCACAGTAGGAATGGAACTTTGTAAAGGGGTCAAACAGTCAAATAGAACGGGTTCCATTAAAGAACAGCACTCTGAGGTAGCAGAGCTCCTAAATATCTCAAATGAAGACCAGCTTGAAGTCTCCACTGCCTCGATTATTCAGTCTGTCTCAAGTATTACGCTCAAGAATGGAAGAGGAGCATTGACTCGGCACTTTAGACTTGGAAGATCTCCTTTAGGCTTCTCCATGTAGGGATGCTGGAGAATCTTCGGGGAAAGGTCTTGATAAGAGTATAGCAAGGTCCCCGTTCCGATTTTAAGTGTCTGCTATAAATTCAACTGGCAAGCCTTTCAATGTCTGCAGAATATATTAAACAACCACCTCAAGCCAGACACAAAAAAATGAATTAATGCCTCGTTAAATCAAACAAAAGGACATACTGTAGTGCTCGTATTCAGCAGTGACACAGCAGGCAGGGTCGAAAATGGGCTAGAGAAGTGCTGTTAAAGTATTTGAAGACTACTCCAGTTACAAGGCAGGAAAAATAAAGAATGACCAATACACACTGTGTATTCATTGCACAGTCAGTGTAGATCTCTTGATTTTATTATTATATTTAAATGGGGATTACAAGGTTTTTTGCAAAAGATATCCCCACATCTTGTAAGGGTCAAGTAAATAAACATTGTGGAATGCATATGTATACATTTTTATTATTACTGTTAGTCATGTTCTGTACAAAATGCTAATGGGTTTCTCCAAGCGACTATATAGATAGAAAATCATTTTAAAATGGAGTCCATTTGAAGTGCAGCATTCAACTCGTTTGCCAGCCATTAGAAACAGTGTTGCATTATTACTACAGGTTGTAATCATTTGAATGTTTATCAAAGACTCCGAAAGGAAGAGACTGTCCATAAATCGTGAAAGAGTGTCCATAAATCCGTGAAAGACTGGTTCTTTCTAACATGCGTACAAGGATTATTACCTTTCACATTATACGCCCTCTTCAATAGATGAAGCTAAGCATAATGGGCAGTGCTGCAGGCAACAGTCACTTTTAGATTCTGACATCCTGTGCCAATTGAAATATAAAAATACAAATGACAGAATCAACTTCATAAATAGCAATCACTTACTTAGGCCATCAAAAAAAAAAAACGTTCTGCATTCTTATCCTTTATATGGGCTCTGTTGTTCCCAGGGACACAAAGACATTTTACAATATAAACACCTTATTTAAAATGAGTATGAAAAACATCCAATTCATTTTTGGGGTTCTTCAAAAAAAACAAGGACCCTTATGTGCTGACTGTGTCCGCCTGTTGGTCTGTCTGTTTGTCACACTGTACATGGAGAGCACAATAACTGCCTTGATTCTCACCACACACTCCTACAGCCTCCTATAGATGTAACAGAATGCCTTTGGCTATATCTGTGTGGTTATTGCACGATAAGGACACTGTACTGTATGTGTGAGCTGGTTTAAAGGTAACGATGCTGTGGGTTACTACAGCTGGTAATTCGCTGAAAGACGTTAGACTAGCGCATGACTTTCTTCATTATTTATTTTTCTTTCATTTGTCGATATGAATTTTAGAATAAAAAACATACAAAAAAAAAATCTGACGTGATAAGTATACATATTTAAAAAATAAATATAACATAAAACAAAACATTACGGAAGAGCTGCTGTATAAGAGACTCCGAACAGCATTGCTAAGAACGGTCCTGTCAAATGTTTAGCAAACTGCAAGCAGGTTGATTTTCCTTGAAAGCACCAATAATTCCAACCTTTCTAAAATAATGACATCTGTTAAACCATTACAAACAATTCATCCAGATCACTCTTCGATGCAGTATAATGCAGAATTCCTCTCCTGTGATTATAAAAACAATGAACAGCAGTAAATTAAGCATGTAAATGCCTGTTTTCATCTCTCCAAATTTCCCCAAGGTTATTTGCCTTAGGCAATTCTTGCTGCTAATTAAAGCTGAAGCTTGGAATTAGACAGGTCATTACATTTCGATAGGATAAATCGGGCTATTACAATACACAGGCACACCAATACCCCATTTGGAGAGCCACTCAATGAAAATACAACATGTCAGTCTGCTCATTTGTACTGAATTAGCAAGCGAAACAAAAGGTGAGTTTGTGTGTGTAATTAAACTGGACACATTAGGTAACTGGTAACCTGTAGAGGAAGTTCAGCCTGAGGCAACAGAATAGACTACAGCACAAAGTAGAGTACCTAGTACAGTATATCTCGATGCAGAATAACCAGCATTAATTAAATCTCCCATTGTGGCATGCTCTATTGAAACTAACAAACTGTTTATTTGTGGGCAGTCTCTGAGCAAGACTGAGTCTGGTGAAAATTTGTGCAATGGGGCAGGTGTGCATTGGTAATTTCGTTAAACCCTGAGATGCTGAGTTTGTCAAAGATTTGCATTCGCAATCTCAAACAATCTCAGAATACAGATTCCATGCTAACGCTTTCTCAGAGATTCCAATGTAAAATATGCTGATGTGACATTAGAATGAGCGCAGAAAGATTAGCAAATGCTGATTAAAAGGACACATCGAGGGCGCTTAACAGATTCAGAGGGTAGCAAATTATTCCTTTAAATATACAGAGAACTTGTGGTTAATTTTAGCATGTTCAGCTGAACCAGGATTCTCATACAAGCGCTGGAAAATGAACTGCAAGAGAACAAAGGCAATGTCATTATGTCCCAATAGTTATTAGTCCATTCTAAAGGAACCAAGCTGGAACGTTCAACAAATCCATAGATTGACTAGATTAGAATCTCATTTACTGTCCAGATTTAGTTATTCATCCAGTCCAGAAAAACTACTGTGTGCCAGCAGTGATAGACACAGCCCTCACAACCCTCTTCGAATATCAGCCAATAAATGGCAATAAGTACAATCTGTATTAATGAATTACTTTATCTAGAAAACTGTAACAATCTGCACAGCTAGGTTGTGGTTTGGTTTATTGAATTAACCTTTCACCACACAGTTACTAATATGCAATCTACAGCATTGATAATATCCACATGAAACAATAAGAATACTAGAATACATCCAGACAAATCACTATTCCACCACAATGCCAGAGGACTACTAGAAATGAGACTTCTTAAAAAGGCCATCAACGTATCAAGCTGGAAAATAAATCTAATTTCGCAATGTAGCTCCAAAATCTGAACACTTATCACTTATCCAACAGCGCGATCCTGTAAAACAGGACACTACAGTATATTGTATTCAGTCATACTTCACTGTCCCATCGTATGGGACAGCATGGTAAGAAAAGAGAAAAACAATTTTGCCAAGTTCTTGTAAATGGAAAGATGCACGCAGGGTGATGAAGAAAACGGTCTCAGCCCCTAAGGCTTTTAGCTGAACAGCCACGGTAGCAGCTGTGTGCAACCATTCAAAATGCTTTTTTTTGTTAAATGGATTTGGAAAATCACAACCGCTGTCAACCCCACAGCGCCTTGCACGGACCGCAGTCCTCTTTCCAGAGCGCAGAGTCATGCCTGGGAAGATTAATAGGGAACCAGTGAACCAGCCGCCTCCTCCTACACTGTAGATGAAAAGAAAACAAGTTAAAAAAAAACTAATTGCTGGCCACTTCATTTGAGGATTTGAGGATTTCTGAAATAAGGTTATGTCAAATTTACTTTAGAGTAGCAAGCAGTTCTTTAACATCAGAGCGAATGGCTCAAGGAAGCGGACTGTAATTTGTAACACCATTCTGTACTGGTCAAGTACAAGTTATTTTAGTATAAAAAGAGCCGATTAGTTAGAAAATACAGCATAAACTATTGTGGCTTTGGTTATATCTTCATGTTATGTTAAGGTCAAAAATCTATATTTTATGTTGACTTCTAGCTTTATTTTAGTATACAGTTACTGCTGTACTTTACAGTCGAATTTACGTCAGTGGCCACAAACAACCCCCAATGTTCCAGTGGTTCTATGATCCATCTCGTTCAAGGACAGATATTTGTCATTAGTAGTCAGAATGGATAAGCAGCAGTAACAACTCTGAACAGTGAATTCAAGGTCTAATATGTATTCTGTAGGCAAGGTGAAGCAGAAGTTCCTGAATCACATGAATACTTGTTTACAAACACCGACACTTTATAACAGGAGCCAGTGGCAGGAAAAAAGAAAACTGGTATCCTGGTGAATACCCAAGGTCAGAATCCTTCACAATATCTCATTGTCGGGCACATATTTATAGACTTAATATATGTGAATAATACTCTGGCTCTTTACAATAGCTGCATTTTTTCAACTTACTACAAACGGCTTAATTTTTTTCCCTCACGAGAAACGTTGCCCTTATTATGCCAATAAGACAAAAACCAACATATTCGATTTCAAAAGTAAGTAAAAGGCTACTGGCCTGTGAGATCTGTGATAATTCCTCAGTGGCCTAATGGAGAATTGGCATTCTTTAACAAATTATGACAGCAATATTTTGTAGAGAAAACTATAATACCAGAAGTATAGATTAATACATAGAGATGGGTCTCTTCCAGTTAATTCTGCGCATAATGCATTTTATTCTCCTCTCTCACAATCAGTTCACTGTCTGCTCGATACACTCAGGAATAAAACTTCATTCTGTTAAAATTGCAATTTTTATTTCCATAATTGCTTATGGTCAGCTTCTTGGTATTAAAATATAGAATAGTGACGAACAGAAGTTTTGCTCTATTCTGAAGACATTTCTGACACTCCAGTACAATAATCATCATCCAGTTGTTTCTGGTGTTTGACAGTCAGTGGCTTGTCACAGGCAATATTAAAACGTCTCAAAAGCTCAGTTCTTTCAGGTTCTGCTCTGCTGGACACAAGACAGAATTAGTCATAACCATCTTTCACATAACGTTAAACTTATTCAACCTGAGGAGGTGTCACCTGGATGTGATCAGCAGCTGGGTTTAGAATTATGAATTCTACACTGTGAAAAGCACAGTATTGTATCAGAAATGATTGTACTTCATTCAACAATACTGTCCCGAGACTTGAATGATAAAATACATTTTTACACATGTGTAAAATTGGTCCACTAACACCATTGATCTGCCATTCATTAAAAATGAAACATTCCCTTCTGACCCAGTAGCAGAAATATTCACATACAATTCTTCTAGGCTATGAATCACTCATTTCCTTCCATAGGCTTCATGAGATAAACACCTTTCATTCACAGCAGATTCTGCTCTTGTGTGTCTTGCACAATTATTCTTATGCTTGAGAGTCTTGTGGATTCATTTATGTGCATTTCTGATTAAGGCCAATTGCACGTAGACAACAGACTGCCCCTGGCTGATCAAAATGAGTACACTTACTATTAGGTATATTATAGGTTTATATGGTCAGTATTCGGCTTTGTAAAATTGGAAAAATAAAATAAAAATTATGGCCAGTATGTACCCAAAGTTCATATAACTGGCAGCAGTAATGCAACCATTATTGTTGGCATTTGGAGAGAACAGGTGAGGAATAGAAGATGCCAACTTCTTAACAAGCTTGCCCACCAGCGATCTACTTTATGCTTGAGAGAGAGAACCAACCAACCAACTGTACAGGACTGCTTGAACAGAAATCCTTCCAAACACATTTAAAGCCATCTCTCAATTTACCTCTCCTTTGAAGGAAAATGAAAGCAAGCTCTAATCTAGAAGTCTCATCTCTGGGCAATGTCCAGGAGCAGGTACACGGGTCTAGGTATATTCTTTGGTTTTCCTGTAGTTTTGTTATACATCTCTTGATCAATGTTTTTGTGAGAAAAAAAAAAAACTTGCTAAACACAGGGGAGTATGTTATAGAGATGAAAACAAAAGCTGCTGTAAACATCACTTCATTTAGAAATACATCATATTGAACACCAAAAAACAACTCAAAAACATGTTGCCGAAACAATGAATCACGATCACAAGTGCTGAAGGTGCAAAGGCTGAGCTTGATCCCACAGATCTGCTTTACACTGAACAGCCAAAGTCAAATTTTATTCACTTGTGTATACTTGGAATAAATTAGGTCACACTTGCTTGCAAAGACGTTGGGTTAAAGCCAACAATAGGGCTTTTTAATTCACAGATATATGATAAAAGAACAGATCTGCCTGATTATCAAGGCTAATTTGATCCTCTGTTGTGTTGAATCACTGAAATAAAACAAATGCAGGTCTTGTCACTGGGTTTAGTAGCATATGCTTGGGTTACAACACTATGGATGCATGTTTAGAATCATTCATGTCATATTTATTTGCAATTCCTGAAAAGACCACTAAAAGTTTAAATTGTTAATTATTGCTTCTTTAAATGGTATCAGTTTCAGGTTCCTGCTATTCTTGTGCCAAAAAGATTACATCAGTTTTGAAATGCACACACACCCTTTAAATCACAGCAATTACTTTATAGGACAGAAATATTCTGCTCCAATAATTCTCCATTCCTGTCAATGTTAAGTAAAAGATTATAATTAGAAGTTTGGATACATAAGAGTTTGGGTTGACGGGTACTCACTGTCACATGCTGTGATGAGGTCCCAAGTTAAGGTATCATATATGCAGTACACCTTTGTGTCAAAGTAATTACAGAATGCAGCACCAATGGATCATCAAATATTAAACTCATGGGATACCTTCCGTGGTACGATTTGTTAGAATTACTTATTCAGGAACATTGGGGGATGTTTTATACAGCTAGGCTTTCGTTAGCGACCTGAGACTAACAACGGATAACACAACTGTTACTTACCAAACAATGAAGCTACCGTTTTTTGGGCACTGCAGTTTGAGAAGTGATCAGCTGCATTTTCCCTCACCAGACAATAATGCATCCTAATCATTAAATTCAATTAGCACAGTAGTATTTAACTAAGCAACTGTGTTAGTCTACTATTATCAGTAGATCCAGAAAACACACTGTGCGACTCAATTTAAAAAACATTATGTCAGTTGACACCTCAGCTGAGCATTAAAAGCTAGTGGCAGTGTAAGTTGCAGTCTATATCTTGTGTTAAATTGTTTTTTTTTTTTTTTTTTTTTTTTTATGATCCAACCCCCTTTGCAGGGTTCAATAGTACATTTTATCATGGGTTTTATTTAAAGTATTTAACCTATGGTTAATTACATAATGGCTCAGGGGAGTGCTAGGAAAGACATTACACGCACACACACACACACACATATACATATAAACTGGTGCTGTGGACCTGCTTTTCCATCCTGTTTAAGCTTGCATATCGAGGTCAGCTGGAAATCAGTGACGCCACCAAACTGATGCAAGGATACAGCCACAGCTCCAGGCCTCTGCCATATACTGTGATGAACAAAAACTCAGCAAGGTTTATACGGAAAAAAGCGAAACCAACAAATATCTATTTCCATAGATAGGTGCGCTTTTCAAAATTAGTTCATCCAGGCTATTACACCTTAGATACAGTACCTAAACCTGCGTGTAGGGTTTTTTTTCTCTCAAAAATGGCAATCTGCTCTATGTAACTTAGTGTCAGAAACACAGCATTTCTAATGCATGGGTTTACCCTGCAGTGGTATGCAACACAGACAGTGCTTCTTGTGAAAATGAAAAAATAAATACTGTTTACCAAATATTATACTGTAAACAATTTTATTACATTAGTCATGCATTCGAAGTATTTTGCTCACACATAACCTAACATAAAAATAAATAAATAAAAAACTGATTAAATATGGGTTAATGAGAATGAAATACAGCATGGTAGCGAAATCACAGATGAAAACCATGGCTCCCATCCAGGTGTTCAGCTGGCAGAGCCATCAGGTAGAGTGGACCCCCCCGAACAACAGCTGTGTTTGCTGCTCTAATTAGTGTTACTTAGTTTCATCTAATTACATCTCAGAGGGTCTACAATGTTGGGATCACTCAGTATCTGGGTGGGCGACCCCAGAAAGTGCAGTCAGCAGGGGGCACTGTTCAGCCTGGGCAAGCGTGCAGCCAAATAGACATTAATACCTTCCTATTCTTCGGTACTGGCACCTGCTGCTGAGCACGGTGTTTGTGAGCCGATAAGGAACAGAAATAATTTCAACCAAAGGGAAGGCACAGACTTGTAATTACAGGTAGTTAGATACATGTGCTGGGAATTGGTAATATGTGTAATCCTCATGGCGAGTGTTATGTGTCATCACTAGCAAGTGTATTACTAGACTGAAATAAATCTGTGACTAATAGAGTATACATATAATAGCTATATATATATATATATATATATATATATATATATATATATATATATATATATATATATATATCTCAATATCTCCCTTTTCGGAGGGAGAAAGCAGTAACTCTAGAAGAATTACATCGTAATCGGGACAGTGCAAATGTCAGCATTACAAGAGCCAATCAAATCGAAAGAAATTTCGCCAAAAAAGCTTTCAGACATTCACAGCATTTTAAACAAATCAAAATGTACAGCAACTGCATACGTTTTCACCCCGTTTTGATTTAATGCTGACATTTGTGTGTAGTTTCTATATGATATTCTATATTAATTATATATTATATTCTATATATATATATATAGAACACACACCACACACACACACACACACACACACACACACACACACACACACACACACACACACTGTGAGAGATACTTTAGAGAGAGAGACAATGAAATGGAAACAGTCAATACGTGAATGCATACTGTACATGCATGCAACTGTTATACAAAGCTCTAGAAAAAATAGTATGATCAGGTGATAGGCAAAATGAATTCAAACCTTCACACTATGGGTTGTTGACCGGTCTAAAACCCTCTCCGCAGTAGCAGAAAAGCTTTTCACATTTTTCAGTAACATCTCCCACCCTATAATTGATTTAGAAATCCTGGACTGCTGCAAACTTTCATCTGGCATCTCAAAGAGTAGCCTCTGTGCCCATCAATCAGCCCACGTGCCCCACGGTCACTGCTGATCATTCCTTATATTGTTAACTGAAAGACCCCAGCTCCTTCAGACTGATGAGATGACTGGGAGAAGATTCAGTCCATTACAGCTCCAATACTCTCAAATTTATGGCCTTTAAAATATTGTTGATTCATGACAACATGAACGCGAATAGAAAATGTTCCAATTATACTATTTCTCTCACCTTATGGTACTCCCCCTTTACTGTCTACTGCACCCTTTTGAAAGATATTTCTTCAAGGCATCAGTCTATCAATAATTTCCTTTTTGTTTTGTGTTTAAACTAAGGGCCACCATTGACCAGCCATCTTGAACAATTATAAAATATGTGTTGGTACTGTAGTCGTACCTGGGTACGAATCACCTCAAGGGATCTGGGAGACTGGGAGAAAGGCTACCAGTACTTCTTGACATTACACTCTTGACATTTAAAAGAAGACCACATCTACTGAAAGAGACAACGTCTTTAATCACTAACATCAGTATGCCATCTCATACACTTCAACTGTGATAACTCCAGTTCCACAATGATCAGGAAATGGTATCCAAGCTGCTGATAGGCAGTTTTTTTTTTTTTTTTTTTTTTTAGTAAAGTAAAAATAAAAGCAAACATGGCAGGGCTTGGTATCCTTTTACCGATCTCCAGATATTTTTCTTCAACAAAGGAACAGTCAATAATCATTTTTGTAACTTGGCATGAAGCAGACTAGGGGATTATTATCACCAGCACAAAAGCATTCAAGTTACCAGCTTAGCCTTTTTTGACATTCAAGACCACATAAGTAAAAAAATCTCCTCCCCTTCAAATAGGTTATAAGAATAATGGACTTTCACAACCACAGAGCTAAGTGCTTGTTGAAAACAGAATAAGGTGCTGAACAATTTAATATCAAACAAAAAACAGGTTGTTCATGTTTAAATGTAGGTGCTCTTGCTATTCTGAGAAAAATAACCCTGACAACAGTAACCATGTCTGGTCTGTGTCCGAGAGGTAGACTGATGTAAACTGTGCTCCTTATGAAGTCTACAGCCGCAAACCATCTCTTTTTTAATGTACAAACTCAACAGTGAAAACAGTTGTGTGTCTATTGAATAAGAAGAAATCTGTTTTCACCAAATCAACAGAGCTTCATTTAAAAATAAAACAAATAAACAAAAAAAAAAAAAAACACTTCATAAAGGATTACATTCTTCAGAGAGCCGTTGTCTTTTTAAATTAAATCCGGCATGTTATTACTTTTTTTCCCCCTCTCAATAATTTCATAAATGTAAATTTAAAAATATATTAATATTTTAATCTCCTACTTTGTGGGCAAAAAGTGATTGAACACAAATTTCCTGTGCCTTGTTGCTGAAAATTAAAATAATCTCTTATTGCATTCTCGTTTCAGAGGAAGGGGGGAGGAGGGCGGGATGTTAATAAAGCACACCAGGAGGGTGGCATTCCTGCGAGGGAAAGGATATGACAAGAGCCAGAAAACGTGATCAAAGACGGGGAATAAAAAGAAATCAAGCACTGTAATTTGCACACATTTAAACCCAGATTCCGATCAGAGAGAATAATTAGAGTTTGTTCATTTTCAGCTTTGTTTATGTGGCATCCTCCCTTCAAAGGCGTTACCTGGGGATACAGCTAGAGAATGCTCCAGGGATCTGGAACACGGAAGCAGGAGTCATATTATAAGCTGAAATAAACCAACTAATACAATGCTACAGTTATTGGAACACTGGAAGAGTTTACTACCTTTTCTTTACATTCAACTTGATTTCATGTTTACAGTACAGCAAGAAATGTTACAAATCCAGTTCTTTATAGATGATAGACTGTCTTGCACCTTCAAAAACATTAATTTCCATTTCAAGTTCTTCCAGTTTCAGCACATATGCTCACCTCCATTTGATCTCTCTCCGGGGTATTATTTCTATCCCTCCTAATGTATCATCAGAAGCTGAAGCAAAACATTCTTGATAAAAAAATTTAAATAAAAGGGAAGAGATTCTTAAGAGCCCTATATTTATAAATTTATGATTCCTTCTAGAATATAGAGTATATATATATATATATATATATATATATATATATATATATAGATATATATATATATATATATATACATCTATATATCCATAGACATTATGTGTTGGGTGAGTCCCACAATAGTTTATTATTATTATTATTATTTATTATTATTATTATTATTATTAATTACAAAAATTTGACGACGTTACACGTGTATATTTCACTTTATGATGTATCTGTTAGAAAGCATATCAGAATTATAAAATCATATTTCAAAAGAGATTTGTCAAATAATTTGTAATACAATCTGGATAAATTATTAAGCAGTGGTTTATGCTGTAGGTCCTCAACTCAATTTCTGCGCTTTAATCTCCTTGAGAAAGGCAATCTACCATTACATAGTTTAATAGGAAATTTTCCAGAATTGAGGTGGGGAGGTTGCCAGTATTTCAGAATGAATTTCACCAGCAGCAGCTTTACATTACAATTTGCTTCCAGCTTAGTGCTATAGATTCTCTTACTACTGCACTTGCACTTGTAGCAATTGGTAAAGTTTTAACACATTATTATTATTATTATTATTATTATTATTATTATTATTATTATTATTATTATTATTTATTGTCACAGTTGTCCACTATTACAAATAAGTGAAGTTCATTATTTTTTATGCTATGTATGCAAATGTTTATAAAAGCATTTCAATGTCACTGTTCATTACATTTGTAAAGCATCCAGTTTGTTTTTGCATCTTATTCAACCTTATTAACAAAAGAGGTTTTCATCATTCAACAGACAGATTTGCCAGTAATGACTGCAATCTTCCCAAAGGATGTTTGATGGTTTATATAAATGAAACGCAAAGAAAAAAAGAGTTTTCACAACAGCACTTCCCCTGCGACACAGCCGACTGGATGATAACAATGACAAGACCACATCCAAAGAGAGAATGATCACAGGGTTTCACATCAATTGAAGGCATAATTGAAAAATTACTTTCTTGAAAGATCAGAATATGTAACAATTATACCTAACTAATGAAGTGTAAGTCTAGCGGTATTGACCAAGGGTAGAAAAAGGTTGTACTCATTGATCCGAGTGTGGAGAGGCTGAAACAGTTAATGAAACTAATTTCCTTTGTTTGATGCATGCTGCACACATCTATTGATTCACAACACACTATAGACATAGCCATCTATTAACCTGGTTACCAGATGGGTCATTTTGTTTCACTGCATTTTCAAAAAAAAATTCTATTGCACTGCATCATTCTTAATTTTGTTGATATAGTGTTTTGGGTTTTTTTTTTGTAGCAATATCACTGTGGTCATTATTGGGCTAAATATGATTTGAAAGCAGGCTTTTGCAGACCATATTCTGAAGAAACTTTATTTAGCCAAAAGGGAAAAGAAACAGGAACCAGCACCTTATAAAACAAAGGCGTGATTAAACTTGCTTGCTATTGTGTGAAGTAACTATGCTAAATTAATTTTGCCTGGACCAAAATTTATAGCCCTGCAGAATAAAAAACAATCAACTGCTTTTCAACAGAAGCATGTAGTTATTTTAGTTGTGCTGCAGCAGCTGTCTGCCAAGCTGCTAACAGCTAATCCATTTTTTATTTATGTCGCCTTCCAGCTTTCAGTTGTCAATATTAGGTTTGCAAAGATCCTCTTGGGCTGGAGTTCGGTACTGTGCAAACAACGCTGTGCTCACGAGAACAGCCGACACTACGAAGCAGCGGGATAGAACGTCGGCTTGCCTTGGCCTTTAAAACAACCAAGCAGTGAACGGGCATCTACCCAATATAAAATAACTAACCTGCTCAGAAACAGTTTGCCAGTAAGCTTTGCACATGGTGATGGCGCATTGTATTGCATTCATACTGTCCAAACAAGGGAGCTGACTGGTATTGCCGGCTCTAAAAAGTACTCAGTTGGAGACGTGTTGAAACATTCTGATAACAGCTCAAAATAACAGCACTGACACGGTGTGCTCTTTACTGTCCGTATCGCTATTTAAATCAACATCCAGTTCCTCCCAGGGAAATCTGAATGGGTCAGTTCTTCTCAAGTCACAGAAACACTTCTTTCATATACCCAGCTTGGCACCATGCAAAATGCATTTCCTGCACTAGGAAAAAAATATAATTAAAAGAAATATAATAAGGCTGATATTAAATATTTTACAGTTTTACTAACATATGTTAGACAGTGCTCTATTATTTAAAGCAGTGCAAATAAAATTAAGGGGAATGTCAGTCAGAACATACCCAAAGGCACTAGCGTCAAATGCTATTGCTTGTGCTGTGGCAGAAACCTGCTACGGAATCACATCACTTGTTTGTTGCAGATTAATTCCCTAGTAGGTTTCCTTAGAGTTTCTCTGAAGATAAGAATAATAATTACCAGTTCTCAGTACCGTCAACCTTGGGAATCCATTGCGACTCATTTCTATTTCCAGTAATGTTGCTTAATATATCACCAGGTCAGACGTCTGCTGCCGAACTTTACTCAACAAGCATTAAGCTTACCAGTAAATGAATCCACTTACATTATGCATTTACTCGCATGCTGTATCAATACAGGCCTCTGTAATAAAATAGTACAGTAATTTTACCACTGAACACTCTCAGGTTCCAATAAACTTCAGGTCATTGCTGCAATTATATTCTACATAGTTACAGACAGTATTCCAGGATTCTGATTGGGCACCCTTATGCTTGTTGCTTATCCTTGGACGCAAAAGTGTACTTGAGTTGACATTTAGCACTCAGTGACTAGACTAAATTCACTGACACAATGAAAATGAAAACAGAAATTGTGTATTTAAGCACAGTGGGCAATGCAAGCAATGAAGAACAGCATCATGGGTGAATTTAGTTAGTGAATGGTAGTAAACTGAAGTATCTACAAGGTTAAACTTTATCCCGATTCACAAAAGGGTTAATATAAATATTTAAAGTGTGCTACAGTATTTAAAGAGAGTGTTAGGAAATACAAATTGAATATACTATGATTAAAGAAAACAGTCTTCATAAAGCAGTCTTTAAATAAAATGTGAGTCTTTAACTCCTATTTTTTTTAAAAGACAAAATTCCATGGAAAACACTTTCAGAGTGCTTTAAAAACCATGAATAGCAGAACTTGGTTTAATTTTCTAATTTTTAAAAAAATATTTAAAAAAAATCAGTAGTTTTTTTTCTTAAAAAAAAAATAAGTTAATGAAAGACTAAAGAGTAAATGCTTTGACAATTTAGTCCTTAAGAGTCAACCAAAAAAGTGAAATGAAATGTTATTATTGTTCCCTATATTAGGCCTTGTAGTTTCCTTAGAGGCACATAAGAGGTCCCACAGGGATTTTGTAGTTCAATACCTTTCAGTATAGTTAAATCAATCTGGATGCCACCCCATCCATAACACTGCAAAATGCAAACTTTTTTTGAAAAAAAAAAAAAAAAAAAAGGTCACAGAAATAACAAATGCTAGTGTCAGGGGCAAACAAAAAAATAGGACTCCTGGTGTAATAGACTTAAAGAGAAAACTGCAGAGTTTAGTCCCATGACAAAAGACACAAGCGTGATCTAAAAGTGATTCAGAACAGGCACAGGGTTTAAAGCACATGGGACCACAGCAGCAGAAACATTCTAAGCTTACTTGTTTATAGAAACAAAATAAAAATTACCTCCACCAATAAGAAAATCAATCATTCTTGATGCAAGACCTCTTGTGGCTTGCCTGAGGGGGATAGTGTCATAAAAATGCTGGGTCCAATCTGTATCACAAACCTTCAGTCTCGGATCAGACCTTAATGTTTCAGAATGAAAGCCACAGTTGATAAAGTGCCCTGTCACACTGCAAAGTGCCTACAACAGGCACCCCACTCAAGTCCCATAAGCTTTGGAACTGATGAACAGCCACGCCAGTTGAGATACCAAGTCCGCCCTGTCAGTGCATTTTTTCATATAAATATATTACGTAAAATTTATATATATATATATATATATATATATATAGATACACACACACACACTACACTTGACTGAGAGGCAAATCATTATTTTTTTTACTTTGTTTTTTTATTAGCATGTTGAACCCAGAGTCATGTCAATGTTAAATATGAATTTCACAGATCACTTAGGCCCGGCTGATGTTGTCCCTGAACAGCATATCATTATGCTAAACCAGGTACAGTGCATCTCTCTCCTGTCAGAGAATTAAAAGAGTCTCTGCTGTACATCATCTCAACAATACAGCAGTGCTTTGACCCTACGCAGCTGACAATGCGGGTTTGCATTCAGATATTGCGAGACAAGCATACATGTCACATCTCCCAATTTCATCAGAACAATAGCCAATCTCTTGTGATTCCCCAGCAGCGAGGCAGAGGCATCTGCTCCAGCTATTACTCTATCTCTACGCTACTGTTACTGCAGCACAACTTTTCAGAATCACAATGCCCTTTCTTCACTTCCCAGTATCAATTGAGCTTCTACGGGTATCACGTTATTTCCCAGTATTGCAGCACTAATCAAGAGACTATCAATAGCATATTTGCAGCTTAGCCTTTGGATTTTACATCTTTGTCATTTCTGCCAATGAACCCTATCAGATCGAGATTGGTTACAAAATACACTGAATGGACGGTTACTTTTGGGCTAGCTAGCTCTACAAATGCTTTTTGTGTGTGTGTCGTGTGTGTGTGTGTGTGTTGTGTGTGTGTGTGTGTGTGTGTGTGTGTGTGTGTGTGTGTGTGTGTTTATATCACATGGTGCCACTGGCACCACAGCCCAGCCTCTTGCTGATATTATTCCACATAATGAAGTGTTTACGGAGCCGGCACCAATGACCGCCCTAACCCTGTCGTCGAATTCTTGCACCACCTGATCTACTAGAATAATCTAATTGTGCAACTCTTAAGGATGCACAATATTACTGGAGAGTAATGCTTGTTTTAAATCATTTTTGACATGATTGGCAGAAAATGTATTATATAATGCATATATTTAACAATCACTTATAACTGATATGTCTTGCTGAGATTGGGATAAAACAATATAAATATAGCTCACTTCTTGGGAATAAAACCTGTTCTTTGCTTTATTGTCTTAAACCCAAACAACTACAAAAAGATACATTTTCATTCATGGGCACAGCGGAGTATTGCTGTATGTGGTGGGCTTGGTTTATTTCCGAATGTTTCTTTCTGTTTTGAAAATGGCTACATTGTGTTATTATAGTTTGTTTATTTTAAATACTGTTGGGAAACTGGAGGAAGATAATGAAAGGCTTTGAGCAACAGTGCTGAAACTAAAACCGAGACACCCCTAGAACAAGAGAGATGAATGCATAACCATGGTGGATTAGAAAATGCCAGCCTTTTTTTTCATTCAATATCTAACATTTGGAGAAAAAGGACCATTTTCATGCCTTTAAATTGCTTCCCTGTAACTGCAGCCGTCTCCAGTTATTCAGCACTGCATTTGTTTATCTAATCACCCTTAACCTAGCTATTTAATTCAGCTACTGTCATCCCGCCCAGGCACTACGAGCAGCTTTCACAGTGCAGATACCAAACAAATTGCTAATGCTTTTCTAGAGGGTTTCTTGTCATTCTTCTGCAGTTATATAAAGAGTAATGATAATAATTATAAAACATACACTTGCCCTGGCTTCTCTTTGACCAAAGCATGACATTTATCACTTACCTAGACCGTGGTTTCAAATTTCTCTAGGTTCTTTTTTTCTCTAGGTTCTAAAAATTACACTGCTGCTTTTTTTTTTTTTTTTTTTTATAGTGTTACTTTTGTGATAAGGAATTTTGGTACCTGGGGAAACCAGAATGCCCAGTCATTGAATTTCAAAAGTATTTGTTCAGAAAGGGCTTACAGCAGACGAGTGGTCTTGTAAAGACTTGCAGGAGTCCAATCAATTGAGCTAAACGAGGTTTTGAAGCCAGCACATTCGGTGACCGTAAAGTGTGGTCTCCAACAGTAACTGGCCTTACTCTTTATTTTAACATGGCTAGCCAGCTGAATTTAGCATGAAGTGAAGCAGTGGGAGGACTCAGAAAGCAAGCTCAAACTATGATAACAGTAATGTAATGGGCTGAATGAAAGCTGCATAGCCTTTCCCAACGACAAAGGTGGCTGTAAGGGGAGGGGTTACTGATGGGTCTCGTTGTCGCATTAAATAAACACAGATTTAAAACAATGGCACATCATTCAATTGGGCCCCTGGAGTTTTGTATATTTTTTACAAAATGACTTGAATGCATGGTTTTATATTCTTAACCTTGGTACACAGCGGGCCTTGTGCTAACAATTCACACAATGATAGTATTTCAATCCACTGCGCTAAAATAATAACACTTGATCGCACCCTGCTAAAGCTCTCGTTTGCATACTTGAGTAATGAGATCGCCTCTACCCTTTTATGCCCGAATACATTCCCCAGTTATGTTTTCAATGGGGACAATAACAAATGATTTTTAGGACAAATTTTGGGGTCACAGTTTCAAACAAAAGAAAAGAAAAAAATAAATAATCTGTTTCAGCAAACAGTCACTTTAATTTGAATTATACAATTAATATGCCAGTTAGACTCAGCCAAAGGTCAGTGGTTTTAAAATCTGCAGCAGCAGCTTCAGAATGTGGGCTATTACTTTCATTTCACAAAAATGTAATTAGTACAGGATTAGGGAGGCTATAAGGGAAAACCAATTCCTACTTTTTGAAAGCATGCTTGTGATTTACATTCTTTTTATTTGATTAATGACTTTACAAGTCATAATTAAATGAAACATTTTATCTCTCTCTCTCTCAGCTCTTCTCTCTCTCTTTATTATTCAAAGAAAGGTCACTCATTACAGGAAAATAATTCCATCTAGGGTTTCTGTGATGTCACAAATTACGAGAGCAAAAGTCGAGTAATTTACAAACTGTCACAGAAACCCAAGATGAAATCGTTTTCCTGTAACGCACTGAAGAGGCCCGTCTATTATTTTGTATAATACATGGATACCCTTGTGATGCTAATATTAAAGAAGACGAGGTTCAGCAGTACAATTTGGGATTTTTTTTTTTTTAAATGTAGTGTTTCAGTGCTGTACAGATGTTCTATGTCGTTATCCGTTTAGTTTCTCTGAGATCCGAATGTGCCAGCTTTACTTTTTTTTTTTTTTTTTTTTTTTACAAATCCTCTCATTTACAACTAGTAATGACTTGTTTAAAAAAAGACAGGGTACCTACAAACCAACTCACTAACTTTCTGTAATCTGTAAATAAAAAATCAAACTTTCACTACCAGGACCTCCTGCAGCTTCACAGTTTCAAGTTCATACAAAAAGGAGATCTCGTTAATAAGTGAAAAACTACAGTGATGACAACATTAATAGTGTTTTTTTTTTTTTTTCTAATGGCTCAGGATGCAAATCCACCAATGGTTACTTACTTTAATATGGTTTATTGAATTAACAGATGAACATGCCCGTAAATGATTACATTATTTGAATTTGGCCGATGACCTTGCCCATTGGAGCTACTCTGGCAAAACTCTAACAATTAAATATATGAAATAGGTGACTAAACAAACACCGAATGATAAGGGCCATAGACGAAAGAGTAATTACATGGTTCCATGATTACATATTTGATTAGGGGATTGTTTATCCTTTCAGAAATACAACAAAGTTTCCAATGAAATATATTTCTGGAGTATATACTAGCTAGTAAATGCATGTAACTTAAAAACTAGAGGTTGAAGTTTGATCCAAGTTCCTTGTACTAACTGGTTCTTTTTTCATTTTTCAGTTTTTGAAAACCGAACAACGAACCAGTTTGTTTGTTGTTTTTTGTCGTTCAGTTTTTGAATAAAGAAATGAACAATGAACTGGTTCTTTTTTCATTTTTCACTTTAACTCTCAAATAATGGAAAAACAAACTGGTTACAACTGAAATGACAAATCCCATTGGGATGTGTCAGGCATTTAGAAATGGTACTTGTGACTGAGGGAGTGGCAGCAGTGCATACTGCTCTTCAGCGGACAAGTAAGTGAGCAGGCGAGCATTGAACTAATGGTTCTTTCTTCAATTTTCGGTTTGAAGTTTTTGAACAAAAAAAGTTAACATTGAACCAGTTTGTTTTTTTGTTTTCCGATTTTCAAAAGCTGATTTACAATTATTTAAACACAATAATGTAATATAACACTTTAGTCAAAAAAGAAGAGTAAGAAATGTTTTTGACCATCTTTAAAATTAATAAGTTAGTTATTTTGTCTCACTTGTGATAAATGTGTCCCAGCTCACTAATAAAATTCACTTAAAAACGGTTGACATTGTTGCTCCCAAAAAAATGAATTAATTTGTTTAAGTTCAGCATTCATGTTGCATTGCCGTGCAACAGCTTGAGTGAGGGCTTACTTATTCATTTTTTTAAAAACTACATTCTGTATCAACTCAATGGCAGGGCTTTGCAAGAATTACAAAAAAGTGAGTATTGACAAAATATTCCATCATTTGCAAAAAGGTGAAAACTCTATATGGATGAGCTAATCAAATATCCATTTTGGGGGGAAAACATCTATTATTATTATTAATATGCCTTCTTTAAAATAGCAGGCTACACTATAAGAAAGCAAAAAGGTTATGTTTTTTTGGACGGATATAAAATAAATTAAATAAAAATATTGCTATTACTACTGCTGTGCTTAAATTTGCTTCTGCATCCGAAGCCACGACCTTTGCGGACCGCTTTGCCCCAGGGACCTTCACCAATCAGATCCAAACAGCCTTCTGTGAGCTCCACCTCCTGATCGAGACCTGCGAACTGACCACCAGCCGCTGACTGAGGCTTTGTAGGTGAACATCCCCACGATCGCGCTGTGCAATACGTACCCCCCTCTGAGATATGTGGACATCTTGATTTCCTGCAACAGCAGTTCCTGTCTGCAGTGTCAGCTAAAGGAGCTCCAGCCACAGCCCCAGAGACCTTCGCAGATGATTGGAGTGCTCAGTGCGCCCCAGAGGTTTGGTCAGCTGCTCCCACTGCCCAGGCTTCCGAATGGGGCGGGACCACAGCCGATTGGTCCCAAAATCTGCAGCAGCTAGAGCAGGACGCATCTGTCCTGAGGAATCAATAAAACAGCTGTTTGATATATAAAAAATAAAATAAAACTACTACAACTACTAATAATAATAATAGATGTCCTCAACCTCAAAAACCGAGGCTGCCATGTGTATTTGAAAAAATTCCATTGCTGAGTGTGGATAAGCACAAAATGTTTAAATCCCCAGCGTATGTATATTACACACATTGGGGTATGTAAACTTTTGATGACATCTGTCTCTCTCCCTCTCTCTCGAACAGAGAGATTCAGAGAGAGGTTAGTTCAAAAATAAAACATCACCTGTTGAAGTCTCTCTCCAAAAAAAAAAAAAAAAAAACAAGTTTTATTTTGTAGTGGAGTTGCAAAAAAAAAAAAAAAAAAAAAAAAAAAAAAAAAAAAAAAAAAAAAAAGTATAAAATACACACAAAAAAAAAAAAAGTACAATTTGCTGTGTCTTGTATACCAAGAAAATTAAACAACTTTACTCCATGCTGTTTTTGGCTTAAACACACACTCATAAAACAAATAGCTGGGAAGAAAAGTGTGCAAAAAAAGCAAAAACCTTAAAACTATATTGCTGTAATTAATTTTTTATTAATAATTAATACTATAGTATCTTTCTATATATATACTATATATATATATATATATTATATCATATATTTTTATATATATATATATATATATAGATAGTATTGTAGATAGTAAACCAATGGAGCCCCACTTTTCAGAGTTGTGCCCCTTTAAGAACGGACCCAGGACATAAGAATGGATTTTTGAAGAGGCTTATGCGTGTTTGTAATAAAACACAAAATGAAACTCAAAAAACAGAAACAAAACCCCTAGCTCTCTCCTGGAGCTCAACGAAACATTAATATGTCTCTGACTACTACGCAGTGCTTGGCTAAGCCGTTTACCTGCAGCACAAAAACTTAAACTCACGCTGGCTTCACTCAGCACTTCACCTTCAATACAACTGGACGGACAGTGCCAAGGGACACGGGACGGACACACACACACACAAACACACACACACACACCACACACAACACACACACACAACACACACACACACACACACACACACACAACACACACACCACACACACACACACACACACACACCACACACACACACACACACCACACACAACACAACAGTGGCTCTTCACTCAGAAGCCCTGATCAGTCTGACTGCCTCTCTTAAATACCCTGCACCTGGCTGTAATTTGCAATTACCATCAGGTGCAGGGGATTAACTAAACAATAAAAACAATTAACAATTACAAAAACCCTTAGCCCAATTCACCCAACAGTGCATTCTCACCAACAGTTTTTAGCAGGGAGGAATTTTAACCCCCCTCCCTGCTATCTTACAATATAATAATATATAATATATATATATATATATATGAATATATATATATATATATAAAAAAAAAAAAAAAAATTATATATATAGTATGATAATTCTTACAATATAAGAAGTCACAATTTTCTAATGTAAGTAAGATCATTCAATGCCGTCTCCGGCACCAGTTTTGCTAAGCCGAGGTTTAAGAACATAAGAACATAAGAAAGTTTACAAACGAGAGGAGGCCATTCAGCCCATCTTGCTTGTTTGGTTGTTAGTCACTTATTGATCCCAGAATCTCATCAGCAAGCTTCTTGAAGGATCCCAGGGTGTCAGCTTCAACAACATTACTGGGGAGTTTGAATTCCAGGACCTCACAATTCTCTGTAAAAAAAGTGCCTCCTATTTTCTGTTCTGAATGCCCCTTTGTCTAATCTCCATTTGTGACCCCTGGTCCTTGTTTCACAGACAGCTGTGCATGTGTTTATTCATATACAGCATGTGGCTACTCAGGGAGTTTTTCGGGTTTAACCAGAATGCACAAAAAAGCATTCGGGGGAAGAAATCGGGTTAAATTGGGTACCCTAAAATCAGATGCCTCACATAATGAGATAAAAAAAAAAAAAAAAAAATGTACGTTTAACGGTATCAGCCATTGCTCATTGAAAAAATATAAATACAGCTAAATGACAGATGGTGATTGAAGGTTATAGAAGTGTGTGGACATGTTAGCCAATGGCAACACAGTAGCGCTTGTAACGGATGACATAAGGTTTGAAAATATATGAATCAGGCTCTAGAGGCTAAAGGGAAGCCCCCTATTATTTTAAAGTGAAAAGACTTTTTTTTTTTTTTTATTTTACAAAATGACACATAGTCTACCACCGCAGCCTCTAATGATGAGCAGTATAAAATACTGGCTCTATTTTATACTTGTAAGCTACTGTTTTGTTATCCAAACCCATATTTATATTTTATAAGCAAAAGATAAATTCCCTTAGAAATTCTCTCATAAAAAGCAAATGGCAGATATCAGGACATGGGGCCTGGAATTTGATGTTAACAAGGCCTCCTCCACACACCTGCATAGCAACCACTGATTCAGAGGTCACTTGGGGAAGTCAAAAATTGACAGTGAGCGTGAATGATGTAATTGATGATGATGTCACCATGTGGGAGTTCAAGGCCTTGCTTGGAAGATGACAAGTAGGTGAAACAAGCAGGGGTTGTGACACTAGCACTTCCTGTCTGATTATTAGGCATTCATTAAGTGCTAATGCGCTTGAACCCTGACCCTTGGCAAGATTTACATGTAAAATGCCTGTTTTTCCATCTCTCCAAAATTTCCCCAAGGTTATTTGCCTTAGGCAATTCTTGCTGCTAATTAAAGCTGAAGCTTGGAATTAGACAGGTCATTACATTTCGATAGGATAAATCGGGCTATTACAATACACAGGCACACCAATACCCCATTTGGAGAGCCACTCAATGAAAATACAACATGTCAGTCTGCTCATTTGTACTGAATTAGCAAGCGAAACAAAAGGTGAGTTTGTGTGTGTAATTAAACTGGACACATTAGGTAACTGGTAACCTGTAGAGGAAGTTCAGCCTGAGGCAACAGAATAGACTACAGCACAAAGTAGAGTACCTAGTACAGTATATCTCGATGCAGAATAACCAGCATTAATTAAATCTCCCATTGTGGCATGCTCTATTGAAACTAACAAACTGTTTATTTGTGGGCAGTCTCTGAGCAAGACTGAGTCTGGTGAAAATTTGTGCAATGGGGCAGGTGTGCATTGGTAATTTCGTTAAACCCTGAGATGCTGAGTTTGTCAAAGATTTGCATTCGCAATCTCAAACAATCTCAGAATACAGATTCCATGCTAAGGCTTTCTCAGAGATTCCAATGTAAAATATGCTGATGTGACATTAGAATGAGCGCAGAAAGATTAGCAAATGCTGATTAAAAGGACACATCGAGGGCGCTTAACAGATTCAGAGGGTAGCAAATTATTCCTTTAAATATACAGAGAACTTGTGGTTAATTTTAGCATGTTCAGCTGAACCAGGATTCTCATACAAGCGCTGGAAAATGAACTGCAAGAGAACAAAGGCAATGTCATTATGTCCCAATAGTTATTAGTCCATTCTAAAGGAACCAAGCTGGAACGTTCAACAAATCCATAGATTGACTAGATTAGAATCTCATTTACTGTCCAGATTTAGTTATTCATCCAGTCCAGAAAAACTACTGTGTGCCAGCAGTGATAGACACAGCCCTCACAACCCTCTTCGAATATCAGCCAATAAATGGCAATAAGTACAATCTGTATTAATGAATTACTTTATCTAGAAAACTGTAACAATCTGCACAGCTAGGTTGTGGTTTGGTTTATTGAATTAACCTTTCACCACACAGTTACTAATATGCAATCTACAGCATTGATAATATCCACATGAAACAATAAGAATACTAGAATACATCCAGACAAATCACTATTCCACCACAATGCCAGAGGACTACTAGAAATGAGACTTCTTAAAAAGGCCATCAACGTATCAAGCTGGAAAATAAATCTAATTTCGCAATGTAGCTCCAAAATCTGAACACTTATCACTTATCCAACAGCGCGATCCTGTAAAACAGGACACTACAGTATATTGTATTCAGTCATACTTCACTGTCCCATCGTATGGGACAGCATGGTAAGAAAAGAGAAAAACAATTTTGCCAAGTTCTTGTAAATGGAAAGATGCACGCAGGGTGATGAAGAAAACGGTCTCAGCCCCTAAGGCTTTTAGCTGAACAGCCACGGTAGCAGCTGTGTGCAACCATTCAAAATGCTTTTTTTTGTTAAATGGATTTGGAAAATCACAACCGCTGTCAACCCCACAGCGCCTTGCACGGACCGCAGTCCTCTTTCCAGAGCGCAGAGTCATGCCTGGGAAGATTAATAGGGAACCAGTGAACCAGCCGCCTCCTCCTACACTGTAGATGAAAAGAAAACAAGTTAAAAAAAAACTAATTGCTGGCCACTTCATTTGAGGATTTGAGGATTTCTGAAATAAGGTTATGTCAAATTTACTTTAGAGTAGCAAGCAGTTCTTTAACATCAGAGCGAATGGCTCAAGGAAGCGGACTGTAATTTGTAACACCATTCTGTACTGGTCAAGTACAAGTTATTTTAGTATAAAAAGAGCCGATTAGTTAGAAAATACAGCATAAACTATTGTGGCTTTGGTTATATCTTCATGTTATGTTAAGGTCAAAAATCTATATTTTATGTTGACTTCTAGCTTTATTTTAGTATACAGTTACTGCTGTACTTTACAGTCGAATTTACGTCAGTGGCCACAAACAACCCCCAATGTTCCAGTGGTTCTATGATCCATCTCGTTCAAGGACAGATATTTGTCATTAGTAGTCAGAATGGATAAGCAGCAGTAACAACTCTGAACAGTGAATTCAAGGTCTAATATGTATTCTGTAGGCAAGGTGAAGCAGAAGTTCCTGAATCACATGAATACTTGTTTACAAACACCGACACTTTATAACAGGAGCCAGTGGCAGGAAAAAAGAAAACTGGTATCCTGGTGAATACCCAAGGTCAGAATCCTTCACAATATCTCATTGTCGGGCACATATTTATAGACTTAATATATGTGAATAATACTCTGGCTCTTTACAATAGCTGCATTTTTTCAACTTACTACAAACGGCTTAATTTTTTTCCCTCACGAGAAACGTTGCCCTTATTATGCCAATAAGACAAAAACCAACATATTCGATTTCAAAAGTAAGTAAAAGGCTACTGGCCTGTGAGATCTGTGATAATTCCTCAGTGGCCTAATGGAGAATTGGCATTCTTTAACAAATTATGACAGCAATATTTTGTAGAGAAAACTATAATACCAGAAGTATAGATTAATACATAGAGATGGGTCTCTTCCAGTTAATTCTGCGCATAATGCATTTTATTCTCCTCTCTCACAATCAGTTCACTGTCTGCTCGATACACTCAGGAATAAAACTTCATTCTGTTAAAATTGCAATTTTTATTTCCATAATTGCTTATGGTCAGCTTCTTGGTATTAAAATATAGAATAGTGACGAACAGAAGTTTTGCTCTATTCTGAAGACATTTCTGACACTCCAGTACAATAATCATCATCCAGTTGTTTCTGGTGTTTGACAGTCAGTGGCTTGTCACAGGCAATATTAAAACGTCTCAAAAGCTCAGTTCTTTCAGGTTCTGCTCTGCTGGACACAAGACAGAATTAGTCATAACCATCTTTCACATAACGTTAAACTTATTCAACCTGAGGAGGTGTCACCTGGATGTGATCAGCAGCTGGGTTTAGAATTATGAATTCTACACTGTGAAAAGCACAGTATTGTATCAGAAATGATTGTACTTCATTCAACAATACTGTCCCGAGACTTGAATGATAAAATACATTTTTACACATGTGTAAAATTGGTCCACTAACACCATTGATCTGCCATTCATTAAAAATGAAACATTCCCTTCTGACCCAGTAGCAGAAATATTCACATACAATTCTTCTAGGCTATGAATCACTCATTTCCTTCCATAGGCTTCATGAGATAAACACCTTTCATTCACAGCAGATTCTGCTCTTGTGTGTCTTGCACAATTATTCTTATGCTTGAGAGTCTTGTGGATTCATTTATGTGCATTTCTGATTAAGGCCAATTGCACGTAGACAACAGACTGCCCCTGGCTGATCAAAATGAGTACACTTACTATTAGGTATATTATAGGTTTATATGGTCAGTATTCGGCTTTGTAAAATTGGAAAAATAAAATAAAAATTATGGCCAGTATGTACCCAAAGTTCATATAACTGGCAGCAGTAATGCAACCATTATTGTTGGCATTTGGAGAGAACAGGTGAGGAATAGAAGATGCCAACTTCTTAACAAGCTTGCCCACCAGCGATCTACTTTATGCTTGAGAGAGAGAACCAACCAACCAACTGTACAGGACTGCTTGAACAGAAATCCTTCCAAACACATTTAAAGCCATCTCTCAATTTACCTCTCCTTTGAAGGAAAATGAAAGCAAGCTCTAATCTAGAAGTCTCATCTCTGGGCAATGTCCAGGAGCAGGTACACGGGTCTAGGTATATTCTTTGGTTTTCCTGTAGTTTTGTTATACATCTCTTGATCAATGTTTTTGTGAGAAAAAAAAAAAACTTGCTAAACACAGGGGAGTATGTTATAGAGATGAAAACAAAAGCTGCTGTAAACATCACTTCATTTAGAAATACATCATATTGAACACCAAAAAACAACTCAAAAACATGTTGCCGAAACAATGAATCACGATCACAAGTGCTGAAGGTGCAAAGGCTGAGCTTGATCCCACAGATCTGCTTTACACTGAACAGCCAAAGTCAAATTTTATTCACTTGTGTATACTTGGAATAAATTAGGTCACACTTGCTTGCAAAGACGTTGGGTTAAAGCCAACAATAGGGCTTTTTAATTCACAGATATATGATAAAAGAACAGATCTGCCTGATTATCAAGGCTAATTTGATCCTCTGTTGTGTTGAATCACTGAAATAAAACAAATGCAGGTCTTGTCACTGGGTTTAGTAGCATATGCTTGGGTTACAACACTATGGATGCATGTTTAGAATCATTCATGTCATATTTATTTGCAATTCCTGAAAAGACCACTAAAAGTTTAAATTGTTAATTATTGCTTCTTTAAATGGTATCAGTTTCAGGTTCCTGCTATTCTTGTGCCAAAAAGATTACATCAGTTTTGAAATGCACACACACCCTTTAAATCACAGCAATTACTTTATAGGACAGAAATATTCTGCTCCAATAATTCTCCATTCCTGTCAATGTTAAGTAAAAGATTATAATTAGAAGTTTGGATACATAAGAGTTTGGGTTGACGGGTACTCACTGTCACATGCTGTGATGAGGTCCCAAGTTAAGGTATCATATATGCAGTACACCTTTGTGTCAAAGTAATTACAGAATGCAGCACCAATGGATCATCAAATATTAAACTCATGGGATACCTTCCGTGGTACGATTTGTTAGAATTACTTATTCAGGAACATTGGGGGATGTTTTATACAGCTAGGCTTTCGTTAGCGACCTGAGACTAACAACGGATAACACAACTGTTACTTACCAAACAATGAAGCTACCGTTTTTTGGGCACTGCAGTTTGAGAAGTGATCAGCTGCATTTTCCCTCACCAGACAATAATGCATCCTAATCATTAAATTCAATTAGCACAGTAGTATTTAACTAAGCAACTGTGTTAGTCTACTATTATCAGTAGATCCAGAAAACACACTGTGCGACTCAATTTAAAAAACATTATGTCAGTTGACACCTCAGCTGAGCATTAAAAGCTAGTGGCAGTGTAAGTTGCAGTCTATAGCCATTGTTAAATTGTTTTGTTTTGGTTTTTTTTTGTTATGATCCAACCCCCTTTGCAGGGTTCAATAGTACATTTTATCATGGGTTTTATTTAAAGTATTTAACCTATGGTTAATTACATAATGGCTCAGGGGAGTGCTAGGAAAGACATTACACGCACACACACACACACATATACATATAAACTGGTGCTGTGGACCTGCTTTTCCATCCTGTTTAAGCTTGCATATCGAGGTCAGCTGGAAATCAGTGACGCCACCAAACTGATGCAAGGATACAGCCACAGCTCCAGGCCTCTGCCATATACTGTGATGAACAAAAACTCAGCAAGGTTTATACGGAAAAAAGCGAAACCAACAAATATCTATTTCCATAGATAGGTGCGCTTTTCAAAATTAGTTCATCCAGGCTATTACACCTTAGATACAGTACCTAAACCTGCGTGTAGGGTTTTTTTTCTCTCAAAAATGGCAATCTGCTCTATGTAACTTAGTGTCAGAAACACAGCATTTCTAATGCATGGGTTTACCCTGCAGTGGTATGCAACACAGACAGTGCTTCTTGTGAAAATGAAAAAATAAATACTGTTTCCAAATATTATACTGTAAACAATTTTATTACATTAGTCATGCATTCGAAGTATTTTGCTCACACAACCTAACATAAAAATAAATAAATAAAAAACTGATTAAATATGGGTTAATGAGAATGAAATACAGCATGGTAGCGAAATCACAGATGAAAACCATGGCTCCCATCCAGGTGTTCAGCTGGCAGAGCCATCAGGTAGAGTGGACCCCCCCGAACAACAGCTGTGTTTGCTGCTCTAATTAGTGTTACTTAGTTTCATCTAATTACATCTCAGAGGGTCTACAATGTTGGGATCACTCAGTATCTGGGTGGGCGACCCCAGAAAGTGCAGTCAGCAGGGGGCACTGTTCAGCCTGGGCAAGCGTGCAGCCAAATAGACATTAATACCTTCCTATTCTTCGGTACTGGCACCTGCTGCTGAGCACGGTGTTTGTGAGCCGATAAGGAACAGAAATAATTTCAACCAAAGGGAAGGCACAGACTTGTAATTACAGGTAGTTAGATACATGTGCTGGGAATTGGTAATATGTGTAATCCTCATGGCGAGTGTTATGTGTCATCACTAGCAAGTGTATTACTAGACTGAAATAAATCTGATTTTAGACTATAGGATTATCTATATATAGATATATATATATATATATATATATATATATATATATATATATATATATATATTCTATTCCTCCCTCTTTCGAATTGAGATCTTAATGTAGCAAGCATAACTCTCGAATTACAGTCGTAATGTCTCGTTTAGTTACAAGAGCCAATTTAAAGCGAAAGAAAAATTTCGCCAAAAAGCTTCTACATTCAAATTTTTTAAAAGTCAAAGTACAGCAACTGCATACGTTTTCAAAGTGTTTTGATTAAATTACGCTGACATTTGTGTGTAGTGTATTATATATATATATCATATATATATATATATATATATATATATATATATATATATATATATATATATATATACACACACACACACACACACACACACACACACACACACACACACACACACACACACACACTGTGAGAGATACTTTAGAGAGAGAGACAATGAAATGGAAACAGTCAATATGTGAATGCATACTGTACATGCATGCAACTGTTATACAAAGCTCTAGAAAAAATAGTATGATCAGGTGATAGGCAAAATGAATTCAAACCTTCACACTATGGGTTGTTGACCGGTCTAAAACCCTCTCCGCAGTAGCAGAAAAGCTTTTCACATTTTTCAGTAACATCTCCCACCCTATAATTGATTTAGAAATCCTGGACTGCTGCAAACTTTCATCTGGCATCTCAAAGAGTAGCCTCTGTGCCCATCAATCAGCCCACGTGCCCCACGGTCACTGCTGATCATTCCTTATATTGTTAACTGAAAGACCCCAGCTCCTTCAGACTGATGAGATGACTGGGAGAAGATTCAGTCCATTACAGCTCCAATACTCTCAAATTTATGGCCTTTAAAATATTGTTGATTCATGACAACATGAACGCGAATAGAAAATGTTCCAATTATACTATTTCTCTCACCTTATGGTACTCCCCCTTTACTGTCTACTGCACCCTTTTGAAAGATATTTCTTCAAGGCATCAGTCTATCAATAATTTCCTTTTTGTTTTGTGTTTAAACTAAGGGCCACCATTGACCAGCCATCTTGAACAATTATAAAATATGTGTTGGTACTGTAGTCGTACCTGGGTACGAATCACCTCAAGGGATCTGGGAGACTGGGAGAAAGGCTACCAGTACTTCTTGACATTACACTCTTGACATTTAAAAGAAGACCACATCTACTGAAAGAGACAACGTCTTTAATCACTAACATCAGTATGCCATCTCATACACTTCAACTGTGATAACTCCAGTTCCACAATGATCAGGAAATGGTATCCAAGCTGCTGATAGGCAGTTTTTTTTTTTTTTTTTTTTTTTTAGTAAGTAAAAATAAAAGCAAACATGGCAGGGCTTGGTATCCTTTTACCGATCTCCAGATATTTTTCTTCAACAAAGGAACAGTCAATAATCATTTTTGTAACTTGGCATGAAGCAGACTAGGGGATTATTATCACCAGCACAAAAGCATTCAAGTTACCAGCTTAGCCTTTTTTGACATTCAAGACCACATAAGTAAAAAAATCTCCTCCCCTTCAAATAGGTTATAAGAATAATGGACTTTCACAACCACAGAGCTAAGTGCTTGTTGAAAACAGAATAAGGTGCTGAACAATTTAATATCAAACAAAAAACAGGTTGTTCATGTTTAAATGTAGGTGCTCTTGCTATTCTGAGAAAAATAACCCTGACAACAGTAACCATGTCTGGTCTGTGTCCGAGAGGTAGACTGATGTAAACTGTGCTCCTTATGAAGTCTACAGCCGCAAACCATCTCTTTTTTAATGTACAAACTCAACAGTGAAAACAGTTGTGTGTCTATTGAATAAGAAGAAATCTGTTTTCACCAAATCAACAGAGCTTCATTTAAAAATAAAAACAAATAAACAAAAAAAAAAAAAAAAAACACTTCATAAAGGATTACATTCTTCAGAGAGCCGTTGTCTTTTTAAATTAAATCCGGCATGTTATTACTTTTTTTCCCCCTCTCAATAATTTCATAAATGTAAATTTAAAAATATATTAATATTTTAATCTCCTACTTTGTGGGCAAAAAGTGATTGAACACAAATTTCCTGTGCCTTGTTGCTGAAAATTAAAATAATCTCTTATTGCATTCTCGTTTCAGAGGAAGGGGGGAGGAGGGCGGGATGTTAATAAAGCACACCAGGAGGGTGGCATTCCTGCGAGGGAAAGGATATGACAAGAGCCAGAAAACGTGATCAAAGACGGGGAATAAAAAGAAATCAAGCACTGTAATTTGCACACATTTAAACCCAGATTCCGATCAGAGAGAATAATTAGAGTTTGTTCATTTTCAGCTTTGTTTATGTGGCATCCTCCCTTCAAAGGCGTTACCTGGGGATACAGCTAGAGAATGCTCCAGGGATCTGGAACACGGAAGCAGGAGTCATATTATAAGCTGAAATAAACCAACTAATACAATGCTACAGTTATTGGAACACTGGAAGAGTTTACTACCTTTTCTTTACATTCAACTTGATTTCATGTTTACAGTACAGCAAGAAATGTTACAAATCCAGTTCTTTATAGATGATAGACTGTCTTGCACCTTCAAAAACATTAATTTCCATTTCAAGTTCTTCCAGTTTCAGCACATATGCTCACCTCCATTTGATCTCTCTCCGGGGTATTATTTCTATCCCTCCTAATGTATCATCAGAAGCTGAAGCAAAACATTCTTGATAAAAAAATTTAAATAAAAGGGAAGAGATTCTTTGATAAAAATTGTATTTTTTTAAAAGGGGAGATTTCTATATTCATATATATATATATATATACATATATATATATATTACAATTATATCTTATATATTATATATATATATAATATATATAATACATATTATATAATCTGTAAATTACAACCACCTGGGAGTTCCATTATAAGTTATTATTATTATTATTATTATTATTATTATTATTATTATTATAAAATTTTAGTCTTCAGAAGTTAAACTGCTGCATGTGCACAATATAAAGTGAAATACTAGCATAGAAAGCATATCAGAATTATAAAATCATATTTCAAAAGAGATTTGTCAAATAATTTGTAATACAATCTGGATAAATTATTAAGCAGTGGTTTATGCTGTAGGTCCTCAACTCAATTTCTGCGCTTTAATCTCCTTGAGAAAGGCAATCTACCATTACATAGTTTAATAGGAAATTTTCCAGAATTGAGGTGGGGAGGTTGCCAGTATTTCAGAATGAATTTCACCAGCAGCAGCTTTACATTACAATTTGCTTCCAGCTTAGTGCTATAGATTCTCTTACTACTGCACTTGTAGCAATGCAGGTGGTAAAGTTTTAACACATTATTATTATTATTATTATTATTATTATTATTATTATTATTATTATTATTATTATTGTCAATCAACACCACTATTACAAATAAGTGAAGTTCATTATTTTTTATGCTATGTATGCAAATGTTTATAAAAGCATTTCAATGTCACTGTTCATTACATTTGTAAAGCATCCAGTTTGTTTTTGCATCTTATTCAACCTTATTAACAAAAGAGGTTTTCATCATTCAACAGACAGATTTGCCAGTAATGACTGCAATCTTCCCAAAGGATGTTTGATGGTTTATATAAATGAAACGCAAAGAAAAAAAGAGTTTTCACAACAGCACTTCCCCTGCGACACAGCCGACTGGATGATAACAATGACAAGACCACATCCAAAGAGAGAATGATCACAGGGTTTCACATCAATTGAAGGCATAATTGAAAAATTACTTTCTTGAAAGATCAGAATATGTAACAATTATACCTAACTAATGAAGTGTAAGTCTAGCGGTATTGACCAAGGGTAGAAAAAGGTTGTACTCATTGATCCGAGTGTGGAGAGGCTGAAACAGTTAATGAAACTAATTTCCTTTGTTTGATGCATGCTGCACACATCTATTGATTCACAACACACTATAGACATAGCCATCTATTAACCTGGTTACCAGATGGGTCATTTTGTTTCACTGCATTTTCAAAAAAAAATTCTATTGCACTGCATCATTCTTAATTTTGTTGATATAGTGTTTTGGGTTTTTTTTTTGTAGCAATATCACTGTGGTCATTATTGGGCTAAATATGATTTGAAAGCAGGCTTTTGCAGACCATATTCTGAAGAAACTTTATTTAGCCAAAAGGGAAAAGAAACAGGAACCAGCACCTTATAAAACAAAGGCGTGATTAAACTTGCTTGCTATTGTGTGAAGTAACTATGCTAAATTAATTTTGCCTGGACCAAAATTTATAGCCCTGCAGAATAAAAAACAATCAACTGCTTTTCAACAGAAGCATGTAGTTATTTTAGTTGTGCTGCAGCAGCTGTCTGCCAAGCTGCTAACAGCTAATCCATTTTTTATTTATGTCGCCTTCCAGCTTTCAGTTGTCAATATTAGGTTTGCAAAGATCCTCTTGGGCTGGAGTTCGGTACTGTGCAAACAACGCTGTGCTCACGAGAACAGCCGACACTACAAAGCAGCGGGATAGAACGTCGGCTTGCCTTGGCCTTTAAAACAACCAAGCAGTGAACGGGCATCTACCCAATATAAAATAACTAACCTGCTCAGAAACAGTTTGCCAGTAAGCTTTGCACATGGTGATGGCGCATTGTATTGCATTCATACTGTCCAAACAAGGGAGCTGACTGGTATTGCCGGCTCTAAAAAGTACTCAGTTGGAGACGTGTTGAAACATTCTGATAACAGCTCAAAATAACAGCACTGACACGGTGTGCTCTTTACTGTCCGTATCGCTATTTAAATCAACATCCAGTTCCTCCCAGGGAAATCTGAATGGGTCAGTTCTTCTCAAGTCACAGAAACACTTCTTTCATATACCCAGCTTGGCACCATGCAAAATGCATTTCCTGCACTAGGAAAAAAATATAATTAAAAGAAATATAATAAGGCTGATATTAAATATTTTACAGTTTTACTAACATATGTTAGACAGTGCTCTATTATTTAAAGCAGTGCAAATAAAATTAAGGGGAATGTCAGTCAGAACATACCCAAAGGCACTAGCGTCAAATGCTATTGCTTGTGCTGTGGCAGAAACCTGCTACGGAATCACATCACTTGTTTGTTGCAGATTAATTCCCTAGTAGGTTTCCTTAGAGTTTCTCTGAAGATAAGAATAATAATTACCAGTTCTCAGTACCGTCAACCTTGGGAATCCATTGCGACTCATTTCTATTTCCAGTAATGTTGCTTAATATATCACCAGGTCAGACGTCTGCTGCCGAACTTTACTCAACAAGCATTAAGCTTACCAGTAAATGAATCCACTTACATTATGCATTTACTCGCATGCTGTATCAATACAGGCCTCTGTAATAAAATAGTACAGTAATTTTACCACTGAACACTCTCAGGTTCCAATAAACTTCAGGTCATTGCTGCAATTATATTCTACATAGTTACAGACAGTATTCCAGGATTCTGATTGGGCACCCTTATGCTTGTTGCTTATCCTTGGACGCAAAAGTGTACTTGAGTTGACATTTAGCACTCAGTGACTAGACTAAATTCACTGACACAATGAAAATGAAAACAGAAATTGTGTATTTAAGCACAGTGGGCAATGCAAGCAATGAAGAACAGCATCATGGGTGAATTTAGTTAGTGAATGGTAGTAAACTGAAGTATCTACAAGGTTAAACTTTATCCCGATTCACAAAAGGGTTAATATAAATATTTAAAGTGTGCTACAGTATTTAAAGAGAGTGTTAGGAAATACAAATTGAATATACTATGATTAAAGAAAACAGTCTTCATAAAGCAGTCTTTAAATAAAATGTGAGTCTTTAACTCCTATTTTTTTTAAAAGACAAAATTCCATGGAAAACACTTTCAGAGTGCTTTAAAAACCATGAATAGCAGAACTTGGTTTAATTTTCTAATTTTTAAAAAAATATTTTAAAAAAATCAGTAGTTTTTTTTCTTAAAAAAAAAATAAGTTAATGAAAGACTAAAGAGTAAATGCTTTGACAATTTAGTCCTTAAGAGTCAACCAAAAAAGTGAAATGAAATGTTATTATTGTTCCCTATATTAGGCCTTGTAGTTTCCTTAGAGGCACATAAGAGGTCCCACAGGGATTTTGTAGTTCAATACCTTTCAGTATAGTTAAATCAATCTGGATGCCACCCCATCCATAACACTGCAAAATGCAAACTTTTTTTGAAAAAAAAAAAAAAAAAAAAAAGGTCACAGAAATAACAAATGCTAGTGTCAGGGGCAAACAAAAAAATAGGACTCCTGGTGTAATAGACTTAAAGAGAAAACTGCAGAGTTTAGTCCCATGACAAAAGACACAAGCGTGATCTAAAAGTGATTCAGAACAGGCACAGGGTTTAAAGCACATGGGACCACAGCAGCAGAAACATTCTAAGCTTACTTGTTTATAGAAACAAAATAAAAATTACCTCCACCAATAAGAAAATCAATCATTCTTGATGCAAGACCTCTTGTGGCTTGCCTGAGGGGGATAGTGTCATAAAAATGCTGGGTCCAATCTGTATCACAAACCTTCAGTCTCGGATCAGACCTTAATGTTTCAGAATGAAAGCCACAGTTGATAAAGTGCCCTGTCACACTGCATAAAAAATATATATATATATATATATATAATATATATATATACACACACACACCACACACACACACACTTGACTGAGAGGCAAATCATTATTTTTTTTACTTTGTTTTTTTATTAGCATGTTGAACCCAGAGTCATGTCAATGTTAAATATGAATTTCACAGATCACTTAGGCCCGGCTGATGTTGTCCCTGAACAGCATATCATTATGCTAAACCAGGTACAGTGCATCTCTCTCCTGTCAGAGAATTAAAAGAGTCTCTGCTGTACATCATCTCAACAATACAGCAGTGCTTTGACCCTACGCAGCTGACAATGCGGGTTTGCATTCAGATATTGCGAGACAAGCATACATGTCACATCTCCCAATTTCATCAGAACAATAGCCAATCTCTTGTGATTCCCCAGCAGCGAGGCAGAGGCATCTGCTCCAGCTATTACTCTATCTCTACGCTACTGTTACTGCAGCACAACTTTTCAGAATCACAATGCCCTTTCTTCACTTCCCAGTATCAATTGAGCTTCTACGGGTATCACGTTATTTCCCAGTATTGCAGCACTAATCAAGAGACTATCAATAGCATATTTGCAGCTTAGCCTTTGGATTTTACATCTTTGTCATTTCTGCCAATGAACCCTATCAGATCGAGATTGGTTACAAAATACACTGAAACACTCTTTTTGTGTGTGTGTGTGTGTGTGTGTGTGTGTGTGTGTGTGTGTGTGTGTGTGTGTGTGTGTGTGTGTGTGTTTCATGCTAATAATTGGTGTATTATATCACATGGGCCACTGGCACACAGCAGCTCTTGTGATATTATTAGATTAACACTTGAGTTTAAGGATGCACAATATTACTGGAGAGTAATGCTTGTTTTAAATCATTTTTGACATGATTGGCAGAAAATGTATTATATAATGCATATATTTAACAATCACTTATAACTGATATGTCTTGCTGAGATTGGGATAAAACAATATAAATATAGCTCACTTCTTGGGAATAAAACCTGTTCTTTGCTTTATTGTCTTAAACCCAAACAACTACAAAAAGATACATTTTCATTCATGGGCACAGCGGAGTATTGCTGTATGTGGTGGGCTTGGTTTATTTCCGAATGTTTCTTTCTGTTTTGAAAATGGCTACATTGTGTTATTATAGTTTGTTTATTTTAAATACTGTTGGGAAACTGGAGGAAGATAATGAAAGGCTTTGAGCAACAGTGCTGAAACTAAAACCGAGACACCCCTAGAACAAGAGAGATGAATGCATAACCATGGTGGATTAGAAAATGCCAGCCTTTTTTTTCATTCAATATCTAACATTTGGAGAAAAAGGACCATTTTCATGCCTTTAAATTGCTTCCCTGTAACTGCAGCCGTCTCCAGTTATTCAGCACTGCATTTGTTTATCTAATCACCCTTAACCTAGCTATTTAATTCAGCTACTGTCATCCCGCCCAGGCACTACGAGCAGCTTTCACAGTGCAGATACCAAACAAATTGCTAATGCTTTTCTAGAGGGTTTCTTGTCATTCTTCTGCAGTTATATAAAGAGTAATGATAATAATTATAAAACATACACTTGCCCTGGCTTCTCTTTGACCAAAGCATGACATTTATCACTTACCTAGACCGTGGTTTCAAATTTCTCTAGGTTCTAAAAATTATCACTGCTGCTTTTTTTTTTTTTTTTTTTTTTATAGTGTTACTTTTGTGATAAGGAATTTTGGTACCTGGGGAAACCAGAATGCCCAGTCATTGAATTTCAAAAGTATTTGTTCAGAAAGGGCTTACAGCAGACGAGTGGTCTTGTAAAGACTTGCAGGAGTCCAATCAATTGAGCTAAACGAGGTTTTGAAGCCAGCACATTCGGTGACCGTAAAGTGTGGTCTCCAACAGTAACTGGCCTTACTCTTTATTTTAACATGGCTAGCCAGCTGAATTTAGCATGAAGTGAAGCAGTGGGAGGACTCAGAAAGCAAGCTCAAACTATGATAACAGTAATGTAATGGGCTGAATGAAAGCTGCATAGCCTTTCCCAACGACAAAGGTGGCTGTAAGGGGAGGGGTTACTGATGGGTCTCGTTGTCGCATTAAATAAACACAGATTTAAAACAATGGCACATCATTCAATTGGGCCCCTGGAGTTTTGTATATTTTTTACAAAATGACTTGAATGCATGGTTTTATATTCTTAACCTTGGTACACAGCGGGCCTTGTGCTAACAATTCACACAATGATAGTATTTCAATCCACTGCGCTAAAATAATAACACTTGATCGCACCCTGCTAAAGCTCTCGTTTGCATACTTGAGTAATGAGATCGCCTCTACCCTTCTACTGTTCATTGTAAAAGTAAGTGGCTAAATCAATGGTAGCTTATATCACTACAGTATTGCTGTGGAGAAGCGATTCCCCACATAAAGCACCAAACTAGGGCAAAAAGATTCTAGCACTACCAGAAAGGATGACAGGGGGTGCTGTTTGTTTTTAATTCCTACTGCAAGAACTGAAGCATGTACAGGGGCTGCTTTTCCTAACATGCAGATTTTCAGTAATCTTGTTGGCCACGCTTACTATGTTTCCTTACTCTGCATCCCTCTCCTTCCACCTCCACAGCAACAGGGCAGAGATGTCAATTTTGCAGCCTCAACTGTATCTGCTATAGCGAGTTCAAACTACCCCATGACGTTTTGCTCTTGCTCCTCAACCTACAGAATGGACCACAGCTACCTCTATAAGGATGCAATGTGAGTTTAGTCTGCAAAGTCTGATAACTGAGCGATATAGTTTATTGTATTCAATTTTTCATGCAGTACAACGGACACTGCTGTGAGATGGCAAATGCATTTTAATAATAACTACTCAACCCCACAGTCTCCCTTGATTTTATACATTAATGTCGCCCCACATATTCCATACTATTAAAATCAAACCTCTTATCATATAAAATTGCTGGGTTTTTTTTCTTCTTCTTCACATCTTCCCCACAGGTATCAATTTTACCTTGAAACATAAGCTTGGGGGTAATATAAAAGGAAAATCAGACATACAAGTTGAAAATGCATTTTCATCTTCAGGCAGTATACAGTCTTTGCTCCAAATATGTTGCGTCTTACATCCCCCCCCCCAAGGAAGGAAACTTTGCTTAACATATCTTCATTATAACATATCTGCATTATAACATATTACCCTAGCTAGTAGCTCTTTTGTAAAGAGCTGTCTATAACCTTCACCTCTGTATATCTCTTTTGAAACTGCAGCCACACTTTACTGAAATGCCAGCAACAACCATGGCTTTAGGTATGCTTTTAAAAGAAATGTAAAACAAATAATAGGTTTAAAATATAGAACCAAAATATTACGGTAATGGTAGTTATAATAAATAGACAAACATGAGCAGTTAAACTTATTAAAATTAAGCTTATTTGGATATGTATGGGAATTGTATTTTACTTTATTTTTAAGAGATTAGTTTGTAACCAACAGGTCGGATAATTTTACCATGCTCGTCATATACAACATCCTTGCTCACGCTTTCCATTGTGCGACAAATACTTTAAGTGCTTTGTTTTTACTAAATTGATTAGCCGTATTGGGAAACACGAGGGACATGTTTACTTAATGCAGGGTCAGAGGCAGTTATATTTGGCAATTATAATTGTGTTCCTGTGGGTAGGAGTGATGTGACGTTTTCTGTACCAATAAAATAAACTGAACGACTGCAGGTTCTCATAAAACACAAGAAGCCGCTTTCGGGCAGAAGGACTTATGAAATACAACATTGGCTTTGTAAGGTGTGGAAATGTAATTAATAAAAATTGTAAACTGCTTAAAGGCAAAATAAATAGAATAGAATAACCCCCCCCCCCCCCCCCCCCACACACACACACACACACACACACACATATAGATAGATAGATAGAGACACAGGATTTCTTAAACTTGAACACATCCCCAAGAAAAAAAATCATAAAGGCAAATTAACGTATATTAAGCATAATAATCTCGAGTATTTCTAAGATGCATTAGAAAATGGTAACCTGTATATGTGAGGCTAATATTCATACCAGCACAGATGACGGCGTATAAATGACAATCGTAAATGTCAAATATGGGTTATGCAAAAATGAAGAGCGGAGTTTGCTGAACCGCCGCGCTGTAGCGAAACAGCGATGTTGTGAATATCCACTCATCACAAATACAAAGCCACTGCTACGGCTCTAGAACCCAAACAACAACAACAAAACAACAATTAACATTCGGGACTAATCGCGCTGCTCCCTGTGTTTAAGAATTAGTAGCTTATGGTCCGCTACTGTTTGAACCTGCAATCGGTAGACTGATTTTTTAACGCGAATTTATCACTAGCCAACCATCACTATATATGCATATCTTAAGTCAATCCGTTCTTTTGCATCTGAGTGCATACAATTGAAACTATTTTAAACTACCATGACACCTTCGATATTGTTTAGTTTACAATAGACTGCTTTTTTAAAACTTTACATTCAAGTATTAAGTGCAAATGTGAAATAGTTTACTGCACTGTAATCTGTGCTAAACTGTAATCTGTGCTAAAATGAACAACAATAGATCTTTAGGATTTAAAATATAAGCAGCATTAACCCTAACCCTAATACATTAAATAAAAAGTTAACAATCAAAGAGAAAAAAAAAAAAAATCAGTCTGACCCCCCCCCCGTGGCATCCACAAGCCTTATAGGATATAAAAGGGTTAGGCATGGCACTGGGAGATAAGACTGATAATGTCTTTGATTGTTAACTTTTTAAATGTGTGTGTGTACACACAGAAACTCCTCTGTAATACTAAAATAACCACTTGCATTTACCTCTATCCAATAGAAATGTTATTGGATCACAGTAAGCAGCACGATCAGATAGCTAGCCAGCGTTAAACTAAATATCCAAGTTCGTGATTTTTTTAGACTGATGTTAATATGTCACGTACCTTAAATCCTTTGCAGATAACTCAAAGGTCTGTAAAATTCCAGTGGACCAAAATTTAAATTCCCAGTTTCTATAGCCTTGATTCTTCACAAGCTGCTTCCACCTTCCACTCCATCTGTTCTGCAATTGATTCACCTAACCTGTTTTATCCTGCGCCATCGATTGCACCGGTTATCGATACACTGTGTGGACAAACAGCAGAGGCTGCCTGCTGTCTCACGCAGCCAATGGACACATAAAACACCGGTAAATACAGACCTTCGTCAGCAATCGGAAAATACAGACCTTCGTCAGCAATCGGAAAATACAGACCTTCGTCAGCAATCGGAAAAAAAAAAAAAAAAAAAAAAAAAAAAAACAACGAAAATGAAAAAGAAACCTATACATTAAATGAAACACGCACACAGACACACAGGTGATCTCAAATGCTGGCTGTATATTCAACTAAGGGCATTTTGCAAACACTGAACAACGACAATTACCGTGGGTATACATGCAAGTATAAAGATGTAATGGAATTTTACCGTGCCGTATTCTTTACTTCATTATATAGCAACCGGTCATTCTATTCTTGCATATGTCTTTATATTATATTAATATTTAGAATGCATTTCTTGTTTGGTTCATGTTCACAATGAATGCTCCAGCGTCTCTCTGTGTGTGTGTGTGTGTGTGTGTGTGTGTGTGTGTGTGTGTGTGTGTTTTGTTTTTTTCTTATCTATGAAGTCCTTGTATCCAGAATAAAAGTAATAAAAAAGGACAAAAGAATCACACAAAACAATATTGCACATACTCTTCGATAAGCATCATTTGTATAATTTGACCTGCTCAGTTTTGTCTCTCGTTTGTGCATTCTGTATCGATTGATTTATTTATTAGTAAATGAATAAATAGCACGTTGCTTCATAGCTGAAAGAAGTTTTCGTCAGCACTTATACCAAAAAGCTCACTCTGTAGAAGCAATGTGGCAGATCAACAGGAGGTCCGTGCCTTCCGGTGGATCATGCTTTAAAATATATTATTGTGGAGATGGCTTGCTCTGCTGTATATTACAGGTATATAGTATGCTTCTGCCTGACATGCAATTCACTATTATACCTTCCATAATAGTTTTAACATCAATGCCCAAATTCCTCTTATCAGTAATACAGAGAACAAAATACCGGTATGTATTGAATCTCAAAACGTTTTCCTAAATTGAAAAGCTAGGCGGCAGGAATTGCTATGGAATGGGGAGCAGCATGTCTTATATTGAAATGACAGGACTACTGCAGAACTCAGTCGGAGAGGAACTGTGCATCAGGCATCCCATAGCGCATAACACTATAGGCGAGGGGCTTATAGTCACTCATCTGTAAAGAGTAAGCAAATAGCAGATTTACTGAAACTCCCAATCCCAAAGTACAGAAAATACGGATAGATTAGTAGATCCAGAGAACATATAGAAAAAATCCCTATTGGGGTGCCATTCATTTTGGTAAAATTATGTTTAACCCTGTTAAAAAAAAAAAAAAATTACATCAGTAAAACATTTCTAAATGATGTTACCATGACTTTATTTATTTATGTATTTTAATTATTATTATTAATGATCAGGCCTTTTTTAAATTCAATTGTTTATCAACACTACCAGTTTCTATATCCAATTCGACTGTCACCTCATCACTGCAATCCACTTACTAACATAACCAGGCTTCAAACCAGTGAGAAAAAATAGACTTCAGAGTGGTAGTGATATTACTAGATGAGACTGGTGGGCATGTATTGGATATATGTGGATTCTGGGCTAAACATAGATGGTGTGTGTGTGTGTGTGTATGTATGTATGTATGTATGTATGTATGTATATATATATATATATATATATAGAGAGAGAGAGAGAGAGAGAGAGAGAGAGAGAGAGAGAGAGAGAGAGAGAGAGAGATATTAAAAAACATAACTTAGAAAATACCAGCTTCTTACTCTTCTAGCTGTCTACAGGAGTTCACGCTTATTTTTGCTGGTCACCGGCTGTTAACATTTTGACACCTCCCTAGCAGCGGATTGATCTTCTTCGTTGACACAACAATGCACTTAGCTATATGCCTATAGAGATTTTGTTTTTATTATGCTTATGCTAAGCATTCATGTCCAATTCTTGCACTTTTTATTTACTCAAGGGTGCAGATTAGGTCATCTGTTAAAACTTGGCTGATCCCGCTGCAAAGGTTAGGGGTTTATCTGTTTTGAATTCTTGCAGGTATCCAACATTCCTGAAAAATAACCAGCCTGAATAAACCATTACTAGGCAGTCCATGTTGAGGCAGATTCAAGTGGCCATGAAATAGGTGGAATGCTATAGGGACACTGCAAAAAGAAGTTTAAATAGATATTATTTGATGCATCTCAGATTTGAGTGAATCAGATACAGAATATCAGAAAGAGTTTAAAGCTTTAGTAATGTAACCATTAATTTTCAAATTGATTATAACTAATTGCACTGTTGTTTGGTGTCTGCTTGGACTTTGCAATAACATAGTAAATCAATAAATAACTTTTGGGGAAAATGTTATCCTGAATAAATAGGATGACAAAAATGATTGCAGAATTCCCGTATTGAAATGCAGTGCTGCAGCACGCAATTCCATGTTAGGATCATGCCGTAATCATGGTGCCTGTCTCTTTAAGAAGTTTTTTTTTTTTTTTTTTTTTTTTTTTTTTTTTTAATGGTATAGATAATGGAAGAAAAATAGAAAAAAGTATTACTGGATGTATTGCAAAATATATCACGAAAACTGGAAGATTCAAGAATGTTTAACATTTTAAAATGTTAAGTGATCGCAGCAGGTTTAAGAGCAAAATCTGAACGGTAGGTGGCGACAATAACTTTTGAAAAGAATATTGGTAGCCTTAACAGAAGAAAAAGACAGGAAGTACAACGTTTTGTTTCGGGAAGCGGTACTTAATTCGGACTCGCTCGGATTTGTTTTGGATTTATGAAGGGCTGCCGCAATGGCAGTAAATTGTAGGGAAAAACTACTTCTTTTATACCGGCGGTACCAAAGCTATGTTACGAAGAACCCAGCCTCCACGGCGCAGCTCGAAAGCACTGTCAGGACACTGTCTTACCTAATCGCCGGTAAGACTCGCAATTCGGTGCAGTCAGTATTACTGTCCACAAAGTGCAACAGAAACCGAAACTAGGAAAGAAAAAAAAAAAGCGTATTTTATTTCTGTAAAACTATGAAGATTTAAACTGCTGACAAAAGGGAGTATTATTATAGTGTTTATATGGAAACATTATGTGTGTAATCTAATCTAATAATGACAGTTGCGGTTTATTGCGAAAGTGGCTTTCTCTTACCCGCACTAAACAGCTCCACACCTCCAGAGTGAGACATTGCACGACCGGCAGCAGTTACTGGATTGTTCTGTTAAAAATAATGTTTTTATTTTTATTTATTGTTATTATGCAGGGAGGTTTGCTGATTCCCATGAACTCTCGGAACTAGGTAAGACATGCAGCAAACAACCCTGGATCTGTGTGCAAGCGGCAAGAACAATTTGTTATTTAAACTCTGAAATAATTAAAAGCGGATTTAAAAAACAAAACAAAAAACAAAAAAAAAAACACACACTTTTTTTTTTTCTTCTACAGTGTACTCAGCCTCCAACCTGCTAGTGCTGTTGAACGATGGGATATTGCGGAAAGATCTCTGTAGAAGCCTGCCTATGGTATAGAATTCAAGCGGTCTGAAACAAAAATCACGTTTAAAATTAACCTGCAGTGTGTATATTTATGAGTGAGGTTTTTTTTTTGGTGATAACTCGAGCTAAACTATATATATATATATATATATATATATTATATCTATATATATATATATATATATAGTCAGTAAAAAATAACTCAACTTTTTTCAACTTTTTAAAGCAAGCTCATAGTATAATAATGGTATGTTATAATCTCTAGAGGTAGCTTGTGTGTAGAGGTTTGGATTTTCTTTAATAACTTATTGTGTTGCAATATTTTTGCAGGTATTAGCCAGGTTTTATCTGGTAAAATAAAAATCCTAAAATCAGCCAAAGAAACAGCTATAAATGTACACCCGTATCATAGAATTGCAATCATATTATATTATGAGTGTGCTTAGATTAAAAGTCAGTTCCCAGTTGTGGCATTGGCAAGAGGCTACTGTATGTGCTGTGTGTAATAGTTGTGTGTAATTCCTGATTGATGTCTGTTCAGTTGTCAGTCTGTATCCCAGCAGAAGCTCCTGACGTGGCTCACTGTGCTGGAATATGTGGAGGTCTTCACTGAGATGGGGGCTGCGAAGCTCTGGGGAGAAAGGTGCCGCTGGCTTGTCATCATTCTCATTCAGTTTGCAAAGTAAGGGCCTGGTTTTCTTGAGGCAGCTTCTGTGAAAGTTGTTGTAGCAGCTAACACAAACCATTCAATAAATCTTAACAATTGCTCATCGCCTACACAGGTTTCAAATGGGCACTTGAAGAAAACACATACTTTATTTATACCTGGTACTACACTACAAAGTTAATTTCCCATGCCTTTCATGCCTCTCTGGAAGTCTGTACTGTTGCACTACAGCAGTGTCTTTGGGGTCAAAGCATGTCAGTCAGTAGAGGAAGTAGCTGATTGGTAAATGACAGGAGAGCAGGTGTTGAAGAGGTTGGGCAATTCTTTAACCCCCTGCAGGACCAGATATCCTGTTATAAATTAAAGAGAATTTGTTTTGCTTTAAGTTTTGTTTCTTTGAAAACTGCACATGTGGGACCTATGTAAGGAAAAGCAGTGTAGGGCTGGTAAGTTCTACACAGTAGTTTTATCTCTGACAAATCTCTGGTCTCTCTATTGTAATTCAGGAATGAAAAACCCAACATGTTACATGAATCTGCTGTCCCACTTTATTCCTCTCTTCTGTGCATTTTTTTTGCTTTTTCGCCAGTCTAAGTAGAACAGATAATACAAATAAGTGGTTAAAGGAAGGTTTAAAACCGCAAAGCTTAAGATTAAACTGCTTCAAGTTCGATTTTTCCCTTGAACCTCCAAAAGGCTTTGTTCTCCAACCCTTTTCAGCAGACTTGGTTTTTCCCCAAAGCTGGAGTCAAGAGACAGGACTTCAGCACACAAAAGCAGAGCAGACAACCTGCTGCCCGTGACCTTTGACATCTTAAAGTTTACCTAAGCAGAACTCGTTAGCGTTTCTTACGGCACTCTTGGGGTTTTATGTTTTCTGGAAAGCTGAGGATTAAAATCACGTTTCCGTTCATATAAAATGAAGAAAAAACTAGTTTCTAGGATGATTATTTATTTATTTTACCAAGTTGTCCTGGATGATTTAATCATTTTCAGTGATGTCCTGAAGAAGGTAAAGCAGGTTGCATAACTTATACATATATAACATCTTATTTCCTAAAACTGTTTTCATTTAAAATATATCAATTCAACACAAAATAATCATTTGTGCAACCCAACCTAAATCTGTCCTTAATGTTTCCTAGTTACTAGGTGAAGTATGTTAATGAAACCAACCATCGCGGTATGTGATCAGAATGATGGTTAGTAATTTCAAAACATTATAACAAGTAAAAATAATACAGTTCTTAAAAGTTCTCATTTATTAGCCATGGCAAGGTAGGCAGTACTGTACAAAATGTACAAACTTGCGAGCTTGAATTGCTTAACGAGGGTTTGTTTGATGGAGCCTGTGAAGTCTATATTAATGAGAGTCTGCTAGATCACGCTGGATTCCTTTCCCAGGGCAGTGCTCCGGATCCTTCTGCTGTTTTGGTACAAAGCTGGAATCCAGACGTCTCCTCCCATCAGTCCTCTTGACAGAGAGATGCAGCTCGACTGCAAAGGTAAGAAAATGCACAAGCAAACGCGTGCATTCTTTCAAGGTCTGTGTTAATTCAATTCTGTGTCTTAACAGTTCTTTACATTAATAAAATAAAGCATCAATACAGTTGTACTGTGTATATGCGTAGATAGCTAGATAGATAAATATAAATTATACAAATGTTGTGTTTAAACCATTTAAGAGTAAAAACAGAGTTCAGATTATATGCTTTTATTCATAGTTTAATGTGTTTTTTTGAATTTCCATCAAAGTGTCGCTCCCAATTTTTTACAGACACCATGAATAATAATATGCCTTATTAGTAGTCTTTGGCATTTAGATTTCCGCCCAAAGGCAATACCAGTGCATAATTTATATATGAATTGTCTTAATTGTTCCCCTGAACAGAAAATGAAGATAAAGATGAAGTCCCGTCTGAGGAGCCAGCTTTCGTTGGGCAGCGCTCTGGAAGGGTCGTGAGGTCACTCAGTAGCAGTGAGATTTACTAAGTTCTTTAAATTGCCATTAGGGGGTTTAAAGGTTACTTGGAAGGCGCTTTCTTTGTCTTCTATCTGAGAAACATTTCATTTAACAGTTTTGGGTTCTCCAGTAGCTTCTTGAAGGCAGCGACAGGCAATAGAAAAAATAAAGGTGCTCCAGCATGTAGTAATATGGGTCATTCCTGGGGGTCCCTTTAAAGATGTTGTTTTGTTTGCTTTCTCTCTCTCTGATTCAGTCCCATCTTTCCAGTCCAGAAACTGGGGTGCACCTCAGCATGACAACCCACCCAGGAGGCCAGAGCAAGAACTTCTCCAGCCCCCTACCACTCTCGGACTACAAGAGACCATTGCAGAGTCTCTGTTCATTGCACGCCCTCTTGTCCACTGTATCCTGCAACACCCAATAACCTCACTGACTGTTTATTGAATGTTTTCTGGTTTTGGTAGCAAAGTAATTTATCTGTCAGTCTGGTTTATTTTGCAAGCATTGCCAGATCATTTGCGTGCTTTATTGCCACACGTTTAGGATAATGTATTTGCTCCTTGCAAATTAGAGAAATCAATTCACATCCCACATCTGCTCATCCTGGAGAATATACCTTGTTCTTTTTTCCCATCTTTCATGGGAATCGATTGCTATGGTATAATAAGAAGTAGCCATCTCTTCAGACAGCGGCATTAAAACAAAGCCCTGGCAAAAACTCAAAACAGAAACGAAAAACGTGTTACTTTTTCAAAAAACATTAACTTTAACTATAAATCTGGGTCAGGCAGACATTATCTCTACCAGAACTGAATATCTCCTCATAATTGCAACAACAGCTTGAAATAGTCCCAGGGGACCTAGCAGACCGTCTCCTGAAAATTAACTAAAACTTGGACATTATCCAGCAAGCGGAGCCTGAAAAAACATATCAAAATGAACAATGCGGAGAGAAATAATTATTGGTGAAGGACGCAGCTTGCCGATCATTGTTTAGAATTGTATGGATTTTAGAGTGATTTCAATTTTTATTCAAATTGTACAATTTCAAACAAAGTACAATAGTAGGTATCTTTTTTTTTTTTTTTTGTATTTAATCCATGGTCTCTATAGTAAGTGTTAAAAGAACAGACTGTCATGCAAAATGTTTTTGTCCTTAACCCACTCCCTCTCCAGTGCTTGGTCTTGGTGTTTGTGGAAGTAGATCCTGGAAACCGTGGATCATTTCTGGGGTCCTTGACATTACCAAGTAAACATACAGTATTTGATAGCTGGTGAATGTAAATATCACTATATGGGTTTGAGGTCAATTGTCGATTATCTCATGCAGGCATTACCGTTTCCTAGCTGGTGGAAACATGATGGGGAAGGGGAAAGATACATCTTGGCTTGTTTGTTTCTCACCAGTTTGAGTTTAATGAATGACACAAAGAGACTGAACCGACGAGAGCGGGCAGAGATGAGACGCAGAGCATTGCTCCTCCTCTATTACCTGCTGAGATCTCCCTTCTACGACACATACTCTCAGTAAGACCATTAATAACACCTGACCAGCATCTGCTCTTCTGCTTTGACCGGCATTAGGTGTGGCTCCACTCTTGTTCTATGCATATTAACCAAGGCCTTTTAAAACTTTTCCATAGGACAAGAATCACGTTTTTGCTGCGTTTATTGGCTGACTATGTGCCAGGAGTTGGGCTAGTAGCACGTAAGTAAAATATTTCTTTTGAAGTTTTAGGTATCGTTAATAACCAAAGAAGGTTTACAGTCGGTTTTCTCAAAATACAGTTTATCAAGATAGCCTAACATATTGTATGCATTTTAGTATATATTGAGAAGTTTTCAGAACTAGAGCTCAGCTTACTCTGTTTTGGACTTTATGCTGCTGTTGGAATCTGTGTCTTTATTAGAAACTATGTAACTGAGCCGTCCTATTATTTTTACACATTTAATGAAGTAGCTCGATCTAACCTACTATTTTAAGCTTGCATTGGCAGTAATAATAAATACTAAATCCCATCAAACTGCTACAAAGAAAAAAAATAGTATGCTTTGCATTAAAAAAAAAAAGTTGGTTATATATCTTTTCTGTGTGCACACAGGTCCTCTGCTGGATTACTTACCTGTGTGGCAGAAAGTTTACTTTTACAACTGGGGGTGAATGGAGAACTGCAGGCATTGTGATCCATTCAAAACCAGCTGTGAGCAGCAGGAGGAGGAATGGGAGACTCATTGAAACCTAGCAGTGCCAGTTTCAAAAAAATTGTCACAAGTTCTGACATGCAGTGCCAGTTTTTTTGTTTTTTTTTTCTTTCTAATTTTAATAATTTTTTTGGTTTTTTTTGGTAGTGTTGGGCCCTTTTCATTTTTTGGGTACTTCATCCTCATTATGACCGGGTATCATTCAGAAATACATTTTAATAATCTGTTTCATTTTCCAACACTGTGTTTCAGAAGTTGCACATGTATTATTTTGAGGTTTCTTATTGTTTTTATTAAGATGACTAATGTACCCTTTGCTTGAAGGCTAACAAAACAGGGATTTTTAACAAATGAACTGTTACGAAATTATTGGAGATGACTCTTCCAATAACTACTTTATCTCATAACAGAAGGACATTTAATAATTATAATGAGATGTACCTAGTGTGTGGCTATAGGGGTCACCATTTTAATAAGAACCAGCAAGAACATTGTTGAAATGGGATGGTTTTTCACTATGTGAAAACTGTATAATTACCTTTGTTAATAATAAATCCTGAATCCAAAAAAAAAAAGGAATGTATTCTATAAATGTACATGCCTGTGGAAAGTGTCTTGGGAGTATCAAAAATCACATGTAATTCCCTGTATGTAAATTATGATATATCCTGTACATTTTTTTGACAAGGAAGCTAATGTGCTTTCCAAAAAAAAAAAAAAAAAAAAAAAAACAGTTTGCCTTTGATGTTGTGTTGTCAGGTGTGGCTGTATGAGGTTGAGGGCTGAGAAACAGTTAAATGTGTTTAAAGTGGGTAATGTTCCATTCTACACAGTGCCACCTACAGTAGACTTTAATATCCAAGGTTTCATTCATTCATAGCCGTGCTTTTGTCATTGGCAGCTTGTTTGATTATTTTACTGACTTTGATTTGTTTTGATTTCAGTTATTCAAATAGAGTTATTTTGACCTTTTGGTATTACTGTGTGTATATATATATAAAAGTTGCCCTTGGGAACAGCTACTTGTAAAGACCTGAACACAGTTCAGACTCCTTCCTGCCAGTCCATTTCAATAGGGGAAGAGTCTGTAGATCTCCCATTATTTCCAATCATTCTTACTAGTACTGGGTTCTAGTGCTCCAGTTCAGTGGGTCGTTGTCTACTCTCCTAGAGAAACTATCACCCGAGTGTCTTTGTGTTTCTAGCCCTGGAGCTCCTGAGACAAGGTTTCTCCAACCAGCACATCTGGAAAATTCCTAAAGCATGTGTACTAAACAATCTTGCTGATCAGTTATTAATGGGTGTTTATTGTACTTTTTTTATTGCAGTTAATGTAAGGGTATCAACCTACACCAGATTGCATACTGTTATATGGGCCCCAAACTCTGGGCTTAAAAAGAAAATTGTCAAACGGCGCAAACAGGCTGGCACAGGTGTCTTAAGTAGTGTTGAGCTTAGCACATAACAATCCATTTGTCCTTATTAGCCAACTGCAGTTTATTCAATACGTTTAGATATTGAACCTAATGCTTGCAGGAGGCAGCTGGTGAACAACACCCACTACATCATGATGCTATTAAAGGCTGGGAGAGGTGAACAAAAAAGAATGCTGAAAAACAAGGGAATCGTTAAATGCCTTGTGTGAAATGTCTGACCAGCTGCAGGGTGGGAAAGAGATATAATAGATAAGATGCAGTTTACAGTACCTGCCAACTTCAAGAATGAGAGCCACTTAAAATCTTATTTTCTCAGCAGCTGAAAAAGTAATAGGGTTTGGGGCTTAAATTAGGCTTTGTCCAGCTGAGCCAATACGTGAAGTTCTACCAACTATGATAGATTTTTAGTCACTAAAAGATCCCTCTTGAAGAAGTCTGTGTAGCGGTCCAAAACTCCAGATCTGCAGCTGCGTAACTACATTCGTAATTGCTGTCACAAAGCTTTGTTGTGATAATTACAATTAGATAACATGTTAAGGCTTTTGTAAAAGGTGAATCAGTGGATACAGAGGAAGAGTGGAATCCATCTATTACGTCTATGAAACTAAGAAGTTTTCAGAAAACTACCAGACTTTTAGTGGGAACTTCGCTGGTAGCAATAGAAGTGGCACAAGGGGTTACAGGATCAGCTACTCTAAATACTAACAAAATGTAATTTAATACATTAAAAAACAAACGCAATCCAAATAATGGAAAACTAAAAACAAATAAAACTGATAGAGGGAGCTGCACTGGTGTATTTTTATACAGGGTTAGAAACTTCCACTAGTCCTGTACCCAGTCCTGGGTTTCAGAACTCCCCTTGTTTAAGTATATCTAGGAGGCTGTGTGATCTAGTGGTTAAAGAAAACGGGCTTGTAACTAGGAGGTACCTGGTTCAAATCCCAGCTCAGTCATCGACTTGTGTGACCCTGAGCAAGTCACTTAACCTACTTGTGCTCCGTCTTTCAGGTGAGATGTTGTTGTAAGTGGCTCTGCAGCTGATGCATAGTTCACACACCCTAGTCTTGTATCTTATAAAGCACTTTGTGATGGTGGTCCACTATGAAAGGCTCTATCTAACAATTATTATTATTGAAATCAGCAGGTGCCAGGAGTTTGAACTGATCACACTTGAGTAAGTTCTCAAGAAGTATTTCATTTAATTTGCCAGAACTGGTGAGCATCAAGGAATTTTTCTATATACGGCATTTCTGCTGAAAGTGTAGTAATGTCAGGACAATAAGGTCAATATAGAAATTTGGTAAAAGCTAATGTTATCTGTGAACATCAGATTCTCCAATGCGTTAATGGTACTTAATACAAAGTTTTTATGTATAATGTATGATAAGAATTAACGTATTTCTGAGTTCCACAGTAGGCAGAACATACAGTATGCTTCCCCTTTGTGTGTTTACAGTGCAAAGTGATCACACACAATAGCTGCTGTCCAATAAATACATCTGGAAATGTTATTCTGATTTGTCACCATCACCATTTTACTAAAATCCAGCAGAGTGGGTAGAGGTATTTGGTATTCTGTGCCCAAGCTTCTGATTTACATGTATCATATTTATTGGTAAAGCCTGTTAAACATACATTTATAAACAAGTTGTAAAAGCCATTGTGAAGTGTTAAACTGCATGTACCATGTATAATCTAGTGAAATTATATGGATATGCAGCACTTGCTACTGTAACATTGATTCTTGCTTGCAGTGAAGATGCCCAATGAATGACAGAGGTACCCACTGCACACAGCACTGCTATCAAATACTTTCTCTGTCATTATTGTTCAGCATGTTGCAAATTCTGGTGAAGAAAATTGATTTTACCCCTACACTTGGATTGACTGATCAGGTAAGATTTATCATCAGACATGCTGCAGGGGGAGGGGGCAGAGTACATCACATATACATACAGAAGGTACATATAACCCTGGACTACAGTACTGTGTCTGTACACTAAAAATATAGGAATTTATACAGAAGTTATCAGATTTACCATCTACAGTTTAACAGACAAACAAAATCTTTCCAAAAAGGGCAATATAAAATCTGACATCGCGATTTTATGACCGTACTATTTTACAAAAGGTACTTTAAAATGTTCTGCATTTTTATAGATGTAAAAGGGAATGTACAAACACTAATTACAATAAACAAAATCAATTTACTGGCTTTACTTAAAGTTTTAGCCTCCCTAAATATACACATGCAAATGAAAAACACAGCATTGGGAACAGATTTACACTTTTATTGACAATTAAGCAATGGTTTACATGTCACCTACAATAAATGTATGTTTGGGAGAAAAGTTGTTTGTTCTTATTTATTTTATTTAAATCACACTGGGTCAGGCAGGACAATATTACCATCACTATAAAGTGGGAATAAAACATATAGTTATGTACTGTCCCAGACAAAGGGAGTTGTCATTGCAAAGGGGCAAATATATTACCACAATTAGATCTCTCCATTCCTTGGCAAGAAAGAATGGAAGGCTACATTTTAATACTTAATTAAAAAAAACAATGTAGATAATTTCTAGGACAAGGAAAAAAATGTATAATAAAAAGATCCTACTTTTGATAATACACAAGTGAAAGCTATCCTCACATTGCACTTCTTGTGAAATGTTACGAGGGTGGTAAACAAAGGATGTACTACTAAAATACATTTCACGCTGCCAGTGCAATTGTTTCATAACATCAGGCAGTCTAATGGTTCCATAAAGTCTCCAGCATTTCATTTGGCACCCTCTGCTTTTCCACTCAGGAGGGTTTTCACTATTTAACTTGTGGAACCCAGAAAACACTCAAAAAGCATGCTTGGTTTTTCAAAGCCGGAACCAGCTAACTTAAAACGGCATGACGAGGCATGATTCTGAATCAACACTTTAGAATATTTACAAAATGACAAGTGATAGAAAAACATCACTTCAAAAAGTCTTTAGCCCTTCTGGACTGGGAGCACATGTAAACCCAAACAATTTAAATACTGCATTGCATATAAATGATGGAACAGGTGATATATAATAGCCGATAAACTACTGCAAGAATCAAGGGGTTTAGGACTTTGGTGTTTATTACACTTTTTTGCCAATGTTCAGGTATTCTACGAAGGATATAACACACTCACAGAAACAAATAGCTTTTCAACCAAGGCATTATATATGTTCAAGTTCCAGACACAAACTCAACAGGGTGTATAAAGTATCGGATTAGTTTGTGTGTTTACGCACACACAGAGTAAACTATTCTTTCCAAAATTAAGCACATAAATCTTACCTCAAATGCCATGGGACAAGCATAGCAAATAGCACAGCATTCGTAACCTATAAAAGGAATTACAGCCTCATCTTTGGCAATCCAGTGCAGGTTCTTTAGGTAACTTGTATCTCTTTAAAAAGCAGTGCTGTTAAAAGGTCTTACAGAATACTTCAACAGGACGCACATGTTATATATGAAAGGGTTCTTCCAAATTTAAGCAGCAAAAGTAAAAATGAACTCCTGCCCCCTTAAACTGCATTTTGCACTCCTAGATATGTTTGTTACCTTTCCTGGTCACCACTGCAGTGTTAGTTGATTTATTAGACACAGTCTGTCGTTGTGAACGTTTTCAGGTTTCCCTTCTGTAAATTCTGCACAGTCAAAAGAGGTGTCTGGTTTTGTATCATGGAACAGACATGAAACAAACTTCAATTGAAGGGGTATACAGGACAGAAGAAAAAGGTTAAACTAAAATCAGCGTGGACCCTGTCTGCACCCCAACCAGAATATAGATTTTTATATTATGTACCAGTTGTACATGTTATAAATTAAAATTAATTCATACATAAGGCTGTTTGTAATATTATCCTTAAAGCAACATTGATAAAAGTAGCCAGTCAGTTTATATACACACACACACTGTATATAAACTTTTACACTCAATTTTTATTTATACTGTACTAAACTACTCAATAGTACAGCAACCAAATTGCACTATTGTACAGTACTTCAAACCCTGTTTTAAAGAACCATGATTTAAAAAGAAAGCCTTTTTAGTATCTTATTTCAAATCATTAGAATTTTAAAAACAAAAACCATAACACTACTTTCATAGCAGATAAATATGGTAGCAATTTAAATAGTTATTACAGTCCCTATTTGGGCAGTGAGAGGGTTATCACAGTATTTCTGATAAAGCAAAAACTGAATACTAAGACAAATACTCATCTCAACTTTGTTTTAGCATCTTTACATTTTTGTAAATTATGCACAAAAGGCATTCACCAACATTAGTTAATAGGAGTAACCCATTTCAACAGATCAAACTTAATTGTGTTTTAATAAATAATTTTTTAGCATAAAGACTAGCAGCTATCGTTTCCCCATCAAGTTAAAAAAATATTTTATGAAAACAAACATACAACCATCAGCCTGGTTTAAAACAATACGGATAAAATAAATAAATAAAACAAAACAGGTGAACAGTGTGTCTGGTTCTTCTCTATGTTCAGACTCTGAAGCCTCAGTTTTTCAGTAAGCGCTGTAACGATCCTAAAATAAAAGTTAAGGTTTGTAAATAATTTGTGCAGGAGATGGCGTGCACACAACACCATTCAGTCAACACTGTATATTGTACTAAAACGCAAGATGTATTATATTGGTTCAGCATATTCACCTGAATTGTATTCATCACCCCATTAGCAAGTACTGCCATTTTTCCTGCAACTGTCTTCACACCCTGTTTAAATTGGGCAACATCAGGGCCAGTTGGAAGCACGTTATCATAAGATGAAGCCCCTTGGGGGGGGGGGAGCTTAGATATAAACTGTTCTATAATGACTATCCACTCAATGTGCAGTATCCCACTTTTCTACACTAACCTGCAGAAGACCCATCGCTCCCATCCCCAAACAGATCTGCAGAACTAATAGAAGAATTTCCAGATAACCTCTCCAACCTAGTCTTTGCCTCGTGCTGTAAAAGGCAAAAATGCAGGTTATTATTTACCGATTCATTCATGCTGACCTGTGATTTAAATGTAAATCTTTTTCTAATAAGTAGTGAATACTGTTATACATATAAATAGAACTAAAAAAAAAGTCCCTTAAAGTCGCTGTTAAAGTGAATTAATGTAGTTTAGTTAAGGTTTACCTCTGCATCACTCTCTCTCCCAAAGAACATGTCAGATGAGATGGCTTTAACGTTGGCAAACTTCTGCCGTGCCTCGCTTGACTCCACAACGGTTGCATTGCTGTCTGGCTTTCGTCTGCTTGGCAGCCTGCACAGACATATAATATGTAGCAAAGAATGATTTCACCTTCAGACACTGATGAAACTTCCCAGTACAGTTGGAAGATAACGAAAATTTCAGTTATCGATTATCGTCTGTAAATTATCAAGATAACTGTGATTACTGGTAGAATAAATAAAATATTAATTATTGTAATTGATCACATTTATATTGAGCAGCATGAGAAGCCGAAGTCACTGAGTTTAGATGAAAAAAACTGGACAGTATAAGTGCAAGTTTTTACATTTCTGGTGGATGCCCAGAACAAAACGCAAGTATATAAAAATACACATATTGTAATTTGTATTTTAATAAATGTAGTTTTCCTATAAAACAAACTTATTTAAACATTTGTTAATTTGAGATTTTTTTTTTTTTTTTTTTTAATGAAAGTAAACAAAGTGCCACCAAATGTATTAATATAATAAGACAAAATTGCTAATTTACCTGGAAGCATTTGTTTTATTTACTTGTCTGGTGAATATGCCATTAAAATAATCAAACTAGGTTTGTGTGTGCCCCTGTCTGTATATAGAGCTGTATACTATTAGGAACTGCGGCAGAGCAAGAAAGCCCTGCATGTAAAGATGAGGCATTGGAAAGCTTGTTTTTTAGCGTCAGAGTATTTTGTGTTCGAGTTTGTTTTGTTTAAACCTTTATTTTGGCTCTGCAAACAGTGATTTTGTAAAAGTGTTTAGTTTATTTTTGATTTTTAATAAATACAGGAATCCAGCGCTTTAACCCTGCAAGTACCTGCCTGTGTGTCTCAATCAGCTTCCGGGTCTGTGGATGCCATCATTCAGCTGCCCTGTCACAGGAACATACTGACTTTTGCACATTACTGTTTGTATGCAGGCAGTTTAATAAAAGAAACCACCTATCCTGCCATTAAAAGTTAACTTCAGTTTATGCAACTACCCTTTTTTGCAACAGCAACGCCATGGGAACAGAGATATATACGAGGCTGCTGAGCACCTGCTTATTTTTTTCCATTAGATGCATAGACTGCAGGATAGTTCTCGTGGCTTTACTGTAGTTTAAAATAAAGCAGCAAAAACGTTGTTTAGGCTATATTACACGTTTGCTATATGGTTGTGTTTTTCTTTTTTGTTTTCTTTTTGCAATTACATTAAATTTACATACAATGTCAATGTTTAATACTCAAAAGTTCCACTTTTCTACAGTAATTTTACAGTGAGCTAGTGTTTTTTGTTGTTTTTTTATTTTGTAATAAAAAATACTTGTGTTTTTATGTTGGAAAACCAGTCATACTTTGCAAGTGTACAACGTATTATCAGAACGAAACCATGACAAAGTTAAAAGTCTAAGTATATTGTTTAAAATCAATAGAAAACTTCCCAACGTACAGCAGCGCTCACACAGATCATGTTTATGCCTCAGACAATTCAGTGCCACTTACTGCTCATCAATGCAGAACCGTTTCCTGCTTCATTAGGTCACGGACAATAATTATGATTGATTATCGATAATTTTTCAACGCGATAAAATTATTGCTGCAAAAATATTCGATTATTGTTCCAACCCCACTTCCCAGATTACCCTGCCGTTTTCCATAAATACCTACCTTTCCCCAATTGGCTGAATACTAGAAATAGTGACTTCAGCCTCCTTTGGCTCTTCCTTGTCGAGACCCCAAGAGGAGAAAGAGGAGGTAGAATCAGAATCCCATCGTGAACCAAAGTCATCCCCTGAAGAGAACGGGTTATCCTTATACCTGGTGGAAGATGGAATTGCAATATAAAAACAGTGCCAACAAAGAAAAGGTGTATTTACTTTGAATGCAACAAAATGATTATTAGGTCACATTTATAATTTGGATTATCTCCTAACAAATCAGGATTTATGAGACAGAAAAAGCAGACGTGTGCTAAGTCTACCAGCTCTTACTTCGGAGGTCCAGCTGTAAATCCTGGTTCATCAAACATATCCAGCTTAGAGCGAGTGGATTTGGCAGCAACTGGGGTCTCCTGCTCAATTACTTGCATCTCTGACAGAACCGAATGAGACACAGCACTTAATATAAAAAAAATTAATTAAAGTCAGCATCCCGTTGTCCATCATCCCATACTCAGAAATATGAATTGAACAATTAAACAGGCTTTTCTTAACTTAATACTATTTTTTAGTACAAGTATTTCTCATGAGTATTGATAGCATTCCAAATTCATTTGCATGCATGCAAGCACCTCAGAGAGAAAGTGACTATAATTCCATATGGGTCACCTGAAGTACGTGTCCCTGGGGTCAGACAGGTTATTAAATATTTCTCATTCCGCTTATTTAAAACCAAATCCTCAACACAGCTCTTTTCATTACCTTCTGGTTCCAAATCCCATTCCAAGCCTCTCAGCCTGTTCTCTTTTTTTCCCATCCAAACTCTGGATTTTTTTATCTTCCTTTTTCCTGTCGATCTGTAGCTCCTGGTAGGCTAGACGCATTGAAGCAACACTAGGAGCAAACAAAAAAACAACATGTGTTTTAATCAACACAAATCACATGCACTAACTACCCAGTCAACAACCTGTAGCAATTTTACACATTTAGATCAATCAGCATCTGCAGTACTAATAGTGTTAATATTTTTGCAAAATCACAAAAAATGTGTTAATTATGGTGAATTGCAAGCACTACATGGTAAATACTTTATTTTGGCTTATGTTCTAGATAATCCTAAAGAATCTTAGACATGCTTACTCCTCCAGTTGAAATATATGTGCTTTAATACCATTGAATCACTCATGATCTCTACACACATTTACCCAATTGATCTCTTATGGACATTTACAGTAAAAGGACTTACATTGACTCTTCAATCTGCTTCTTGGCCTCACTGGCCTGCTGCTCTCTCAGTTTCTCTGCTACCTGTGCCTGTCGTTCTATCTCGTTGAAGCTCTGGCTGCTTACTTTCTGTGCACCCAGTCCTTTAACACCCAGCTGAAAAGGGGTAATAGAAGCCACTTTTTATTTATTAAATATGAAGATTTAACTCTGAAGATTATAATTCAATTAGTTAAAAAAGGGGGGGGGGGGGGGGGGGGGGGTGAAGCCATTAGGACTCCACTGAATCCACAGTTTTCTGCTGCCATCCTCAAACACCCATCTTTTTTCATGGAGTCCTTTCAAGTCACTGTATAACTTCAGTATTAGATCTTTTACTATAGCTAGTATTTAAATGCAGGAAAATAAACATTTTTTATTATAGAATTTGATCCACCCCACCACCACCACTTACCCCCTTTTTTGCTGCAACAGCCTTTTTCTTTCCAATGATCAAAGGCTTCACTTCTAAAACAAAAAGCAAACCAATTTAGAATACATAGTCACAACTACTCAGCCATGCTTTAGAGGTTTAAACGATTTGTATTTCATACAGATATTATAAAGCTCTCTCTCAAACACTGACAGGTATTGAAACCATATCTTAGGCCCAATTAAATACATTTCAGAGAATATAAACAGTGCAGTGTACTGCTTTTATAAGCACATTGGTTTCATGCCACATGGCAAGGACACCATAAAGCCTAAGGATTTTCACACACCACCCTTCCTTTCAAGCTTGTTAGGGAATCACCCAAGACACAAACATCAAGCAGTGCCTAAATTGGATCAATACAAGTCTACTCTAGTTCGCACTCATAAGTTTCAATCCCAAAACAACAGTACAGTGGCTCATTTCCCAGCGTGTGTAAATCCTTATATATTTTTAATTATAGGTTTATTTATACATGTTAACAAAAGTCTCAGTGAGTGGACAACATTTGTCATCCATAGCTGGCTCTGCGAAGGCGTTCGAGTATGTGTGGATAAGGAAACGCAAAGCAGTGTTAGTTTATATTCTAATATTCACAGAAGGCAATCAGAAAAGGAAACATGCCCAGGCTCTAGCCAACAGCAGGTGGTTAGAAACATCACACCTTTAATCACCTTTAGAAGGCGGAGGTTCACCTGATGCCAAACGCATCGAATCCTCTACAGGACAAAATAAACATTTCATTAAAATGAGGGGGTGGGTCACTAAAGTCTATATAAAAAATGCTACTGGAGATAGCAAAACAGATGTAATCACACTAAGGGCTTTGAGTTGAGTCGGTAAAAGGGCCACCAAGTGCCAACCACCAATAATAAAGAGCAAACTCAAGTCCCTGTCAAAGTTGAGTTGGCTGTGGACGAGAACAGTATAAACTGGCATAATGCGATTCTTATCAAATGTTTGAAGACTCAATGTTCTAAATTATAACACTACACATCGTGATGCATGGTTACAAGACTGCTAATCTTGCTTTTACATGCACTCGCCACACATACATTTTTTGTTTAATTTATGCAAAACAAATCCATTTACCAATTGTTGCTTTGGGAGATGTGCTAAGGCCTTCAATGCTGGGACCCTGTTCAGGTTCTGATGAATGACAAATGCATAAAATAAATAAATTACACTGACATTTAATATATAGACAGCCACCTCCAATATCTTTAAAACCCGGTGAAAAAACAAACATACGACTGTTCAAGCTTTCTTCCGGTTTTCGGGAGTCTTCTGTAACCAGCAGGCTCCCAGCAGAATTCTGATCTGTTAATGTAGAAGCCATATCCCAGCTGTTGGAAAACTAAAAATAAGGTTTTTTTTTTTTAAAAAAGCAATTATATAACCACTGTGGATAATATCTGTGGCATATCGCACACATGGTAACCAATTAAGAAATGCATCCACAGATTAGCTTCAAAATAAAATGAATTCACCTATTGATAAAATAATGGTCATATTCCTTTCCCTTGTACAAACTGCATCTTTTGTTCAGCAACAACCCATAGGCTGTAGATTGGGGCTGCAGTAATGGTCACTGTTTGTAAAATTCCTGGGGTTCCAATTAAAAAAACAACAACATTAGAAATACCTGAGCATGTTCTGCAAAGAAGTCAGCGTCTTTACTTTCTGGACTTTCCACTTGTGTACCCCCTGAACTGTCAATCCAAAGCTTAAAAAATAAACACAAAAACAACGATGTACACTGCAAGCCAGGAAAATAACTCCTTGTTGATTTTGTTTCAAACATTTTTAAAATTAACATTCTTGGATACTTACACTAGTTCCATATTTTGAGAGTGCTATGTTTGCTAGCTGCCTGATCTTCTCACGGTACATTTGTGCAGCTTTGCTGTTGTATTTGGCATTTGTGTCTTTAGTTGTGCAGCCATGCTGCCGGAAAAAGGCAGCCTAAAAGTCAAAAGGAGACATAATGAATACTGTACAGTGGCAGAGGCAATGATCCTGTGTTGCTCAAAATGTAGTCTAGAAAAAAAAGGTCAGCACACTCACATAATGAAATGACTGAACAGATGTCACAAACTTTCATGAAACCTTTATAGAATGTATGCATTGCCAAACAAACCTCAAGAGATCCCATTTGCCCTTACCGCATTTGCATTGCCTCCAATCTGCATACCTCTCAACTGAAACCAATTCCAATTAGAATCCAGCTCTGTGGATCTAGAAAAAGGGAGAAAATAAACAAAAAACAAAAAGATCAAGATCGAGAGTAATTCTTTCAGAAGTATAATTAGCTTGATCCTGGTGGTAACCAGTGCCACAAACAATAATACAATTCAATTTGATGTAGGCTTATCTTGTCAAGTCAAAGTATATTTAAAACTACCTGATAAAACTGAGATGCACTCCCAGTGAGCGGTGGACCCCAGAGCAGTCAATACACAAGAACACGCCATAGGTTACACTGGCCCAACTTGGATTATTAGCAGAACAATCGAAACAAGACTATAAATAAATAAATAAATAAATAAAATAAAGCAATTGTTAATAATAATGCGCTATGTAGGGTATTTAACATGCTCAAATATTGCATGCAACAATGCTAGCAACCAGCAAGCCAGTAGTTTTATCATTATTATTATTATTATTATTAAAGTATAACTTTACTGATCTGTAGGATGCAAACAGAGTAAAAAATAAATACTATTTGTAATTATGCCACATTGACAAGCACAGCTATCTAATGCAAGCAACTAATTAATAAACCACTGAGAACAAAAACTGTTGCAATAACGGTTCAGCTTTCCAACACTGACCATTACAGCTGTATCTGCCCGAGTAAGTGTACTCGCATTTGTCCTAGGTATACAAAGACGGTAAAAAGAAAATAACCAAAACTGTCACAGCTATGGGCCCTGTGATCGTTGCACTACCGAACACTTACAAATTGACCAGCCTAACAACAAATTAACATCGGGCCATTATCTTAACTTGATAAACCTGTAAAACTTGATCTAAAAATCTTTGATATGCAGGTCAATGTATACATTGGTTGTTTTGTAATTATTTGCGTTACCTTATTTGTCTGAATTGATCTGAGTCGTTTGAAAATTGTTAGAATTTCAGTCTTATCCGGCTCCGACGCCATCTTGCCACCTTTCCTAACAAGTTCAGAGCTACGGATGGCAGACTGGTTCAAGCCGTATGCGCGAACTCCACCACGTTCATAAGGCAATTTCCTGAAACCAAGTTCCAAGCCACAAGGTGGCTTCGTGCTCCCTCAGCTTTAGTTAGCACAATTAATTAATTCTAATTATGCCATGTGCATTTGTACCTGTTTGTAAGCGTAAAGGTCATAGCTTTGAAACCTTGCTACCTGAAAACATACCCCCTGTATCTCTTACTGATGTGCACCCATTGCAAGAGGTACAAACCGAGAAGTCTGATGCTTGAACGTGTGCAACATACAGAACTGTAGTGTTTATAGCCCTTCCTTTGTGAATATAACTATTAGCCTTTACAGAACAACTCATTTTGAAAATAGCCTTTACAGTGACAAAAAAAAGTGAGAAATAGGTTGCGGGTTTATTTGAATGTTTAACTTACCAGATATAGCCTGTGTTAAAATTGAATAGTGTTCAACAAAGTTTTTATAATATAACTTTTATTATTATTATTATTATTATTATTATTATTGTTATTATTATTATTATTATTTCAAATTACATATTTATTTTGTATTTATTTATTTGTGCCGCAGGCAGCAAGCTCAGCTGTTGTGCGTGTTGCACACCAGAACCGTTTCAAAATCTGCAAATAACAACCAAGGTTTGGTTTCTAATCTCCTAAACTTTAAGCAGTTGCACAATCCAGTATCAGACCAAATTTAACAAGGCTTACATTCCCTGCTGTATAACACTTCATTTCAACGATTCAGGTAGTAATTCCACTCTTTTTGAAGTTTAAACTCCAATAGAAGAAACATGATCTTTTTTTAAATTACCACCATTAATTCCATTACTGCACACAGTCATTTAGATAACATTACTGCACAGCTGTTTTTCCTAATATACCTTAATCTACAAAAATTAATGAAATCACTTTGCTCTGTTAACTCTTTACTGTAAGATCCGCCCCTCTCCCTCCGGTACCAAGGAATGTGGCTCAACTTCTTGGTTAGGTCATTTTCTGTCCATCTCATCACTGATAAATAATTTTTCAGATTCCAAAAAAAAACAGAAAGTAGGAACAGCCAGATGATGAGGTTTCATTTAATTCAGATCCAAAGTCAATGACTGATGGAAAACAAACATTGCTGGCCACCAGTAAAGCTGCATTAGTGACGTTTGTCTGAAACCATCATGCAATTTGTTTAAAAAATTATTTTAGGGTAGACAGACCAGGGCAATTTTAATGATTTAAAAAGGGCAGATTCCCTCCCCCAGGGTGATTTATGTTTTATATATAATAACCCACTTATTAGCATCACTGGATGCAGTAACATACTGTGAAATTAGGTAGGTTGTATCAAAGCCCAGCAGGGAGCACAATGACCTTTCACAACCAGCATTTGTTCCTCTCCAAGCCGTTTGTCTGGAGGCTCTGCAGAGTACAACAGAGTGTAGAAACAGACAGAATTGATCTTTTAATTCTAAAATATAACTACAAAATATGCATCGATAAAACTTTTTTTTTTCTTTTTCATAAAGGTTGTTAGGCTTTAATGTCCAACCTTATGCAGAGTATGTTGGGACTGTCTATTTTTTTTATTTTTTTATTGATACAATAGATCTACACCAGTATAGCTATACCACAGGCTTCACATTTAGGGTGTGAATTAGTGCTTTGTTCTTCTTTTCTTTAGATTCTGTGATTCTGATTCTCTTGAAAATTACTTATTGGACTCAACTGTGTATGTGCAGGAACATTTTAAAAAAAATAAAGAGAGAATCATTTCAATGGCCTCCTTTTCACCCGCTGGCTTTGCATGGCTTCCATCATTTACAGGGGTTACAATTTTGTTCAATGGCTTTCAGCACCCCCACTTTAAAAATTGTTCCAACCTATACCGTTGAGAATCAGCAGGTGGTGCTGTTGCCTTAATGCTTCAATGCCAGTGGTTAAATGAGAACAATGATTTTGAAGAGGGCGTAATGCCCACTGTGAAAATCATATGCTTTCTGCCCTTTGCATTTACTAAACCAAATATGTCAAAGTTCTGGACAATGGATTTTTCTGCTAATAACATGTATTAATTCATTAGACAACTTTTTGGTTTTTCAAACTCATATCTTTTGCCAAACAAATTCTATGAAGCTAATTGTAGGATATATGAACCATACTTTTTTGGAAGCAAAGTAAAAACCTGGAATGAAGTCTCGAAAGCACATTTATTTGCAGACTGAAATCTCTTCATGTCTTGTCTCTAAACACACAGAGAAGATCAGGATAAATTCCCTTATGCTTTCTTGGCTGTAGCAGCGATCATCATTTGAACAATGAGCACTTGGATCAATCCAGTGCAAGCTTCAGCATTTCTCTCTCACATGTGTGAAAACAAAAAACCCAAAGTTAATTGTCAGTAAATACTTTAGTGAGAAGCCAGTCAAATTAGAACTTTGCCTAGGGCAGGTTTGCTTGTGTGCACTAGTCTTGAAATATTTTTAGTCTGCATTTTTTGGGCTACAGATGACTTCCGAGAAAACCTTGAAGATAACAAGACATCTGTTTGAGTATTTGTGTGGGAAACTGCTGAAACTTTTAAAGCACTGCAGTGAACTTTTTATTTACCATATTTTTTGCTTTCTCCATCCCTATTGCACGACACCCAAACTATTCACTTGAGTCTAAATTCATCAAATCTTGTACTGATGAGCAATGATAACAGTATGAAATGTTCCAGACTACTGATTGTACTATAGCAGGGGACTTTGCAATAGAGAACAGTTTATTTACATATCTTATGAAAGATGAAAAGTGGCATCTTTTAGCATTCATTAAGTAGCAACTAGAAAACCGCTATTCATGCTATACTATGTAGAATCTGTGCAATTGCTGCCTTTATGAAAATGTTAAGTACAGTATGCTATTAAGGGCTACACATTTGTTGTATGCAAGCAGTGTTGGAAATCTCTCTATATACTTAAATAGCAACACAAAAGAAAGTCACTTGTTTCACCAGAGTAGATCAAATGGCATTGCATGATCGAGAGACTTCATCATAAGCATTGAATAACACAATCCAGAGCAAACAAATCAGAAAAAAGGGTTTATTTGTGATTGCTTAGCTAGTTCTAACACATCCTGATCCACACCAACAGGATGGGCTCTGTGCCCAGCATCCTGGATAAATGCTGAGTGAGGGGTGGGGGCACAGTGGACCTCAGCACAGATTAAATAATAATGAATTGGAACGTATTGTTCAGAATCAACCACACAGCTTCCATCAAAAGTTTTTGTTCTTCCTCTCAAAATTTACAAGAACTAGCTCAATATCAGTTACAGTAGTGTTGTATTCGCACCCAGGTTTACAGCAAAGTAACTCTGGGGGTACAAAGTTATGTGGTGTTGTGCCTAAAAGCACATGCAATTCCTGGAGAAAGAAAAGTGCTGGGTGTAATTACTGCCCCTGCACCCCGAATTTCAAAATTAAATTAGTGGATCAATTAATGACAAATCAGTTTAAAAAAGGTTTTAGTCCTTCAAATATATGCAGCAGAGTTATTTTCCTACCTTCCTGTAATCTTGATGGTTGTTAAAGAAAAATAAATTTTAAAAAGTGAAATAATTCAGCCAAACACTGCACATAAAACATTTAAAACAGTACCGGCATCAAAGACATATTTAACTTAAAAAAAAAAAAAAAAAAAAAAAAAAAAAAAAAAAAAAACACACACACACACACGTTCAAGGACAAAATTTAATCCTCAAAAGCAGCAATTCCAAAACTCTCACCTGAAAGCTACATTAAAGCTAGCACTGAACATTGAGCCAAAAGGCAGGTCTGGCTTCCCTATAGCAGCACCCACTGCTTTAGTGTCAAGAACCCAAGGCCTAGGTACACCAGTATGGGACGAAACAGTATATTGAACTAATCATTTGATACAGGACTATGGGATGAAGCCAGTGCAAAATCACTTGTAAATTCTCCATGTAAAAACCTGTTCAGTAGGGAATCCAGAGAATCCAATTTGAAATATTTAACAAGCATTAAAGGCTAGTGCACCATTCTGCCTTTCAATTTGTTTATTAGCAAACAAACAAAATCTACATTACTATAAAATGTTAGAAAGAACACATATTTCTCCTCTCTAGACAGATACTTGTAAATACATTTATGAATGTGACACTCACACACAGACACAAAGTAAAAACCAATAGAAACCGCGGATAGTAACTGGGGTTTTCGATATCAAGGCTTTTCAAAGATTTACATACAGACTTTGTAAAAGCAGTATACGACTTTTTGTTTTCTTTGTCAAAAGAGGTTGTAACTAGACTTCCGAATCCTGAATCTGATAACGTCCAAGGACGCGAAAAGCAGCTGCAAACCCAAGCTAGTTATACTCCATGACGCAACATTCTTGAGAAGTGTCCTGCTTCACAATGGAATTAGCTGGATTTATTTGGTTTTGCATTCAATAGGTTTGTATAATTCAGAAAACTTCAACCACATGACCTGGAACTAGCTTCAGGGTTGGGAGTCAAAATCCCCTCTGACTCAAAGATCAGTTATTGTCTCTCAGTCTGCATTGGCCTCGATATGAACGGCTGCAGAACGTCAGGAACTGCTCATCACGACCCAATCAGCTCAACATAGTTAGCAGGATAAAGTCCAACTTGTCCGTTTTCAAGCTGACCTTTGCACCAGCCCTGCTCGTCCTCTTCCCCAATCTTCATTAACTTTTCACCTTCCAGACAGAAAGGGAGACATGTTACCACAGCAACTAAAAAGGCAAAACAAGACTGTTAACAGAATACACACACTGTATTATTTAGAGAACTGTTCCCCCTCCCCTTTGAATAGCAAACATTACATAGTGTTACTTCTTCATGCTACAGTACTCGGCACTGGCATTCAATTTACGGGGTTTCTTGTGGCTGCTTCAGCATCGTAAACGCAGGCTTTGGGATGACAATACCTTAAGAAGCCAACTGCTCCTCAGTATCCGAAGCTAATCAAATTATCAAAAAGACTCAAACCTGCTGAAATCTACATTGAAACCAGGAACAGAGGACTCAGATATTCAAAATAGAATGGAAATGAACTAGAGTATGATTGTACAACTTACCTTTCCAAATTAAATACACAACTATTCAAGAAGCACTTCAATAGCATTAAGTGCAGATCCACCTCCTTTCCCCCCTCTTTCAATATCTACCTTTTCCATATTTGCATTTTGTAATCAGTTTGTATTGACTGAAATAAGATTCCTAATAAAGTCTGAAACATATTAGGCTTTGTTTAGAGATCTTTTGTTGTGGCCTGCTCTGCCAGGTGTAACCCAGATCATAATAAATGTGGAGTGATTTACAACCCTGCATCTATATTAACTACTTTCCATACGAGAAGTGCACGTCATGTCTTCTTTCTAAAACCCAGCCTTAATTTACCCTGCTTATGCAGGCATGGTGGTTTCACAATGGCACCAAATTTGAATGAATGGTCATTGTCCATTACACAGCATAGTGAGCCACTGAGACTGCTCAAAGCCAGTGGCAATGCATATTGTCCTGCTGAACGCATTCCTAGAATTTGAAATGTTTAAGTGTTATGCTTAATTTTTGATCAATAGATTAATTGGCTTTCATTGCCTGTAAAATTAAATGCACATTATTCACAGAAAAATCTTTCCAAACTAGATCAAGTCACAGATGTTTTTAGTTTGTCTAATAATAACTAGAACACAAGATTCTGGCATTACTGGTTTAACCCATTAAATACCAAATCATTTTTTCTTTAAAGAAATCAGAACACAAGCTGATACATTACATTTAGAGTTAACTTAAGAGCAAGTTATGATAACAAGACAGTTGGAGAAAATTAAATAACAGGTAGGTGGCAGCTAAAAATGCTCCAATAAATTACAAAAGTAGCCGGTCCTCAAAATGAGTCTTTAGTTTTTATTTCTGCAGTTTCACATGCTTATCAAACTGTGAATTCATGTGTGGACATACAGCTACGGCCAAAAGTTTCGATTCACCTAGAATTTTGGCACTGCGAAAAAAAAAAAAAAAAAAAATACAAAATGATACCGCCCAAGGGTCTATCAGAAGCCATAACTGTAGTATAGTCTTTCATGCTAGATTTTGAAACATGACATTTTTCCATTTGTCAGTTTTGAGTTAAGTTTATGGAAAACTACAAAGCAGTACGTAATTCAATATGTTAATGTAACATTAATTCAGTTATAATGCAAAATGAGTTAATTCTATAGGGTGACTGAAAGCATCTAAAAAACACAAAGCCACTAAGAGACACACCCTTATTGATTGCAGGGTGTCTCCTATGAGGCTTACATGCAAATGCCCCAAATAATATTAACAATATAAGACAGTCTGGTGCCTCTGTAGCATTAACAAGCATTAATGGATTAATACCTGCTTTAAAGCTCAGCTCATCTGCCTCTTGCCCCATGTAATCATACAACGCTTTTACTCGCACACCCAGTACCTTCACGTCCTCCTCCACACCATTGGTGCCGATATATTTTTTGGGGCTTTCTTCATCGGACCAGTCCGAGGAGTAATCTTTGGTGCTTCTGGAGGAAGAGGAGGACAATCAGCAACAAGCAGTTTAGTTCAAAAGAAGGACGAGGCCAAGGGAGTGCAGAACGGATTCAACATGGACTTAAAAAAAAACAAAAACTTTGAATTGAATGTTTGCACCAGGAGTCTTAAATTTGAGAGGATTGCAAATTTGATAAATTGAAAACAAATCGTCTACAAGAATAAGAAGCTCCTTTAGTTTTACACAGGTTGAATTCACTTTATAACGTTCATGTAGGTAGAGAATGCAATTCCAGTTTTAATTTAGAAAGGATAGAAGAATTCCAGACACTGCGAGTTCCCTCTTTTCCCAGCCTTCAGATGAGAGCAGGTGAAGTCCCCACTACCAAGATGCTGACTGCGTAGTCAGCCAAATAACAGAATGATATTTACTAACATTTGTTCAGGTTGCACTGATAAGCTCTCACAGTAATGGTTACCATCATCCTCTACATTAGACCTGTGGATTTAAAACATCAGACACAAGCATGGTCATGAAGCCCTACTGTGAGACAGACTGAAACATAAATAAACAAGCAGTGAAATCCAAGTCTTACTTCAGGATGTAATCATTATTTATGTGAACCCATTAAGTTAGGCAATACAACCAGGATTTAAATTTAAACATTTTTCCCCAGTGAAGTAAGACCCGATGGTTTGTTTTTAGAGTACAATATACGGTACTTTAAAGAATCAATCCACTGTGTGGACCCCATAGCACATGCCTGTCATTAATTCTACTCTAAAGCTTTTACGTTACCTTAGAAACACCTCAAAATGCTCAAAGTTAATGATGAAGTGAGCTCTTTGTTGACTTTTAAAGTATAAATGTTTACTATAGAGAGACTTTCACTCAGGTACACACAGGCCCAGTGTAATTAATTGGTTACTGTGGAGCAGGAATTGTGTATCTGCATAATTAGCCTGGAGGGAGCAACTATATTAACAAAAACAAGTACTGACTTTAGTCTTGCTATAAATCCCAAGCTAAGGTTCTCTCTTTACTGGTATGAAGCCCTACAGACTGTGCATGCGAGAAAACACTCCTTTAAGCTGTCATGAACACTCCCACATACCGCTCTGCTCCAGTTACCTGTTTAGCTCCTGTGCTGTCTGTGTGATCTCCTCCCCAGTGGGTACAATGTTGGTCAATGTCACAACATCCTCTGCTTTGCTGTTTCTATCCTTCCGACTGATCGATCGGGTTGCCTCAGGAGACCACTCCTGTCAAGAGAGAGTCAGAGGTGGCACACTGGATTAATGCCCTTTCACCTGGAGCCCTGGGTTAGAATACGCTGAAGTGCAAAAGTGAAAGATTCTCAGCTGGTTTCACAGACTCAGATTAGCAGTAAATCTACTCACTGTTAAATTATGTAAGGTAGTCCAAGATTAGAACTAAACCAGGGACTGTGAAACTAGCCTTTGGTGGATTCATCTTGGCCCAAAATGGTTAGTAGTGCACCGTGTGACTCTGCACCAGCGGGGGTCAGTTATGCAGAAAACCCCAGGTAAGCAGTCAGAGTTCAGAGGTACAGGGGCACAGGATTTACCTCAAACTGTGGCCAGTTCATGTTCATGCCCGGTCCGTGTGTGCTTCTCCACCACTTCAGATCCTCTTGGTCACTGGCTGCCATAATGGTCTGATTAAGGTCTCGGTACAGGGAGCGGAAACTGAAAAAAATCAGAGAGCATTGAATTTGCAGTCACTTTGATTCGTTTACAGTGATTTGTTGACTAGTATTCAAAAGATACTTATACCACGAAGCAGATTTACTCCAAGTGGGATATTCAGCATTCCACCAGACAAAGTATCCTTGCCAAACACTTGACTGCTTTCATTAGCTTTTACTTCAACACTTGTGAAACACACCCAGCGATTTCAGTTTGCTATCTAAGGAATGGAGCATGAAGCAGGGGTAAACACTGACTACCTTGAGTGTGTTGACTCCAGACACATATGCCATGGGAGTTCTATAAAATACAATTCAAATAGGAAAACTAGAGCAGGCAGGCCTGAAGAATAAACAAAAGGTCAATTCTACTGTCTTTCAACTTCAACAAAGAGGAAGTTAAGAGTTCACAGGCTACGTTGAGTAGCCAATAAAAAAGAAGTTGCACAGTACATGGGAAGGACCGATTAGACAAACATTGGAAGCACTCATTTGTTTTATGTCCTATCTCATCTTTGGTTTAACTTCTGTAAAGCCCTTTTTATTACCCTGATAATATCTAGTAGCACAAATAAAATTCCTGCATTTGTTTTAACTGGAATATATCAGAGGAGATGCAAGCATAGGTCTCGAGTTACCTGTCCTTGCTGGAGAGGTCAAGGTGCTGGTGAACATCCATAAGGACCTCTTTGAAGAATTGCAGCCGTTTCTTTTCAGCCTCCTGGGTGAGCTCAAAGATCTGTTCCATGTCTTCCATGTATCGGGGGTTGTACCTGTTGATCTCCTCCAGAGCCTTGTTATACCTCTCCTTGGTCTACAACAAATGGGTCACCAGATCAGGATGACGTCGGCATATTTTCAAAGGCGTACATATTTTGCATTAGTTATTTATGAAACTCCTGTGTGCCACCACACCCTGGGTGTATGAAGTTTGACGCAAACAAGAAGTTTATCAGCATTGGAGCCATGGTGCAGCCTGAAGAAAATCTGTAGCCTTACTGTACTTGCTTCCCAACCCAAACAAAAAAAGCCCCCCTTGCTCCCATCCTCCTCTCAGTCTGGACTGCAGCAGGAATCATAGGACTTGTAAACCAGGAGAAGAAGAAGATGTCAAAGAGTTAAATGTGTCAGGAAATAAGCTACTATATTAGGAGTTTCCAACCACAGGCCTGGAGGGCCATCCTTCTCCAGGTTTAACATGTACAATGAGATAACTACTTAATGGTCTGGACAGAGGTTTAATTAAATAACTGAGAACAGGGCTGGAACAAAGACCAGGGTAGAAGGGCCATCTTTTGTCACACCTGTACTACATAGTAAAAGGAAAGCCAACAAAGAATTCTATGGTAGGACATTCATGCAGACCACTGCTAGGGCTTACAGGGAACAGACTGCAGCCACTATGTTTACTTTGGGCACAGTATAAATTGGAATGTTACTGGAGACAGGTAGTACTTTGCAGAGTCTTGATAGTATATGAAATGAGTAGCATATGGATGGAGACCCACCTTCTCAGCTTCCTGGGTGCACTTCTCCACCCGGTCCTGCAGCTTGCGCACCTGCTCCTGGGACATGGAGGAGTCTGCCTTGGCATGGGTCTCGCGAGTTAATGCAGTACGCTCCTCTTTCCGGGCCTGGTGGTAGCTCTTCTTTGCAGCCTCGACCTAGGAATGAGTTTGTCATTATTATTATTTAGTCATTCAGCACATGCTTTATCCAAAGCAACTTTGAGACTAGGAGGAAATGATGCATCAACAACTGCTGCTGCTGCTGCAGTCACTTACAATAGGACCTCATCTGAAGGACGGTGCACAAGTATGTTAAGGGACTTGCTCAGGGTCATACACAACGAGTCAGTGGGTGAGCCGGGATTTGAACAGGGAACCCCCAGGTGTCAAGACCTTTTCTTTAACCAACAAATCAGTAGTGAACCTCTATTGAAGAGATAGGCACTCGATGGAACGCAATCAAAAAGGTTAGAACAGAACAAACAAAATGGGATTAAACACAGTTCCGTAGTCATGGAGGACTCAAAATGTTTTCAACTCTCCAAGCTTTTTTTTTGAGCTAGTGTAAAATAGATGCCAGGCTTGCCCAGACCAAATGCACTCTCCTGCACATAATGGTCAGTGCACTTTAAAGCACACATCTGTCTTGTTTAAAGATGTAAAGATTGAGGATGCCTGGGAGACATGGAGCTATGCAGAAGTCAGTGTTTAACAAAAGTAAGGGAAGACAATGCTTAGGCACAGAATGATGTGGGGAATAAACAAATCATAGGCATAAAACAAAAAAGTAATCCGAGTTCGGTAAATTACTACAAATCGTGGAGATATTTGCTTGGATTTAATTGTGATATGTAACTAAATATATTCAAATAAATATTGTTCCACATATTTCTTGTAAAGTTTCTTTCTTGTGTTGTCTTCAAGGAAGTTCAGACTTAAGTTGGAGCAAGTGACATGCATATTCCAATTCAAGAACATAAATTCATTACAGGTTTCACCATAAGTTACCTACAGTAAAAGAAGAAGAAATCCACAACAATGCTTATGTATTTTTTTGCCCAGACCAAAAAATGTTCCCAAGATGCTGCTAAAACAGCTCAGCCAATTAGGTTTTAATCTTGTTACTATGACTACTACAGCAGAACATTCACAGTAGGTGGAATATCTGTGGAGCAACAAACATCCACAGAAAGTTGTATGAAAGATACAGCCTTCAAATGCTCGAGTCATTACTGTGCTATAAAAAAAAAAAAAAAAAAAAAAAAAAAAGTCAGAAAACTTAAAGAAGAATCCATTCGACTCACATCCTTCAGTTTTTTGACCCAGGGTTTCTGTGCTTTACGGAAGCTGTCCTCTGCCTCCCTGGTCTCCTTAAAGCCCCCGATCATCTGCTTGTGATAGGCATCCTTCTGCCAGTTGTGTACCTTCTCGCTGTCCTCCACAGCCAGGCGGCTCTTCAGCTCCGTGTGGATGTCACTGAGCCGGTCTGCAGCATTCATGAAGGCATGCCAGGCCTTCTCCAGCGTGCCGTACTGTGGCCCTGAAACAGGAGAGAGGAGATGGGTGGCAGAGCAGGGCAGTGCCAGGGGGCTTATTCTCCAGAGGCCTTGGCTTCACAGAAATGAGATTGGTGATTCCAAATTAGAGTAGAATTATTCATTTTCTTTTTTAGCTTGAGGGAAACATTTTGTGAAACAGAGCAAAAATGTTTGCGTGCTAACATAACTCAAATCCTTATTCAAATCTAGGTTCATCTAGAGCTTTATGCATTTCTAGCCACTGAAATTTTTAGTGTTAAAACATCTTAAAAAAAAAAAAAAAAATCCAGAGTTAAACAACACCTCATACAAAATGACAGTACACATGCCAGTAACAAAGGGATTTGTTTTCTGTGCTATTCGGTAATGCATAGCTTTCATTACAAACCAACTGCAACATGTTTCAAGTGTATTTCTGCTATTGGTAGAACATGGAACGTAATTGTTGTAATCCATTATATAAAGGTTCAGCTTGCAACATTATAGCAACACGTGTTACAAAAATGCATGCTAAGGCAGCTTTCAAAGTGGTTTGGACTCTGTTTGTTATACAGTGCTAGGTAGCCTTTATGAAGGTGCTGCGAATGCCACAGTTTCTATTCTGCTCCCCACCTTTCTCAATGATGCTCCTCCACTTCTTGGACCAGTCAGTCAACTGCAGGGCGTAACCCTTCTCTATTTTCGCTCGCTCCTGGAAACAGCTGACCAGCTCATTACACAGCTTGTAGCCGTCATCAATACGTTTCACTGTTCTTTTGTAATTCCCTGGCTGACAGAGAAAAAGATCAGATCTTCATTTACTCGCTTGACACAGTATAGAATGCTCTATAAAATTTCACACCTACTGAAGTTCTGTAAAGCACTTGTAAAACCACAAGAGCCAACCGCGGCTGCTCTTCTAAAGCATTGTTAATCTTTAAGCTGATGATTAGAATTCATTTCTCATGGTCTTTAAGCCTTGCCATTTAAAAATTCTTAGTTTTAGTAGTGTTTTTACTTACAGGTCCAAGTCAATAGGTATAGTTTTACATGCAGTTTGTAAATCATGTTTATGAGCCCATTTTCAGAAAATGAGGGCTCAAACAGCAAGATATTTTATAAACATTACGCTGAAAGCAAAAACTAAAAAAATAAGCATGTGTTGTTTATACCAATATTGTTATGCAATATATACACAGTGACTTTATTTAGTATGCAATCAAACTAGTTATGTAAACTGCATACATATTCTTTTGGGTTTTTTTTTTTTTTTTTTTTTTTTTTTTTAAATCAAGTCTCAGTTCAGAAGCTATGTGGTACTTGTTTCTGAAGCCTTGATAAGATTGGACCCTAGAATTTAAGCAGGTGCATAAACTGTGTGTGCTGTGCTTACACATGAAAGACCAGCTGCTGGAAGGGAAGTGGGAATAGATTACAAAACAGGGCAATTTCAAGTCTAGAGGGGATCACATTTAAAAAGCACCAAAGCTCTGATTTATTGTGCTAATGGAGTCTAACAAGTCTCCATCTGCAGTGCAAAGGGCCTCCTTTAGGCATTTTGGATCAAACCCAAGCTCTGCATTTAGGCTTTGGGGGTAACTTCACTGTGAGCCAACGCTGGTGCACAAGCCCTGGCTACAACTTCCTTACCTCCCAGAAACTCTCTCCAGTGCCGGCCTGCTCTAGGTCTCCCTCGTATGACATCACAAGGGTGTCCTTGCAGCACAGAATGTTTGCTAATTTTACTTGATCTAAACAAAAAGAGATGATATAGAGTTTAGAGGAATGGAAACAATTTAGCAGAAGCACTGCTAAAATGAAGGCTGCCATGTGTTCCTGTAGATTTGTTTATATATTGCTGTAGCAATTTCAGTTTGTTGGCTATAAGACTACAATATTGTGATACACACCGATAAAGATGCTAGATGCATTTTCTTTACTCTATTTATTTGCAGAGCAATATTTCACGTTACATGAGAAGAATGGGCCTAATCCACAAATATTTCAAGCGGGCAAAACGAAGACGCTTAACTTTTAGCTAATCCTGGTGGAGACCAAACACTGCATGGATTACTTTTTTTTTCTTTCTTATCAAATGTATTTACTTTCACAATAAACAGGTTTTCTGTTATGTTTTTACTGTACAAACACCTACTGCACAGCTCTGCCCCAAGATTGGAATTATTTGGGTCTGAAAATCTCAATATTGAATCCTTTATATACAGAGTGATGTTGGGGATGCCATCTATCAACAGCACGACAAGAATATAAAACTCCTGTAGGTTTATATGATTTTATACAGTATATACCCTTCCTCAATTTACCAAGATCTACTTAACCAAAGGAGTTCAGACAATGATTTGCTGTGTTATGGATCCCATAGGCATCTGCATTACCCAAGTTGCTAGTTTTGAGTTTATACTGTTTTACCTACGACTGCTTTGCTGCAGAAAAAAAATAAAAATAAAAACAGCCAAAGCCATCTCAGTCACAGAGCTGGTAGGTTTGGAAAGGGGGGGGGGGGGGTTCCACAAGAAAAAAAGTTTAACATAATAACTCCCTGTGCTGAGTTAAGTGACTGCTGTACAAATGTGTTTTAAATAAACAGTTTGAGAAGGATCATTGTAAAGTTGGAAATTACTGGATTCAAACTTTTAACATCTGTGTTTTGTTCCATCTTATAAAAGCTTTTAAAATTATTTTATTGCAGGATTTGATACATATGCGATGGCAGCTGTGCAGTTGGTGTCAGCTTTCCCGTTTATTGCATTATTATACACATAAAAACATCAATAAAAAGTTTATGTTTTCTCATTAAACTGAAAAACTGCCCTTGAAAGATTATAGGAAAAAATGCTGCACAAGAGATTTCTCACAAATATGCCAAATACGGCCATCTATAAAATTAGAAAAACGCAGCATGCTGCAACAAACTCTGAAACACAGAGAAAGGAAAAGTGGTGAACTGTAACTGGTTTTGTGACCTTCAGTGTCAAAACCAAGCATTTCATGAGCAGGCTAAAGGTTCAGGCATTAGACGAGGATCTCCTGCTTTTCCTTTGAGTTTCAGTTACCACAACAGTGAGTTTGTGGCACTTGTTAAACCACGCCAAAAAAGAAAAAAAAACTTCAATAGTTAACCGTTTGTGGAGGACTGCCACGAAACAGTAACAAACAGCAGCACTAGGCAACAGAAGGAAAAGTTTGTACTGCAGTATGGTCCTAGATTTTTTTTTAAAAAGAAACTTTTACTGTATTCACGAAATAGAAAAAAAAAAAAAGTCAGGATAGCAAGCAGTCGACAGGGTCTAATTTTTTTTTTTGTGCTGAAACCATCTTGTCATTGCTGAAGGCACTAGTCTTGGACTGTTTTCTGCCAATGATTTATTAAGGTCCGTTTTCATAATCTAAACGCCACTGCCTGAAGCTCATAGCATCGAACACACATCTTCCTGCTCTCATTTCACTGGTATTTAATTATGTGAATAGACTGGTCAACACATTTTATATATATGGTTTACAGGGGGCTGTATTTAGACACTGGAGGTGTGGGCCTAGTCCGTGCAAAACCAGGGCTCTGTTGAGTGCTTAAGGTGAAAGCTTTTTCCATTAACAATTAGTTAACCTCAAAAGTTATGTCTAACTCTTAATTGTCAACATAGCCCTTTAGATGCTTTTATGATGGCTCAAAATAAAATAAGAAACTGAAGCCCAATATCAATTTCTTCTTGTTTTCCTACCCACAGTGATGATAAAGCTCAATTTTCTAAGTGCTGAGTTTCATAACCGATGTGGAATTACGGTCATGTCTGACTGTCCTCAAACTAGGATGCGGCAATGTGTGGCCAAAACAAAGAATAATGATTTAGAATGTATCAAATTACATAAATACAGCTTGCGTTCTGATTCATTCAAAGATAAATTAATGTGGTACTTTGTGTAGATGGTACTTTGACCCATTCTCTATCCATCTATCTAGATTACTCTACTGGTCTAATTTATTTTATAAAGGCAGATATCTTCATATGAATGAATGAAATTCCATGCAGACCCTAACGCATGTCTATCTCGAAGATGCTTCTCGGTGGGAGTCAGCAGCCACTACAAACATCAATGCAGGTTTACACAGAACACTGCCTCGGAAAGGCATTACAGTTTAATTTAACTGAACTGTCCTTGCTGAGGTTAGTTTGCAATAGAAGCCATAATAAAACCTATATTGTTTATTCAGCCTGAACCAACTAATGCAACACTACATCCGTTTGCCACATCACGAAAGAGTGTCTGTTGCTAATTTTTTCATTCTAATGTCTGCACTGCAGGAAATGAGTAGATGTCTTCCAGGTGTTTATAAATTTAGGAAACCACAGTTTTATGTCCCAGTACTTAGCAATTGATCTGAATAATCTGGAGTGCAATTCTCTCTTTTAATATCATATCCAATCACCACAATGAAACAACATCCAGGATAAATCATGGATACTGCATACGGCTTCAATAAAAAAGAAATGATCAAGGCAGAGGGCCAAGATGACTTGCAATGGATTATGTTTGTATTGAATCAAAATATTACTTTTCCTTTTGCATTCTTCATCTAAAGATGCCTGGAATTTTCTCCAAGCTATACATGTTATATGATCCCATCAATACAATGCAAAGGAATCCTGTTTCTTTTGTTTCTTAAATACTGCATCCATTTCAGTGAAATCAGTCAATGCACAAATAGTAAGCCCATCATGCCAAAGGACTCCCTCTGTTTGAAAAACGTAACCTGATCTTTGGTGCCTCATAATCAATTAGTCAGAACGACTAGCACTACGAAAATGTCAATCATGAACGTTCAGATGTGCTTTATAGGTTTCAAACAATGTTTCCTCATGTACAGCGAACAGATTCTTGATTATTTTATCATTAACTCCACTGGATTAGACACCAGGCTTGGTTCCAGCAGTGGTGAGTGAAGTTTGGAAGTTGCAAACATTGAAAATGTCTAACACCCTATGTTAAAAAAATAAATACATAAAATAAATAAATCTATTGTACAACAAGCATGACCGGGGATTCTAAACTAATTGAAATCCCATGATGCCAGGTTTTAATCCGTCTCCTGGCCAGATTTAGGCTGGGCTGGAAGGGCAGATTCTTGGGACTGTGCCAGTTTATCATCCCCATGCATATAAAAGACAAGGCATTAACCTTCTCCTCCGTTCTAGTCTCAATAATAAAATCCTCTTTACACGAAGCTTGCCTCAGAATAGCCAGAAAACTACTGTCCAGGGTATCAAAGCACTCCTGTTTCCTTAAGATACTGCTGCAGTATATACACCTGCATGCATTTTATTAAAAACACTCTGAACAACATGCCCTGCTCATGTCAATACAAACAGTAAGCAACGATTATTAGCACACTGATTACACTGCCCGATTAGTAATGTATGAGCCACTTTGAGTGCAACATCTTTCTGTAATTTGAAGACGAACAAGCTTACATATTTAATTGCTGAAGATTATAAAGAGTGTTAGGATGACCCAATACTAAACATTTAAGTCTATAACAATTGCAATAGGACACATTTAAAAGGACAAATTCATGGCAAGTTAAAAAGCTACTTTCATAACACTGCCAATGATTACTATGCATCTAATTGGGTAACATACTTTATAACAAATGCATAGATGCATTATTACTTTTTGTTATGCATCCTTAATCAAAAGGGTTGCCAAAATCTTTACATTATTTTTTTAAAACAAAAGCAGCCTATCAGAGATTAAGTGTTACACCATCCTTTCTTATATTATCTTTAGATGTGCAAACAAAACTTTTCCAATGTATAACCCCCAGCACTGCTGAAAAAAGACGGATCATTCCACACAAAATAATTATTGAGAGAATCTATTCATGACTGTATGATGCAAAGTTTACATGCATTAGTAACCCTTTGGGTATCTATCTGATACATGTGATGCCTTTCACAAGCCACCAAATCAACCAGCAGCAGCACATTTTGAGGGAAAAAATGCACCAAAGAAACCAAAATGACAACTTCTGTTTGGCACCATGCCACAGTAAACATCTGCTACTTCAAAAGAGGGAGGCTATTAATAGAGGTAAAGACTCAAGGTACTGTCTTACTTCAAATATATATGTGTGTGTGTGTGTGTGTGTGTGTGTGTGTGTGTGTGTGTGTACTATGGAACATTTAAGAATCAGGCCCCATGAGCTAACTGGTTGTCCCATGGATACTCTCAGTTAAACACAGACATGCAGCAGTGACTTGTTTTGTTAATACCAGTTACAAAAAACAAAACCATTGCGGCATTATCACTACTTAGTGGATCTAGTGTTTCTGCAACTTTAATGTTACATATTTATATCAAAAAGGTGTCTTTTCAGTGCCAAACTGCTTGCAAGATCTAGTGGTGTAAAATGTAGAGCAAACGACGTCACAGTAGACTGTGTAAGGCTTTCATTTTTAGTCAACACAATACAAATCTATGAGATGTTAAATTATGACATTGCCTTTGAGTTTCATCTTCTTGAAATCACCTACTGCAGGCAGTTCTAGGATCTCTGAATTGCTCCACGTGGGAACATCTTGAATAGAGCTTTGTGATATCCAGCTCCCACATAGGTAATGATAAGCCAGTCTTGCATGCAGCAGGTTGAACAAAAAAGTAATAATAATAATAATATAATAATAATAATAATAATAATAATAACAACAACAACCTTCATCATGAATGGCATGACCTCTTCTGATCGCTTTAGTAAACCCATCTCCACAGCAACACTTAATGCAGCGTGTCAAACTTATCCTATCTGAAGGGTTTCCAAAGTCATGAAATTATTTTTAAAAGAAAAAAATAAATAAATGCTGGATATTAAAGCTATGCAAAATAGTGTCTCTCTGATTATGAAGTGTTTAGGAATGAGAAACTCTTCAAATATACAGCATCACGCAGAGAGAGGCCTGCACAAAATTCATAGAAATAATTCCACTCCTGGTACTGCCCTCACTTTCTAAAACTGTTGAAACTCAGCAAATCAATAGAAAGCCTTATAAAAAAATATAAATTCAAATAAAAAAAAGACTTACTCCAGAGTAGCCCAGAGGCAGTAAAGTCAGTTGGAATTTCAGCTATTTTGTGGGGATCCTGGCTCGAGCTCAGCGCCCAGCTTGTCCTAGAAAAGGAGCAAACAGAAGTTATCGGCTGCAGTACAGTGAACCACTGAGAACACAGCATGGCAATGCCTCGGCTCTGCTTGAATACAGGGGGGGAGAGAGAGATGAGCCTGGGTTAATATCAGCACAACAGTCAGCAAGTTGGCACATTCCAAAGACCACAGTGAAATGCCTCAAGTGGAAGCCTGGGAAAAATCCCAATGAGAAAGCTGTATAACGAACATAACAAGCTGCAAGCTGGGGCAAAGAATGTTCCTACAATAGGGAGTGTCACTGTCATACACCAAACAAACATTATTCAACAGTGAGGATTTTTAATAAAACCCAGTATTAAACCTGCCTAATCTCACAGATTGTACATATATATATATATTATATATATATATATATATATATATATATATATATATACTATATATATATATATTATATATAAATATATATATATATATATATATATATATATATATACAGACACACACACACACACACACACACACACACACACACACACACACCCACACACACTTTCCATTTTACAGCAGAATACGGTTTAAGAGCTGAAGTGGGTACATGTTAATTTTGTTGCAGTTCCACATTCATTCTTCAAGCTTTGAAGGCAGGGGTGTCAAACAAGGAAGAGGACAGTTTTATCTGTCTCTCCAAATGCAGAGGCTACCAAACAGTACATTGATCTCTACCTCATATACAATAGGGTCTATTCAACTTTACAAAACTTAAGAATTACAGCCGAGAAGAGGTCATAGCCCCTCTATGCTTGTCCAGATCCTAGTAGCTGACTGATCTAAAAACTTTGGTCTTAAACGATCCACGTAAACCAAAATAAAAAAAAAATGTAGCCTACAAGAAAACAGAAGCATTAATAATCTAACCAGAAATGTGTACTATCTTATTTGTCCGAATTAACCAGGATACCAATGTGTTTAGGGCTTCATGGTTTCATAAACCCTGAAAATGCAATTAAAAGAGACGGTGAACGTGTACAACGGACAGATGATCCCAGCATGACTAGCTCGCAACACTTGTTGGAAGATATAGATAACAGAATAAAATCTAATTATGCGACACACAAAAGAAGTCTACTACAGCTGCAAATTAGAACAAGCCCTGTTGAATCTTTAGACCACTCTGCAAGCCCTGCTCTCAATGAACACAATCAATTAACCTGTCAGCCCAGTGCTTCATCAGCACACCTCTGGAACACAAGGCGGTACCAGCATTGTTATGACAAAAACACACACTCTGAGAATCTGCTTTCCACCCTAATGTTCTATATTCAGGTGTTCAAACCAGCCAGGATTGCTCAAATAGAAGACAATTTAGACATGGGTAACTAAGATGACACAAACTAGTGTAACAGCCTTTAACCAGTTCTATTTTCCCCACTTAAGATAAGCATCAATATTGCCAGCTTTTGCTAGGAACAAATAATATATACATTTTACAAGCGGCTTATCAGGCTATCATGGTACATATTCTGAAGAAATCAAGCAAAACAGTTTACGAAAGACTAACAGGACAATGAAAACTAAAGCTACTCCTGTCAACAACTTGGGATCACACGCAGTAATATAATATCCCAGTTGTAGCCCAGGAACGTATGATGTTGGTTTATAAAAGGTTTTTTTTTTTTTTCAGACTAGAAAACGGTTTGTTTAAAAATTGAAGTGGAAGAATTATAATAATGAGCACTAGAACAAACAGAAAATAGCATCCACTCCTTTTGTTCTCCATGCCAACTGGAGTCCCCAGTGAGCCATTTAGCAAGCTGGACTGATTCTCGGTGTGTAAAATTTCCATGTAGCAGCTACCTCCTTAAAGGGTCCTCTGTTTCATCACAGTGCAGCTCACTATACTGAGCTCATGAAAGCTTGCTGTTACTGAACTCCCTTGGTAAGCATGGGAACAAAGGGACACTTGTTTCACACCCATTTCTTTCAGTCGTAACGCCAGGCAAAAAGAAAATGACACATAGGGTTTTGTTAGCTCATGCAGGGATGGGAGTTTTCCTCTTGAACCAGAATCTGTAAAATATTCAGGCGATCCAACTCCAATATAGAAAGCACAGCTCAAAAAGGCAAATCAAACAAGAAATTACTTGGACTGTGGATGCACAGTATGAAACACCAAGTAGCAGCTTGTTTTATTGCGTTTCTTTTCAGTGGAAAACCCAGGGGAATGGCTGCAGGGCTTCCCTTACGAAACCACTGCTGGATAGGAAGAGCATCATGAAAATGACAATTCCCCCCACCCTCCAAGATAAGGAGCTTCCACTAACTACAGTGACCCGAGATAAGCAGGAATTTAAAACATTTCACATGCTCATCGAAAGGTATGCAACAGTGCAAAGGTCACTAGCATTGTCCTGAAAGAAAAGCAAAAGGCACTTGCAACACCGCTTGTACCTTAGTCAAAAGGTATTTTCTGTATAATACTGTCTTGCAGTCATTCTCCCTGGTTCTTAGTTCATCCAATATTCATAGCAGTGTTTGAAAGCAGCCAACAGAGTTTAAAAGATCAGCGTTTCAGACCGACAGTTTCAGAAGTTAGACCCAGACAAGGGGGAAAAGGGAATACCCACAGAATAATTAGAGTACATGCAAACAACCTCATGTAGCTCCCAGGAGCTTTAAATTCCCTCATTCCATCTTTAACACAATGAGCTTAAACCAGACTGCAGTTCCGACTGGAAGTATACTCTCCAACACAACATGATCCCCACATCAGTGAGTGTATTAAAAAAGAAGAAAAGAAATAAAGAATTCAAATGAACTGCCAGTAATTAAGTAACACTAGCCATGTCCTTCTCAACACACACAATACAAATGTGCTGTTTGAATATTTTGTGTTGAAGAAATAACAAAACAAGTTCAGATGTTTCCCCCTTAGGGATCGGCTTGATCTTAACAACACCTAAGAATAATGGCAGCTTCTATACACATTTTAGCAGAGATACTAAGTTACCTTGCAAAAGCCTGCATGCTATTTATCACTCAAGCATAATGGAAGATTATGTGTTTTCATTAATTTTTTCCGAGGAATATATTGCTTCAGTATACTGCAGATGTTTGTTTCGCACAGGGGAAGCACAAGTATGACGAGGGCCACCCAAAAACCCAAGACTGAGCTTAGGTTAAAAAGCATTCCAATTGATGTTCGGTCACATTTTGTTTTTCAAGGGGATCAAGATCTAAAAGCATAACCAGCTGTTGCTAGCTCTAAACCAGGAAGCAGTGACCGACAGGATGCAAGACTCACTGAGCAGAAAGACGGTTCCTTTGAAAGAACAAGGAGTGTTTATCAATCACAGTGCAAATCTGCAAAGACAAGCCCAGTTTAATGATACACTTCACCATGCATTTCATCAAGAGCCTTTAACTGCACTGTGCACACAAAGGCTATAGAAGACAGCTGAACATGGTTATAACTCTTCCAAGCCAAGCAGAGATCAGACAATTACCTTGATCTATTGGGCATAGATAATATTACTTCAACAGTGAGCTATTAGGTTATCATTACACTTTTGTAATAATACCATGAACCCAGTCATACACGACAATAGAAGAAATGAACAACAACCCTTACTTTAGATTAATAACCTATTAGCACTAAATCAAACTCTGCTGGACACCTAACCTGCATGAAAAACAGGAACTGCTGAAGGTTATATTTAACCCTTCACTTGCAGTCCTTCTCCCAACATTAAAATTGGCAAGGTTCGACTATTTCAAGCTAGAGCTATTAGAATAGCACTAGCTGTTATTAATTAAACCTGTTAAATTAAATTAGATTTTTTTTTTTTTTCCCCAACTCTCCAATGTCTGCTGCCAAAACAACATGCAACCCCACCTGCTTCGCTCTATTGGCACAGGAAAGTTGAATAACCAGTAAGTCATTTCACAAGATGAAATGTTTCAAGGGCATTCTGTTTTCAAATGGAGCAGAAAGAAAAAGGGGTGATGTTAGAGTCTTGAGAAAGCCCATATCAGTACAGTACAAATCTCTACTTATGTTTACAATTCATTCAAGTGCATCACAAATTTGATTTGCTTAAGGAAAATGCACGGGAAGATAATTCTAATGACTAAAACTGTAAGCAGGTCTTTCTCCCTTGCATCTAGAATTCTATTTACACAAGGATTTCAAATACACAAATCCCCACTGGCCATGCGTATGCTCATTCCTCTGTCAGATATACAGGCTAAAACTGGTCTAGCATATGGCAAGACGTTTAAATATTAAATTATAGCTAGGGCTCGCCTAAATATCCCAGTGCTGAAAGTATATGAAACACATGATTGTTTTGTGTACTACGCGGCAACCTTCAGACCCTCGGTCTCGTATGAGGTCACAAATCCTCATTTTCAAGTTTAGCGAACTAATGTTCACGACTGAACGAAACAGCCCCCCCCCCCCCCCACATGTGGCCAACAGCAACCCATAGCAAGCATTTCGAATCAGCGTAAAGGAGAACATGAAAATACAAAATATCATTTTAACCAAGAGGTTTCCCTTTAAATCAAAAGCTATCAAGTTCCCATTACACAAATTTAAAAAGGTTCACATATAAAAAAGAAAAAAAAATGAAAGAAAAAAAGATGTATTATTATGTTTGGGTTTCTTTTTTTATTCAGAAAACGTTAAATCAAATATCATCCAAGTATCCAAGTTTTAAATATTTTGATAACTTAAATTGGCGCCTGATCACATTTCATGCAATAGTAAGGTGCTGTCAGTGCAAAGTTCAAGTTTAATTTACATTTGCCGCATCAAATAAATAAATGAATAAATAAATAAAACATTGTGTGGATATCAGTGCAAAAAGACAATAATGGTCCAAATATATTTGTTACTTTGTTATCCTTTGTATTCTACACTTAAATCACTTTGATAGACGGTCAGTCTTTACAGTAATTAGAAATTGCTGTCTGATTTAGGCGTTAGGCTGTGACTAAAAATGTAATTTGTCACTGGTTCCCACTGACATGTTAGCAATTAGGTACTTGAAAACAACGCATACGTTTCTCATGAGCCGCACAGCATTCACGTTTATTAAGGCCCAATGTTGTCTAGCGGACCCACAAAATAAAAAGTTACAATGTTGCAGCAATACAATAGCCTAAAACTCCACAGAAACGACCCGCATGAATGTCAGTTACATTGAACAAGAAGTCTAACCCGGCTGCAGAAAAAGAGCGCTACATTGTTGTCTAAACACTCTGTGCACCTACCCGTTGCTGCTGCTTCAGCTCTCTTCTACAGAAAACAAATATAAATAACATCCAGTTTCACAAGAAAATGCTACAAACACCAAATCCCAGCTCTCCCTGTACAGGTTTCCAGTATATAAAGCTATTTCTTTTCTGTTTGTTTTATGTTCCTTAGCATATAGCTTTTTGCTAATGCCCGTCTCTTCATCCGAGCTGAAAATTTCCCACTGAAGTTGTGTGTACAGTTACAACAAAACTCAGGCACCTCCCTAGCATTGACAAGCGACGCTGAATAAAGGACTGGCTCAGTTTTTAGCACGATAAGCAGCTTCAGACAGCGTTTACCCGGGTTTAAGCGACAAATAATAAAAAAAAATACATAAAAATCAATAAAAGTTACTCTTTCAGGCGGGGTAGTAGACAGGTTGCGTTGTCTGGAAGGGTCTTTAACTGAATCATCTTGCTCAGTACTAGCCATTAATCTAATTACTGCTGTTAACCCATTCGGGTCTGGAATGGATCTCATTTATTTACACACACACACAGTCACACACAATCACAATCATATACACACATATACACACACAATCAGCCCCAAATTATTTCAATTTGCTCTATTAACCCAGGCCACAATTAATCTGCAGTCTGATCACTTGCTAATGCCAAAGATGAGCAGAATTCCAGTGTTTCAGATCAGGGAGGATCGGTATTGTACTGTACGGTATTTCAGACAGTACTTTTACAGTGTAGTACAATGCAATAGTACGTATTTTGCATTCATATAATGCAGTACTGCTGTAAGATAATTGCCCATATGCAGTGAGTGTGTTGGGCATGTTTTTTTGGTTAGGGGCCAGCTGCGACTGTTGGTGTATTAGTGATTCCCGTGGAATGAAAAATCCCTCTCAGTATACACTCTGCGTCTTGTAATTAAATAAAGCAAATTAAATGCGCCTTTCCTCCAAAATCCGCACTTGTTTTTAGAATGTACCACAGGTTAGAGTGTATTAGAATGTATAGAATGTATGCATGACTGGATTTAGTAAATGGAGAGAGATCTATTTCAGAAGTGAAATAAAAGCAATGCAAAAAAAAAAAAAAAAAAAAAAAAAAAAAGCTGTTGATTCTCCCACGTGCCAGTGTGGTTAAAATAAAATATAATAATAATTTTGAATCAGCAGTGCTGCACTGCCATCTGCTGGACAAACCTATACGGCGCCTTTCTGTAATGTTATTAAACTTCCGGTCTGTGACAGGATCACAACATCCTCATGCATCTGTTGCCGCGTGTGAGGAAGCTCGCTGAAAGAGTCGAGCATCGGTACATTCAAATTATTATTCAACAATAAGAACGATTGCACACACGTAACAAGAGGATTTAGGTCGGCGTGGGTATGTACGTACGTTGTTTGGAGAGTGGTTGTAATGTTAGATTTAAAGAACGATGTTAATGTATGGTAGCATGCAGTAGGCTGTGCATTGATATTTGCACCTCATAATAATAATAATAATAATAATGGTTATTAAATCATTACTTGCTGTGCGCGATGTAGGAAAGTTAATTGTTATGTAGCAGGAAAAGTTGCATAACGACACAGCAAAGCGTTTGCATTTGCAGGGAATAATCTTGTCGAGGAATGGCTAAGAAAAAAATTCGACTGGCTGTACCTGAACCCGGGTGCAAAAAAGAGGGGACAGCTCCAGGAAGGAGGAAAAAGGAGGGCCAGTGCCCAGAGGAACCGAACTCCAAAAAACTGAAGGTGAATAAAGCGACAAGGACACCGGGGAAAGCAGGTAGTCAGTGTTTTACTTTGAAATAACTCATCAGCACATTACAGACAGCTGTTAGTGTGCTTTTTTTGTTTGTTTGTTTATTTGTTTTGGATATTTGTCTTGACAAGTAAATGTAAAGTAATATTGTGCAGTTAAAGTCACCATTTCAAGTAATTAAGTGAGTAGGTCTGTAACTTTATGACTGTAGCTATGTACCATGATGATACTGAGTCAGAGCAAAAACCATTTAGCACTTATTTCTTGGTGGCACAAATCATGTGCAGTGGCATCAGTTGCTGATAGCTTGTATTGCCTTTACATACAGTAGGTAGGAATGTCCTCAACGGATCGTGTTTATTTCTTTCAGTTAGAAGACCTAGCTACCAAACCCCTCCAGGATGCGCAGAGTCTGATCAAACAGCCAAACAGAGAAACATTATTCATTACATTAACAAGAATGCACTGGGTCAAAGCATTCCTTCACAGCTGCGACAGGTAAAACACCTTTGCTTGGTCTTTACTTTGCGGATGCATTTTTGTTACATTACAACTTGGCAGCATCTCTTGTGCTCTTGCCACATACGACCTGAATCTTGGACTGTGAATGGTTGGTAAAATACAGACATGGGAATGCTGGACTAGATCCAGAATAACTGGTTCAGAACAAATTGAACTTTTGTGCGGGTGTTTGGCGCGGTTGGTTTAAATCTTGGACTGTGAATGGCTTCTGGTCATCCAGCCTTGGCCCTACACTGTTCTGGATTAGAAAGTCACTCCGCTGTCCTCTCCACAGTGTCTCCAGCAGCCGTTTGTGCGCTCCCTGGCTTCCTACAAGCTCTTCCGGACAGCCAGCCCCTTCGATCGCAGAGTGACAAGCCTGGAGTGGCACCCGACGCACCCCAACACTGTGGCCGTGGGCTCCAAAGGTGGAGACCTAATTCTGTGGAACTACGAAGTGTTAAATAAGACCTGCTTCATACAAGGGGTGAGCAAAAGAGCAGGGGTGAAGCAAAGTGTACTTTTTATCAAGTGCCTTTCACAGCCATCTCAAAATAATTCTAATTCTAATCAATTATCCTGCTGCTAATTGATATCTGACTTAAAACCCTGAGTGATTGAAGACTTCACGCTATTAAAAATAAAAAAAAAGACATTTTATTTTTGTGTTCCTTGCTCTCCCTTCCAGTGATCAGTTCCATAAACCTTATGTGAGTTAGTCAGAGAAATGATGGCTAGATTTGTACTTCAGTTATTGACTCGCTGTAAAACCTATTGAGGTCCAGTGATGACTTGCCTTGGTTTAGTTTATTACCACTCACAGTATCATATTATAACACTGGAGACTCGGTTAAAACATTTCTAACCTGGTCTTCACTGTTACACAACATCAGCCTCCTCATTCACTCTTTTCTGCTAACTTGTAGATAGAAATTCTGTGTAATATGCTGTATTTATGTTGGCAGTAAGATGTTTAATAGAATAATTGCCCAGGGAATTGCAGTAAAAGTATGAATGTCAGATTCATCTAAGCATATTATTTTGACTTACTTTGACTTACTTTTATTTCATGCTTTGTGGCAGTGTTTTGTCAAAGAGTGATAATTGATATATTTGTTAATAGTGATGATGCTGCTGTCTTTGTGACAGTTTGTAGGCCTTTTGTAAGAGGGAATCCCCTGTGAACTGCACAAATGAACCCTAATGGTTGAGGCACTGGGCACGGGACTGCGTGTCTTCAGAATATTGATTGCTCTCTGTTTTGTCATTTTGTGTTAAACTGTAATGATTGCTGAATTAACTGTTGAAATATATGTGACTGACAATATGAGAAGTTTATAGAAAGAGGATATGTTCTTTGAATTGTAAAACAACCCCACGCCCCTGATATTAAATAGAGAATAATGAAGGTTACTATCTTGTCGCTTTTCTTATGTGTGAATGTTTTAAGCCTGGTTGCATTTAGTTTTGTGTGTGATCTAATGAGCCTGTTGGTGTGTGTTGTTGCAGAAAGGAGCAGGGGATTTTATTGGGGGGATGAAGTTCAGTCCTACCAACCCATCCCAAGTCTACACCGCGTCTGGCGATGGCACTCTGAGTCTGCAGGAGTTTGGTGGTAGAACAGCTCAAATATTCTCAAGAACCTCAGACTGCAGGCACGATCACCATAATGTTTGGTGAGAAAATGTTAACCCTGCTGTAGTCAGAAAGATATTTTGGCGTGATCAAACAGTGAAGGGGAGTTGCTTTAAAAAAAAAAATAATAGTAATAATTAAGGGGGGCTCCCAAGTGGTGCATCCGGTAAAGGCACTCCCCATGGAGTGCAGGATGCTCCCTATAGCCTGGAGGTCACACAATTGGCCAAGTACCGCCCGGTGGGGGGGGTGGTTTAAGTCAGTCAGGGTGCTCTCGGCTCATTGCACACCAGCACCCCCTGTAGCCTGGCTGGGTTCCTGCGGGCTTGCCTGTAAGCTGCCCGGAGCTGCGTTGTCCTCCGACTCTGTTTCTCCGAGGTGGCTGCATGGTGAGTGCAGTGTGAAAAGAGGAGGGCGGCTGACGGCACACACTTCGGGAGACAGCATATCTCATCTAATTATTCTTGCACCGACTTGCATTTCTTTGTAGATTGCTTTGTATGTCTTTATCAGTTTGCTTGCCCCCCCCTTGTTCCAGTTTGTGGTACTGCAGCCTTGACGTCTCTGCAAGCAGACAGGTGGTGGTGACTGGAGACAACGTGGGAAACACTGTCCTCCTGAGCGCAGATGGCAAAGAGGTGAGATAGCAGAGTCAGAGAGAGGGACCGCAGCCATCTGGCAGGCAGGGTTTCAAACAGTGAACTGTTAGGCTGGAGTTGCACTTGCATGTTCAGACCACACGCAAGGTCTAAAGGTTCAATAACAACCACGTGAAGTAGCAAAACTTTTTCAACAGTAAATGAATGACTAATAAATATGTTATATGAATAAACAAAAAGGTTGAAGGGGGCTGCTTTTGAAGGTGTCTGAAAAACATAATATTGCGTTTTGCTAGTCGTGAAAGACTGTGTGCCACTTTCCTTGATCGCCTACCAGGTACAGATTTTCATTTATAAGGAGTCTCAAACAGTAATACCCACAACATTTGCAACACTCTTCCTAACAGTGTTTGGAAGCACTGCGGGCCTTTAGGGAAACTGTGTGTTCAAGGAGACTTGCCGATTTGTTTAAATGAGAGATTTGCCGGCATCTTGTATCAGACCTTGGGTCAATTATAATTCCAATTCCAATCATAACAGAATTTTTTGCTAAAATTGTAATTACAATGCTATGTGTGTTCAATTGCAATTATGCTGCAGTAATTACAATTATTATTGCAGTTGCACTAAAAAGTAACATAAACAACTGTTTACTTGATTCTAAATAACCAAGCAATAATCACAGGTACAAATACAGAAACATTCTACATAACTTATTTGGGGGACAAATGGGGTCACCAAAATACAAGAATAATGATCGAATTACAAATAAATGTGTAACTGAACTGTAATTACAATCATTAATTGGAATTACAAGTGTGCCAAGGTTCAGCATTGTAATTGCAATTAATTAGGACTTGCACAATTATAGTTGTAATTGACCCCAGGAACTGCCTCATGTACACAAAGTGATTTCTGGTAACCAGTGCCTCTGTTTTAAACGGATGTAGATTTGGAATCTCAGACTGCACAGAAAGAAGGTGACCCACGTGGAGTTTAACCCTCGCTGTGATTGGCTGCTAGCAACGGCTTCAGTAGACCAAACGGTTAAAATCTGGGACATGCGGCATATTAAAGACAAGAACAGTTTCCTGCACGAGCTTCCTCATAATAAACCAATCAATTCAGGTAAAATTCAGGTGAAACGAATTTGTTACGAGTGCATTGTTTGCTTATTCTAATCAAGACTTAGATATATGAAAAAAAAAACCTATATCTTTTATATAAGTAATCCAATACTGTGAACTCACTCCTTCTCACCAGTTCCATATAAAAAAACACAAAGGTCAATATTAATGCCACCGATTTGTAGACGGTGTGAAGTTCTCCATTTCACTGTGAACTTTACGGCGTTTTTGGGGATTTTATTTTTGGGGATACTTTAGTAGGAGCCTGTGTAATTGCACTAGAGTAAGACGCTGTCAGTATTTCTGTTAAAGCAGGGATCGCCACGAAAAGACCCAATAATCACCATGGTAACTGTGTCATGATTCGTCTCATTTTGTTTTTGTATAGCCCATTTCAACCTCACGGATGGTTCCAAGCTGCTTACCACAGACCAGTATGATGAGATCCGGGTCTACTCCTCTGCTGATTGGTCTAAACCTCAGCACACTATACAGCACCCACACAGGCATTTCCAGCACCTCACACCTATCAAGGTGGGTAGCACAGAAAACACTGATTATTGTGGCCAATAATAATTACAGGCAGCATGGTAATCAGTATATTAACTGTTAGCTATGAATGTTATTAGTTGCCTGTTTTGTTTTAACACTTTACTGCCCTGGGTATGCACCCATTACCCATTTTAATGCCTATTTTCTCAATTTTAAATGTATTGGACACTCAGCAGCAAATGGTTAAAGCAAAAGTGTAATGAAACGCACATTGCTTAATAATTTAGACCATTTCAATCCAGCTCGTATTGTTTTAAACTGGTAAAACTGTGTACTGTAGATGACTTTGCAACGTGTTGTGCTGTGTGCATTAACGTATCGAATATTATTCAGGCTACCTGGCATCCACTGTATGACCTGATCGTAGCAGGGCGCTACCCAGATCTCCAGCACACTGATGAGTTGAGAACCATCGATGTGTTCGACGGCAACACAGGAGGGCTTGTGTGCCAGCTGCACAATCCCAACGCTCCAGGAATCGTCTCTGTAAAAACACTTTTCAATCAGTCCAAAAATAAAATAAAGTAACGGAATTACTAATGATTGAACAGAAAGAAGACCCTTGTGGTGGTTTTATATTTATCCTTTAAATAATTACTTTTAAACACTTCATTTGTTGTGACAGTGTGTTTTTATTTAAAAAAACAGAATTGTTTGTATGTTGGCGTGCCTCAGTTAGGAAGACTAATCTAATTATTGCTGACTTTGTTTTTTTTTTAGCTTAACAAATTTAATCCCATGGGAGACACACTGGCGTCAGGAATGGGTGAGTTCCAAATTCCAGACTGTTGCGAGTGTTTGATTGTCTGTTACTTGCTTTGTTTGTTTTTGATTTCTTCCGTTTCCATTTTCAGGATTTAACATTCTGATTTGGAGCCGTGAAGAAATGGTGACCAGCAAGCAGGAAACTCTGTTGAAAATGATGCAAGAGCAGGGTATTGGGGCCGGCACCTCCAGGGGACAGAGGGGACCTCAACGGCACCCCCGTGGGGAAGGCAGTGGAAACGCAGAACTGGGCAAGCTGAAAAAGAAGCTGGCCAGCCTGGAGTCAGCTGGAGTGAGCACCAAGACCAAGATAAAGACTAAGGAAAACACCAAACCACAGAAAGAAAAGCAGAAAAAGAAGCACTTGCAGGACTAAGAATGCAGTGCTAGGATTAGTAAACCACAGGTCTGGATTAGATCAGTTTTAGCATGGCTATGGAGACATGGTTATCTAGTGGCAGAGTAATTGTTGGTTTAATCCAGACCACTGTCTACATTCATTAATCATTATGGATAACACCCATACTTTATTGTAAATACGCATTTGTATATATAAACCTATATCTACTTTATATTGTATTATTTTGGTGTTTGACTCCCATTCGTCATTGCTGTTTTAAACTCCTGTTTTACCTGTTGGAATATTGAGAACGCTGTTGTTAAAATGCCTAATACATGATAAGCAGTTGTAAAATCTGGAATGTAATGCCTAAAATTAAAGGGGTGCCAATTAAGCCTCCAACTGCACAATTTGTTCCATTTGACCAACGCAAAAATTTACTGGAAATGGGAAAAAAACCTTTAACTAATTTGAATATCTGTATTTGCTTTGCTGAGGCTATTGAAAAAAAAGTTTATTTTTTGACAGATTTCTATATAAAAACGTTTGTATTAAAACCTTTATACATGGCAGTTTTATACATTAAAAAAGCTTACTATTCTACTGGCCTTGTGTTTATTACTAGAGTATATAATATGAGTTGGCCATTTTCATGTATACATCAACAGCGAGTCAAAAAATGCCACATTGTACTTAAAATTCAAATAAGTTATAAAGTTGATATGTAAAAAATGTGCCACCAAAAAATAATAATAAATGCCGCACTCCATCTGGTTATATTGAATATGAATTAACAGCAATACCATTGAAATCCTTTAGTTTCAGTCATGCATTTGTTCTATACAGGACTACAGTAAGGATGTAATGCACTCGCCTTTGCAGTCCAGCAGAACAATTGGGTCCCAAGGATCCATATGTATACAATATGGGGGGGATAACTTGTGTTGGTTTCTGAATAGTCATGTCTGTTCATTTTACAGACATGTAGGTTTGTAAATTTCCTCCCAATTTTCAACATGCAGGCGCTTTGGCGCTTAATTCCCAGTCATTATAATCATGGACATTGGTGCTTCCTTTTTCACAATTAAAAGAGGTATCATTCATTGTAAATGTATTTCATTTTATTTTAAAATATCAATTCACAAGCAAGAAGTTAAATTAATAAAAATTAACCCCCTTTTCAGGGTTGAACAGACCTTAACGATGTTGCAAAATCTTTTTTTTTTTTGGTCCAACCCTTCTGTGGCACTAGACTACCAAGAATAAACTGAAATCTGTCGGTCTAGACTTCAGATGTTCTGGTTTCGACTTGCTTTGGCATGGCCAATTCATTGTATTAGTTAACAAATACAATACAGTTTTTCCTCACCACTCTCATATACTGTTCTGCTAAAGACAGATAGTGCTGTTGAAGTTATTAATCCTAGCATATCAAACGCAGCCCCAGCTGTAAATATAGAATGCCAATAAATTGAAATAAAAAAAAGATTCTATGGAATTAAATTTATATTAATGCATCTTTCAAGTATGGTGTACTTCACTTCTAGTTAATCATGGGTTAGCCTCCCTCAAGCATAATTTTCTGGATGGATGGATTGGGTGGGGCTATTAACAGTGACTATACCCAGGGTCCTGCACATTAATTTCCGATTCCTCATTCAGTCCCATGTATGGACCATGTTGGCTATGTTGAAACTAACATTACCATTGAGATTCATAAGTCGATTTGGGAGAGAAATACTTGCTCTAATCAACATTTGGGCCGACTGTTCAATCCAGAGAAGCTTGGATGGAAGTGTCCGTAACAAGCTGCTTCCAGGGCATTGATACACATATTGTGTGCTTGCGTCTGTCACCCAGCCCAACCCTGCTTTATCAAAAGCAGTGTGAAATCACATAGCTGACCCACATGACACTGGGCCATGACTCGGGTAGGTTCTGACCCGGGACGAGCATGTCATTGTGAAACGGACTCCAATCTGACATTCATTGCATTAAAAATTATTATTATTTTTATTTATTTATTTATTTTTTCTTTTTACAGACAATGACACAGTAAGTAACAAGACATTTCTTATGGTGTACTTCACTTCTAGTTAATCATGGGTTAGCCTCCCTCAAGCATAATTTTCTGGATGGGTGGATTGGGTGGGGCTATTAATCCGATTCCTCATTCAGTCCCATGTATGGACCATGTTGGCTATGTTGAAACTAATTCAGTCATTGAGATTCATAAGTCGATTTGGGAGAGAAATACTTGCTCTAATCAACATTTGGGCCGACTTTGGGAGAGAAATACTTGCTCTAGCTTGGATGGAAGTTCAATCCAGAGAACTTGGAAGAAGCTGCAAGCTGCTTCCGGGGCATTGATACGCACATTGTGTACTTGCGTCTGTCACCCAGGTCAACCGTGCTTTATCAAAAGTAGTGTGAAATCACATAGCTGACCCACATGACACTGGGCCATGACTCGGGTAGGTTCTGACCCGGGACGAGCATGTCATTGTGAAACGGACTCCAATCTGACATTCATTGCATTAAAAATTATTATTATTTTTATTTATTTATTTTTTCTTTTTACAGACAATGACACAGTAAGTAACAAGAGCATTAGTGGCTCCCAAAGAATTCGGTCCATGTGTTTGTCCTGCGACTATATATCAAGCATCCCTTTCTAGCTTTTCTAGAGTCAACAGAAATAAATACTCATTGTGACACCATGAAAGTGGAACGCTGAAAAAATACAATTTTTAAAAAAAATGTATTCTGTAATTGCTCAGTAACTTGTCATAGCTCCCTTTCATTATGTCCTGGGAGAATTAAAAATCCTCCTTGCTCTCTTGACAGTTCTTGATTTCCGAGAAGTGTGAGTGCTGTGAGGATTGGTTTTCGCCCTCGTTTAAGACGTGCCGATACCCGTCTGCCTGAGATTTCTGCCGACATAGAACAATCAGCAGAAGCAGAATCAGTAAAAAGAGCAAGCAGCTGCAAACCGCCAGACCCACGATCACTTCTGTTGAAAGAGAGCAAGAACATTGTCAAATTCTTTGCGTCAGCCTATACAGAAAGAAAACTTTTTGCACAGTCAGATTGGTTAGCAAAGAGGAAACTTCATTGGGGTACTGATTTCAGTGTTCTCTACTATAATAACAGTGTTTGTTCCTAAATGTTACATTCAGTGACTTGGGCATTCTTTTTATACATGTAATTTTTTTTCTATTTCTCAATATCAATACTAGGTAAGTGGGAATATATACCGGTGTACACAGCGAGCTTTATAATGTAGAAGCAATCACGATCTGTTAAAAATTAAGCCAAAAATATTTTATTGCTTTGTAGTACTTGTGTCCTGGTGCGTGCTGCCGATCTGACATTCCTTTGCCCAGTCGTCTGGAATGACAGACTTCGTGATCCTAATAAAATCCTCAAGTGGACAGTCCTGGGTACAGTTTGCCAGTTTCACAGGGTACGGCTCTTTCCCGGTCTCGTTCCGATAGAACATCCCTACTGTGAAGGCCCTGAAAACAGAAACAAACAAATGGCACTTTAACTCCTTCAGTACGAAGTAACTTTACAGAAAGGTAACCAATCACATAGTTTCAGCGTCTTGTACTGAAAAATAAATAGAACTGGGCAGAGGTATGCATAAAAGTATATTACAGTTAACCCATCTGGGTGTTTCGAGTGGAGTTATCTCCCCAGTAATACAAACGTTTTGGGTGGAATTATTTTTCCTAGACCCATATACAGGTCTGCAGTGTTGAAAGAGTTAAACTCACACTCACACACACAAGCTACTAGGGGATTCTATAAGCTCTGAAACACAGAAGTGAAGTGCCGAGAGAGTGCAACAGCGAAGACATTAAACAGCTGATTCATCTGATCATTCTGTCAACTCGTTTTGTTTCTATTTCACTTCACACTGGTTTTTATAATCACAGAATCAATTTAAAGAAATTAGATTTTCATTCCAGGACTTTTGGTTAATGTTTCTGCCCGTCTTTTAGTACAATTGCAACTAAATTGCTCCTAGATATAGCTGTAGGAAACATGAGCAAATAAGCAACAAAAGCCCCAAATTGTTTTATAATAAGCTGTTACCAGTGGGATGTGCAGGAAAGTCAGAGGTGAATACCAAGTGAATTTATAGAAATCTCATAAAAGAGCTGTGCTAAGCAATAACCTACTGTGACACTGAGGTTCTGCATGTTTTTAGAGCCAATACAAGAAAATAAATATGAATACATTAGCGTATTATATTTCAGTGTTGATTGTATTTCAATGCAAGCACTGTACCGTAACTTTGGCTTGTCAAACCAGGCATTTCATTAAGGACTTAATCAAAGTGTTTATACCTGCATTTATTTAAAGTCCGTTTTTGAAAGGAGAAAAAAACAAATACAAAAATTGGACAATAGAATAACATGTAGCCAGATTTCTAAGACAGTATCTCTCGGTACTGTGTACAGATGGCTGCTGCATACTTCAATCGTGTAACAGTCCCCGAGATGCAGAGAATACTGGTCTCCAGAGTTTCTCCAATGCAGCTGATCATGTTGCAAGACTAAAATGTGGACCAGCCTTTATTCTTACATAGCAAACATGCATTGATCACGTCTGGAACTGCTTGTACAATTACCCATGATCTTCTTGGTACAGCTCAAAGATGTGGCAAGAAGCATAGGGGGCCTGTTTGCCGTTGTAAACGTCCAGCGCCATCTGCAAAGCCACAATGGTAGTGTCGTGCTAGGAAACAAAGCAAGAGTCATTCAAATAAGTCCTTCCCTCTTTAACACCTTGCTACTCCATCCACTCCCTGGGCAGTCATTTCCAGAGTGACCATTGGTAGCGAAAGGTTCTCTTGAGTTGCAAGGGGAAAGTCATTTTACTGACAAAGGTTGAGTGCTTTGTAAAATAAAAAAAGTGCCTCCAAAAACGGACTCACCGCCGAGTAGACCATCAGCTTCAGGGGATCAGTGGAGGAGGTATTGGAAGCTTGCAAGATATTTTTTACAATATGCCCCAGAAGAACACCTATTTGAAATGAAGACATGAAGTTAGCGTAATCGTTTCATGAATGGGTGTATGAGGGAAAAAAATGAATTGCCTGATTGACCAAATGAAGTTTTAAGCCTCCCTATGCAACAACCACCAGCTGCTTTTCATTGAAGTAACCATGCGTGAAGTACATTCCTCTGCAAATCCCTCTGTTCTCACCTCCTTGGAGACGGGCCTTCTGCTCCCTCTTGTAGATCCCGAACATGAACTCAAAGCTAAAGTCCTTCAGCTTCTTCAACTTTTGCATCACCTCCAGCGTTGCCCAAGGAGGCAGTGTCATGTTATGACTTTGCTGGAAAAATACAGTAATACATTAATATATATATATATATATATATATATATATATATATATATATATATATATATATATATATATATATACACACACACACACACACACACACAGATTTCATAGGTGAATATGAAATAGGACATAGGAGGTAATACAAATAATCAGCTGACTCAGGACGGCTGGTAAAAGAACACCAGTGCTATACCAAACAGATCCAGAGGCAACATTCACAAACTGTATTAATGAATTCAATAAACTTTGGTGTTAATTAAACTTTTCTAGACTGTCTATTATTGGATATCACAAATATGACACAGACAGAAGAGATAATTAAGTTAAGAAAGTATGGTTGGTGAGGTAATAAAGGCTCAACAAGAATACTGACATGATCATTCATATGCAAAAAAATGAATTAATAAACCACAATCCAAACTTTACTGGCATATACAGTTTTAGATGTCATTGCTGGGTACAGTATTCTCAGTGAATGCCACAAACATTTGCAAATAGAAAAGTAGACTCACCTCACAAAACAGAGTATCGTAGACGCTCCAGATTGACTCTACAGATACATCCTTCAACCCAGTTTCATTGGCCACCATTTCCAAAAATTTCTGAAAAATAAAAACAAGTTAATTAAAATGTAGTATATGAAAGCTATAAACAGAATAAATGTGGTCTTCCTATACTCGAAACATGCTTATTTTATATATCAACAATGCACAAGTTTTTATCACAGTATTGCAACATGTAAAAAAAATAAAAATAATGTAACTGTCCTGTGTCAATCTGAACAATTTTCAACTCTGATTTTCAATAACCAGGCACCTACAATATTGTTCTTCGTCATGTTCACAAATGTTTCCGTTTTCTTAGTTTCGTTCATCAGGAGATCATAACGAGGACAGTCTGGCAATGGGAACCTCAACAACTGAAACAGAAATTTGGTTAAATAGTACGCCCATCTCTTAAACAATATACACTCACATCTATTTTATTCCTCTCTGAAAATGTGCCAATGCTTCAATATGGGGCCCTGTGTGTTATTTCAGGAATCTATGAACACAGGGGCACGGGTGTAGAGAAAATATCCAGGGTCTTTACCATGTCTTCAGTGTCCGGGACAGTGTGGACTGGAATGGGTTGCCAGGTGATGTTGGGGTTGAAGACCTCACTGCCACTGGGAGGGTACAGTCCTGCCAGGTTGGCCTCAGCGCTCATCAAAGTCCTGTCATAATCTGTGCTGCGAACCGAGATCTGGGTGGGACAGGAGAAACAAGTACTCTTGTCCTCGGGTTCTTCAGCACTTGATTAGCAGGTATTTCCAGTCTAGGTCAACAGTGCAAGAGTTACCTCTCTCCGACTGTAGGTTTCATTAAGAAACCCTCGGTATCGTCTTCTCAGAGTCTGTCCCAGCTCGAAATGCTGCCTCATCCCCACCTGAACAATATAAAAGAAACACAGGACCTTAACTACAACATCCTGTCAGTTCTTTCATCCTGCTTGTGACACTGTTTACACCAGGGGTGTCCAATCACGTTCCTGGAGGGCCATTCCACTCCAGTTTTAACAGCTAAAATTATATATTTAACTACTTCAGGGTCTGGATGGAAGCTTCATTGGTTCAATTAATAACATTTAAAATGGGTTGGAACAAAGACCAGGAGTGGAAGGGTCAACTTTGGCCACCTGTGGTTTACGCCAATGCCTAAACACAATCATGTACAGTATGTAATATCTGATCAAAATAATTCAAATGCAGGTCTAGGAGACAAGTCAGAGACAACAAAGGAGAGAGGTAAGCTATATAAAGGCATATTAAACAAGACCTACAGTAGACCTATAGACCTACAGTAGACCAGGGTGTTTGTTGTGTATATTGATGTATTATCAGGGATTCTGCCAGACTTACTTTGGTGAGCTGTCCAAAGCCCTGAGGCCAGGCACTCTCCTGATGGGGATCAGTGGGAAAGGTTCTGACAGGGGATCGATCACCATGACGATAAAGCTGAAACAAAAACAGACAAATCACTACACTTAACCACAATCAGGGTCATGGGTCAGAACATCTTGGTCCTTACACAGGAGTGCACGTGTACAGCAACATGTTCTACAACGACTAAGCAATCCAAACCAAACCCTGGCTAGGCCAGCTTTGAGGAACGAACAGGGTTGCTCCTACTGTATGTGACCCTTTAACAACCTTTAATAACATTGCATAAAGCCATTTTGTGAGATTTGCTGTTTTAATAAACTGTATTCTGATCCTACTGTAACTAGGTTATTTTTTGTTGAACATCCCTCCAATTTTCTTTGAACTTTTTCTGCTCATTTAAATGTTACAGTACACAGATTTCTAGTTCCAGTCTTACTCATCAGATACATTTCTTTATCTTTATTAATAAATTCCAGTACATCGCACACAACTGTTTTATATAGTTATAAATGCGACCTCCAGGATCAGTCTCCCAAATATCCCAATATTATTCACGATTGATGCAAGCAGAGATGCAACACCATAACAATAGACTGTAGATTTCCACTCTGTTATTTATTGTTTAAAAAGAACAAATTTATAAACAAAGCCAGGTTTCGTCCAGATGGCTTTCAACAAGCATTTTCTTTAAGTGCAGCAGCTCACAATAGCATGTTCAAAACTGAGCACCACGGAAACACTGCTGTACCGCTAGGCTAGTAATGCACAGTATCGCATACTGCTTTAACCTTTGTACGAAAAAGTAGGAGGTATACAGTTAAGGTTTTAAGAGGAAGCAAAACCAGTTGCTCAACAGGAACGAGCAAGCAACATGACTAGATGAAGACACAATCACATGCCAAACTGATCCAACATAACATCAGAACTTGCGCAGTCTTATTGCAATCACATGTCAAGAAGAAAATAGCTATTTCATGTGGTTTCTGCAGGGATGTTGCTTGTGATAGTGCTCACACAGTTTATGATGAATGATGGATCATTTTGTTCCCTAATCACTTTTCAGGTTACTTTAGTCCATGTAGAGTTTAATTAGCTTCAAATAAATATCCAATACTGTGACTCTCTCCTTTATTCACACCACTATTAAATCAAACATAGTCATGTTAAATCTAAAAATGAGGCTGCTGCACAAAAGAGCAACAATCTCTGCATTTATCTCAAGGGCTTTAACGTGACACTCCATTCATTGAAATTAGACCAGATAAAGCAGTAATTCGTTGCTCGGTGTCATTTCCCTCGCATTTGCTAAGTGCTGTATGTCTGCTCAAGGCAGCATTCAGTATTAAAGGAGATGAATTGCCATTTTACAAAGTAAGACTAAACTTCTTCATTATCAGTTCAAAATCAGTTTCTGAATGTCTTTCCCTTAGGAAACTGTAAATGGTATCCTGTCACTATTAATTTATGCCGACAGAAACGTACTGCTTGGTAATCATTGTAGCTTCCTGTTGCTAGGAAGTACTTTCTGGTTGAATGTACTTTATAAAACTAATAAAGGGCTATCCTTACAATAAACAGCAGTTTATATAAATAAGGGTTGGGATTATCATGAATGGGTGATTTCTGTATTGCTGTGCATGTCAATTCAAAACTGCAAAAAATACTTTATAATTTCCCATTAAGATTCCTGCGACTCTTGCAAAGTGTGTTGTATAAAAAAACAGCAAAGCCTGCCATGAAACGAACTGGGTAATCCCTGTATATCATCACCACCAATACAAGCAGACTGTATTTCCCACCCCACGGTTTCAATGTTACATTTGTCAGACTGCTGAACAGTTCTGTTAAACAAATATTTCATCATCATTTTCTTTCTTTGGTTTCTGTGGCTGCAGTATCACAATGACAAGCTGTAATGCTGCACACTCTATGTACTGAATGAAACGCAGAGGCAAATGTTTAACTGTCTGAGATCTGATGTCAACTAATGTTAGATATGAAATAATACTGTTTGAATGCGTCAAAAATAAAAAATAACATTTTTATAAGAAAACATTTTCTTCCGAGTCAAACTGTCATTCATATTTCTAAAAAAGAAAAATACAAATGTTCTGCTGTTGATTAATGATTAATTAATATTGCTATGATTAGTTTGGCAGTGCGTTCTTCCTGAGTTTCAGGTAACTAGATTTAACTTGATTTAAGGTAACTGTAATTATTTCCTCTTGAACGATTATATATATATATATATATATATATATAATATAATATATATATATATATATATATATATATATATATATATATATATATTAAAGACAAAGTCCCAATTGTTAACTTGAATGCGTCGACTGATTGGAACTTGACCTGACTGATACATTCATTCTAAAAGGCACATGATAGAAAGTGTGCATGACAATGTTTCTCTACACTATCCAGCTGTGAAGTAAAGAATTATTATAGCTTTGCCATTCATTATATTTAAGTTATATGCATCAGTGGTATGCTAATGTTTCATGAATACATTGTCCAGTGTGCATTTGTGGAAATCTGTTCTTTTGCTGTTTGGGGTCTGCTTAGTTTCACTAAATGTTCCATGTTTTAAAATGAGAGCTAGCTGCAAGAGGAAAGCATGAGTCCAGGGTACAATGGTTGTAACTTTACTGTACAGCATTTTTCTTGTCATGTTTTGACTATCCAAATGTAATACAATTTTGTATTTCTCAGTTATTACAAGAACCACCCCATTGCTCTTACCCATCTGAAAACAAGGGATCTAAAAGTAAATGGGTTATATACAATACTATATGTGTCTGCTGAGTTGGCATCACATTGTTAATGGATTGTAATGCAATCAGTATGACTAAATTTATGTGCTAATCCTGTTTATATATATACATATATAAAAGTGTTCATGCAAATGAGTTGTACAGTACTTTAAACAGGTGTAAAAATACATGTCAGGTTGTATGTACAATACATAAGTCCTATGATATTTAACCAGGTACGAGTGGTGATGAAGTCTTGTAACAGGATAAAGGAAGTTTAACATTAATCAAGTAAACAGTTGTTTTCATGTGTCATAGTATTAGGCTATTTAACCCGCTTATTTATTGACCAAAAAAAAACCCAGCAAATTCAAACAGCGACCCTAGACAGCCAAGTAAAAAAGCATATATTTACTTCTCTTTAATGCTGAAACAAAGCATACGGTAATTATATTAAAAGCATCTGGGTTTCTCCCCTGTTACTGTGCACAGCTTAATCAATGTATAATAATCTGAAATTGCTATCTACTGTCCACTCTTCCGCTGGTCATGTAAACTGCACAATGATCATCTAAAAAGATAAAAGCGACTTACCAACGTGACAAATTTCAACTGCTTTCCCCCGACCGCTGTATCCACAATGGCTAATATTACAAACAAAAACAGAAAACATGGTCCGGAACAGCAAAACTGACATGCTATTCCAGGCGCCATTATCAAATACCAATCCGAACAACATAACAACTCGGTATTGCCATTGAAGTGGGAGGAGCGATTTAAAAACATACCGGAAGAAAGTAAACGAATACCTCGACAAATGCAAGATTGTGCTACATTTGTAGTGGCAACTATATGTCAAAGGCGGATTAAGAGAATAACAAACGTGAGATCAATCTTAAAATGTGTTGTAAAAATAAGTTTTCATATCAGTAATTGTGTCACATTTTCTATACCAAAAATATATGTTTTTATATCGACAACACATGATATATCAGTAATATATTTGCTGACATCGTCTATTATTAAATGTTAATAGAGTTTACATAGTATAAATAAGCAGAACACAGACGGTTGCTAGGAAACCGGTGTATTTACAGTAAATCACAATTTGCCATATTTATATGGCAAATTGTGTTTTATATATGTTTTATATATCAAATAGAAAATTAGAAAACTGTAATTATAGTATTATACTGTAAAATATTGAAGGAGAAACGGGTACTTTTGCAGTGGAATTCATGCACCCATTTGAGACTATCCCTAAAAGTTTATCAAAACTAAACGTTGAAAGGCGTAGATAAATTATGGTCATGTAAAGCGTACTGTAGCACTGCAAATCCCAGAACTGTATGATAAAGCAAATAATAAAAAAAAAAATAGGCGTGGCATGGTCAACTCCGAACCGTAACTTCCATGGCATTGTCCATGTTTACAGTTTTATTTTATTAATAACATATGTATATATGTCAACCTATGAAAATAAAATTATAATCAACAACAGAACAAACTCTTCAGAACCAAGCAGTACGAGGAGGACCTCGCTTTCTCATCCGTGTTTTCTGCTCTCGATTAAGCAACGCAACCCAGCCACTCGCCGCTCTGTTTTTACTGTCTGCTTATTTGAATGTATTCAGTGCTGTTTTCCACAAGCTTTAACCTTAATGCTTTTTAAGAAAACAGTTTTAAAAAATCGGCAAGGGAGACGATATTAATATAATTGATATACATAACAGTAACCCCCCTCCCCCCCCCCTCGAGCCAGTTATTTTATCTAGGATTTCCAGGTATCCTGCGTCTTGCAGAAATTGCAACAGAAAACACAGAAATAAGGTAGGCCGAGGCCTTTGGGTGGGTTTATTATATTCCCTTTAATTTTTTTTAATGCATCCTGGTAAATAATGTGTTTTATACCGGTTACAACAGTGCATTGTTGACTGTTACGAATGTAATGTATTTTTTTGTTTAGTATTCGGTTGATGGGAAGTATTTGTATTTTTAGCTAGATTTTTGTGTTGACGTTGAAGTTTTTTTTTTTTGTTGTTGTTTTTTTTTAAAGAATCAACTGCTTGCCAACTATTAAGTTTACTTAAGCCTGCTGTTCGCATTTATAAATGGCAGGTTTAATGGTGACTGTTTTTTGTTAATAGATGTGTGTTTGTGTTTGAGACCAGTTGAAAAAAGGAGTTACACAACTCATTTGTGAATCCAAAAAACTGCTCTATTTTATTTGTAAACCTTCGTGTTTCATTCCAGTTAGGCCTGTTTTCACCCACGCGTTTAATCCTTTTTTTCTTAACTTTTTATTTTTTAAAGACCGTTTTTGGTTTATTTCCACTTAAATTAAAACGTGTGGCTAAAGTTTACATTAGCGTACTGCAGGGCTAAACTCGCCAGTTGATAAAATTGATCAAATACCATCCACCCTAGTACTTCTGGCAACACATTTTGGCCTTTGTGTTGATAATTTGGGACCAAATTTAACTCAAAAGAGCCACGTAGGGCGTTGAAATAGTGTTTTGTTTTTGTTTTTTTCCAGGCTTAGTTGTAGTGAATGGTTTTTATACTAACATTGCAATAGTAGGACTGTTTCAATAGTAACATCATCACCTGTTTAGTTGGTTTCTAGCAACAGAGTTATGGTGATCGAATTAAAATGGAAATACTTTATTTGGGATTTTGTACTGTACTTCTACAACGTTCCACAACAATTAATACAGGGATTACATAAATTTTGTATATGATTGTTTTTGATATACTGTACTGCTGGGTCTTCGGCTCCATGTTATTGTGGCAGCATCATAAACCTAAAATAATTAAGATAATCTATGAAGTTTTATGTATCACCCTTTGGGTCACATGGCATTTTCTGTACATATGTTTGGCAGCCATGGGACTGTAATGCAGATGGTGTACACATCAGTTTACAGCAGTTTATTTGGTGCAGTGTAGGATTATTTGTTCTGTAAATAAGGTCCTATATTAGTTTGCAGATGTTAATCTTTTTTATATGGAATTTTTGTCATTGTATCACCACTGATGGTCAAGCACTTGTATCATTTTTCTATGCATAGCTGTTTTACAAAACAGTGATAAAAAAAAAATCAGTTAGATAGATGTGCTATTGCAGGAAAGAGCACTGAGAAGGGACCACGATCATCCAAGCCCTCAACTCATTGGCTTCATTTGAGTGTGATCGAAAGGAAATGTTTCTGATGTATGTATTAGTATGTTGTTTAAAAGTATATAAAATTGCCCTCCAGAAATGTTTCTCTCACATGGTGTTATGAAACAGGGCCCCTTTTATACCAAAGATTCTTGTATTTTTTTTTTATCTGCCGATCAGTGGTATCCAGGTGAGTTTAGCTTAGCCCACATTGCATAATAGTTTTCTATGCAAAACTAACATTATAATTTCCATACTGCTTTTAACAGTAGTCAGGTTTGTTATTTATTAGAAGGACATGACATCTTGATCTCTTTTTTAAAATATTGTCCTTTAAACTGTCTAATGTATTGCTCATTGACTAAATGTTGCTTACAGTACACTGATAAGCTTATATTTTAGTTGACCGTGTTGCAATATTGTCTAATAATGGTTAAAGAGTAACGTTTCTGGAACGTTATATAATGTTAAATCTGAATAGATTATTATACCAAAACTCCCTTTGTTTTACTGCTTATCCTGCACAATACAGTAGGTACAATACAGTGAGTGGCATTAAGGATTTGTTTTTGTGCCAGTAGGACACAGGCTTAAATCTTGGCAAAGGCAGAAGGGCATGATCATTTTGCAGACACCTTGGCATGGTGTAGAGGTGATGGGAATAAATAATTTTTTTAAAATCTCTGATCACACTATCCTTGTTAAAATTTTAGCACCAGCCTGCTAAAATTGTTTAATCCCGGGACATCATGTGACGTAATAAAGTTTCAAAAAGTCAAGTCCCCATTGTAGCATATTACTCGTAGCAACTACACGTATAATTTTTCTAGTGCAAAAAGATGCTCAATGCAATGAGAGGTAGAAATGGAAAACTTTATAAATATATCACAGTCCGTGGCTCCATTTCTACACCCGAGTCACAGGGCATTAGGACCTGGTCCATCAATCAATCACCTCCAAATGAAAAATAAATGTGTGATCCACGCAATCACTTGAGCGGCGTCTTCTCAGTGTTTGTTTTCCTGTTCGACCTCAATACCAGTCACAGCCTTTTCGTTGTTATTTTGTCACGGCTAGGTTTCCAACCATATGGTTCACATTCTGGCTGGCTCCCTGCTGCCAATAATGCCCTAAATTGCCCACTAACCAAGAGTTGGTGTCATACCGATGTCCTTGGCAGTTTTTTTTTGTTTTATTTTATATCAGCAGATGATGTTTTGCTGAAACGCAACACCATTTTGGACACTCTTGGAAAGAAGCAGGGATGTACTATAGTAGTGCTTGACCTAAAAAAGAATTGTGTTCAGTGTCCAGAAAAAATGTTTGTGTCTGTAAACATGCACACCCAATATTGTCGTTGGCTCTGCCATTTCAACAGACTTCCAGCATTTGTGTGGAACAATTTGCTAACAGCATGGATATGGAAATAGATTATGACTGCTTCCTCTACTATTATGAAGATCGTAATTTTCAGTGATTTGATTTGTGTTTTTAGGGATACTACAGTACAAATACAATCCATAAACCTACCAAATTGACTGCAAAATACAGAATGATTAATTTAAATTTAGGCTGTTGATGAACTGATATCTTGGCAGTGTTCTGTTCTTTGACAGATTAGAGCCACAGCCTACAGCTTTCTTGTGGGGGGGGGGGAAATGAGGATTGATTTCTTCCATGTTTCATTTCTCTCAAGCTTCATATGAGCCACTCTGCATGGCCTGTGTTTAGCTGCCCAGACCACCTGATCCGTAGCCCAGGCTAAGGCTGGCGTGGGGTTCCTCGGTTAGCTATGAAGGTCATCCATCAGAAGAACTCTGTGCAGATCCTGTCGGGGCGAGAGCGTGGTGCCCAAGGCTATGGCTCTCAGCGCCTGCTGCAGCAACTCGTGGAAGATAAAACCCGATGGATGAAATGGGAGAGTCAGGTAAGAGGAGAAGGGGGAGGAGTAAGACTGAAATCCAGTAGTTTTAAAGTACGGTTTGCACTGTTCAGCAGGCAGGTATGCAGGTAGGTGTAGTGCTGAGGATATCTGTTTTGAAGCGGCCAGTGTTGGAGTCAATTCCTGTTTTTCAATTCCAATACCTTTTTTAAAATCAATTCCCATTTTCTTTTAATTAATCATAATTGCAATTAGCAGTGTTCTGTTTTTATTTCTCATAGTGGAAACAAATTACTTAAATTGAAGTCATTGTTAGTCAATTAAATTGGCTTCAAATGAAAACAGTTGAACAATTGCAACAATTTTTTCTCTGAAATATATCAATTCAAATTACCAAAGGAATTGGAATTGGGAATTGATTTTAAAAAGGAATTGGAATTGAACAACTGGAAGGCTGCAAGCTACAATTATGTTCCCACTGTCACAGATGCTTTGTGTTTCTATTTGGCTGTCAAACGTAAAATAAAAACAAACACAACCACCAACAATGCACGATGGAATTAGAACAGGTTTGTGTGTTTTTATTCAGCATACACTGGCTGTTGTGTCACAATTTCTCCTTAGAATTTCACTATTATCCATCCCTCAGCCGCTAAGCCAGAAAAAGTGACTCCTGGAAGTCACACAGGAAACTTAAATTTTACCTCATTGCTGTGTGCCCATTGGGGTGATGGACAAATGAAATGAACTCTGGAAGGACTCGTGGTATTATAGGACATGTATTTTAATGTTGTTCATTAAAAAAATTCTGTGTACCTAGTCACGGCTCATGCTTTTTTTGTGTTTAATCTTGTCTGGGTGCATACTCTGATTGATTGAGTTTTCTATTTTGTTTATAACAGAAAGTGGAGTTGCCAGACAGCCCTCGTTCAACCTTTCTCTTGGCTTTCAGCCCGGACAGGTAAGCGGTGCTATCTGGAGCATTTTCTGTAGTAGATTTGCAAATCCAGTTTAGTGACTAAACCAAGAGATACGAAACGGGCATTCATTACTATTCAAATGTACACCACGGGCCTCGGTAGGAGTTGTAGGTGCCAATTTGAATTTACTGAACCATGACTTATGTCTTTAGGACGTTAATGGCTTCCACCCATGTGAATCATAATATCTACATCACTGAGGTGAAGACAGGGAAATGCATTCACTCGCTGGTGGGGCACCGTCGCACCCCCTGGTGTGTGACCTTTCACCCCATCATATCGGGGCTTGTGGCGTCTGGGTGCCTGGATGGAGAAGTCCGCATTTGGGATTTACACGTGAGTATCCTCCTTTTATTTTATGTTGAGCAGTGTTTCCAATTGGATCTGTAAATTGCTTGCGTGTTTTCCAATGGTCAAAATGGGCAATTTGTTGTCATCATGATGATGTGGGTATTCAATTTTTATTAAAAAGCAATCGTGAGCTACATTTTTATGCTATTTATCAGTTCGTTGTGCAGAAGGCGGTAGCTGCAAAGACTTGTTAGAAGTTCAGTAGGCCTTTCCATATTGTTTCAGTTTAAGAACTGTTCTGATTGTGGTGTAGCTTTTTCTTTAGGCTCAGTCTAACAGCTGCCAAGTTTCAATCTAGAACTTGAATTTTTGGCTTGCTAAAGAGCTGTACAGTATGTGTTGTTAAACTTAACATTAATTTCTGTCTGGAAAGCAGAAGAGGAAGGACACATCCTAGATGCCTTTAACAGTTGGTTTTATTAATGCTTCTTTTTGTTGCTGTTTTATCTCTCCCCTGTTCCCTTGTCCCAGGGTGGTAGCGAGAGCTGGTTCACAGAGAGCAATGTGGCAATAGCATCCCTGGCCTTTCATCCCACAGCACAGCTCCTGCTCATTGCCACAAACAACGAGATTCATTTTTGGGACTGGAGCCGGCGAGAACCTTTTGCAGTGGTGAAAACTGCCAGTGAAATGGAGCGAGTCAGGTCAGGAACTACTAGAGAGGGCTGGCAGATAAGTGTAGAATGGGACTCCTGTTAAGGGGTTGTTTCAGTGCAGCCCTCCAATAAAAAGGGGACCAGGAAAAGGCTTCACATGTGACATTTATTTTGATAAAAATGAAACATTTATAATGTACAACGTTATAGCATTTAGCTTTTAAAGTTTTGGAATGCTTATTTTACAAAATGCAGTCCTGAAATTAGAACATGCTTTAAAAGTTTCTTGAAGAGATTGGTTATGCATGTGATGTAATTTTGCCAAAAGTGTAAGTATCTGCCCCTGCTGACACAGGGATTAACTGCTCAGACAGAGTACATTACTCATAAATCAATAAGGAACTGATCTCTTTCATCTGAATCGGATTGTAATGCTGTTTGACAAATTGGTTTTGTAGTGCTACTGATTTTCCACAGTCCCGGACTGAATCGTGGAATTAGGCATTTTGGGAATGGATTTAGTTTTTCTCCTGCGGTTTTGTTTTCTTCTTTGTTTCGTTTCTTTGCAGTACAACCAGCCAAGTTGGAGTCAATTCATCATCTTACTTCACTCACATGTCTCTGCTGAAACCCAACATGGTAGCTGCACCAACAAAGAAAAAAAAAAAAAAAAAGCAATGTTTCGGAGCTAAAAAAAAAACAGTATGATTATCTACGTGAGGATGGCGGGATACTATTTAGATTTTGTCATTCAATTGATCATGTATGAGTCGATACCATTAAAGATCACATTGCCAGTTATAAACACATAGAGAACAAGAAAGCAAATAAGACGGCAGCAAAAAATGGTAAAGCACTGCGTTCTTCTATGCCGACAAACTATGGTACTGCGCTCAAGGCGGGGCTTTCCTGAAGTAAATAAGCCAAATTAATTGCCTGTTTTAATTACTGTTTAGTTTATTTCCTTCCATGCTACCTGCCTTTTAATAAAGATATAATTAGCAATGTTAAATCATGGTCGATTCTTAATTAAATTGTATTATCTGACAATGAAGAAACAAGCTCAAAGCTGTTTTTTGTCGCTGTGCATTCCTGAAAGGAAGTTGATCGCTTTACTGTGTGGATTTAGATACTACACCACACACCGTTTGTTTCGGTCTGTCTGGAGAGGCACCACTTGTTAAATCTTGCAAAAAACAAGGCAGAATTAGCAAAGAACAATTGGGAGGATTCATTATGCGTCTACATTAAAAGGGGCGCTTTTTAAATTACAATCAGTAATACACAGCAGTGAACCTGTTTACAGCAATGAGTCAGTCAACATTCTTTTTTTTTTTTAATCAGTTTTTCATATTTTATTGCTAAGCTTATTTTGAAGTACTGTAAATAGGATTACTCCCATGACATTGCTGAATGTTATTAAACATAACACCTTAATTTGTAGACCGAACTACAGTGTTAGTGGAAGACTGTAAATATTTTTCTAACAGCGCTGGACATTGGTTATCTGAACTGTTGTAATATAATTCATAGGTTTTCCTGCTTATTTTAATGCCAGCAGTGAGTCAAGTGATGTTTATAAACATTGGCAGGTTTGAAGTGTCTTCAGGTGCTTTACTTACTATTACAGCAACAAGAGTCTGATTGAAAACCTTGACTTTAATAAAAAAAAAAAAATTGTGGTAATATTAATTCTAAACATTTATTTATATTTATGTTCAAATGTCATGTTTAATTATTTGTTGATAAAAAGTAGAAAAAACAGAATTTGCTATTCCCAAGAATGGAAAATCAGTAGCCATACATTCAAATCAACTGTGGCTTAATGTAAATTTTTTTACATTTCTGACAGCGTGGTTTTTGTTTGTAGAACAAAATTGAAGTTGTCCAATTTCTACAAAATATGTTTTTTAAATCTATTTTTAAATATGTTGAAACATGTTGATTTGCTAAATGCTGGGGTTTGATGCTTGAAGTCGCCTGCTGAAGATAAGCTTAACTAAGCTCAAGTGTGCAGTAGGTACTATATCTTGGATAACAACAGACATTTTAGCCTGGCTTACTGTGCAGCATCTACAAAACAGTATCTAGTAATGTTTAGTGACAGTGTTATTGCAGACCACATGTTAAACAAAGGATTTCATCTAGATGACATACAGTAGCTATAAAGCTAAATGTTTGCAGTGTGTTAAGTGTTCAATGACCCAGACCACTTTATTAACAATAACCTAGGCCCGTGTGATAGTTAGCCAGTTTATGCTCACGGCTCATTTGTTTTATTACAAGAAAACCAGATTGTTTTTATGTTTTATTTAATTGCGATTTCAGGCTGGTGAGGTTTGATCCATTGGGCCACAATCTTCTGACAGCGATTGTGAATCCTTCAAATCAACAGGTAAACATCCCCAGTTATTGAGTATTCTTCAGTTCATCACAGTATTGTTAGTATAGCTGTACTACATGAAAGGAAGTGCATATTTTTACATCTATAAAGTGTACTTGAACTGTTGTGAATCTAGCAACAAATCAGGTAGATAAGTGTCCTATTAAAATGGGGTATTATCAAAATGTTTGATTCCTATTGACATGAGACTTATTGTTGTCAGAATGATGATGACTCGGAGATCCCTATGGACAGTGTTGAGATGCCCCACTTCAGGCAGCGCTCGTTCCTACAGTCCCAGCCTGTGCGTCGGACCCCCCTTCTCCACAACTTCCTCCACATGCTGTCATCGCGGACCTCAGGGACGCAGGCAGGAGAGCAGAGCCAAAGCGAGGACAGCAGCGTACCCCCAAGCCTGCCCTCCGGAGAGGGCAGCCGTTACACTTCCGTCAGGGACCGGCCTGCCTACCAGGGCTGCGTCCAGCACTTGGGAATGGTCTGCTTCTGCAGCCGCTGCTCTGTGGTCCGTCCGTCCTCTTCCTCCCCACTACAGAGCGAGGACACTGTCCCTTCAGCTTCCTCCGACCTCTCCACAGCCTCCACCTTCTCCTCGGCCCGGACCGAGCCTCGCCTCCCTCCTGAGCGGCCCGCAGGCCAGCACGAGCAGCGGGCGAGTGAGCGACCCTCCGCCTTCATCACTGTGCACGGCAGCACGGCCGGCAACTCCCTCCGAAACCTCTCCTCCGGGCCTGGACGCAGGGGACTCTTAGGGCTGGCATCTAACCAACCCATGGGTCACCAGCAACTGAACAGAGACGCTTCGGGGCGACTGGCTGGCACAGACTGGACTGGGAGCATGTTGAACATCCGGACAGAATCTGTGAGTTCTGTAGGGGGCAGTGGCAGTGGTGGTGGCGGTGGTGGCAGCGGCGGCGGCGGCATGCCCCCGCCGAGGACTAGCGCTTCCTCTGTCAGCTTGCTCTCCGTGCTGAGGCATCAGGAAGGGAGTTCCCAAGCTCCTGTCTACACCTCAGCCACAGAAGGGAGAGGGTTCCCTGGGCCAAGCACCAGCAACAGTGGTTCAGCTGGGGCTGGAGGAAGCCACCCCACTCTGGGAGGAGAGGGGACCCAGAGCAGCCAGGCTTCTATCCGCAATGTCCTCCAATGCAACCTGAGCCGCTACTTCATGGAGTACGACCGCATGCAGGACATTGACCAGGGAATGAGCCAGGGGGAGCCCAGCCAGTCTCAGCAAACACAGGAGCTGCTCAACAACAACATTGACCCTGACAGACCAGGGCCCTCCCAATACCAGCCTCCCCACAGCAGCGAAAACAACTCCAACTTGTCCCGGGGGCATCTGAACAGGTGCAGGGCTTGCCATAACTTACTGACCTTTAACCACGACACCCAGCGGTGGGAGAGGACTGGCCAAGCTGCCTCTTCGGCCAATGAGGAAAGCACTTCATGGCAACCTCCAAATCCACCCTTTGAGGGTTTAGGACAAGGGGCGAGCCAACCCCAGACTCCTGAGAGGAGAGTCAATGCTGGGGGGCCAGATCCGAGCAATGGGGCCCCCAGCAATGAGAGCAGCTACCCCAGGCAAGGCTCTTCCAATCCACAAGCCGAGCAGACAGTAGGACTGGTGTACAGCCAGGAAATTGGACAGTGGGAAAGAGTTTACGGGCAATCAACTTCGAGCCGAACCGGGAATGTATCACAAGAGGCCTTAAACCAAGAAATGCCTGAAGAGAATTCGGATGAAGATTCTCTTAGGAGGTAAGGAATACATGTCTCATTTACAGGGTTTATCTTTTAACAGATCTACTGGAAGGGAAGTAGTAGTAAATTGCTGGTATGAAGTGTGACCTTTTGTACAGTCTGTTCAGAGCATGTTTATAAAATGTGAATTAGGCCATTTGTAAAGTACAGCTCAGATTTTTTGCACTTGCATTCATTTTTTAATACAAAAGCATTGCTGTTAAAATACCGCAAATGGTAACCACAGAGCTGTGAGGAGCTACACAACACATTATTACTTATTCATCATTGCAAAAATAACTTTTTTTTTTAAAACTTTTAAAGTAATCCCAGAGATGACTTGAGCATGTAAATCTTATGTTGAACATGTTATACATGTCTTATCATGGAACATAACTTCTAATCAATGTCTGGGCATGTTTAAAAAAGCAAAGCTTATCAGTTCTTGAGGTTTACAGCAGAGCCATGTTCTAAATAGATTTTTGACTTGTGTTCTGCATTGCCAGGTTTTTAATTACTTTATTTTGTGTCTATTGTTTTTTGACCTCTTGTGGTGTACCAAGGTCATTGCACTATGGGAAATCAGACCTACAATTGTTGCATGTTCCAGGATGTGGAAGTGAGGTGCAGAGTTACATTTATTTTTTTAGAAAGTGGTACACTACTGTACACTTTTATAAAACATTCAGTGTAGCTCAGTGTTTATGTACAGTAAAGATGTCCTTTAAGAATAAAACTACCTGAAACGATATCCAGGTATTGCATAGAACAAGTGACTGTTTTGCATGCGTCTTCAACATTGGTCTCCTCCATTCCCAATTTTTACAGTTCATACACATGGTCGGTTTAATCAACAGTCATGAATTGATTGAGCAGTTTGGTTTTGACCTTTTCATTGAATCTCTTTCCATTAACCGTTGTAATAATTTAAGTAATCTGGCCTGTAAGTATGCTCGAGCAAAGGGTAAGTGTGGCAGGGAGAATGCTTTTAGTATACGCAGGTCAAGTTTAACAGCTGGTATTGCATGACAATTTAGTTGATTAAAAGGCAGGGTTAGAAACACCTGCTCACCCGAGGCAAATTAAATCTGATGAGGACTCGTTTATGTCTGTATGTCAGCAGTCCTCTGGGTGAGTACTTAGCTAATGTACACATATACTCTCACATTTAGGCTTGTGTTAAAAAAAAAATGCAGGAAAGTCAATTTTCTAACAGGTTGTAGCAGTGGTGAATAAGCATTCACAAGTTGTGTCATCGCTGTCGGTTTCAGGTGGAGTTTCATGGTCGGCAAGGTTGACACAGATGAGAGAATCTTTTTCCTCTCAATCTCGTCTGGTGCTGTCAGTGTCAGTTTCTCAGCACACAGTACAGTAGTCGCTCAGTAACGAGGTGCAAACAGGTGACTGGTCGATCTCTATGAGCGTTTACGAAGGTGCTTTGTTAAAAACAAAATGTAATCTAAATTTATAAACAGTGTTTATTTTTTAGGAAAATTAAAGTCTAAGCCTATTTTTAGGGACCCCAACTGTTGCTGTTGATTCCAACTTAGACACTTTACATAAGGGCTAGTAAGTTTCAAAAGGTACTGTTTCTTGGACTAGTAGCACAATCTTGTTAGTTTCTAAGGGAGACAGTGAGTGATATATAAACGCGGAGACTGTAAATGTGTACTGGATACATGTAAATGAAAGGTGTCTGGAATTGCTTTGTGGATTTTTAAATAGTGTAAAGTTTTTTTTAATGACCCTGCAGAGTTTGCAAATGACTTTATTCAGATATTGTAAAGGAACTTTTATATATAGCGATTGTTGAATGGTTAACAACCTTTTACTTATCCATTTGACTGGATAGTGTAGTAGAATAATTCGAAAAATGTCAGTGTGACTGCTAGTCACCTTTTGATTTTCTACTTGGAGGTGCTGTACTGCATACAGTACTTATCATCAGAGGGCAGTATTGTTCTAAGAAATGAGAGAAAACAATTCCACCATTGCTTCAGCGCTTGCATTATCTTTATTTTTTCCTTAATATTGTGTGAGCTCCACCTGATTGTTTGATATTGCTGTAGTGGGGTGCACATGGTAGAATCCCAGCTGTGATGGTAATATGTGGATTCTGATCATTAAAATAGAAAGATTGTTTTTCCTTTTTCTTTTTTTTTCTTTTTTTTTTTTTTTTTTTAGGAATAAGGAGTCTGTCTGACAGCCTTAATCTTCTCTCCATTTCAAAAATGTCAAAAGGGCAGCTTTTTCTATATTCATTAGGTCACTGCTTGCTGGTGTATAAGGTATTAAAACTGTCGATTTTGTACTAATGGTGCACTGTTACTGTAGCCTAGCATTACAAAAACACATCAGAGCTGTTGAGGTTCTAAGTTTTAAAATGTATTTCAGTCTCACCTTCAAGCACTGTTTGTTTTCTTCATTTGTATGTAGTACAGTACATCTTTTAAGGGTGATATTTATGTGTGTTTTCCCAGCTTTTTAAGCTTGCGGTTAGATACCGTTTTCAAAGGCAGTAGTGAGCTGTGTTACAGGTCTGAAAATACAAAGTCCTTTGGTTCTGCTACCAAATATGTGTGAAAAACATTTACTAGACCGACCAGGTCACCTTGCAACGATATCGACAAAAATGAGTCATTAAAATAACTTCAGAAATACATGTTTGTAATGGGGTCTTCAAGGGCCTAGGTGCATCTTTCCTGTGCTTTCAGAGATGCCACCTGCTATATTTTGGCCATAGCAACTGCTGCTTTCATGTAGTTGCTACGGTATTATGGGCAAAGGCTTTAAAACTATGGTTCGTGTCTTTGTATGCAGTTATATTAAGCCGCTGTATGTACGGCACTCTTGCTGCTCTTTGTGAGAAGAATTTGCAAGGGTTTTCCCATGGCTTTTAGGGTGTGCCCTCATCTGAAAAGTGTATTGCGATTGGGTACCTCTGTTTGCTGACAGGTCATGCTTTGAAATCAAAGGCAGTGGGGTTGCTTAACAGCAGGCATTAGCTTATAGTTTGTGTTGAGACATTTCAATAAAACTGTGGTTGGAAATGGCAGCAGAACCAATTAAAAAGAACAATTCAACAGCCAGAAGTTCAAAGAAGAATGTACAAAGAAGTATACATTGTTTAATCAAGTAAGATTTAGGAAAATCACACCTTGTGAATACTTCAGGTGTGATTTAGCGTGAGATGATGGAATAAATGATATTGATGGCCATATAAAAAACATTAAACATCAAAGAAATGCAGAAACCGCAAAAAGAGACTAGGTCCTTGGATTTCTTTCTTTTTTCAGAAGATAATGAAAATTATGTAATTAAAGCAGAGACACATTTTACAAACTTTCTAATAGAACACAACTTGCCAATTGCCGCTGCAGGTCATGTAGGCCCACTTGGGAACCACAGATTGAATGGCAAAAAGAGGTGAGTGTCAGCCTCTTGGAGCATCCTAACCCTACCAGCCTGCCTACTGTAGTCTAAATTGTCCCTTTGAGTGGCTATATGGTGCAAGGATTAACCAATGTGTTTTTTTTTGTTTTTTTTTTATGTATGTAGTAACTTTTATAACGCCCCACACTTTGACATAGGTGCTAGGGATTTTTATCTTACAAAGTTGGTATCTCTGTGCTTTACCATTCATAAAACTGACCAGTAGACATTACCAATGCTGTAGATCTGAACTGCCCGTGATTCATTAATTAAACTATATAAACTAAGTATTATTTCCTCTTGAGTAAGATCCCTCCCTTTTCTTTTCTCAGGCCTGAAATTATTTATATACCAATTATGAAGGGCATTAAAATAGGTCATAAGAACCACGAATGTAAAGATACAGACCTACATGCACACATGCTATACAGCCGAATCATTTTCTGTGGGGTTGCTTCAATATAGTCACAGCCACAGTAAACGTACTATTCACAGGCTAGCTGTGCATTCCTCTTTTGCCAAGGCATGCAGGCACAGCAATGCATGGGGATACAACAAGGCTCTGTTTGCAGACAGGATTGTTATACAGAATGGTCTGTTTGAAGTTGGCAGTCTGTGGCCAGTGCGCTGTCTAAAGGATCTTTCATTATAATCCAAGGGAATTGAAAGAACAGTCATTTTTATGTTTTTTTTTTTTATGCTGTGAAAACTAGTGTAGACAGCCATGTATTTGCAGCATATCATACATATTTTTCATGGAGTAATGCATTGCATTTGTGGCTTATTCATGTGACAGCTGTACAAATCAGACCTCCTGTATTTTATTTTTGAGCTCTGTTGACCCTAATAGTGAAGGAAAAGTATGATATAAACTGGCAACAGAACCACTGCCAGCTATCGTTATGCAGGTTTTATTTGTGAAATGGAGTGCCATTTAGTAATTGACATTACAATAAACCACCAGAATAAAAAAAAGAAAATGTGTTCTTTCTTTTACTAATAACTTTTTATTAGTGTTTTTTTCCACGCTTTTAGTGTATCCCTTTGCAGTGCTGCTGTCATAACACCATGCCATTTGAAAAAGAATGCTTGTTGAAAGACACATTTTATGATTCCACCACGATGAAATAACTTTTCTCCCATTGTGTTCCGTTACATGCTAATCTTGGGTTTTTGTGTTTTGAAAGGGCTGGGGAACAAGCAGTGATTATCTGGTATTCATCAGTGTTTAGCTGGGGTGCACAGATCAAGCTTGATATGAATCACTTCTGATCAGACAGACTTTCAACACATCTTTGCACCTGTCTTTGAATAGCTTTTGTTAATCAGTTGCATGCATAGAACGAATCTGTGTGGGTCTTATCAAACAAGCGGTATCCACATGGATGGAAAACAACACAATATAAAGATTACCTTTATTCATACCAAATCGAGTTGGCGTTTTCATTGGAAATGTGTATGACTGTTTACACAGTTAAAGGCTTTAGAACAGGTAAGAAACTGCCTAGTTTTAGAGCTCTAATAAAGCTACAGTTCCATAGTAAACAGCCTTTGACTACAGAAGGCATAAAAAATGATCTATTTAACATTGTCCTGATTTAACACTGAATATGCAAATGCAGCTTGCAGCCAACATTTTCCAACATTTTTTAAACTCCAGGGGCCGGAAAACTTGTAATTTGGATACCAGTGATCTGTATTTTGTAATCCTATATTTTGTGATGAAAAATTAGTTTAAAAATATAATAATAATAATTTTGTAACTGTAATTATTTGTAATCTGGATAAATGTAATCCAGCAGTGACATTTTCTGAAAAAACTGATCAAAACAATCCAGAAAAATCTTGATTACAAAATCTGGATCACTGTTATCCGGGTTACAAGTTTTGAAAAGCTGCCCCCTAAACATTCTGTATGAGATTGTTGCACACCAGCCCCTGTACGGTACCATTAATCCACTTCACTCAGATCTGCCAGTGTGTTGACGTCTCTAGAGCTTCCGTTTTTATTAACTTTTGAATGTTCCAAATGTTTGCTGAATCAATTATTCTTGTGATACAGCATGTGAAAAGACGGGGATGAGTTTAAATTAAATGTTATCTGCTCTCTGTGAATTATTTCACAAATTTACTTTTAATTAACGTGGTCTGATCTGGGTAATCTTAAAATCATTCGTTGTGCTGTAATTGCAAAGGGATTTGGCGAGACCAGTTAAAAAAATCAATTTTACCGTTCAACTTTGTCACTTCAGCAGCATAGAGCTACAGCGCCGTGTAGTATAACCTTTCATGTCCATAACCACAAGAGCAATTGTTTGTCCGGTGGTATTGCAGTATACCTGGGGTACTACGGGTTTGAAAGTCCTACAATGGAATGAGGTGACATCCTTACTCTGGAAACTGCTTCACAGTGCTAAAAATCAACACCATTGTTGCAGCAAAAAACCATACAATTAATTCAAGGGACATTTGATTTAATAAATAAAGAAATAGCCCACAGTGCATGTTTTATTTCTTCTTGCAGTACTTGACCAAGCTTTGTCTGCTTTTTGCTTTCTTTCTTCACTGCCAAAATGTGTTTAATACAGCAGCTAAAATCTATCCAAATGTTGGGGGGGCAGCAATGAAGCAATCTTTTGATCTCTTTACCTACTGTGGACACATGCATACGCCACCAACTACCTGTGTTAAAAGCATTGTTGAATGTTTTATATAAATAAGAATTGAGAAACATTCCTAAACTTATTTAAAAGTATCTTTATTACACAGATGTGCCTCCAACTAAAAGAACGGTTTCTACTGCTCTGTGTCTAAGTGTGACACAGTGTGGAAATTAAGTAAGAGTTGGCTCATTTAATGGGGTCTTGCACAGACCCTACACCATTCGTATTGCTACATGTTGCTTACTTTGCAGTTTAATAGCCGAACCAATGTCCTTGATGGAATTTTAATGAGGTATTTTAATGACAAAAAGATGTTTTGTAAAAAAATTATAAAAAAAAAAAAAATGGCTCTTGAGCAGGAAAAAAAAAACTGATTCATGTTGAAGCCCAGAAACCTTGGAATTTTATGAAGTTAGTGACTGTGACTTTGCTTTTAAAAGTGATGTGTGTGTGTGTGTGTGTGTGTGTGTATATATATATATATATATATATATATATCTATCTATCTATCTATCTATCTATCTATCTATCTATATATATATATATATATATATATATATATATATATATATATATATATATATATATATATATATATATATATATATATCTGCATTTACAACCTCAATTTCGAATACAGAGCCAATTTGTGGCCGTCTGTTATCACACAAAATATTAAAGCTATGTGCGGTTTCTCGTTTCCGTGATTTCAGCTTTTCTCACGATTTGTGAACTGTTGTATTGCTTGGCATGTCTAAAAATACGTGGTCTGATCAGCATTTCTGTTCTGTCCAAGCTGGTACTGTTTATTAGAAATGCTGAAATTTTAAAAGCTTCTCGTTGCTGCTTGTGTATTCGGGCAGCGACGTCTTCTGTTGGAGATTTTTCAAAATATGCATCACTAGACTGTACTCGTAGGAGTACAGTATGTAAAAAGGTTTATTGGGCTGTTTAATATATTTACTTTAACTATAGAAGTTGGTAATGAAATAGTTTTGCCTCTTACCCATTTTCACAGAGTGCAAAGGTTATATTGATGACTTGTACTTTAGCATGAACACCATTACATAATTGCTGATTAAACTTGACTGACTTTACGTACGTCTCTTGAAGTGATGATGTCCATTGTCCTTCCAAGTCCATTCACATTTGGGACGCTAACAGAGGTTTAATGTCAGAGCTGGAAACCCATGCTACAAACTGAAACTGTGCCCTTTTAGTTACCGCAGCTTCTGCTGTTGTCTGCTCCAGTGTGAGCACCTACACGAACCAGTAACTTCCTTGCAAAAGCGATTTGGTGTAAAAACCCACAGTATTTTTGCAGTTTTATCATCCATTTCCTCTGCACTGTACTATGAATTTACCATAGTATTCTCTGGTTTGCCATGCTTGATATGCTTTACCATACCTCACCGCTCTTTACAATGCTTACATATTCTTTACCATGCTTTCACTATGCTTTATTACACTATGCAATGCCTGTACTATGGTAAAAACTTTTATAAGGGAATAAATAAATATTTTTATAACGCAGTGGGAAAATGTAGTGTAACAGTTGGGTTTACAACCAATTTTATCTTTAAAATTTCCCTTTAACAACAGCACGCATTTTAAGTTTAGCAATCGCTCACCCAACTTTACCTGTTGACGTTTCATTTCTCATTATTATAACCTTAGAGGAGAGGCAGCTTATATTGATCGACTGTTACATTTTTAGTAATAGCCTCGCCAAAGGTACAGTGTAGCGAATTGTTCCTCTGGGAAAGCTTGCGGTCTGTGACTAGCATACGGGTGCTTGGATGGTGCTTGCTGTATTTTATTACCTGTAGCAGATTTAATATTGGAGGTCTATCAGCTTCAATTGCCACTAGGCTGACAAGATATTTTGGTTATGCTGATCTTGACAGTGCTTTATTATGGGCTGCCTGGAAAGTTTTTAAAAAATTTTGGTTGACCTTGAAGAGTTTTTAAAGTAACTTAAGGGATTCTGTTTTATTTTTTTTTCTCAATAGATTTTACTGAAAATGTAAATTCAAGCAACTACCTCTTTTTAAAGATCGACTTCTCCAGTGCATAAATACAGTACATGCTGTAGGCAATTCATTCTAAGCTTTGTTAGATACTGAGAAACTTGCCGTTTTCACTGAGAAACCTTCGGCCATGCATTAACCCTTTTAATATATTTTTGTTGCATTTTACAATTTTGAAACAATATTCCAACACAAGTATCTCAACAATTTTACAATTTAAATTTAAACAAGACGTTTATTGTGGCTGTGCCTTTGATTTTGAATCATCCTCTGATCCTATGCAGCCCTGTCAGTTGTGATAGATGTAGACTGCATGCTTAACTGGGGCCTGCGTAACACTGCTTTATAATTAAATATGGAATTTGAACATAAACATAATCTTGCTAGGTAAAATAAGTACATTTAAAAAATATTATCACCGTTCTTTTTTTTTTCCAAAATCAGTTGCTGTAATAGGAAGTAAAGCACCTGAAGACACTTCAAACCTGTCATAATGGAGCGAAATGTGTTTGGGTGGTACAATCATCAATATTTACTCAAACGATTATATTTTGTGTGCCCAATTAATCGATTGCTATTTTGAGGCTTAACAGACAGCCCTAGTTTGAAAGTAGGTTATGATAACATAAAGTGGTTTTGGTGAAACTATGCATGTTTTGAGATGCTGTGTTTAGAGGTTTATGAAACAGATTTCTGTCTCCATTTTAGAAAGTAGCTTGAAGAGCTTACCCCTTGATGGATTTTATTCAAGCTGAAATGTCTTCAGAGTTTCTACAGATTTGTTTGTAAGCGCATGTTCCCTGTGGTTATGACTGCAGTGCTCTATCTTTAACCCTTACTGCAACTGAATGGGATGTAATTTATGGGGAAACCATTAATGTAAAAAATGTGTAGCCTACAATGCGTATACAATGTAAAATGCTGCTTAAAACATATTTGGCTTGCATAAAGTACAAGAAATGTTGGTGTTTGTTTTTCTGTTTTAATACTGGTTGCCATATTCTGTTTCTTGTGGTAATTCAAACACTAGGCATATGAGTTACTCAAAACCAGTTGAGGGAATTGGGTTTGTACATTGGTGAGGATGGGCTGCTGAAGTTTCACTATTCCGCGAGTCAGAGTTCTGCCAATTAGGCACAGACAGCAATGGTTGAGTTAACAGGATAGGCGTGAATGGGAGCAGCTACAGGGCCTTCAGCTGATCAACCCAGAGTTTAATAGAGTGGATGATGTTTAAAAAGGGATGAAAGGTAGTGCATGTGCACATACCGTACTGTATATGCGTGAAAACATGATTTTACTAATTGAAAAATGTCACTCATATACTCATTTTGAGTGTGTGTCCCATTACAAGCTGAAATACTGTCAGTTGTTTAATACAAGTAGTACATTCCAGTGTATGCGTTGTTGCCGGTTTCTTAATCCTATATAAGATGTCAACATATGTTCTAAACAACATCTTGGCACGTCGGCTGGCTCATTTGATAATGCATGCAGGTTGTTTGCCCTTTCTCCATCACATGTGGTTAATACGTCATCAACCACAAATGGAAGAAACGCCATCCTGTTTTGGTCTATTTTGAGCTGGAATGACCCAGTTGTTTTAGTCAGTGAAAAAGCCTGATATATAAAAAATTTCACGGGCTGTTGAACATATATACTGTATTTTAGAGACGTCTTATAAAATAACATTTTGGCTCCCTTTTCTAGGAGGCTGTTGGAGTCCTCTCTTATTTCCCTCTCTCGATATGACATGTCGGGATCTCGTGATCACCCCATTTATCCTGACCCCGCTAGGTGAGTATTGATCTTGAACGAAGTACATACTATTTTTTTTTTTTTTTTTTTTTTTAAGCCTATGATGGGATTTTAGAAAGTCTTATGATCACAGCTTCAGTTCCAGTTTCTCTTGATGCATGGATGAGCAAAGCAGTCAGCCTGCATGCACTGGTTTTATGAGTGTGTTGGTGTTTTTAAACAAAAGGGATACTGGAAGAGTAGACCAAGGCCTTAGCTACTGTAGAAAAGCAGTACAGTTCTGAATTGACCATGACTGTCTGGTTTGTTTGGTGCTTCTAGTGTGACAGTCAAGATGTTTTCTTACCTGGATCGTAGCCACAAACCCATAACCATGCCAAGATAAAATTGTTAGTTGTTGAGTAGAGAACTCTGTAACGAAACATAGTTCCCTACTTTGGTTATGTAGTGTGAACAGGTCTCAAGAACTGTACTCGAAAGCACTTTAGTTAATCCAGCTCAAAGCGTCTACACTAAATTACTATTTCATGTTGAGTCGGGCTTAATGCGTACATACACCATTAAAGTAGTCTGGTTGCAGTTCCTAGCAGTGCAGTGGACTGAGGGACTTAATGTGACATTATCCCACCATGCACTGTATTTGATGTTTACAACCCAACAAATATGGAGCCCGTGCCGACAGAAGACACAACACTGCTTAGCATGAATGTTATGGCTTTGTTTCTTAAACACAAGGTACATTTTATCATAGTGTGCATTTCGTTTTTAACTCTTCAGTTCTCCCTGACTGATTTCATCGCTCCAGGTGTTAATGTACCTTAATTTCGGCACCTGATCACCTCACTCCATGATCCACCATTTTACAACAAGCCTCAGAAATTGTACAGCAGTATTGATAGTCGTTCTCAACTCCTTGAAACGCCTGTTCTGAATACTATTTGTAATGTCTGCGCACCAAAACATATCAGAAAACATTTTGGGAATTGGAGGATGCACAAAAAATGTAGTTCAGTTTTACAGCGTCCACATGTCTGACAAACAGCACTTTAGCACTTTAAACTGGTTTACAGGCAGAATATATGTTTTAAAGGCATAGTGTGGACAGGGCCTTATTTATTATACAATGCAGGTACAACATTCAATACGATTAACTTTTAATTGGGGTGTTTTTTCCCTTGCTTTGGGGCCCTGTCATCTCAACATTGTAGAGACAGTTGTACTGTGCGTTCTTGTACAAATCATTAAATTCATCCCAGTCCATAATTTTCTGTAAAATTGTGCTGCAAGAGAGACATGTTGGTAATGATTGCAAAATACCAATGTCCGCAGACGGTAAATTCTCCCACCTTGAAGTTAATTGCTGCATTATGGTAGCAGTATGGGTCCTGATCTTGTGTCCTTCAGAAAGTACAGAGGTGTTCTGTATGTGTGGCTGCTCTGTTAGTTTTATAGAAAAATAACTAAGCTTTTGTGTTCTGATATGTCATTTAAGACTTTGCAGTTAACCCACTCCTACATTCAGCAGATGTGGAACACAGTGACATCTGGGAGCTGATGCATTCTGACTCCAAGGAATACAACTTAATTATGTAGCCAAATCTTCTGCAATCTTTACAGAGATTATCACAGATTTTTCCACTTGAATTGCTGTTTGATTTTAAAACTTATCTTGTAGTATTGGGGATCTAAAAATTACAATAGTCTTTCTATAGGACTCGATTCCCTGTGTACACAGAACCTACTGTTAATATTTAACTGTTTTACCGATTTACATTGGATAAATAAAACCAAGAGGTGATACAATCTAATCAGACTTTAAGGTCTACCAGAAATAATGATAGTAAAATAAAAAATGTCAAAAGATAACGCTGACAGATTACTAAAACTAATATCCAGAAGTTGTTTATGAGAAAATAGAGGATCTCGAAAAACAGATTGTGTAGATAGCATGAAACTGTCAATGAAACACTTGGTATAAAATCATAAAAAAAAGAGTTTGTTTGCATTTTATCCTGTAGAAACTGATCAAAAGTGTTGCAAATGAAAATAGTTTAGCTTACAAACATGCTTCTGTATCTGAATGTTTTAACAATATAGGAGGAAAACATTGTATTCCTCTGATATACACAAGTGTCTGTGAAAGGAGCCTTATACTCAACATTACTGCTAATCTCTCTGCCAGGCCTACATCTGTTTAAGTCAGCATTGCAGCACTTCATTCTTTTTTTTTCTTTTTCTACTGTTGAGTGTGATGAGTACTGTAACCAAGGAGGTGCTCCGCAAAGTGTAATGTACTGTATGGATTTAAAGTTGATCAACACTGGCCCGTAGCAGGCAAATTTCAATGGCTTCCAGTTGCATTGAAGTGCTGATGACTGACCCTCTGTGTTGATTCCTCTGCAGCTGGCTTGTATCCATTTTAGCTTCTCGTGTTCAAGTGCTGTAGTCTCGTAGCCTGGCAGTGTTTGTAGGAGTAAGGATAGCTGATTGATGATTTAAGAACACACACACACACACACACACACACACACACACACACAGAATTATTATGGTATAGATGTCTCCCATGATCATGTCAAATCGATCATGCAGTAGGTCTTGGTGCCCTATTCTTCAGCACATGTTCTACCAGAGATGTGATGCATCACCTTTTTATCTTTTATTTTTTAAACAAATAAAAATTCTGTAAACTTGTTTTTCAACTTGAATCAAAGTTAGACGCCTAAGACTCAACCCCCTAGCCATTATATATCATCCTAATGATAATAAAACTGCCTAATAGAAGATGACACACCTTAAACAGAGCCAGAGAACCACTGACCTTGCTATACTGTAGGTGGAACCCATGCCAAAACCATTACACCCATAGTATGTACAGCAGTGAATTATAAGCATGACTGTTTGGGTGTGCCATTGTGAAAACCGTTTTAATTGAGGTCTGTTATACTTGAAGTAAGATCAATAAGTTTGTAAAATCTAAAGTTAAGGACTAAGGCTTTAGGACAGGTGGAGGAAGTTACCTGGAATCTGTTCTGGCTTTCCATCAGGTTTCTGTATCAGACTCGTGGGATATAGTTACACATTCTCTCACTCACTTAACTATAGAACCCTGCGCTTTCTTTTTAGTATTGTATTAACAGGGTTGCTAGAAAGGGGTTAAATGGCTGGTTTGTTTGCACTCCCTCCCTCGAGGTGCATATGTTGGCAGTAATTGCTTGGAGCTCTCCAGAAAGGCAGCTGGGGCTGTCAGAAGTATTGCTCTTTTTTGCTTAATTGTGTTCTCTGAGAAGATGGGATGTGGCAGCGTCCTGACAGATCAGAACCTGGTATTTGGGATTTAACAGACCGCACAGCTATTAGGAAGAGCCTTGTGGCAAGGCAGAGCTGCAGACATTGTCAGTCATCACAGCAGTGTATTTCTTTGTTTTCTACATTTCCTCATTGAATACCCCAAATGCAGAGCCAAAACCTCTTTTTGAATTCTGTGGAGTAAAGCTTTATAAAAAGGCAGGGATGAACTTGTATCTTGTGCTTTGTCTGTTGCCTCCATGGAAAGAGAAATTTGAATCATGTTTAAGATATCTATACCACCAGCTCTGTTCAAGACTGGCCTTGCTTCTACACATGTTTTAGATTAAGAACAACTCGTTGCTGTGCCCATTATAAGACATGATATCCTGAAATGGTTTGATTTTGGTTTAACGGTAAACCCACCTTTCTTTATTTGTACTGTACCTTTTTAAATCTTCATTGATTTCCCACCAGAAAGACACTGATGCTCATTTGGTTAGAGCTGTGGGTTCACAGTTCAGTAACTTACCCCCACATTGACCCAACACCACAGTACTTAGCAGCATTAGTTATTGTTTAAATGGAAAGTTAGTCACTGAATATTTTTTTAATGTTCTGACAGCTCACTGGACTGAAAGATGCTTACTTGTCAAAGTGAGTTCTGTTATAACACACGAGTACATCTAGTCTGCTGTGTGCTGAACACACCTTCACTTCTCAAAACACACTAGCAGCTCTTCTGCTACAGATAACAATACAACAACAAATTAAACCCACCAGTTTCAACAGAAATTCAGGATTGCAGCAAGCCCATTAATCGAGCTAAGTATTGTAACTGAAGACTTTTTTTGCACGTGCAGTAAGTAAAGCCTACCAATTTTTCTTGTTAGTTTGCAGTTTTTATATATGATGACAGTTTGTGTATGTTCTCTTCACAATTAACAACAGTACATTTCCTGGTTAAATAAATAACAATGTTATTTACAGTTAATAATAGCATCAGTAATAACACATTTAAATTAGATGGCTGTAGTAATTGTATCAATTTAATATGCAACTAAAACCGAGATTAACCAAGTAATTTTTTCAATTGTAGAATTAATCGTGATTAATTTTTTTAATCACTTGACAGCCCTAATATAGCTAGCTAGCTGTCTGTCTGTCTAGCTTTCTATCCATCTCCATCCATCCTTGCCCAGTAGCCAAGGCAGCGTGTGTACATCTATCTGGTATTTCAGTGTTTGAGATTGATTCACTCTGTGTTTCAGGTTATCCCCAGCTGCATATTACGCCCAGAGGATGATCCAGTACCTTTCCCGGCGAGACAGCATCCGCCAACGCTCGCTGCGCTACCAGCAGAACAGACTGCGGCCCTCGCCCGACAACCCGCCCGCCAACCCCTCCCAGTCCATGGAGAACAACGAGGTCGACTTTGAGGAGTTTGAGTACGTTATTGCTGCCTTGTGATAACAGGCTTTTAACACATTCACTACCACTTATTGTTAGACCTACTGTGCTTTTACAAAAAGTCATTTTTATATTAAAATATATCATTCTATTTATATACCACTAACGTTTTTAAAACAAATGATCAATAATCACAGTGTTCTAGTAAAAATCATTTTTAGGTTCAGACTGGTAATATCCATGCAGGTATATACAGTTCACCTTTTACATTCACAGTGAATGCATTTGAGAGGTATCTTCTGAATATTTTTTTTTATTTGTTTTTATGAATAATTCTCATAAGTGACTCGGATGTTCAGCATATTATTGTTATTATTATTATTATTATTATTATTATTATTATTATACTTTTTTCCATCTTCCTCATCAAGTTTAATTATTCAAAGCCTGGTGACTTGGAAAATGAATGTGAAAATAAAAGCTGAAGTTATAGGAGTTTGGAAAGAGCGGATTGGTCATCAGAATTTCACAGGATTTCTGTGCTGAATTTAGAGCTGGATTTAAAACAGACACTGGTGGCTTGAAACCTGGTTGCGGGAGACGTAGTTTGATACAACAAAGTTGCCTCAAACTACAAGTGTCATCTGTTGTGCCATAAAATGGAAGAATGGCTAGGAGAATTGTTTTACCGAAATGCAGTCAATACGCGTACATTTAGCTTAATGTACTAATGTCCAGCTGACGTTTTGTGTTGGGTAAGATCCCCCTGTTGTGTCCCTTGCTCTCTCCAAGCAGCTTGAATTATGCCACATAATGTTCTCTTGTCTGGTTTGATTTAGCTTTTCCATGGCAACACCTGCTGATATAAGTGTGTTTGAACCAAATCATTTGAAGAGTGATGAATTTAAAATCACTGTATAAATAGGTCTTTGATATATTAAAGCACTTTGTAATTAGGTTGTTGCACAGTTGGGCAACAATCCCCTGCGACTTGTGGCAGTGTAATTAGAATTCACTCCCTAAAGAGAAGTAGAGTGGAATTGGTTCCCCATTCATCATCCTGCCTTTTGCAGAGAGGGGAATGTGAAATTAATGTTTCCCTGACTTCGCAGAGAAAGGGCCTCAGGTTTGCCCTATTACGGAATGGCCAATTGATTCTGTATCCTAATTCATGTCAATTTACAAGGATAACCTTCAAAAACTCATGCACTTTTTTGTTTAACGGCAGAGACCTACAGTAATAGTGGCTAGTACAACAGAAAAATAAATGGTGTGTACAGTTACAGCGGATGAAACAAACCCGTGTATAGTGCAGTGCACCTGAGGTAAAGATCCCCTGAAGGTGTCTCAATGTTTTAGATGAGAGCAAAGATCCATGGTTTGTTTCTGATATTTTTTTTTAAATCCCTGGCTATTTTCCTAAGTTATGAATGCTTCAGACAGGAGCTTCAGTGTATGCTTCGCCAGCTCACTTCAGCTTTGAGGAGTCTTTTCAGAAATAATCATTTAAGAAATGGGTAGAAAGTGATACAAATGGTGATCCAAGCAGACACGTCAATTGAGAGTCATACATACCCATGTAAGATGCTAAACAGATAACAAAATAAATATTAGGAACATTTAGATGTACAATATTCCTTTCAATCTATCTGCTGATGTATTTTATATCCAATTTTATGTTTTGCTTTTCTATTGGCTGCAGTTTCTAGCTTCGTTGAACATCCAGTAAAAACCGAAAAATGTACAAGCTTCTTTCTTTCACAACATGCAGATTAGGTGATACTGGGGAGAAAATAGAGCACACTGCAGAGACTAGTAGCCTTATGAAGGGCATAATCACTTTTCAGAATATGCACACTTTGACCTAATTAGTAGCATTGTCTGGAAACGCATGCAGGAGATGCAATCTGAGTTAGATTTTTTGCTACTCATTTATAACAGTTGTTTTTCTAATTTCTGTGATCCTGATATTACTTTTGAGAAGTATCAGACGAAGGTGGTGTTCTTACATTGTCTTGACACAGGGTTAATTGTCAAAGGTACTTTTTAAAGCAGGTTACTGAAGTACAGTGTGAATTTTCTCTTGTTTTTTTTCACGAACACAACCATGCAAAAGCATTTGCCTTTTAAATGTATTTTGCCAATGGACAGTTACTGAAAATGATATAAATGTAATCAAGACTCAAATAAAAAGAGAAACGATAACCATTCAAAATAAGCAATCAAGAGGAGATATCAGATAGACTTTGAAGGATTTCGTTGTCTTTTGAAGTTCTTATTTCCCGATTGTCGATGACTACTTTACACCCTGTTCTGAATACCTCAAAACAGCAAACTGCTCTGATCACATGCTGTAGCCATTTGAAGCATTATATGCTTTATTATAAGAGCAGTTGCATAAATAAACTTATTGCCATGACAAATTGAGAGGTTTTAAAAGAGATTGATGTTGTTGTTTCATGTTTGTTTCAAACACTTGAGTGCCTGGCTGATTTTTGGTCTTTAGTGTTTTGTTAGTAGCCTGCCGCTATTATCCATTATGATAGTCACGCACTGTTTGAATGAAAAGGTAATAAATATTGAGACTTGAGACGCTAGTGTTAAACAAATCTGGGAAAACAAAGATAAAAACGTAGATTGCATGAAGATGAAGAACTTGAGTGGTGTCCTGGAAACAGACCTGGAGAACACACGTGAAATTGATCTTAATTTATAAGAACACCCAGAAGAAAATAGTAACTTCCCCAGCCCTGACCTATAAATGCACAGTGAGATCAGGTGAATGTAAGCAGATAGTAGTTTGCCAGGGAGAATGATTACTGCATATCACGGGTTCACAGGCTATTGCATATGTTCCGACTTGGCCAACCCCTTTATAATACAATAATTGATAAAATTTGGGGGGGGGGGGGATTTTTTTTTTGTTAATCATTGCAGCTTTTTAATACTGAGAGAGTAAGCATTTTCTCACTTTGTCAAGGAGTACATTGCTCTGACAGTAAAATAAATCACCCCTTCTACAGTCTCCACCAAGCTTTTGTTTTTATTGATTTTTGTTTTTAATTGCCTGAAGACACTCTTATTTATTGCAAGTTTTTCTACAGTCTCGTGGGTACGCATTAGCTGTGTGTGGTGGGGGCTGCGGGCTGAAGAATTTTAAGGCTTATTTGCCATTGGGTTTGGTCATTTTAGATTTGTTTCTTGTGTTGCATCCTGGCATGGTTAAAACTGCAGATAATGCATCTGTTAGTACCACATAAGCAGACCTAAAACTGCCATGCATGTCAAACTAACATTACATTTAGAATTTTGGTACTTCAAATTATGATACTTTCTTTGCAACTGAATATGACCTGTGGGGGTATATAAAAAAAAAAAAACAGAAGCTGCTAAAAAATGTTTTGCATAACTGCTACCACACAGTATTGAGAACAGCTCCTGGATTATTCATCTTCCTCTTGAACAGTAATACTGCAGTTTTTGAGCTGTACTAATAGGGGTCGATGACTGGCCCCCTTAATTGAGTCATCCACTTGGTTTAGTAATTTCTGTTGTGAAATGACGCCTAATGTCTAAAAATAATTGATTTGCCCAATTATTACCAATTTTTCTCTGTACCTTTTTGTTAAGAGCGTTTCTAATTGTCTGTCCCCATCTCATCCTCTCCAAGTTTTTCACTCCTCTTGGACACAGATGATGTGTTTTGAAGCCATATATCATGACCTCTGTATTAAAGCCACAATTGGCCTTTCACAACCCTGTGGTATGGTTAATTAGGTGTTTCTGAAGTGATTTAAGTCTTCAAGCCTATTAGTATGTAACAATGCCATTGTCAGTCGCCAACTTAAATGCTCTTACTGTTGGTTTATTCGGCTAATGAAGTTACTTTTACATTGCTAAAAAATGTTTGGCTTGTTCTCGCCATAAATTGTATGAATTCATTTCTAAGTATATTTAACTTTTACTCTGTGCATCATTTATGATGCCTTAAGTTAAAAACCGCTACCACCGAATTCCATTATCTTTTGCTTGCAAATTCTACCGTAGATAAAGTTTAAGGGCTTTTGTGAAGTTGAGGAAAGTTCAGCATCCTGTTAAAAGAAAAAGTTGAGATCAGATAATGGTAAAAGAAAAATAATAAATCTGTGAATCTTCTGCGTTTGAGCATCACTATCGCAGTGTGTTAAGCAGGGCCAATACTTATTATTCTGCAGTACAGCATTTTTTTTTAACAGGGCAGCATTTCCAGAGAGGTGGGTGATTGGGTTAACCCTTTGCTTTACTTCTGCTGTAGGGATAATGGAGAGCGAGCCAGACATAGAGCGCCACGGAATGCCCGGATGTCTGCCCCCTCACTGGGGCGCTTTGTTCCTCGGTAAGCATGCTTGTTTTCATGTACAGTGGACAGCCAGGGAATTCTTGCTGTATTAGAGACGTTGTATCTGTGATTAAATTACTTTACTAAACTGCTTTCGTGCATTTGTTTTGTGGTTGGTACTTGTTTTTATGTCTAAAATCTGTTTCTATTTTCTAGGCGTTTTTTGCTGCCAGAGTATCTTCCGTATGCTGGGATTTTCCATGAAAGGGGACAGCCTGGCTTGGCAACTCACTCCTCTGTTAACAGGGTCCTGGCAGGTAGAGTCACGAGAAAACATTTGTGAAAACGATTTGTGTAGCTGTGTTAGTCACAATATTTTACTATTGCATTAGTAAAAGTGTCCACCTATGAGAACTTGGCATTGGTCAAAATACATAACAGGAACTTACACATAGCAAAATACAAAAACATGAGTAACTAGTGTTAGCAGTACCTCCATCTGCTGTGCCACCCAGCCTTTCAAACAGCTGCCATACTCCCTGCTTCCTGTATGCTCTGGCTCCAAGCAACAGCTTTTCTAATTATGAACGGTACTGTCTGTGTTTGTGTAAATCTGCAACAGGATGAATGCTGTTCTCAGCAGAGTGTAGATTGGTTTGTGTCAGGCGTCAGATTCTTTCGAAAATTCTAATGCTGGCAATCTAAATGGAAATTCAAGCCACAATGACCAATTTACTGCTCTCCACCCACACAGGAAGTGAGGATATGAGAATTAAAAGAACGTAAGAGATATCCAAAATTCAATTTATTTCATTGCATCTGTAATCGCTCATGCCGAACACAATGCGCCTCTAAAAGGTTGCCCTTGGCTTGTGGTAGTTTGATATATTACGATGCTTTACTGAAGAACAGTCCATCAATGGATTTGATTCTCAAGAGGTGTTTTCAGCTTGATCCACCTGGAGAAGTCAACAGTGGTGGTGGGTCGATGTTTGTTTTAATCCTTTAGGTCTGAGCTATTTTTGCCTGTTTTTTACTGTTAGAGTTGTGGCTAGAACTCTAACTGTAAAGGTTACAGGTACAGGTCATACATGAAATGAATGTGCACACACTAGGCTTTCATAAAAAAGTGAAATGGTTTGAAACTTGACCTGTTCAATACAGATAACAAAAACCACAGAAAGAGACACTTTTTAGAAAAAAAACATTTGTTTTTAAAATTTTTTTATCATGGCCAGCTGATTTTATTCAATCTGAACAAATTTAATAAAAAAGAAAGGAGTTATGGCCATATATAGAAAAGCAACCAAACAAAAAACTGAAGAAAAAAAAAAGTTCGTCCCAGGCACCCTGAGCATGTGGCACAAAATGTTCACTGTGGCTTGAATGTCCAGCACGGTGGCGACCATGTTAGCCTAACTCTAACTCTGACAGCTCTTGTCTCGTACATCTGATCAACAAACACGAAAAACAAATATCGGAAAATATGTCCTTGTGCCTTCGATATTGCCATTACTCTAATTTTGTGAAGATTTTATGTGAAAATGTTTGTTTACTGCATCAAGGTAGGTCTGTCTTTAGTGCAGCAGCAACATTCAAAAGCACAATAAAAAAGGAAGTGAAATGGACTTAAGATTGATACAAAAAAAAAAAAACCTGTCTGTACTCACTGTGCACTGTGTTTTAAATTAGATTTTACGTTATAATAACAGAAACGATTTAAGAAATAAACACGGGTACTTTAAACTGCGTACGTCTCAAAAAGGTAGTCTGTTATTTCAGCAACCTTAATGAGAGTGCAATTTTGTAGGAGTTAAATACAGTGATTACTAATGTTTTCCAAGTCTTTCACCAGGATTGTGGTTTTATATTGTCCTGCAGGGGGCAGTTGTCGTCTATTAACAGCAAGCCATTAAAAAAAGTGCAGGTTTAAAACTAAGTCCGACAGCATATTTTAGAACTGGTGAATATTATAATCAGTGCTGGTTATTAAATCTTATCTGTTTTTAAGTACTTTGGCCTTTCAACTAAGTAAATGAGGCAGCACAGTGATTTCTACATAACAAGAAAATTGACAATGGCAGTAATAGAATTGTTAGGATAATTATCTGTCAGTTAATAATGGGTTGGTAATGAGGTGCCTCAACAATGTTGTCTCTTAACGCTGGAGAGCACAGAGTCACAGCAGCTGGGTATTTGGTTTGAAATGAATGCTTCCTTTAAAGGGCAGAAACTGACATTCACATTTGACTCATGGCTAAGGTAGCTGCTTGGAGCTCAAGCAGCATTGAAATAGCAGCCTTGTATTCTTGTTATTGAATGATGCTTTGGTGTTTTTCATTTCACACTAAAGCTTTGTTAATACAGTAATGTCTGCAGTACTTAGCTCAGCTAAGTTGATGTTCCACTGCTGCATGCCATCTGGGAAGCATGTGGAAAGGTTGCCTTGTGTGTTTCTGTGCCAGGCTGGGCAAGGCAGCAGTAGGACTGTGTGCCTGTCAGGGTCTGGGTTGGCTCTAATGGCTGTCCCTCATGGAATCCCTCTTCATGTCCGTACACTACTGTGATCTGCCTGCCAGTGCTTCACTGCCAGTTGAGAATTAATCTGAAAAAACCATCATGCCTCTATACCGACTTTTTTAGAGCACTGTTTCTTTTTTGGTTTTCTGCTTGTGATGCATTTTATAAAGTTGTTTTTATAGTTAAGGGATACTTACAGTATCTTCAGATATAGTCAAACACAAATCTGTGCATATTTCATATTTAAATCAATCAGTTTGACTGCTAGTAATTATTTTTTGATCCTGTTTCGTATCTACCCGAAAATCGTGAGTGGCTACCTGGTTAACGCAAAGTCCAACATTTGCCCAGTGCCTACCAGGTACTATGTTTTTAGTACTGTGTTTTGTTTTATGTATTGATGCATTTTTTCGGACAGAAGAGATTCATCACAGTTGATTGCACCTCATACTTGAGAAAAAAATATTGGCGCAGATCTAATGTACAAAATACATACTAATTTAAATGAGCATTTGAGAGAGTGCTAATCAGTGTAATGGCAAATAATATAGACCTGCTTCCTCAAAAGTGACCCACAGATAGACAAGGACTGACCTTTCAGTAAATTAATAAATAAATAAAATGTTGACATGTCTTACACCAGAAAAACAGAATATATGTTTCTAATTTAAGCACATTTAAGGCAAGGCGTGTTTATTGTGTACCAGCTAAAAGTTTTCTAGAGACCATACTTCGAAATAGTTTGCTTCGTGTAAACTGGTGACCCCAAAGGTTAAAAACCCCTGGAGCAGTTCCTACGCAAATTCTCTGACTGTTAAACCTTTGTCTTGACCTGCAGCAAGCCAAACAGCTAAATGTAGGCACTGGAGAGAAATCTGAGCAAAATTGTGTGTACCGAGACCCACAGTGTGACTGAGATTGTCTGTTTTCAGCAGAATATCTCGCTGTTGGCTGGCTTTTTAACCTGCTGTTATCCATTAGCAGTAATGGCAAAGCATAAGCAGCTTTTCTCTAAGGAAGTGTGGAACCATTCAGGTTGAGAATACACTTTTTCATAGTTTGCATCAGCAACTAAATGCCCAAAGCATTATTGATTTGCGCAGAGTGTCGATTCCATGTTATAAACGTTTGGGTTTCCTCTGATTGGTTTTATATAGCATTTCCCTCCGCTTGATAGATACAGAGGTTTATACATTTTAATAAATGTGTTTCCCCTGAAGGGACATTTTTCAATAAAAGCTGAACGCCCAAAGCACTATTGATATAAAAAATAAAAAAAAACTCTCCAGCTGGCTCTTACACTACTGTATCTCACAACAGTTTGATACCCAAAGAAAAGCTGTTAGTCAGCTTTGTTTTTTTGTTTTTTTTTGGGGGGGGGGGCACACTAGTTTATTTTTAGATGAGCTCAATCATTGAAGATCATAGCTGTGTATGAAATGAGCTGTTGTAACAAGAACTGCCAGGATTATAAAAGCATCCAGTTCTGACATCCAGAAATGGGTATGCAAAGTGTTCCCTGCTTGAAAAAGTTAGGAATCTACCATTCCCAGACTAATCTAACTCGTGAATAAACTTTATAAATGGAACAGAAGGACGCATGACACGTTTTATCAAAGCTTATAGATCAGAGAGCTTTGTTTTCAATCCAACCCTCCTACAGTAGCCCTGTTGTAACAGAGTAAGCAGTCCTTAGAGGTAAATAGCATTGTACATACCAGTTATGTCCAGTGTTCCCAGCTTCTTTGCAAGCTTCTGTCGAGATCAAAGTTCTGTCCTTTTAATTTAGCTCGCAGGCTGGGTTTCTCTTTGATGAATTCATAGAATCTGCACTCAGGATTCTTCTAAATCTCCAAGGAGAAACATTACTTGATGCAAACTAGCATCTCCTAAGAAATGACCACCTACACTAGCTCTAAAGCATTTCCACAGGAGAAAGTGTGTAACACTAACACTACTGTGTTAGTGTTGCACCCCTCTTCGGAGTCTCTTACTCTCTGTGTTAATTCCAATCGTTATTGCAAGCCAACTTGAACACTTAAACTCGCTAATGACTCACAATGGGCATATTTTATATTTGAAAGCTTGTTAAGGAAGCCTGGATGACAATTCACTTGAATTTACACTCTTCAAAGTGCTGGGGTTTTTTTGACATGTGGGTAATTAGCTAAATCTGTTCTTCATGAATAACAGCCTTTTTAAATGGAACGTAACTGCTTTGCAGGTTAATTAGCTGACTCTTTTTTTTTTTTAAGCAAAACAGATGGATGACTGACTTAGTTCTGAACATACTGATCTGACAGGCTTGCCTTTATGTGAAGACCAGCAGTCAATCAAAACTTTTGGTGTTGTCATCGCAGTCCCAAGTGTGGCACAAAAGTACAGCTGGATGTCTGGATGTCAGAGTTGAACAAGCAGCAAGAATTAATTACCCTCAGTTAAGTGCTCCCTTCAGGCTGATCATCAGCGGAGATGTATGGGATAGATTCGCCTACACTTGTGCTGTCTGACCTGGTGCATGAGCAGAAGGCTTTACATGCCGAAGCTATGACACCGATTCTTTCTGTTGATTGAAAAATACTCTGTAAATATTTCACTGCAATTTCTGTAAGACTTTTCCCAACTTGTGACTGGATACAGTATTGATCTTGCTTGCAGAAAATCTCCCTGTGAGGTGTTATGGAATTGTTATTAAGCTATCCCATTCAGTTATAAATTTCAATCTTAGGGAAACTTCTTAGACACCCTTTGGGTACACGTAAGATTGTGGTCATGTGACTTTGGTTTCCAGCTGACAAATGCCGCACACTTTGACATACTGACTTCTTAGTTGGTACACAACTGTATTTTTTTGTTCTGTAGGTTAAGTTCAATGGTAAATATCATGGTTGTTTTAGTAGGGCAACATGACTGTCAAGACCACTGTTTGCTAGTTACAGTTTTATTGTAATTTGAATTGATAGTTTCTGGATTTAATTCAAGTATATTGTCCCTACCAACAGTAGTGGTAGAGATTGCAGTGTTTCTTTTGAAGCGATTCTTCAGTTTTGGGAATTCGTCCTTGTCGTTGTGACTTTCCTCTTTGTTAACGTCAGAATGGGATGATTCTAGGATCAGATCATGCTTGTCTAATGTAGAAAACCTAATGGAAAATCCATTAGTCTGCTCATTGTCCTAGAGAGATTATTATAGACCTGGTTTTATCTCGACTAATGTTTGGTTAGCTTGGTTTTAACTCTCTTGGATGGAAGGAAGAAACATACCCACCTATCCTTTTTCTATGCTTTTTCATAAAAGCCTAAAGGGGATCTTTTCTGACTTTTCAGAGCATGAAACTTGGCTTTTGAACCTACTTACATTAATGGAGCAACTCTTTGACAGCAGCCAAATGACTGGCTTAGAAGCGCAGACTGCATGTACGTGTACACATCTATTAAGGGTTCATTCTAAAAATGCCAACTGTAGCTTTTTGGCTATTTTTGGAACGCTAATTATTAAACTTCTACTAATGAGTGTTTCCTAACCAGGATCTCTCTTGGTTTGTCTGAGTGATTTGAAAGTATAATCCAATAAGCCAATGCATTTGTCATTTAGTCTTGTATCCTCTCTGTACTATAGCTGTAGGACATGAATGAGGCAGTTCATGTATCTGAAAATGACCTGCAACAAGAAGCCTGTACACCGCAGTGGTTTCCAGTATACTGTCCAGCCACTGTATATCTACCCACTTAACAAGTCGGACTATCTGTTGCACTGACAACACAGCTCTCCAGAGTTCCAGAGGTCACCAAAGTCAATTGCCTTTACTGAGTATTGAGTGTTTTTAAATAAGGGTGTGCTTATTGATTTGCAGATGTATTATTTTTGTCCTTTAGCTGGTATTCAGAACTGAATCGTGCCCCTGTAGCTTTCTGAAGTATAGCTGTATTTTGAATGCTTAAGAAAAGGGTAGACAGCCTTTGCAACACATTTAATGAAGCCGCTGGTTCTTGTATTTGTCAGCACCGAGTAATTGAATTCAGTCCTATTGCTATTAATAAGCCTACTTAAAATGGCAAAAGTCTTACATTCATATTTGCGTTATTAGCTTTGTTGATAAATGGTGCTGTTTTGACTCAAGTTTTGAGATTGCCAAACTTGATGCCTCCCACTTAGTCATACAGTAATTTAAAATGCAGAGCCGTTCAACTTTTTTTAATTTTTATTTTGTATGTGTTGCAGGGAATCAACCTTAGCATCTGCACAGTGTCTGATGCATTTGTCTGGATTGTGCTGAACCTGAGCTACTGTTTGAGTTTTGTTCACTGCAAATTGGATTTTATTTCTGCAATAATCCTCTTCCCTGGTGGCTTTTCCACGTACTTTGCATTGCTTCAGCTCTAGCATATATGGCTGCTTCAATAGACATGTACTGGCATCATTTTAGAACCTCATTCCAATACATTTCTCAAGAAATGTCAAAATGTGCCTGATACTATATTACAGGTAGTTTTCAAATGTCTGTGCTACTGTATGTCATTAACTTGCAGTTCACTGAAGACAAGATCAAATGATGCATGTTGTTACTGGTAAACTGCGCTGTATTTGGGTTTGTAACATGTGTATTCTTGTGAACAAAGACACACAATACACAAAACAATTGCTTTATAGGGTAAAGCAACCTCAGTCCAAATACAGACCTGAACTTCATTGCAGTTCAAATGATTATAGATTACAGAGAACAGATAACTAGAGCACCAGCCCACTGCCATGTATATGTTTATATGTATATGTTTAAAAGTTCTGTAAAGATATGATGAAAAACACCACAGCAGCATTATAGCCTGCAACAAAAGTAGAAATTGAATGTATAGCAGAAATGCACTTAAAAAGTTAAAGCACTTTAGAATACTGACATCAGCTCTCCAGTGAGGCAAAATTATACACATCTCTTTAATGTATGGATTCTAAACTGATTATTGTTTTGAAGAGTGGAAAATACCACTATTCATGCAAAATGTATGCCATAATGTCCCACTTTGAATGCTTTAATTTTGTACACGTTTTAACCAAGGATTTCACCTTGTAACCTAACATTTGCATTGATATGAAGGCAAGGCATTGTATGTAGTTTTCTGTAGATGCCATAAATCTGAAATACGCTGACAAGCTAAAATGACCCCATGGTTTCAGTTTGAAGTCGACTCAGTCAAAGGTATTGACACATCAGCTATATTTTTGAGTCTGTCACTCAAATTGGATGACACATTTTGCTCCTTGTCAGTCATACATGGAAGGTAAACAAATTAAGCCCTGATGAGAGGGAAGTAATGGATTGCAGTAAATTGGACTTTTTTCAAAACTACATTTTTACATTGTTTTATGCAGACATTTTCTATAATTAGCTTTGAAGCATTCTGAAACAATGTGATAACACGTCATTGCTACCTATTAAAACTAAAACCACATCCAGGCGAAAATAAATTGGACACCAGTGAAGAGTGGAAGAGATGACAGGAGGAGTGTTGTCGTTGACACGCTCTTAAACCGATGTGACAAGTTGAAATGTATCTTTTTTGTTGCTGATGCTCATTTGAATGCTTCCTCTTCTGCACTGGTGAGATTGGCCAGTTTGTGCACATCAACACGGCATTGATGACAAGGAAAGCAGGATGTGGTGGTGTAATCTGACTGTCCTGTTTCACTTAACAGGCTAGAATAGTGGCAGATAACTGTACCCCCTCCCCTTAGTCTTCAATAGTAATATTCCATTATTTATTTGGTGCATATCCAGCATAAAGCAGGACGTTGTGCTATAGCTGTATACAAATGCCTTCATTCTAAATAAGCTACTTTGTATTAAAATATGTACTGCATATTTCCAAGTGTGCTGAAGGCAGACATTGGGAATACATTTGAAGATGACAAATGATTTGGATGAGGTCAGATAACAATGTTTGTCATCAGCAGTTGGTTAACAGTTAATCACGAAAACAACAAATCACTTGAATTGAAGTCACTTAGTCAATTAAATTGGCTTCAGATGAAATCGGTTGAATAGTCGCAACAACTGTGTCACTAAAATACGAATTCCAATTCCCTTGAATTGGGAATGGATTTTAAAAATTGGAATTGACTCCAAGCCTGTTCCAGTGTGATGAGGGTGATTTTTTTTTTGTTTTGTTTTTTTTGTTTCTGGTAGTGAGAGAACTTGCTTTCTGTAGCTTTATGGCTTGTTAGATGGAGATTTGGCAGGCACTTCCTCTAGGGAGGCTGCAATATCCATCCCTCAGGAATGTCTGGAGAGTGAGGGAATTGCTTAGGAAATGGAATTAGGGTTATAAAGAACCCAATACCAGTTAAAAAAAGCCAGGAAAAAAAAAACAGAACTAAAAGTAAATATGTTTCTAATCCCAAGAAGACTTGACAGTACCTGAACAGAAAGTCCAACTCGTTCATCATGTAGCAGCACCTTTAGTAAATTAGAGATTACTGTAATCCTTTACTGTGTGAACTATGCTGTGATACAGTATTTCATAAATGCCACTTAAAAATGAAAAAAAATAAATAATACTTTCTCCTTTTCCTTATGGGCATAGAATAAATAAAATAAAAATAAAAAATCCTAGCTGTTAGGAATCCATGCAAATTGCTATTTCTTCACACTGTCTGATAAATTAGTATATCTACGACTTGCAGACTGGAGGCTAAACACTTCACAAAGGTGGGTGCCAAACAATTCTTACATGACATAACAGGGCAAAAATGTAAAGTTGAGGGAAAAAAAAGATATATTTTAAAATCAACTGGGAGTGAGAAGCCTTTCCCTTATTCCCCCCTCCCTCTTCCATGGCTGCGGTCAGCTCATGCATGGTTGTTGGGAATGGATGTCGGAGGGTGATTCCTCAGAGAGCCTTGGCTTAGAGTTTCTGAATTGACGCAGTGGCTGTGCACTTGATGAGAGTTGGAGAGAGAGGTGAAATGGGAGTCTGTTTTTGGGAGCCGCTACCGTGTGCCCATCTCCTAGCAGTCACGCTGCCTAGCTGCGCGTGGGTAACTGCTTTTTCAATCTGTCAGAGAAACCTGGCTGTTCAAGAAATAACAAAAAAAGGGCGCCTGTCAAACGTACTTGATGCCATTGCTTTGGACACTAAACTTTGTCCGAACAGTTTTTTTAAATTTTATTTTTAACCCTCCATCCTGTATTTGTTTGTTTTAAAGGAGTTCGATCTTGTCTGATTTAGTTTTCTATATGGATTCTCTTTCAGTAGGTTTATTCACACTTGTATCAGTACGATACTAGTAAAATTAGTTTCGCTTTAGAACATACTCCTACGATATCACTTTCTGTCTTAACTCACTGTTCAACACTAATACAATACCAACACTGTTGCGATATAGCAGTCCACATTTAAGCTGATTTATACTGATGCACTTATATCAAAGATATTCTATTCTATCTGTTGGTTTCTCTGCATGCAAAGGGTTATGGGATATAAAGAGATCGGGAGAAGTTTTTCCTCTGTCATTCTGTGATTCTGTATTTTGTCCTTTTAAAAGGGTCAGTACATATTTATAAGCCATGTATATTAATATGGAAATAGGCTAAAGGCTACAGTATGAATCGCTGAGCCAGTGGCTGTTTTCAAGGTTCAGTTATGACTTAACTCAAAACTGTGCTGTCTGGAATTTTCTGATAAAATGATGTCCTATTGGTGTAACTAATAATCATGCATGCAGTCATTTCTCTTCAACAGTTAACACTATGTAACACAATTTTTGTTCCTGGGTAGTAAGTGTTATTTCCTAATTGCTTATGCCTCAAAAGTATAGAAAATGGCTATTATTCCCCACAAACTTTGCTTTTGTGACCAGGAGAGTGATATTTCAAAATATCACTATTTTCAATGGGAAAACGGGCAAATGTGTGTCTTTTCATTCACATAGTCAGAAAAAAACAACATATGAATCCAAATTAACATGTATTTATACTAAAGTAATAAAAAAAAAATTCCCATTGGAAATAGTGATATTTTGAAATATCACTGTCCTGGTCACAAAAGCAAAGTTTGTGGGGAATAATAGCCATTTTCTATACTTTTGAGGCATAAGCAATTAGGAAATAACACTTACTACCCAGGAACAATTGTTATACAGTGTTATTATCATTTACTTAGTTGAATATATTAATTGAATGGAAAAGTGTCAGTTTTTTTGCTTTTCCGCTTTTATTCTGCTGTTATGGTAGGTTGTCTTCTGGTGACTCAGTTTTGACTTTAAATCGCTTGTAAGGGGAGCTTCTGTACTTTTCAATGTACAAGTAGGCAGTGTTCAGAAACCCGTATTTGTACATGCAAAAACTCTGATTGGTGCATCCATTACACATGATTTGTTTTGTTGAAAGGGTTATTATATAATAATGTATTTTTCACTGCATTCACCTATATATTCCTCTACAGAAAATAACACCTAACAGACATGGCCTAAATACTGCAGTTTAAGAAGAAATACAATTCGATAAAGTACAATATGGAATAAAGGAAGTAGATAAATGCTCAATGCCCTGATGTCTGAAGGTTTAAATAGAAAGGAAGGGTAGATTGTTCCATCATTAGCTATGCAGTAAAGCGCATCAAAAGCACATTAATGGATTGAAATAGAAATACATGTGTAGTTACCATGGCAACAGAGGCCTGTTGGTACCATCACTGTTTTCAAACACACTTTCCCTTGTCAACGGTATATTAAACATAATGAAACGGTGAAGTTGGCTCTTTTGAACAAAAACGTCTATACATTTATTAAACTGTATCTTCTGATCAGGGAAACCGCTAAGTAACTAGTGGACAGCATTCTAATGGTTTTTAATTACGATTTTGTGTGTTAAACCTTGAAGGTACCTGAGCTTGTTACCTGCATGCTGTGGCTAATCTGTTTAAACCTGGAATGGGTGAAACTGCTGTGCAATCGTCTTAGTTCCACCAACTAGCATTAATTAGTTGATTAGTCCGATCAACACCAAGTGGAAATCTGTGCTTTTAATGGCAGTTTTAGATCTGCATCTTCAGTTCTCGGCTTTGTAACCGGATGGCATTAAGATCCAACCGACAGCTCCATGCTTCACAAGCAGATTGAAAGTTTTTTTTTTACACCTACTTTAAATGTACAATACGTGCAAAAGCACAATTACCAGATCTAGTGAATTCTAAAATATAAAAGGCCACTGACCTTGTGCAGTGCTATATTTATGCATTGCATTGGTTTTGCTTTTTCCGTCCTGACATTGAGATTGCTTTTTAATGTTGCACTGCAACTTGTGTCCTCTGTAACCGGCTGCTGATAAGCAAGATGACGCATCTCATTACACTTTTCTTGGGGAAAATAGTCTATGGGGGATTAAAAGCAGACAGTGTTTTAATCTAGATCTTGGTTCAATAAAATGTACAACATTATTTATTTTTGTGCAGTTTTAGTTAGACTCATGCATTTAAAGTATTCTATGTATTTCAGCCTTAGCCCTAACTGTTATTCTGTAATAGGCTATTGGAAGGTAGGTGCTTGAGTGTTTGTTGTTTTCATTGGAGTAAACCAGTCTCTTTCTCTGTAGGTGCTGTGATTGGAGATGGGCAGTCAGCAGTGGCCAGTAACATCGCCAATACAACTTACAGGCTCCAGTGGTGGGACTTCACCAAATTTGACCTTCCAGAAATCAGCAATGGTAAAGGAGACAATTGGTTGGGTTTTGCAAAAATCTGTTCATTTTCAAAGCACCCAGGAGTGCTTATGTAAAGTCAGTGCTTCTATAGAGGTGAGGTGGGGTGGGTGGGTCTGGAGGGACGACGATGCAAGCTCTTTTATCGTTTATATATTTTCAGAAGGGTAATTTATTCACCGATTTTCACAATGAAACACTGAAGTCTAGTAGTTGCGATTTTTATTCAGATATGGAATTGCTTTGCATAGAACACGGAAGTGGTATGTTTGTGCAGAACATACTACAAAGGGTCAAAAGGGTATGGCTGTGGGATATTTCCTTCAATAAACTCTGGGGTTCAGTCAAGGCTCAGTGTGGTGAGACTTTACCCTTTTTATTAGGCAAACAACCCAGAGGATGAAATTCCAGATGCCTTGATCTCCCTGCTTTTTTTTGTTCTGGCAATCGAATACAAAAATCCATCTCCTTCAAAACAGCAGTATGTCCGTCCTATTTCTAAATGTTTCAGACAGCCTCAACTCAAGTGAATTGTAGATCATAACACTGGCTGTCGTAAGCCCTCTAAAATAGTCTCTTCAGAGATCCTTTTTATAGGTTTATCTGCGTAGCACACTTTAAAATTCTGAATCGGAACTGCACGATCCACATCAAATTGTAGCTTAAAAAACTATTTTGAACTGTCCATCATGTCTTCAGTGAAGGGAATTGACTTGGAATAGCATATGAAACGTAGAGTAACAGCCCTCTACTTATCTAGAACCTCCTTAAATAAGGTTTTCTAAAAATATATTAAATCTCAATGCACTTTATTTAGTTTTATACAGTATTATTGCACACCTCTTATTGTTACATTTGTATTTAAAATGAAATAACACATAACTCAACTATTTAATCTTCTTACTGTCGGTAACATTCTGTGCTTGCAGTTGTGTGCCTTTACAGTTCTGTCATTTGTAAACATGTATTGATTAGTATATAGTAAGGCTGTCTGTTGACTATTTTAAAGTGTAAATTGCCACGTTCCAGTATTTTTCATACCTAATGACGGAAGTTCATCTGCTAACTTTAAACAGGTTGGTAATGAAGGGCTCATAGGAAGTACAAATTCAATATTGAAAGATCTTACCACTGATTTTGAAAATACAAAGTAATTCAGAATGTGTGGGGAAGAAGTCAATAAGGATATTGATATTTCCTCCTAGTCATAAAACCATTGATACAGGAGAATCTGAACGGTGTGCTGTAATGTTTTACTGGTTTCCTTAGCGAAGTGTAATGGATTTTACCCTTCTACTTTTTAACTGCATGGTATCTCATTTTTCACCAACATATAGATCTTAAGTATTGATCAATCCCTGTCAACTGCTGGGAGTTTGGGGCAATTCCAACATGGAGTTTACATCACCTCAAATTGATCTGAAACAGTGTTGTGTTTTTTTTTTTTTTTTTTTTTTTAATATATTTTTTCTTAATCTCTTGCTAAGGGCAGTTTTCAATAAAAAGACAATATAAGATCTATGTTTTATGCTGTTTTTTAAATCTAAAGCAATATTTTAGCGTGAGAATTGCTGTGTCGCTACAGCTGTTCTGGGACAGCAGTTGTTTTCAATGGCACATTTTATAAAGGTCTTCAGTATGTGGAATGAAAAATGAAGTATTTTAAAATAAGTCAGTCTTCAGACTGGGTGAGCAAGCTGCTCTAACAGTCTAGACGCTGCCTCTGCCTTCAGATCTCAAGGGTTGGCTGGCTTTTGTTTGCATGATAAAATGTTTTAAGCCATGGTCTATAAATATTAAACAAACAAAATCAAAACTGCTTTTGTTAAACCTCTCCTTAGAAACAGATTTTATTGCATCAGATCAGAACAAACAACGTTCTCACTTGGGTCTTTTAGCACAGGAAACCTCAACATTTTAATAGATGTTTTATGTAATTTTATCCATAGCCAATATCCGAGCACACTTGATATGCAAGAACACAAGGATCATTTCTAGGCAAGATAATTCTCTTTGTCATGTATTCATTACATGCAAATCTGAATTAACTAAGCCTTAATAAAAAAAAAATGAAAAACTATCCTTTTATCTAATAAAATGCATGTGTGTGGTTCAGTCGCTGTTTGTTTTATTTTGCCCTTTTTTTAAAGTTTTTTGGGACTTTGATGTATTAGAGAAATAACAACCATTCAAGTCAGTAGCTCGTTTGTACTGGCTGTCCTGAGGAATGTATTAGGCTGCAGCCTACTCTCGGTCACAGATTTTGATTTAGGATATACACCGTGTTCTGAATTTTTCCAGAACCAGCCACACACATGGCAGTTACAAAGTAGGATTCCAGGAGACTAAAGCTGGGATCTTAAGCAAATGCAATAAATGGTTGATTAAACACTGTCTGTTTTTGGATCAGAAGGGAAACTGTCTTGCGTGTTTATGATACGCCCCCAGCATGTCAGTTTCACTGTATCTAGGTCAGACTTCAGAGCACCAGACACTACAACTTCCAAGCCGCTGTGTTATATTTTCATGGCATTTCCACCTCTGTTAAAATGTCCTGACTGAGCCGCAGCTTGTTAAGTGAAATATAGAGCCAAAATTACATTTAAAGTGCCTCAAGTAAATATTGCATTGGATTGTAAAAAACAAAAGTATGCATGCTAACCCTGTCCAAGTAAGCTAGCTATGTTTTCAAGCTGGCATGTGACAGTGGTGGATACAATACAAAAGTATTGCGAGTACTACAAAATACCCAGAGGGATTCCTTGCCAATAATAAAACTACTTGATAAAGAACCCCTTCCTGACCGGCAACCACTTCTTAATATCAAACCAGGAACCATCTTGAGGCCTTACAAAACAAGCTCTGAGGGCAGTGTTAAATTTTTATGTTCATGACATTTCCACTGTACTTTTTAAGCTTTCTTCCTAAGCCTCTGGTGTTTTTATAAGAATTGTAATCCAAAGGTTGCATTGAACAACCCTAGAGAAACTCACCACGTAGTAGGGTGGTAATACGTACATTGCCACATGCTCACCACTGCAAGAAGGTTTACATTTTATGTGCCACAATTTGAACATTTGTTTGTTTTGAATTTAATGATACAGGTTGACCAACCAAATGGTAATGTTTTGTGTACAATAGAATTGCACGAACATGAGCGAGCATGGTTTTCCGTGTTTTGAATATTCTTTCATTTTGAATTGGCTTACAAATATGATTAACTAGAGTTGCCAGCAACTTTATGGCTTCCAGTAACAATAGCAGTACCAAACACTTTGGCAAATAGTGCAGAATGCAGTACCAGTACCAAATGCTTTAGAAAATAGTGCAGAATGCCAGTTTCACATAGTAACCATGACCCTATGTGCACACTCTCAGGTGTTAAGCCAGTTTTACATCTGACCTTTAGGAAAGGTCAGAGGTCACAGGCAATACCTTTTTTTATAGAGCATATGTGGCTTACTATATGCGTTCCATAGTGATCATGGCCCTATCTGCACTCTACAAGGAGTTATTAGCCAGTTTTGTAAGTTGATCATGTCATGCAGCATGGCCGCCATACCACACAACCTATCAGAATCTTATTAACACCAGTTAACCGTGGACTATCCATCAACAACTGTACCAACTTTCAGCACTCTGCAGAAAGTGGTTTTCAAAAGACTAATTTTTACATTTAGGCAAAAATTTGTTTTTTTTCAATCCAATATGGTGGCCAAACCATGTGACCTACAACATATGTTCATTAGCATTTTCCATCTTCCCATAAGCATCTACCAACCTATCGAATCTGGTGAGTTTGAGCAAGTGTTGGTGGGTAAAAAAATAAAAAATAAAATAATCCCAGCAATAACAATAGGCTTCCCAGCCCTATGGGCCTGGATGCCTAATTATTACCCATTTTATATAGAAACCTTTCTGGAGTAAATTAAACTTGGAACTGAAATGACCTTCTAAAAAGAGAAACATTCTGTTATAGGAACAGCATGGTAATTTTTTTTCCTACAAATACATTTTCTTGTGAAAATATGTGTGGTTTGGGGTAATTTACTGTTAGTGTTCAAATTTCTCTTGTGTAAATTTTAAATACTTCTAATGCTCCAACTAGTTGCAAACTCTGTTGAGCAGCTACTTCTTTGGCACTGTGAGGTCCACTATCAAAAATGTGTGTCCCATTGAAGTAACTAGAGAATTTGATCTATCTTTTTAATGAATTCGCTGGCAATTAATCTCTTTATCATGTTGCCCATTTTATAATGAATGTTGGTGAAACATTACGTAAGGAGATAAGCTGTTTGGGGAAAGATAAAGAATGGTCACTGGCTTCTCTATGCTGACAGATTGACTTGGAGAAAAGTATTTACCCTGCAACTAGTTTTTACAGTTTGGAACAACAGGCATCTGATAGTGAGCGATGTGATGGTCTTCTCCAAGGGCTAAAGATCCCAGGCTAGTTAGGAACTAGTGTGTTTCTGTCAGAGTCCATCATTTGGAATTCACACATTCTAAATGGAAGTTTTAGAACTTGCTGCGTAATAAAAAATAAAAAGAAATAGGTAGCATTTCAAATGAGCATTACCCCTGTGAAACCCTTTCAGTCCTGAGTTGTTTTTGTAGAGCCAAAGAATGGAACTCCTTTTATTGAGTTTACATGAGAACAGGACAAAATATTTTTTTACATATATTTATACACTACCTCAGACTGGGACGTAGGAGTCCCGTGAGGTTCCAGCAGCAACTGAAAGGGTTAAACATCCTGGATAAAGTGGAAACAATGGATTATTGGATAATATTGAGGCCCTTCCAGACCTTTTGAATTGGAGATTTGTTTACCTGTGTACTGTAGCACAAGTTTTCAGTCATCTGGTGCATTTGCCACCATAAAACCCCAAATTTTGAATCGCCCAAACACATTTACTTCTCCACATTAGTATTTAGCCATTTAAACTTTTCATTATATATGAACATGTGGCGTTTGCTGCTCCAAGAAACATATGGATTCTGTTTTATGTAGTTATTTTTCAGCTGATGTGAAAAACTGGTTTTGGTGCAGTGTATGGAAATAGCAGGTGCGGGTTAGGAGAAAGAGCTGAGCTGCCTCAGTGTAGTATTTCGTCCCGAAGAGCAGGTATCATTTCAGACAGGAGACTCGGGATAGAAATAAGTACACAAAACATTTAAACACATGGGACTGTTCCTTGAGCTGGCACCAATTAAAGTGAAACAGCGGCTGCTACAAACAGGCAGCACAAAAGTTCACTTAATCAACCAGTGCACACTCCTAGCAGTAACTTTTACATGATTGAAAACACTGAGATCAATTTGGGCTGGATATTTTGTCAGGAGTTTGGTTCACATCGTTTTATAGAAAGGAATAGATGCCAGAAAATAAACAAACTAGAATGAAATCTCAGGAATTTTAAGTAATGTGGTGGTGGACCTTGTTCTCTTGAGACTTTATTACTGTATGTATCCATTACTTTATGATCTAATCACTGAAAGAAAAAGTCAATATTGACTATCGGTCTGCCTTTGGGAAATTTTCACTTGTTTTCCTTAAATATTATGGAATGTGTTTTGGGGAAAATTCCCAACCTGTGTTCAGGAAAGAAAAAAAAAAAAAACTTTTTTTTTCTGGTGCCATTAACAAGCTAAAGGAGGCATAGGATAACAAAAGAAAAATGTAATCATCAAAGTTAGAGGGAACTTTCAAGCTAGTTTCACCAAACTGGTAATATAAATGGGTTAGAATGCTGTGTTTGAGTTGAGTTTAATAAACGTTTTGACTGGACAGCCTTTCCGCAAACAGCATATGAAATGACTAGAATTTCAATGATTGCACCTCGAGTTTTTTTTGTTTGGGGGGGGGGGGGGGGTTGTTGTTGTTGTTGTTTTTTTGTTTTTTTTACAAAAAAAGATTTGAGAAATTTCAGAAGCTGACCTGCATGGCTAATGAAACCTAATCCAGACACAAGTCCATTAATTAATCAATTCATCCATTTATTTCATCCATTCATTAAAAATCCATTTTCTGACCTAACAACTTTATCATTCTCTGTTAAAAAATGAAAATCATGTCTATCATGACCACCTACCTTTGCAATTTCTAAACTGCCCTGTTTCGTTTTAATGTGCCCTGTAATCAAAGGTCCAACATGCTTGCTTACCACTTACATTTGCCCTTTTTTATTGTTGTAACAAACACATCAATAAACTGTTGCTGCAGTATATTCTCTGGCTGCTGAACTCCCAACAAATGGTTGCTCTACATAATTAACAGAGCCTTGCATTAATCTTTCTGGAAATCAATACCCTCTACTGGGATTTAATTCAAAATACATAATGTTTCTATCAAGTAACCTGAATGTTTTTAGATGAACAGTATTTTGTCCCGTGAGGTCGTTTACAGTGAGCAATGGACCTGCACAGTAATTCCACAGGATTCATTAGAAAAGTAATATTTGAAACTGGTTCTCTGTCTTTCTCTAATAATTAACTGTCACAGGTGTCCATTGGAAAAGAAACCTTTTTTTTATGTGCTGCATATTTTTTCTGCCTTTTTATGGTTCAGTATCTTCCTTTTAGAACATGAGCTGGAGGCACTTATAAACAAGAGAAATGTAATCAAATCAGTTCCAAACACACAATAAAAATAATTGAGTTACACTTGCAAAACATTCTGTTGCTGAAGGCTTGAATGTTTTATAGTCATCTAGTAACATGCATGACTGAGCAGGGCTGTAGAACGCTGTTGTATACTCACTCACTCACTCACACCTGTCTTGGGCCGGCTCGATGGCTGCTTGCCCCTCTTTCGCTTGCCGCGTTGAGGACAGTACGGAGCATATCTATAACGGATGCTGTCCCTGTCTGTCCTGAAGATGTGGCCAAGCCGCCTTGGTTGTCTCTCCTTCACTGGGTTAGTTGGAGGTGGATACCCCGCCGTCTTGAGCACCACATTGTTATGTAATCGACCAATACTCTTGATCTTCGGCATGTATCTGTAGCAGCTGGCTGCGACTGCACTTCACTTTTGATAGAACCCAAGTCTTGTGGCCATAGAATAGAATGATAAGGCAAGCGACCTGGAATATTTTTAGTTTTAGGTCTCCAAAGCTGCTTCATACTGCAGAAAGTGTGTACTACCATATATAGAAAGACAAAAAAAACACTCTGGAATACTTGTGTACTGTGTATAACATCAAACCCATATTTAGCCACCATAAATCCTCCCCAAGTTTGTGTTTTTTATACAAAATATGTCAGTAATTCTGGAGTTGTCACATGGTGGACCAGCAACATGAGGACAATACAAGTTTTCCTTGCTGTGATCAGCTTGTTGTGTCTGTGCCTGATTGCCTAGAGCTCCCTTGTAGCATATAATAGCTTTTAAAGACCTGTTAATTTTTCATTTTTGCATTCTTCTAAAAACTTCAGTTTTGTTAAAATTGGCAATTATTTTCAAACCTCGCAAAAGATGCACAGATGGTGCAATGTACAATTGGCAGTTTCAATACTCATGCGGTTTCAGGGAAGGCATGTTTCTGTGAATTAGAAAAATGAAAATGACCTAGGAGAATAAGCTTTTATGAACAGTGGGAGTTACAGTTGAACAGATTAATCCTGAAATGTCCACATTTACATATTGCTGCGGCAGAGGAAACGAGTAATTTGCTGACGCTTAAGTCATAGTTTCCAAATCAATTATATAAAGAGCAAGGTTCCTTTAGTTATGTAGTTTGGAAAGGTCCTGGTGGAAAATGGTTAAAAGACAATTATTACACAGAAGAGTGGCCTTGCAAAAGCTACTGCTTCTCAAGCAATGAAAGCTCAACAGAGTGTATTGAATTGTGAAACACATTTCTGGGCAGTGGATCAGATAGCCTAGTTTTATTATTCCTTTTGTGAATACGGGTGTGTAAAAAAAGTGCCCCATAAACCTTTCCTCTGCAGTGTTGAATTTTGAGTTTTCTGAAATGCTTACATTCCCGCATTTAACACGGTTTTCACTTTGTTTTTTTTCATGCAGCCTCCAATAATGTTTTGGTCCAGAACTGTAAGATATACAACGATGCCAGCTGTGACATTTCTGCTGATGGGCAGCTGCTGGCGGTGTTCATTCCCAGTAGCCAGAGAGGTTTTCCAGACGAAGGCATCCTAGCGGTTTACTCTCTGGCACCACACAACCTCGGAGAGATGCTGTACACCAAGAGATTTGGTGAGTTCCCAGCACAGAAACAGGGCAAGTATTGGGACTGAGCTTTAGAAGAGTAGAAGGCTAATAAGACACAGAGCACCAAGCACATTGCTGTTTATATTGAAATAAAAATAAAAAATTCTGGAGTTAACGAGCTACGTTAGGCTCTATGGCTAAATGTTATCAGTTTCCTGGATCAGAATGTGCCTTTTAAAGCAGTTTACTGTAAGTGAGCCTCTTCCTCTTTTTAACTGTAAAATAAACATATTGCATTCTCCCGCTTATGATAGCGGGGTACGTTGCATCTGCAAACTTCTGTTGTAGAATATTCTTCCCCTGGAGAACTATAGACTTTACATGTTAACCAAGCCTTTGTCTTTTATCTAAAAGCCTCCTTTAGCTGCAGTGTAAGGACAATTTGAAACTGGGGGCAGTGGTAATAAATCAAAGAAATTGTAGAAATGTTTAACGCCATGGTAACAGAATCCAGTCCCCTGTAGCAGGTTAGCATATTAACCAGTAGCACTTCAGTAAGATATTCCAAACCCTTTGTTTTAGGTAGAGCAATGTGCAGAGTTTGTGGGCTAACCACTTGCTAGTGGTTCTGTGTATGGGTCCAGTTGGTGGATAGGAGATCAAGCCTGCGGGCACAGAAACTGACACTGAAACAAACAAAAGAACACCATTTAATCAGAAGTTTAAAAGGAGCTGGGGGCCTCTAGTGAGTTTGCCTGTTTTAGTGCACCCTTGTGCTTTGAAATTAAGTTCTGAAATTAAGTTTCTCAGATGTTATTCTTCTTGCGTTCCTAACAATCTCAAGGGACAATTTCTTTAATTAAGCTGTAAAGTAATGAGGATTAAAAAGCTCCAAACTGGTGTTATTTCATATGAATATATTACTTGTTTCTGATTGGCAAATGTTTCAAAAATCAGCGAGCTGTGATGATGATGTGAGTTCTAAAGCACATACAGTGTGAGTGTTGTCTCTGAAGGCCAATTACAATGTGCAGTTGCATTTGCCTCAGTAGTGTATGGCTGACGCACTAACCTTAGCAGCTATCAATTTCAACATTAACTGTTCATGTACTGATTTCCTCTTAATCCATTTACCAATCTTAAGAACCCTCGGGCACCACTGCCTAATAGTTAAATCTGATAGGATGTGTGGGACTACAGCAGAAAAGACCAACATGTGCTGCTTGCTGGCCTAATCAAACCCTGGAAGCAGCTCAATTTTTTATGTATTTAACTGTAAGTGATGGTACAAATTATGGCAAGAGAATTGAACTAGGAGAGAAACATTGCAATGCAATAAGCCACTGAAGCTGATTGCTATCAGTGTGGATTTGCTGTGCCCTCAGTTAAAATGTTCGTATAGATAATGAAGGCACCATTATAAAATATTAATTCTAATGGTAAGGTGGGAACTGATCTTCAAGGTGAAGGAGCCTCAGATTTTTTTTTAATTGTTTTTATAGCCTTTTAAAATAAGAAACAATTATCAGCTTGTTAATCTTGGGCACGTTTTCCTGTTATGTTACTGATGGTGCTGAACAGTAGTTGCACAGCTAATACATTTTTTTGGTGCATTTGTAAAATTGTTACCGTGATTACTTTGCTATTTCAGGTCCAAATGCTATCTCGGTGAGCCTGTCCCCTATGGGGCGCTATGTGATGGTGGGGTTGGCGTCTCGGAGGATTCTCCTGCACCCCTCCACAGAGCACATGGTCGCACAGGTGTTCCGGCTGCAGCACCCTCACGGTGGAGAGACCTCTATGAGGGTGAGTAAAACGAGATCGGGGCTAGCTATCTGTAACAGTCGGGTCTGTTCAGTTGATCTGAACAGTGGTGAATCTAAAAATGCAATTTATCTATTTGTACCTGTATCCCTGTTGAAATACGAAATATCATTATATAGAGAGTGTGTGTTGAGAGACCTCTTCTGCACCTGACAGATCCCATTGTTGAATCCTACAGTACTGTTGGACAGGTTGCCTGGTCTTGCTCTCCCTGTTTTCTGGACCTCTGTCTTGGGTGCATCACCCATGTTGGGAAGATCAAAACTTCTAATGATTTAATCCCAAATTGTAATAGTGCTCTAGCTGAACTACTTTGAGAAGTGAAAATGGATCCAAGTTGAAAACCTGGAGTTCCTGAAGATTGCTAAGAGTAGTTTGTTTTTGTTGCCTTACAATTGAGACATTTCCAAAGCTGGCTGTTTAATAGAGGGATTGGAGCTGTTTTTATACAGGACCTCAGGATTAGATACCCAAATACCTAAATAGTTTTGTTAATAATATTGCACTAAAAAAAACCCAGAATTATAGATTGCCATTTCATGTAATAGGCCCAATTTGCAGACTGACATTCTTTAACAGTAACCATAGTTACAAAGCAGCTGTGTTTGCATAGAGATCTCATTTGTGTTGAATTGTTTTGTTTTTCCTCTTGGTACACATTATTTGGTACAGTGTTATCATAACCTTATTACTGTACATTCAGCAAGCTCTAAGCCATTGGACTATTGATATCAGAAAAACTTGCCTGATGCCTCTTTAAACCACTTATTGCCTCAAATGTTGACATTTAGTATACCCTAAAATCCCCAGTTTGTTTTTCACTCATTTTGATAAAACATTCAGTTTACATACTGGATTTACTTTAAATCAGCAAACTAGAATACTAATTGTGAGTGGATGTTGGAAACCAATTGTACCAACATCCTATCTTAAAGCACTTAACCCTATTAAACCCGGTGTGGAGCGGTCCTCACAGGAGTTTCCCATGCCTGCTGTAAATGAAGGATCAGACAGCTTTCAGATATGGTAATCGCAAAGTGATTTGTATTTATACTTTTTAAACAGTGACTTAAGCGTCACTGTCTTTGGTACATTGCAGCTGACATAATCTGGTATTTAGAAACAGGCCTTGGGTAATGGCTAATGTGTTATACCTGCTGACTATTGTACATGCATATGTTCATTCATCTAAGATACGGAAAAGGTGGATTTTTAAAATGGGTCGTGTTTGTTCCGTATTAAATGATACTTTTTTTATATATATCTCCAAGTGCTGTGCCTGTTGATCACTTTTGTCTGACAGGTTTGACAGCAGCACAGAAATGCTCCAAACAGCTTCCTACAGGCAGCTTTCCTGTTTTTCCGTCTCGCTTATCTTTCACTAACACTGCAGCATTTCTGCACAGGCAGGCAGTAAGGCATCTCTTGTTGTAAAAGCTGATGCGTAACAGGTGTTTCTTTATCAGAATTTTTTTTTGTGTGTGTGTCATGTCCTGTTTTCAATTCAGCAAATGTAAACAAATCTTTAACTTGTTGTAAATGGAGTAGAATATGTTACAGAGATGAGAGGATTTTCTGTGGCTACTGTGACCCAAGTTTTCTCCAAAGATACATACAAAAATAAAATGGAAAGCTGTCAGTTTGTAGCAGTTGTTCTATCGTATGTGAGCAGTCATTTTATTCCAGTCTTCATTTCCTTGTCTGCAGTTTTTAAAACTGACTAATTTCAGTTTAAAACTCCAGATAAGGCAATAGAATAATTGCTATAAACTGATCGTTGTCCATTCCTTTGTATAAGTAAACACACTTTGTGTAGGGTGTAGCCTGTTGTATTCTTGTACTATTATTGTATTTAATATAATATTATTTAATATAGTAAACAAAAAAAAAAACTACTCTGAATTATACAGACTCTAATGGGTTAGCAGATTAGCAAATTTTGGGTTTAAAAGAAAACTCTGCTCTTTAACGAATTTAAACTAAACTTCAGACAATTACTGGTTTGCAAAACACTGAGCCTTTAGGATGGTGTACTTGGTTTTAGTAAATGCTAACGCTGATGGTAGAAGTTGCCAATCAGCTGAAGCTTTAATACGTGCGGATCCATTGATCTATTAAAGATTCCTACCCATGTGAGAGGTTTTCTTTTTGTTATGTGTGTGTGTCTTTGTAGCCATTTAGAGATTTACTGCAGTCCTTTATAATTAGACTTGGTAGGTGTTCCCCCAGGGACTCTCAATTTTTACTGTAGAATATATATTTATCGTTGTGTTCTTGTTAAAGAAATATATGTTTCCATGTGTTTTATCAACAGAGAGTCTTTAATGTCCTTTACCCAATGCCAGCGGACCAGAGAAGACACGTCAGTATAAACTCTGCTCGTTGGTTACCAGAACCAGGTTTGGGCCTTGCCTACGGGACGAATAAAGGGGACCTGGTGATCTGCAGGCCGGTGTAAGTTCTTTAAGCTATCGGTCACTACCGGAACGTGAAGGAAGAGCCAGGAAAGGATCCATGATTTATATAGTACAGGACAGGGACAATGCCAGAACATCTCAAAGGCTTTTGTTCTGTCTTTTAACCGCTGGGTTGGATTGCATGTATAAAGTTGAATCAGTAGAAGAAGGCTTCTGCAGAGCACGGCTGCAACATAACAGAAATAAGCAGAGCGCAGCATGCTTCCAGAGTTTGTGAGCCAGTTCCATTGAACAATGTATTATGTGTGCTATCATTCTAATTCTGGTAGTTACTAATGAAAGATTAAATCCAAATAGTGGCTGAATGTGTTGTCATTGTGTCATGTATGGTACTTTTCATGCTTGGTTTGCACTACAGGAATTTAATTGTAAATAGCTAAGTGACCATTAAACTAACAATTTTAATGAAAATACCGTGACAGAATCAAGTGACCTAGACATACACTAAATAAATATGTGTTATTTACTCACGAAGGCCTGTTTACATGCTTGTACCTATTTTGTGTCTGCATTTCTTTGCACATTACACGCATACACTGTGAAATGAAAGTCCTTAAACTTTAGGAAATTGTCTCTGTGGAAGAGTTGTTTGGTTTGGTTTGTCGGGGGGGGGGTTATTTTTTATTTTTTGCAACCTCAAGGCACAACTCCAGTAAGAAGCCCGATCAGTAAGCAAAAGATGTATCTCAGTAGCTCCTGCAGTAACCTGAACAACTGTTTCCATGTTCTTTTGTGGCTTCTTTGTTGGGATTGCTTTAAAGCCATTGCTTCAAGCTAAGTGTCGATATTACAAGCGCGTGCTTCTAAAGCTGCAAATGCAGGGAACATTCACTGGCCAATCTGTGCTGCAGTGTTTTTGTTAAAATATTTTCCACAAAGTAATTAAACTGTCAGCTTGAAGCACCAGGTGACGTGAAATGGGATCTTTGAACTAAAACAGTGCGCTGTCCTAATGACGTTGAGTGTTACTGCATTAACAGCTCAGCACTGTACGTCTACCATTCATCTCAAGAAGTCTAGAAATCTTCCTGCTGATTTATCTTGTGCCTTCACTCAGTCTTATTGCTCTGCAGTGTAAAATTGCCACATGCATTTTATAACCAGCTCTTCATCTCCACTTACATTTTTTTTTGGACGTTTATATATTTTTTTGCAATATATAGAAATTAATTTTTTTGTTTGTCATTGTGATCTGACTCGGACAGTTCCAGAAAACTCGTAAAACAAAGACAAGGCATCTAAACGGAGTGAAACTTGAAATGTTTATCGGAATTGCGTTAACTGCATAATAGCTATCGTTTATAATAATAATAAACATGTTTTTACTCAACTTAAATTCAGTTCTTGTATTTTTTTTCGATATTTGATGATTGATGGTACTATAAGAAATACCCATTGTGTTTTGTAGTGTTCTGAACTGCAAGAAGCTCCTTAAGTTTTTTTAAGACCAGATTTTAGTTTTGTGTTTTTTTTTTTAAAGCTGTGATCTGTGAGTGTGTCGTATAGCAAAAAAGTGCTGTGCAGCCACCAGTGCTCACATGCTCCAGTTTTTGGTAAAAAAAAATGCATTAAAACAGTAAAAACAGAGGTTAGGCTGCATGCACAATAGTCAGTCAATTAGAGCACAGCCTTGCAGTTGTATTCAGCTAACACACATGGTTTGAATAAAAGTGACTTGGATTTTTTTTTTTTTTTTTAAGCTTATTACAGGCATTGAAAATGATTTGTCATCCAACAAAGTGTTGGGTTTTATTGAACAAATTCAAATTAATTTACAGATTATCATTTAAATAAAATGTTTCCATGGTAATTTTTCCAAGAATTTATTCCTGATGGTATGAATGTAGCTCACTGAAGGGCTGATCAGCATTTCCAAAAAAAAGACATCTTTCTGGATCATCATTCTAGAAAGAAATATGAAAATGCTGAATATAGACTGAATGCAAAACATTGAGTTTAATTTGTAATCACAGATTTCAACAAATTGGAACCAAAGTATTGCATTGCATTTTATATTTATATGTTTTATCCTTTTTTTATATATTATTCTATCCTGTGGTTTTTAAACCTGACCGCGCTATTTGAGACCAGAGTTTAGCAAGAATGAATGGGATTTGTTTTCAGCTTTAATGTATTTACTGATCTGTAATCTCCTAAACCCTTGTTGTTGTGGCTACATTAGCAAACATTTTTCCATTGATCACAGTGTGATTTGTTCGCTTCGAGCTGCTATGTGAATTTAATTATCCTACAAACTGGAAACACCTGCTCATTGACGCTCTGTAGAAACTTTTCCTGTGATTTTATTGTTTGTTCATCTGTGTCTTCAGTATACAATTCCTTATGGTTCAGTGAATCCGAGGGGGGCCCACAACAAGGTAAAAAATAAACAAGCCGGATATATATTTTCTTAAATCCTTTTTTTTTTAATTACATGGTTTTTTGGTTAGAAACTGTTCAGATGCTGTACATTCTTGCATCACGGTACATAGAGAAACTAGACTAAATAACTTCTCCATCTGCAATAAAACGGGGCAGGATTTGTCCTGTATTTTAATGAATGTGGGCACCAAAGCTAAAATATAAACATGTGCATGTAGTATGTACAAATGAAATCTTTTATCTCTCTAAACTGACAAGTGAAAAAAAAAAATGAATCTGATTTGTGAATGATGAACCAGAAAGATGACTGTGACTGAGAATCAGTAAAACTGCAGCGCCAGGGGAGAGACCTACCTTTAAGATTGATCATTTTGACCTTTTTTGCTCTTCCTGTGTAACTTTTTTTTTTTATTTTATTAATGATGACCATGTTTTCAAACATGTTTGAGAAGGCTTAAAACAGTGGTGGAAGTAAGAGTCCCATTGTCTAGCAGTTTGACACACAGTTTAATAAGACACACCTGAGCTTGTTACCTGTACACTGGGGCGATCAAGCTTGTAGTAAAACCTGGAATGGGTGAAATTGCATTGCAAAAGGAGTCTTATTTCCATCTCTGCTTAAAACATTGGTTATTTTGTAGAGATTCTGTTTGTTTTCCTTTGAAAACTGGTAACCATTGTCCTTTAAAAACTAAACAAACTAGTTTCTTCTGTGGTCACCTGTTTGAAGTTCATCTTACCTTGGCTAATATTAGTTTATTGCCACATAAACCCAAGACTAGAGTTAAGAATGTAATGCTTAAAGCCAGTTTATTTCTAAATTGGTTATATATTAAAGTGCCTTTTTATATTGTACAGTTTAAGACTAAGATCCAAAAATCAGAAACAAGGGACACAGTTGAAAATTAGGTGAAGACGGACTTACAGAGAGTAGGAGGCAGTTCTTTACACAGAGTAGTGAGGGTGTGTTGTACTTGCTAAGTCATTGGGATCCAAGTTTTAAGATCAGCCACCTTCAGTGATAGGAACCAGATCAGCATGGATGGGCCAATGTAATTTTTTTTAGCAGGCATCTTAAAACCAATAGTTTCAATGCTCAGAGCAGGTTGCAAGTAAGAATAATGAAGACATGTTGCTGTTGGGTAATCTGTTACAATTCAAAAGGAATATATACTGTTTGGCTGTTTGTTTGGAAGCTTTTGAAAGTAAACAACCACAGGCATTGGCATGGGCATAAAAATCCTCAGATTTAGTTTTTTTTTTTCTTTTTTCTTGAAATTCAATTTTATGGTTGGCTGCAAAGCATTGCCGTTACTTATTGTTCCTGGTGGCAGATTTTTTTTTTTTTTTTTTTGAGCTAGAATGTAGTTTACAAAAACATTTTTATTTATTTTAGTACAGTCATCAAAATGGTTAATGGTGCAAGAACATTAATTGTAGGTGCGATGGTGCATTCGTTGTTTTATAGTGTTTACTTTTTGTCTTTTACTTTTTTCTATGTTTCATCATGACTATTTTTTATAATTTCCTAACCATTTTCTTGGGCCATTCAATGTGTTTACAGAAAGAGAGGTTTTTTTTTGAGGATTTAAATGACAGTTTTTTGTCGTGTCCTTGTAACAGGAGTTGGACGTAATGGCTATTGTGCATAATTTGAATTCATCAGTGAATTCACTTTGGTGGATTTTGATGACGTAAAACTTAAGTACTAGCATTATGTGACTCTAAAGGGGTTTTCAAAATGATTATTATTAAAAAGCCCCTCTGCTTTTGGCTGATGGTGTTTAAGCAAATTTTATAACGTGTTCTAAAGGATAAATATTCATAACCAACTTGGCTCTGATAAGGGCTGGGGTCAATTCCTGTTTTTTCAATTCCTTTTTATAACCAATTCCCATTCCCTTAATCAAATCCAACACATAATGGATCAGAATTGCAATTACCAATATTCTGTTAAAATTAGCTTCTCAAAGTTTCTTAACTAATTGCTTAAAATTGCTTAATTGAATGCTGCTGGCCTAAGGACTATAGGGAAGGATGTTACTCCCACTGCTCGCCTGAGAAATCCTCTCCTTGAGGCAAGGTTCTCAATCAGGAGGCTGTAAACTGCTTTATAGCGACAAAGTTTCAATAGATAGGTGTTTAAATCATAAATCGCCATTAGTTTCAATATTAGTACCTTTGTAATATGCTGGAGAGGTCAGTAATCTAGTTTGTGTGTGTAGTCGCTAAACATTCCAGATGTCCAGGTATACTCCAGACTCAGTCCTGTACTATTTCATCAGCATTACAAACTTCATGTTCTTAAAGCATCACTAGAAGGAATTATCAAACGTACTGTCCGTTATTGATCAGCCTGGGCTTTTCCAGGTTATGGAAGGGCTAGCACTATAAAATGTACTTCAATTAGGTGCTTCTGTAGGTCAGGAATACATTCCTGGAATAAATGACCATGGAAATATTTATTATTAAAATGCTAATCTGTGAACTGAAATTGTAATTTTTAACATTAAGTTTTTTTTGGTTGAGACTGAAATCTAAGACACACTTTTTGAACAATTTTTTGCTTCTCAAAAATAGCCTACGTCTTAAATTTGAGTACAAGATGGTGAAGCGTGTATTAAAATCGCCAACAAAAGACGTGATTACCCGAATACACAAACAGCAACATGACTTACTGCTGAGAAAAGACGAACAAAGACGTCACTGCCCGATCTCGAATCATCTATGACATACAGGCAGCCATTTTCAAAGAAGAGTCATTAGCTTCCTGAGGAATTAAGAGAAGCTTTTGTAATTTTAATGTTTCTAAAAAAAATAAAAAAATAAAACAGTACAGCTTGGACATACTAGAAATGCCATATTTTTCAATATGCCAAGCAATACCACAGTTCACAAATTGAGAGAAAAGCAGGTGTGAGTAATCACAACTGGAAATGAGAAGTATCACATAACTGTAAAGCTCTGTGATAGTAGACTGCCTCCATATGTGTAATTGAGGTTGTATCTTTGTAAATTAATATTTGAGGTTTCATAATGAGGGTGGGAAATTTGTGCTGCGTCTTAAATTCGAGGGTGTCTTAAATTTGAATCTGTTGAGAATAAATATGTTGGTTGTTGCAACTGTTAATATCTTGCAAATGCAAGTTAGTAGAACACTATCCTTATAGCATTGTTGCTACTGTTTTATTGTTCGTGTTTATAGAAATGGGCACCCCTCTTGTCCTTTATTAAGCCATGCTAAATTCCCCTTCATTTATAACTTGTATTTTGAGAAATATGGAACTGGTTTGATTACCGAAAACGCTATTAGAATGTCAGTGTTTAACTCTCATTGGAGACTGATCAATAAAGCCGAGAGTATAGCAGATGATGCTAACTTTCTTATTTTTTTACAGTGAAGTGCACAAAACAGGGTTTAACATTTACTAACAGTCATGGTCATCCAAATTGTCAGTTTCCTCCTTGCGATACTTGTCACCCTCAAACATATTTTAAGAAGAAACCGTTTGAACAACCTCTCAATTCCTTGTGTATCTTACGGGGTCAAATACTGATATGTGGAAGAAACCATTGCAACGCGGAGAGGATAAGAACACAACTTCTGGTTTGTTTACACATTCATTTTGATGGGGTTTGTTTTTGTACAGTGGATGCCATCTTAAACATCACGGTTTTAAAGATTTGTCATTAAATATTTAATTTCCCTCTAACTTCAGGGCATCCAACTCTGGTGCAGAGTATTTCTGGGACCAGCTGAACGAGGCAAACTTCACTGTGAATAGCAGTGGCAACAGCAGCAACCGCAGCACAGAGAGGCCAGGGTAAGAACGCTAGACATTGCTACTGTAGCATCGCATACCTGCAGACACTCTAGTATCACAATTACAGGTTTCCATTACCTAACCATCTGCAATTATCGAAACTGTAGGTATGAACGATATTTTTAATTACCGGATTCTGCCGAGTCAGGGCCCAGGTTTGAACAATAACCCCACCCCAACTTTTAGCTGCAAGTCAGATTTTTATTGTTAATTTCCGGTTTTTAATAACCAATGCGCAAATAATGCCCGAGGGGAAATATCACGGCTCACGGGAATAGAAAGTCTGATAGATAACGCGTCGATTGTGTGTGTGTGTGTGTGTGTGTGTGTGTTATATATATATATATATATATATATATATATATATATATATATATATATATATATATATATATATATATATATACACATATAGAGAGAGAGAGAGACTTCTGCTGGTCAAAATGTCACACCTGACTGGTGCTTCTAGATTATTTTACATAACACACACTTGAGGTGGTATCCTGAGCTGTTTGTGTTCTTTCAATACAGGACCAGTAGGGCTAACTGGAGATCAGATAGGGATATGGGTTTGATGAATGCGATTGGTCTACAGCCTCGGCATCCGGCCCCCTCGGTGACATCACAAGGCACGCAAACCCCCATCCTGCAGTTACAGAATGCTGAGACCCAGACCGACAGAGACCTGCAGGAACCAAGCACCTCTGCAACTGCCAATGGTAGGAATCCCAGACTGGAACTTTAAACACCACCTTCCCTTGTAACACCTAGCTGCCAAGTGCGTACAAATGGCTTTTATTGAAGTGGCTTTATTGTTGTTATGAGGTTTTGTATTACTTTGTTAGTTACTCTTTCTCTTTTGATTTATATATCTGTTTAATACAGATACAAAATAAAACAAGTCTTAATCCAATATGTTGAAGTAATGTACTACAGTACAATGTGTACTGGCCACTGTAAAGTGTATTTGTCCTTTTAATGGCTGCTCTTCCTCATGTGTTACTTGAACAGAATGGGATGTAATAAAATGCATTTTTGAATCCTCTACGGCAAAATGAAATGAACTGATTAAGTGTAGTTTTTTGTTTAGTGTTTTATTTGCGTTTTTATACATTTGCTCAGCCAGCTATTAACTGCAATATCTGAATCCACCACTGTGAGTCACCGTAGAGCATCGTAAACCTGACAGTTGGTTATGTGCTTCCTTGCAGTGCAGAGGAGTCCAGGAGGGAATGGATGTATTCTGTTGTGTTGTTGGCACAATGCTGAAGGAAGGGGTCCATTTAAAAGCTCTGTATACTGTAAAGTACCCCTGTTGTGAATGTTTAATATTTTCCAATGTCCTTTGGCGATGCAGTGGTGCCACTGTGCAAAAATCAGATTCCAGAAATTGGAACTCCTCCTTGTGGAAATTCAACAGACATTTAAATTATATCATGTCTTCTCATAGTTCTGAACTAGCCTAGAAATATGATATGGTATGGCCACATGCATTGAATCTGATATGGATGAAGTATTATTTCTGTCAATTTGCACATAGCTAAAAAAAAAAAAAAAAAAAAAAAAAAAAAAGGACGAGTCCGAAGATGAGTGGCAATGCAGTTTTATGAAGGTGCATGTGAAAATTGCATTTTGTACAGCGCATTCTAGTAAATGCTTTAGTGCACAGTGCTGTTGCCTTGCACATGAATAGCATGCTCCAAAGAGCTTTTTATCCCATTCAACATTCTAAGTGAATTAGCCCGCCAGCACACTTTAGAATCTAGTCAGAATCACTGTCTTTCCAGTGCATGCTGTTTTTTTTTTGTTTTGTTTTTTTTTTTTTTCCAGAAATGGAAAACAATATTCTCTAATGTGGAATATGTAAAAAGGTATTGTACTGGCAGTTTTAACTGGTAAATAAGTTTTCAGTTTGCAAGATGGACAGATGTGACTGTAAATGAGGAAAGAAAGAATTCACAGTTGCTAAATAGCCCAATGCAGGTCTCCATTATTCTCAAACACTGTAAGTGTAAATCCCTGCTCAGTTCACAACAGCAGTCCTATAATAGTCTGCCTTATGTACGTGTTAGCCAAGCGTTCTTGCTGGGAGAGTGGTATTTAATACAAGGTGGCTCAGGATAAATATGCAACGTGACATTGCTGAGAAATGTGTCATTAAGCACCACGTGCTCTTTCAAAGTAGGGTATTTGTGTGTTTTCATTGAAACAAAGAACCACGATAATCCTTACGTTTGGGGGGTGGGGGTGTGGGCTTGATTTAAATACAGTATTTTTTTTCTGACGTGTAAAAACAAAAAAATCATAAGACGATCTTTCCATTTTACTGGATTCTGAATGTTGTTGCACAGGCTTGGCGAAGACATTGTTAACCAGGCTTGGTATCACAGCTGCAGTTTGCCTCTTCTGCTAATAAACCAACAATTCATCGCTGCTGCGATTACTCAAATTGGCTTGATGTCATTTGTGTAATCCTAAAGATTTACTTAACAGGTAGCTTTTACTTGCCTTTTTATTATTGACTCTTAGATGTGTTCAAAGCAGCAGCATTTTTCAGTAGCCCTATTTTAAACATTGGGAAGCTTTGTGACCTTTTTTGCAGATGCACTGTACCTGTGACATTTACTTCAATGCCCCCTGTCCTGGTTTTATACTGAAAATGTAAAGTCAAATACTGTGTGTGATCTGTGTGTGAAGCAAACAGTCAGGGGGAAAAAAAGCTTCCCCATACCTGATGACAGTGTTGTCTAGACTCCTGACAGTTGGATTAAAATATCTTCTACTCTCTTCATTGGTACACTAGGACAGTGTGTCTGCTTAGGCATTGTCTTGTCAACTTGGGTTATAGCAGTGAGGCTTAGTTCTGACGAGCCAACAACAACATATTTACTAAACATTAAGATTGGACATACGCAATTACAAATCTCTACTTACGATCAACTGAGCATGAACTGGTACTGGCATGTTGACCTTTCTGTGATCTGATTTGAGGTTTCTGTGGTATAGTTTCTCACGAAGAAGCGGGTTCGGTATTCTTTGTTAAATTCTTGTTCAGGTATTAGCTCTACGGTTTAGTTTGGAAAGTCTGTCTTGGTTCCTAAAGTCTGACAATTCCATTAACCCTTTCAGTCCTTATCTTCGCGTGGTACAGTATGTTAGCATATGCTGTTGGAAATCATGTTGCAACCTCACAGCACTCCTAGGTCCCAGTCTGGTAGTGTCTAAATATATGTAAAAAATGTATACTCCATAAAGGAATTCTTTTTTTTTTTATTATATAAGTTAATTTTGACAAATTCAGGAATGAAAGCTGATAAACCAATCAACTCTGACCAATAAAGCAATCAGAGTTGGTTTATGTTGAGGCTGCACAGAATCTGGACAACCCATTGGAAAGCTGTATTGGTCAGCCCTGTTGGAAGAAGGGATCTGTGGATGGGGCTTGCCTGTGTTTTTGTCAACACAGATTTCATCTTTGTAAAATATTAATTCTCGAATGCTTTCAGAGCATTTTGATGCGTGACTCTGTTGTTTCTTAATTGGATTGTCCTGGATAAATAAATAAATAAAGTTGAAGTTGTCAAATTCCCCTTGTTTTAGTGTAGTTTTATACAGGCAATTTAAATCATCCTGTGGGGAAAAAGCTATTAAATATTCCGTTCTGCAAAAAGTAATTCTTCAACATAATGAGGACTTCGATAGAAAATATATAACTCAAAACTCAAGGTAATCAGTCAAGATAAATGACAAGTACATCCGTACAGTGCGTGCAGTATATTTAAGCCAGGTCATCTTCTGAATGATAAATTGTCTGTGTTTGTATTTTCTCTCCACCACTTAGACTGAATTGCACTTAATGCTAGTTAATCTTCTCCACATTTCATATGGAAACCTCACTCTGATAGAATAGTGATTTCCACAGACAGCTACCAGGCTTCTCCAATCCGTCATTGAAGTTTAACAGTAAATTAGATGGGGTTGACCAGTATCCATTTGTATTAGAGGCAATGAAAGCAGCATCGCCTTTCACACATGGCTGATGTGCAGTTTCATGTACATGATATGCCTCATAAACAATCCAGGTTATCTTTCAGAGGAGTATTGAAAACCTCTTTAAAATAATAGTGCGATTTACAATACTGAGCTGTGAGCTTTTCAGGGCTACAATAATATGCATAGCTTTAAGTCCTCATCAGTTCTGAGGGAGCACTATAATAAACTACTAGAAACAGATTTGAGTTATCAGTTACGTGGCAGAAGCCAAAATATTTGACATATTTATTATCTAGCAGTCATTGCTTTAGAATATTTATATTTATATATATAGCTATATATTATATATATATATATAGATATATATATATATATATATATATATATATATATATATATATATATTACATACACACAGTAGATGCTGGTTATTCGTGACCCTGATAGACAACTTTCGGTTATTAAGAACATTTTCTCAGAAACTAATCCCATCCCATAAACTTTAATTTTAATGGAATTGTTATATTAGCAACTGCACGCCCGCTTATTGACAGGTTTATTACTAGTTGCCAGTGCTACAGAGCACGCTTGCATGATTTATGCACATACTTCATGCAGCTTTTATAACACACTGACTACACAACTGCGTATTTCTGGCGGACTGAGGCAGAATCGTGGCTTTGAAACTGACTGTGAAGCTACACGCAAAATTGAGACGGATTTACAGTGGGAGGTGGTACATTGTAAAAAGCAGACAACATTGGACAATTTCTTATTTTAAAAGTGTGTTCTTTAGAAGTTATTGTAAGTACAACACTTTTTGTATGTTTGCATTACTCATTGTATGGACAATTGTAGTACATCGTTGTGTAGTACTGTTTAAGACTGCTCCCTTTTTTTTTGTTTTACACACGCATGAAGTAAACAGTTATGTTTGGTTATTTCGTGCCATATTTGTACAACTACAGTATATGTCATTGTTCCATATAAATAAAATACACTTGGGGGGGGGGGGGGGGGGATATATATATATATATATATATATATATATATATATATATATATATATATATATACACACACACACACATACAGTGCCTCTAGAAAGTCTACACTCCCTTGAACTTTTTTCACATTTTGTTGTGTCAGTGCATATAAGTGAGGATTTTGTTTCCACTTACCTGCACACCATACTCCACAATGTTAAGGGAAAAAAAGTTATATTAAAAATACAAAACTGAAAGGTCATAATTGGAACTATCAACACCCTCCTGAGTTGATACTTGGTGGAAGCACCTTTGGCAGCAATTGGAGCTGTGAGTCTGTTGGGATAGGTCTCTACCAACTTTACACACCTGGATTTGGCAATATTTGACAATTTTGCAATATTCTTCTTTACAAAACTGTTCAAGCTCTGTCAAGTTCCTTGGGGGGCGTTGATGGACAAGTTTTGATGGACTGTGTGCTTTGGGTCGTTGTCATGCTGAAAGATGAACTTCCGTCCCAGTTTCAGCTTTCTGGCACAGGGCAGCAGGTTTTCCTCAAGGACTTCTCTGTACTTTGCTCCATTCATTTTCCCTTCTATCCTGACAAGTGCTCCAGTCCCTGCTGATGAGAAACATCCCCCACAGCATGTTTCATCAGGCCACAAAACTTTTTGCCACATAGCTACAGAATCTCCTGAGTATTTTTACATACTTCAAATGGGATTCAGGGTGGACTTTCTTGAGTAATGGCTTCCTTTTTGCCACCCTACCATACAGGCCAGATTTGTGGAGTGCTTGGGATATTGTTCTCACATGCACACTTTGACCAGTCTTGGCCATAAAAGCCTGTAGCTCTTGTAAAGTTTCCATTGGCCTCTTGGTAGCCTCTCTGATCAGTCTCTTTCTTGCTCGGTCATCCAGTTTGGAAGGACGGCCTGATCTAGGCAGGGTCGTGATGGTGCCATAGACCTTCCACTTCTTAATAATCATCTTGACTGTGCTCCAAGGGATATTCAAGGCCTTTGATATTTTTAATTTTAATTTTTTTTTTTTTATACCCATCCCCTGATCTGTACCTTTCAACAACTTTGTCCCGGAGTTCTTTTGATAGCACCTTGGTGCTCATGGTTGAGTCTTTGCTTTGAAATGCACTACCCAGCAGAAGGAACCATGTCAATCACTACAATTTAACACAGGAGGAGGCCACTTAACTTGGTGCTTGATTTTGAAGGCAATTGGTTACACCTGAGCTAATTTAGGATTGCTATTACAAGGGAGGTGGACAGCTTATCCAACCAAGCTATACCAGTTTTTATTTAATTAATTTTCTACAAATTTCTAGAATATTTCTTTCACTTGAAAGTTGTGGAGTAGGATGTGTAGATAAATGAAAAAAAAAAACTATTTTAATATATTTTAATTCCAGTCTAAAAGGCAACAAAAGGTGAAAATCTGAAAGGGGGTGAAGAAAGGGAAGGGAAACTTTACAGCATGCAGGGTTGTGTATAACTGTGTTATACTTTGCATGTTACCTTGTCTTTCAGTGGAAAGGTTTTGACATGTGCGTTGACATTGGCATTGACTAATAACAGCACTATTTGTTGTAAATTGTTAATTTCTGATCTAGGTGGACATGAGTAGATTTGTGTCTTGAATTTGAAAGATTGAATTGCTTTAGTAACGGTTTGTTATAGTGAGCTCACTCGAGACATAAATATATATATATATATATATATATATATATATATATATATATATATATATATATATATATATATATATATATATATATATATATATGTGTCTGTGTGTGTGTGTGTGTGTGTGTGTGTGTGTGTCTATTTTCCAGTGCACTTTAGAACTGTATATACGTGTGTGTTGCTTTAGGTGTGTGACTTTCTAGAAACAAAGTCGTGTTTTGGTTAGTCAGCCCTAGGGGTCAATTACAATTGTAATTATGCAAGTCCTAATTATTTGCAATTACATAGTAATTCTAGTTGAGCCTTGGCACACCCGTGTAAATTGTAATTGTATTCCACCATTCTATCATACCATATTGATAGATTACAGTTCAGTTATGCATTTATTTGTCATTCGATCATTTATTCTCGCTTGTATTTTCAACTACTTTTGGTGACCCCATTTGTGGTGTTGTAGGCTTCTGTATTTTTACCTGTTATTTATTGCTTGGTTATTTAGAATAAGTAGAGTAAACATGTTATTGTGGGTAGTTTGTTACTTTTTAGTGTAATTGTAATTATAATAGTAATTACTGCATCATAATTTTTACTGGAATAGTAATTGAACAAAGTGTCATGTGTGCGACTGTGAAGCAGAAGTTTGATTCTGCTCCCTTTGTTTCACTATTCACTATCCTTTGTTTCACTATTCCATTCTGTATGTTCTCATTTGAAACACTAGTCTTGTTTGGATTAAGAGAATGGATCCCATTAGACTCATTCAATTGCTCTATGTGAACTCTAGTAAGTAGGCAGCCTAGGGACCCCATTATGCTTTTAAACAAGCCATAGGTTGCTCTCATTCAAGATAGCTTGAGATTCTGTTTGGCTGCTCATGAAAATGTATCTACTGTATTTGGAATTCTAAAAAAGCCTGGGAGCTTTCTACAAGAAAAAAAAGTAGCCGACATGTGCTGTGGGTCAGAAAAAGAGGTTTTATTAAAGCCTCAGGATTCTTCTACAGAGTTGATTTAACCGTTGCCGTGCATTACATCGCAAGATGTATGCAAGTGTATTATTCCCGTCTCTGCCTTTTCCTGTATTGCCTGTATATGCCGGGAAACCTGTTTAACAGTTCCAGCTTGACAAATATATTTAGTATAAAAGAATTCCATTATAGTCTCAAATGACTTTTATTGAAGTCTCTGTATGTTTCTAATTTAGATTGTACTAGCACTGACACAGGCACCTTATGGGAAGAGTGACAGAGAAACAAAAGCAGTGTTACTGTGTATTACTCATTGTTTTTTACGGAGAGTTCAAATAATCATAGCGTAGAACTTTATGGACAGAGCCTTCTACATCCTCTACAAAATACTGTTGCTTGTGGATTAAGCCAAGATTCACTGAGCTCAGAATTGAGGCCTGGTACAGTTGGGGGTTCAAGTTAGTGGATGATCAGGAGGATAGCATAAGCCTGGTTTGGAGGTGCTGTGGGAAATTAGTTGTTGTGGACAGGTGTGTACATCACAAACCAACCTAACCACAGTTTGTATTAACTTTCATTGTTGCTGGCAGTTTGTCAGAATGGACAAGTTTTGATGGGCAGTACCAGTCAATGTGATCAATGTACCTGCTCTGTTAATTAGTACAATCAATATTTATTTTAAATGTATTTCTCTGTGTGTGCAATAAAAGATATATATATATATATTATTATATATAATATATATATATATATATATATATATATATATATATTATATATATATAGTATATATACTTAATTATTAAATTTACCTTACTCCTCTGAGGAGATTCTATCAAAGATAGTTTCCGTCATCTCGTCTGGGTTCATGAAAAAGAAAAGTAACAATACAATATATTGATTTACCATAAACTAATGTGTTTAACCGGGTGGAAACATACATTTGTTAGCAGGAGTGCTCTTGCTAGTGGCACGGTTATGCTAAGCTTTCATCACTGTAGCGCTAAACAAAACCCTGCCCAGCCAGAATGATATGATGGAATTTTATTTTCTTTAGCAGTCCCTGGACCACAGGAGGACTCAGCCCCCAGCACCAGTACAGATATGACCGCTGAGAACTTGAATCAGGACAGTGGCACCGCTGAAGCATCGTCAGAAGCAGGCACCAGTGCTGCTAACTCCGGTAACTCTCTTCAGGAGATTGTACTGTTACAGCTGGAGAATCTTTAACCTAGTCATGTGTTACAGCCGGAATAAGAAAGAAAAATAAACAAGGACAAATTTGATGTGTCTGCAAATGAGTGCACACAAAATACCAGTGGCTATGTTAGTAAGTTTACATTTATTGATTCCAAAATTCAAAAACATTTATCGTTAGACACAACAAAATGTGGCACCTGGTTATAAACCGAAATCAGATCATGTCGCTACCTAATGTTGTGGATTAAGCTCAGGTGCAAAGATGGTCTGTGTTCAGAAGAGGATTCAGGTAGCTTTTTCTCACTCTTACTCTCAAGTGCCTGTCTTCTGTATCGTACCCAACTGCATGTGCGTGGAGCTGAACTTTGCAAATTCTGCTTATGCTCAGTTTTCCTAACAATAGCGAAACACTTGAGAATCAATTTCTTGCCGTAAGTTAAAATGTTGTTTCAGACACAGAACACACACAAGGTCAACTGTGCACCTGTTTGTCAATTCTTGGGCTTGAGGAGAAAAACCTCTTTCTATTAAGAACAGCATACCTTGCAACTGCGCTGTGCACAGTGTTCTCTTCTCAAGTATGCTCACAATATTTGTTTAACCTGGTGATCTTGGCCTATGTTCCCTTCTGAATACTGATCTGCTGTTTTGGAAAGTCTACACATGGTTAATGGGTATTGCTTTGGGTAACACAGTAGGAGATGTATTTGTTTTCCTCAGAAGGGAGCTAGCTGTTCTTTCAGCTTTGCCAGTCAATATCAAGCAAAATGAATGGTCTGTTTTTCCGGGTTTTGTTGCATGTGTCATGTAGAGCCAAGAAAATGTTACTTTGTTAAAGTCTGGATTGTGATCATTGGAGAAGTGTCTGAAGGCCAATGCTGATCCTGAAAACAGATCTGGGTCAGTCAGGCAGGCATACAGTACTGTAAGGAAATGTACCCTTTGTCATATGAGAATGAATGAATGAATGACACCTACCTTGTTTATGGTGTAATTTCCCAAATGGTATCTTGGAAAAGCCATGCAACTGCACTCATGGCTCCCTTAAGAAATCTGTTGCTGTTCCTGCATGTTGTGCCAAAGCATGCTTCTTTTAGTGTTGAGCTTGAAGAGAGTCTTCTTTGCCGTGCTTAGTTACCTTGTGTAAAAATGTCCTACAGTTTTGGTGCTCTTTAAATCCAGGTGTTCCTGTATGTGGTTGAAGATTGTTTTGTTTTCCAACACACACAGAAATATACTGTCAGTTCAGTTAATGAATCCAAGAGGAGGGAACACAATTATCCTGCAATACCCTTTCCATGATTGCATCAATGAATTTTCATCAACACAGTTTTGAACGCAATCTATTCTACATTATAATACTCTTACATCTACAGTTGTAGGTTTCCCATCATTTGTTTGTAGTTTTCTATAGTATAAGTGCATTGCATAGCAATTCTTAAACGGTGATAATGTGCTTTGATTGATTTTCTGCAGTAAAATGTGTTTCTTTTAGCCATAGCAATATTTAATCTTGAGAGAAATAGCCATATAAATGTAGACTACATAAATAATAAATGACACTGTAAAGCACTTGTTTTGTTTCAGGGCATTTGCTGCCTTTTCATATTTCCCAAATTGTATTTTGGTGGAACTCACTATATATTGTCAAGCGGTTTGAATTCTATTTTAGAATTATTTTCATCTCAATTAAAGACAGTTAAGAATCATTAAGACAGATTTAATTGTTTTTTGATTTCAAAGAAATTCGCTTCAAACATTGAGCAAGGGGAACAGGAAAGGACGAGTGTGGATTGAAAGTCTGAAATGTTCTCTTAATGTGAAACTACTGCTTTCCTGAAGTGTCAGCAATTTGCTTACAAGTGTAGAGTAGTGTTGTGAATGTACTTCCTACACCTCATCCCTCCTGCCTGTCTGGTTACACCACGCCTGAGTTCTCTTCTAGTTTATGTCATTTCAGAATAACAAATCCATCAATTTACTGCTTTCTGCTAGCACTTCTCTTTTTTTTTTTTTTTTTTTATAATCAAAGCACTGTACATCTCCCTGCTTTGGAGTGTCAGATCTCTCCTGTGTTCAGGTGAAAGCTCTTGATGAAGTGGGTGAATCGATTCCTGCAGGGTCTAAACTCAGCAGAGAATGTCTGTGAATTGAAGAAGGATCAGTGATTTGAGGGAGCGTAGCTTCAAAAGTTTAGTGCCTGTAGGCGCTACTGATCAGTGAACCTTTGTTGCTACAAAGCCTGTAGGAGTGGTAACAAACACAATCATTTAAACGTGTTAATTCCTTCAGTAAATTGCAACTACATACTTCATGCTAAGTAACAAGCGTGTGTATTTTTAATATTAGTAACTCTTGTCCCTTTAAATTGATGTCTTGAATCCTGACGATATCACAGTGTGGGAATGTTTTTTTTCAGGATTAAAAAAAAAAAAAAAAAAAGTTTTGATTATAAGCAAAACTACAAAAAGCTATTGTTTTTTTTTTTATGAAAGGTACAATAATTGTACTTGGTTACAAACGAAACCCAGTATTCTGCAATTATAAAACTAAATCCGGTTGTATTCCCAAAGCTCTGCTATCAGTGTGGTAAAGCAATGCACTGCAAATGTATTTAAATGTAGTCTTCATCTACTTTTTAAAAACGGTATGTCAACATTCAGTATTAACCGCAATTCATTATTATACTACAAAGGCTTTTTAACAAGAGTGAAAGGCACTGACGGTGAGATAAAGCAGCTTGTAACCTCTCCCGATCTCCTCCCCTTGTCCTGCAGGTGAGAGCTCAGAGTACAGCTCTGGGGAGGATGCCCTAGCCCAGATCCGCCGGCTCATCGCGGAGGGGGGGATGACGGCTGTTGTGCAGCGAGAGCAGAGCACGACCATGGCATCCATGGGGGGGTTTGGAAACAACATCATTGTGAGCCACAGGATCCACCGTGGCTCCCAGACCGGGGCCGACTCTTCAGGGGTCAGGGGAGCCCGAGAGGCCAGAGACGATCCCCTACCCGGCCCCTCCAGCTCCTTCACCTCGCCGCACAGTACTGTCACCATCACAGATCCTGGCAGGAGCCGCTGCCGCATCCTTGCTCGCACATTGCAATTGACTAACGAACCGGACGGCTCCAGAAACGCTCTGCCAGCTCCCGAAGAGAGGGTCCCCTCCCCACAGTTTGCTACCATCTTCTCATCCGAAGGAGCAAGCACTTCCAGGAATGAACCCAGCGCCCTCATGGACACAGACGATGTGTTTGAGAACAGCTACCCAGATAGCGAAGACCTCCACACTTCTTCTGCCACAAACAACAACAACAACTACACAGAGGATCCCTACAGTCGATAAGGGTTCATAAAAATGCTGGGTCTTTACTGTGTGAGAACACAGGGATATAGACTGATGCCAGCTATCTGACTGGCAGCTGGCAGACATACAGTACAAAGGAATGTGTGTTTTTGAATCTGGTGTTACATGTCCTTCAGTCTTTAACTCTCTTTTTCATAGGGACTCCAACCCTAAAGCAACCATGCCTACTTTAATGGCTCAAGCACCTAGGTATTTACTCAGTTCCTGTTGCAAGTATTTTTTTTTACTTACGTTTGTACTTGCAATATTTAGCTTCCTATGTAGAAACAATAGCAAACTAGTACTATGATCATTCCATGCCCGTACTTGAATACTATAATGCTAGCTTTGTTTTAGAAAAGGTTGCTGCACACAAAGTGTTGTGTATGTATGATGGTTACAGGGTGCTGTTTAAATACCTAGATCATTAAATAGGGTTTCGTGTGTACAGTAGTCGGTGCTACTTGATGAGAAAAAGCATTACTTTGGGGGGGGGGGGGTGGTTTAATGTAAAAAGTGCCAGCACATCAGCTGTCTGTGATCTGTCAATTATGTTTTCCAGTGTGAAAAGCTCCTCAATTTTGAGCATGAGCTTAGTTGTATAACATGTAAATCTGTTTGTAATTAAGCAAGATAAAAAAAAAAAACTAACAACCTGTTAATAAGCAGACTGCTTCTTGGCAGTTTTATTCACCCTGTTGTACTTTAGGACTGGGATCTAGAAAGAACCATTGGATTTGTAGTCATCTGAGTACAGATCCAGTCTAATGGAATTCAGAAAGACTACAGCTCCCAGAGTTCCCTTTTACTTCCTTTCCCTGTTGTGTATCCAGGGTTTGAGTAAAAGAAAAAACAAAAGAGGAAGCCACTTTCCTTAAGAGTAACTTTGTGTTATTAATCACCATCACTCTTCAATGGAGGATTGCTGCTCCCACAGTGATATGGAAAGACACTTTACAGCATGACTGGCTAATGCTGCATTGCATTTGAAAATACAGAACACTGGTTGTGTAATAGTTGCCAGGTGTTCTTTCTTGGAGCATTGCAAATAGCCCAGTTTCATTGTATTATTTTAATTTTGGTTTACTTGCCTAAGGCATGACTCAATTGATGCCCACCCCCCACCCCCCACCCCTGTCTATCTGCCGTCTAAAATGTTCAAAATAAAAGTGGCATTCGAGTCACCCTCTGTTTCTTCTAGCTGGGCATTGGCACTGAAGGAATTTGGAAGTCAGCCAGTCAGATATCATCATTGGCAGTCTTTCTTCCTATTTGTAATATTCCTATGGGCATTGTAAAAACCACTAGTTTGGAGAAACTTGAGATTTGCACCTGGGTTGAATGCGTTCGTTACCACTAGCGAAACACAATGAAAAACGGCTCCAGACATGCATGGGAGGGCTAGGTTGAAGGTGTTGGGATTAACTAGATGACCTCTTATGATATAACTTGAAACAGACAAGCAGCTCTCAACTATGAAGAGCTTCTCATTGGTGGTCTAGAGCAGATTTCTGAGGGGAAGCTTGTATGCTTTGATTTTGTCGTAGAACATTAATACCTGTTTTTTAAATGTATTTATTTGTTCATGATAGCTTGTTATCACCAACCCAGTTTGTTCCTCAAACTGGAGGAGAGCAACCCTCTTAGATCTGTTGCACCATAGCCAAGGCTGTATTTTGTTCGTGGATTTCACGATTACCGTCAAATTTACCCATTGCCATGTAATATGTAGTTCCCGTGAAAATTCCCCATTTAGGAAAGAATAGTGTAAATATTGACATTTTTTAACAAAGTAAAGACAACAAACCTTGTTGATGCACTACCTGTTACACTGCATTTAGGAACCGGGCAGCCAGTTTAGTTTGCTTCTGGTAAATGATTGAACACACTGCATAGAGCTGCACGATTTCTTTTAAATGTCTTCAGCGCAAGACACCAGCTGCATCAAAGATCAGTAATATTTCTGCTAAAGATCACTGACTGTTTAAATTTTTTTTTTCATAATTCACCGATGATGAAAATAGAATGTCTTTAAAAGGTACACATAATAAATAAATAAATATTCTACACTTTTCAGGTCAGCATTTAAATATTTAGGAACATTGGTTGCATACTGTAGAGAAAATGATTTGAGTGACAATGGGTTTTTCTGCTTTAATAAATATTGTTTAATCATTGAATATCTTTTATTTTTAGCTGAAATGCAGTGAAACAAGCCATTTTTACCATGAAAAAATACAGCCCTAGCCTTAGCTCTGCAGCAGGTAACCAGTGCCCAAACTCTGTGCTGAAATTAGGTTTGCCTACCTCGTGCTGCCATCAGTGGCCAAATACTTGAAGCATGCCATTCACTAATTTCCAGAAGAATGTGATACAGTGGTTAGAAGCTAGGCCCGTTACAAGTGAAAGCACTTCCTTGGTGCCATTTCAGAAAGGACTGCTAATCAAGTATAAATGGTACAGATTTGTTTGAAAAAAACAGCCATTGAAGATTTAAACATCTGTGTAAAATTGGAATGAAGGAGCTGCACTGTAATTTACATAAAGAAAGATCAGGAATTGAAAGTTGTTTAAATGTGGCGGGTGTTACAGTATTTTGACGAGCGTGTGAATAGTTAAGCTTTTTTTGTTACTTATGACTTTTAAAAAGCATGCTGGCTATTTGATTTATGTTTTAGTGTTTTGGTCTGAGCAGCTCAATCAGCCAGGACAGTAAGTTCAGTAGACTAATTATAATTATTATTCCAGAATGACAGCCTCTAGAACAGGGCTGTCCAGTCACGGTCCTGGAGGGCTACTCCACTCCGGGTGTAGCAAGTAAAATGTGATGATCAGCTACATCAGGGTCTGGATGAGAGTTTAAATGGTCCAACCTTTTATAGAACAGGGTTTAGACAAAGACCTGGAGTGGAAGTGCCAGCTTTTGCCACTGCTGCTCTAGAACAAAACATAGATAACATGATCCGGCCTGCTGATTATTTTCAAAACCTAAAAACGTCAGTTTCCTGCTGAAAAAATCTGGATCGCTTCTTTTTTTTTTTTTTTTTTTTTGGTAAAACAGTGATATATATATTTTTTATTTTTAGGGGAGGGGTTTGGAGTTCATGTCTATAGCCTTTTGATCACTTGAAAAAGGGGCCTTTTGTTTTGGAAGGTACTTGGATTTGTGCAAGTTGGATCAAATACCATATGCCGTTACCAACTATTTAGATCAAGCTGTCATTTCTAGCCTTAACTGATTTCGTATTTAAAATGTGTGTTTCTGCAAGTACTGTTTTTGTTTACAGCCATTCATTTCAAGCAAGATCATTTTAAACAGGTCTTTTTTTTTTTTTTTTTTTTTTTTTTTTTTTTTTTTTTTTTAAAACAAAGGAGGACATTTACACTTGATGTTCATTTCAGACTTTCCATGCCTACCAGGGTATGTAGCTAAAGCAAACTTCTGCCAGGCTTCATGCAGGTTATAGTCACCGTTACTTTGTTGTTTTACAGTTCTAGACCAGGGGTCTCCAATCCTGGTCATGGAGGGCCTGTGTCCCCCCCTGGTTTTTGTTCCAACTGTACCCTAATGTACTTAATTGGATCAGTTAAGTGCTTATTAGAAGCTTAAGTGGTTGTATTACTTGATTTAGAGTACAGTTGGAAGACACTGGCCCTCCAGGACCAGGATTGGAGACCCCTGGTTTAGACAACTTTGTTGTTAATGCACGATAGGAATGGCCTTGAATTGCGTTGCTGAGCTAGGATTTAATATTGCTTCAAAATGCAAGTGCACTATCATTTACCTTGAAGAATTGTGCTACTTAGTGTATGAGTACTGAATACTGCTGAAGCTGTCAGAACACTAGGGGTCATCTTGTGAGAAGTTTTGGACACTTTTAAGCTAGACAGTTTGAGTTCTGAAAACTTGAATACAATGCATATGCATATTACATCCACTGCCAGTTTGAAAAAAAAAAAATATATATATATATATATATATATATATATATATATATATATATGTGTGTGTGTGTGTGTGTTATGTCATTTAAACTTTGCATCATTATACAATAGATACATATTACTACAGATAGACCTATGTAGACATCATTACTGATTTTCTATCCTGTCATTACATCAAGTATGCTGAATGGTTTGATTTATACATACTAAGAATCCTTGTACTTGGCATGGGATGTGGGAGTCATTTCTTTTTATTGGTATTATTTTTGTTTTAAGATATTATTGGATTTGCACAACTTTAACTTGAAGCTAAGGGTGTTCAGCATTAGGCTTTATGCTAACCACTTTTTATCATGACAAGACACTGCTTAAAACTGTTAATGCACAACGTTGCTTTTAGGTTAAAGGTAATACTAGCTTACAAAATAATGCAAAACAAATACAGTAGGAGAAGTAGTCTGTACAATCAGATGGAACTTTGTTTCCATGCATCTTGTATCTCCATGAGAGGGGGGAGGTTATTCAATGCAGGACTGTCTTGTGTCCCTGGTACCAACCATTCTGTCCATCATCTTCATGTAAACTGCTCACTGTATGTGTAGCTACTAGTGAAATAAAGGATTTTTTTTTTTAAGTAGGAAACAGTGTGATTTAAGATTTTAACTTTTTTTTTTTTTAAACTGTTTTAAAAGAAAAGTGGAGAATTGTCAAAGTGCAACTAAGTGCTGTGGGAACACCAAAGATCCTCATCATAATAATAAAAATAAAAACAGAAAACTTGAATGTTTGGCTTTGATTGATTATTTGGGTGTCCATGCAAGTTCTCTTTCAGGGTTCGTAATAATTGGGTTTCTAAACAATCCTCTTAAAAACTCTTCATGTAACCTACTGTTTATTGCAATTCAATAAATTCCACTCGTTTTTCTAGTGCATCCATTCATTATAAATTGCACGTATATTCACTGGAACAGCCCTGTGATGAACTGTTACAAATTGTAAAGTGATGCTGGATTTTAACAAGAACCTAGTTAAGAAGGCCAAATTGCAGCTTATATGCAGATACTTTACAACAGCAAAGATTCTGACTTTGTTGGGGTACAATGTACAAAAAACACATTGCCTTTTTAGAGGATGAGCTGTTCAAATTAATTAATGAATCAATTTATTTTAATCTCTTATTTTTAATAAAAGGTACAAAACTACACAACTAGATCCCCAGCATTAATTAGGGCCGCTGATTATAAAATATGTACGCTTCTGTAAATTTAAACTGTCAAACTGTTTGAATTCCTTCTATTGTTTAAAGATAAAGTGGTGCAGCATCCATGTTTGCCTTGCTTCAAAGGGCCCAATGCCACAGCTGATGTGCTGAAATGAGATAATTAAAAGAAAGCCAGAAAAGAGTGACACTAGCTGTGGGGATGCTTGATATACAAGGATAAACTCCTGCAGTGTGCAGAATAGGACTTCCCTTTACATGTTTCCTCATACCATGTGCCTATTCTGGGGCCCTGGTGCTGAGCTATGGCGGGGACACTGAGAACTAAGAGGGCCCGCTGTCATGCCGGCATGGCATCTGTCTGTATCAAGTCTCACTGCCTCGCAACGTATTCTTAAAAGGAAAAGGGTCTAGAGAAAGGGATTTTGCCTACAAATGACAGTCATAAATGAAGAATGTTTCACCTTTTTAATGGAACTACCAACTTGTCTAATGCATCATTCATAGTTTTCCTTGTGTGTATCAAACCCTATACAGTCCAACTCCATTCCTGCTTTGCATCCTTTTTTTTAATGAAGAACTTCAGTCTGCAATGTATTGTTTAGCATTATGAGGTGTGATGAGTATTATAAGACGGCACTGTTTAAAGATGTTGCTCACATTAAAAATAGATGCCAAGCCTTAAAATGGCTGTTCAACTAAAGGTGAAAACAATGCATAGAAAATCTACCATGTCCTCACTTTTGATTACAATCGAGGGATGCATTATCCTCTATGGGTCATTTCCAGTGAGTCGTTACTAATTTCAAACTTGAATGCCCTGGTCATTTTGTTTAACTTGTTTATTCAAGATTACCGAACAAAACCTATTTTAATTGTATAACTGAAGTAGTAAAGTATGCAGTAAACTGTGTATCATTCAGAAATAAACAATGACATGTATTATGTATTAATTTTTTTTATACAGTTCCAATCCTATTGCATAAACTAATTAGCCACAGCAATGCCTAACTAACTGCATGTCCAACTCCACTCACTGTAATAAGCTACCTGCAAAAAAAAAATATATATATATGCTCCTAATTATGTTCATAATACCAATAGCAGTGGGAGGATAAAGAAAGTTCTGTGGAGACTAGCTCTAAGCTCCTTTCCTTTTAATCTCCTTGCCAAACGTTTTTTTTTTTTTTTTTTTAAATATATTAACTGTAGTCACTGGCAACCAGTGCTTGCTCATTTAGAACAAAGCTGATGAGATCTAAATAATGACTCATTAGTACAAGTTGTATATTTTAAAAACAGGGACGATTCGCGTTACTAAAGTTCTGTAAATGTTTATTGAATTCATCTTAGACAGCGCAGCATTGATGCAAACCAGATACAGTTTTGGGAGTAATCCTTACATTATTTGTAATATTTTGTCTCTTAAAATGCTGCCCATCTCCCTACACGAAGCCACAGAACTCGATTCGCCTCGTAAAACACTTGTGTACAGTAGAAAGAGTACCCTTCCCATCTTACCTGAGCAGCTGTCTTGTCAGTACACCAGAATTTGTTGTAATTTACTCTCTTTGCCGCTGCTGTGCTATGAATTTAATTAGTATCAGTGAGCCTACTGGAAATGTCATTTTGAGGTCCAGAGGTGATAAGGGACTGGAGACAGCGTTTTAAATATTTGCTCTTCTTGTCATTGCCATAGAAACATAAACCAATTACAGTGACACAAAATCCCTCAATTATTTGTGTGTCTTTTTTTGTTAACCCTTTCTCCTCTGTGGCTTTTATTGCCCTGATTGAGAATCTAGGTGTGTGAAAACAAACTGTCTCATTAACTTAATATCTCCATATCTTAATTTCTTTCTAACTTACTGTCTGTTACCTAAGTTGGCTCTCAGTTACTTTAGTTGTTTCTTTCTAACTGTCAGTTCCTTTGTTTCTTTTTAAGTTTCTAACTTACTAATGTTCTTACTAACTTTACTGTCTAATTTGTTGTCGTCTTTTGTTTCTAACTTGTATTGTTTTTCCACTGTATTCATTACCAGCCTCTCTGTAAGGGTGTTGTTCATAGACAGGTGCTCCCTTCTAAAAAATAATTGCAGTGGAAGGGGAAAACATACTTGTCCAAAGAATGCCCCTCCCACCGGTTCAGGCCTTCTCTTCTGTGTTGAAAATACTATCCGGTCTCAATATGGTTCCTAAAAAAATTACTAGTCCCACAAGCGGTGCAAGTGTTAATCTCTCATTTTCCCAAATATTGTTTCATTTACCTTATAGCCCTCTAAGCCTTGGTTTTGAATCCAATTCGAAAAACTTATGACTTGCATCTTCCACTGTATTCATTACCAGCCTCTCTGTAAGGGTGTCGTTCATAGACAGGTGCTCCCTTCTAAAAAATAATTGCAGTGGAAGGGGAAAACATACTTGTCCAAAGAATGCCCCTCCCACCGGTTCAGGCCTTCTCTTCTGTGTTGAAAATACTATCCGGTCTCAATATGGTTCCTAAAAAAATTACTAGTCCCACAAGCGGTGCAAGTGTTAATCTCTCATTTTCCCAAATATTGTTTCATTTACCTTATAGCCCTCTAAGCCTTGGTTTTGAATCCAATTCGACACAAATAAGTTGAGAATCTGTTTATTCCAGGTCTACATCACAAAATGTAATAATGTGTTTCACACAGCAGGTGAATCAGCTGGCTAGCTCTGTTGGTAGAGCATGGGCCTGTGGTTCCCAGGTAAGTGGGTTCAAACCCCATGCTTTGGGGCATGTGTGTTCCTTTCATTTTCAAACACTTTGTCCTTTTTTGAGACAGTTTTACACAACTGGACATGATGCCAGTGGTATATAATATAATCAATGAAAAAACAAGCTCTTCCATGGAAGTGAGATGGCACAGTGGGCTGTGTTCTTCGAGTACTGGGTTCAAATCCATCTGATTCCTTCCTTTATTTTCAAATAATTTCATATATAGATAATGATAATGGAGGCTTTTCCACGGAAGCGAAACTACACATTGGGCTAATTCAACGGCATGATGTGCTGTTCTCCTTGGAGTATTGCGTTTCAATCCATCTGATTCCTTCCTTTATTTTCAAAGAGTTAGTTAATTTACCTTATTGTCAGTGTGAAACACAGCTTGCCTGTGGGAGCTGGTGGGGCAGTGGAACAATCCCATAACCCGATGAAGATGGCAGTTCAAATGCAGCTCCTGGAGGCGAGTTCCTGAGGTAGACAATGATGTTGGTTGTGTCCACAGGTGGTGGATAGAAAGGTGGGTGTCTGGCCCCCCTGCCCAGGAGGAAAGTGGAAGGGTGGGATGTTGCTGCCTGAGCAATGAGGAAGGTAGCAAACTGTACTTTTCTCCACTTTTTTCTCTTTTAAAGATGTGCATTCAATAACTGTTCAGTCTTCATTCTATTAATGAATACACAGAATAAGAATATTTAAGAGACTTGTGCATGCACAATTGGAGAAAAGTACAGTTTCCCACCTTCCTCTTCTCTGAGGCAGCGACATCCCCACCTTGTTAAAAAAAAAAAGCCAAAAAAAAAAAAACATGCAACAATCCTGGCTTCCATAGGAAAATCTCTTTTATATTGTGTCCCTGGTCAAGCTGAGGAATCTGAAGCTGTGCAGCAGAAATAATTCCACTTCTAGCTGTTTAGGTGTCAGCATGCCTTAGCATTACCAGCAACCACCTGGGCGTTGGTGAAGTGAACCCGGAGACAGTCACAGTGGACCCAGAAAGGAGACTCAGATTCGGACCCTCTCAACAATTCTTTTTGTTTTCCCTCCGAGACACTGAGAATCCTCACTTTGCAAAGCTAGCACAAAGCAGGTTTGGTGCGCGAGAGTCATTAAATTAATTTGAGGAGTATGTGTGTCTAATTTGGTAAACACAAACATATGTTTCCCTTTCAGAATAAATGGGGCATACGGTATGATTTACTGAAGCCATATACTTTAATAATCAGCCTGTAGGCTTTTAAAATTAACAGGCATGTCATACTAATCCCTTCATAACACTATTCCATATGTATGGAATATATTACAAGACTAATTTAGTTCGTCATGTTTTCAGAATACTCTTCACTGTAATGCAGCTAAGCCCTCAATGTCAGTGAGTCTTTTGTTCTCTGACATGTGAATGTCTGAAACACAGGAAACCTCAGTGAATTACTCAAGGATCCTTTCTTGCTTATTCCCTGGGCTGACTGATATGAACAGAATGTAGGCATTTTTTTTTTTTTGAATAAAGAACTGTTGTTTTGAAAATCTATGCCAATGGATAGGCAACTGGACCTAGCCTAGCCCTGTTCTCTGTTGAAGGGTGTGTGTGCATGCACCCGTCCATAGAATGTCATCGCTAGCTCTATAACGATGCCCTGGTGGCAGAGATCCTGTCACATAAGGTATTCCACTAGCAATAAAGTCTATTGATAGACAGGGCTTGCACTGTCATTTTAAGTTACAGTTGTTGTTGACATACTTTTATAAACACAACAGACCCTGCTGTGCCGAGACTCTGCCACTGATAAAGGGTTACAGTGAAGTCGTTTCAGGTTAATTCACAAAACTAAAACAGACCTGGTGAAATGTCATTTACCACTCGGCTCCAGAACATACCAGATCAGCCTTTAACAGCATCATTTACCTAGAGTAACACTATCTAATGCATGACAAAAAAACCCAACAAACTAAGAAAAATATGTCAAAAGGACGTATTTGAAACAAGCCTGAGACTGGCCAGTTATTATCATTATTTTTTTACAGCCTAACAGCAGCAGTAGACAGTAAGTAGGTTTGACATGGATATGAAACCTGGTTATTCTATTGGGGAGTGGGAGTCTGTTCATTTCAAAAGAACATTTTCGTAATTGCAACCAAACTTAAATGATAAGCAGCACATTAAATATTGTACGTTCAGCTCACTCACTTCAAATCGCTCTGTCATTCATTTTCCCAATATTAAAGAAATGAATAAAAGAAAAAATAATCCTGCAGTGTACATCCACTTAGTCCCTGTGGCTTCTCTCTCTGCTTTAGTCTCAATTGTTCACGTTCTGTTTGTAAAACTTGGGTTTTGATGCTTGTGGACATGCAGCCAATTCAGCACTTGTACTTTTAAATTCAAAACTGTACAATTACTTTTTCTAAGTAGGTCACACTACAGTAACCCATGCCATTGTCCTCAGAAGACTTATTCCATCAGCAAAGATGCAATAAGTACTTAGTGTGCTAAAATCTGAAATCCCATTACCAGTAAATTAAATTATCATTTAGTGACACAATGTAAACGCCTGAAAATATTTGCATAGCAGCCAAAAACATCTCAAACGCATGAATGTTCATTGTCAGCATCACGGTCCAAGATGATACCGGCAAGAAAGAGACACAGAGACAGAAAGCTTCAGTTTTACGCTCAAAGCGTACTTGAATTAACAGACACAAAACACAGGAACAAAATAAGCACAGCATGACAGCCAAAACAAAACAAAACAGCTGGACATTCGACTTCACCACATTTTACGCTCCACAAACCCAGTTACACCAACTTAACTCCTTCTCACCCACACAAAGGATGTTGTCTTCCTTATATGCAAGTAGCCACACCCCAATTAGCACTCAATTACTGAACTAGGGAATGGCCACATCTGTGATTGTTGGCAGGAACAGAATTAACCCCATACCTGACAACCTTACATTTGTTTACATAAACAGAGCTTTTGGCCTGCCACAGTGAGATTAATGGGTCCGTCCGTCCGTCTGTCCCCCATCCCCCCATGGTATTTTAGAATCAACAGTGTATGAAAATAGCACCTAGAATGGGACAGGAATCAAATTTTTAGCACTATAGTGAGAGTGGCAGTGCGACAAAGGGCATTCAAATCCTATGAACCTAAATAAAAACAAAAACAAACAACTGTACCTTAGAAATTAATTTTATTGGATTACAGGGATAGAAAATGCAATCTGTTTTCTACATTTTCTTGCCCTGGAGGATAGACTCAAGGAAGGCAGTCAGTGAATGAAAAGCAAGCCATAACAGCGGCAAAAATGTATCAATAGTATGGCACAAGATGTTCCCTATTATAATGGATTCATTAGATCACTTTTTTTATTACTAGTGTCAATCCTGTGGTATGCTTTGTGCAACTGAGGATATCTCTTTGTTGTGCTTTAAAGAAAGAGCTATCCTTATATTTTATTGAATTGAGCGCATCTCACACATAAAGAAATACATCATGATAACTTCTAGACAGGCGTGCACATCGCCCAGTTAATGTGACCAGCGATGGTGTTCATATTCAGCCAAAAATAATGCATTATTAGCCCTGCAGGTTGTGTAAAGCTTATACAGTATCTCATAGCTGATCAATAATGGCACAGCACCACATTGTCCTGATGTGTACAGTATTCTGGAGTGGGCCCATGTTGGAGCTGTAGAGCAATTGAAGACACCAACACATGCCTCGAACAGAAACAATACAGCGTATCTGCACCCAGCTGCGCCTATGAGTACCTGCACTTTTTGGTAGAGAATTTAACCCCTGCTTACCAGAATGCATTTGGGGTGTGAGTTGAAAAGCCTGAACTGTCCCAAACTGTCCTAGTGTACATGTAGGCATATGGTAACCGTAGCAACAGGGAGGTTTCATACAAAGAGACTCATTCCAAGAGAAATACATCACTATGGTTTTGTTTGAATAGGATTCGGTTCCTCTGAAAAACAGAGACACAGCATACGCCTTGAAGACTGCTCACTTTGAAAGCAGGCTTTGTCTTCTCATCTGCTGCACAACTGAATGGAGCTGTCCTAGTGTACATGTCGTCATGTGGTAACTCTACCTGTTGAACCCTGATAGCAGTGACTTTAACATTATGATTACATTTGGGGGGCGAATTGCTATTTAAAGATTATGATTAGGTCGGATGGTCTGGGGAACTTGGCTCCAGTCGAACTGACAGTGTGCTAATAAGGGGGTTATGTTGTAATAACTGGGTAATCGCCAATAGCTCCTCCACTATGTGTAGAAATAGAAGAAGTTGATCAAGAAAGGCAGGGCAATGTTTTGCTGCAGAGCCTGGAGGATGAAGATGTTATTACAGAGCTCTTCCGCACAATCTGAGACTGATATTGTTAGCGGGAAGCAAATTTGCCCATTGAGTTGCCAGAAAGTAAAATTGCATTAATCCAGAAACAAAGGCAAATATTTGGCCTCTGTCCCAGAATGTTTAATTATGAATACATTTCACTGGAGTAAAACATAGTTAAACAAATGAAACAGTGGTAGCCTATAGATAGAACACAGTAGAGGTCGTTATTTTGAACTGTGAACCACTTGAATTTCCAGGATCTATTTTCCTAGTTAGGCATTTGTTTTTACTGTTTAAAAAAACTAAGTGTGCTTGAATTGTAAGAGCCCTTGTCATTTCATGCAATTAATTTAACACAGAAAATAACCTCAAAAGGTACAAAACAGATACCCACCAGGCTTTCTAGTTTACTGCATATTGAGAAACACTATACAAATGTATATTCCCAGTATGCAAGCTTGGACACTGTGCTGTGTGTGATGAAAGGATTACAGAATAGACTTCATTATGCAGCTTTGGCTACACTTGTGCAGCATAAGAGGTTTGCTGTCTGCTATACTTGATTGGATGGCAGAAAACCTGGTTATCAAAGTTTAATTCAAAGCTTATTAAGCATTTATATATTAAAGCAATGTAATTTTTCTGAGGTTTCCTGGTAAATGCTGAAAGTTATTGAAATCTTTATATGTTCTGTTTTCCATACATGACATATATAATAAATACCCCTGCCTCTGTTCTCCTATTTACCTAGCAAAGGCCTGGTTCTTATTAATTGATTATCTTTGCCTCATTAAGCCACTTGGCAATTTCTTTATTACAAGCACCTGACTAGTGAAGAGTCAGTTTTTGTGTGGAGAGGAGAGAGAAGGGGGTGGTGGCTGTGTGTGTGTTTGTTAGAAAAAGTATTTTCTAAGCTACTGCTTTTGAGATATAAAACAAAAAAACAAAAAAACAGAATATATCAAAAAACGGAATCAATGCTACAATTAACTTCTTTAGCTGAGTTTGAACTTTGCTTTAGCAAATTAATAGAGATGCATTGAAGTCTTTATGTCCACCCTTTGGGTTACTGTTCGTTGTCTCACCAAGTTGTTCCTGTTTTACCCTGGGATTTAAAAGGATTATTTGTCCAAGCTGCCTCTCCAATGGGAAATTTTTTTGTTCTGACATTTCCAGACCAGGGTTATTTTGCTCTTGTATCATTTCCCAAATGCTGGGAGAGATCAAATTAATTTACTCTTTTTATGCTGTTGGATTATTTTTTTTATTTTTTTTGAAAATCAACTTGTATATATTTTCTTCGTGTTTTTTTTTTTTTTCTTAATCATCTGGATTGGTTATATACTTTAGTTCTGGTCCAAATACCTTTTTTTTTTTGTTGTTTCATTGGGGTTCAATGAGCACCTCAGGACAGAAGCCCCAGTTTATTTTTTTTATTATGCCCTGTGCATGGGCAGTTTAAGCTAGGGGATGTTTTTGTTTGTTTTTTTATTTGTATTTTTGGGACTCTGCCCATTTGGTGATCAAGGACTAAAATTGGACTGTTTATTTTTGGGCCCAATTGATCAGATTTATTCTGTATTGTGGGGTGTGATTTATTTTTTTCACTTAAATCAAAGAAACTACAAAATGATATTGTTAATAGTCATAACAGTATTTTATGTTAGATTTCAAAATTAATTAAAATTTGTTCCTATTTTGTAATAAGCAAAATGTATTAATTCTATAGGCTCATGCAAAACGTTTGGCCATAGTTGTAGGTTAGGTATAGGTTCGGTACTATAGCACAGTGTTTGTAAATGCAACAGGATTATACAACTCAAGGCATTAATCCCTGTGGGAAATAAATGCATCGCAAATAACGCATGCAGGTGCAGATAAAGGGCTTTCGTGCAGCAAACAGACCAGAAAAATATCAATAACTTTCTCTGGAGCACTTCCCATCTACATGTGCTTAATATTCTTGCCTATTTAACATACACGTGTGTGTGTCCTTGTGATCTGCACTGAACAGATCATTGTTAACTACCTCCTTAGTTTAAACTTGTAGTCTGTTTGCTCCAGTAGGTTAAAGTACATGGCTGTAAAACTTTCTTTGTATTACATGTACAGGGAGGATGGGAGAAATACAGACAATAACAATGGGTATAATTTGTCCAGACCATAGCTTAGTGATGTGATTTGCTACACTGCAATTATACAAGCAATTATCTAGGAGGCCTCAAAACATTGAACTGCAAATGATATTTACTGCACAGCCTCTGCCATCTATTATGCAAATATTTTAAATCGCACATTTCGCAACACCGACTCTACTTAAAAAAAAAAAAAAAAAAAAAAAAAAAAAAAAACTCGAATGCGTACTTTGTTCTGTAGTCGCAATGCCACAAGAGAACAAGTGAACCAGAATGAATTGGCATCTGCTACCATGACCTTTCTTAACATGAGCACAGTTTTAATGCCATTGGCTTTTATTGGCATTTCAATAATTTTTGCAATGAGTAATGTTTGGTTCTGTAAAAACACCATTGATCATCTATACAGGCACTAATGACATTTTACATCTATGTATTTCGGTAATGGCATCTGCTGCATGGCATTTATTATGATTGAGAAGAGTTAATTGTGCTTGCAGGCTTCCATTGCAATTCTGCACATGTTGTGGCTAGAAGGAAGCCCGTATTAACTGCATGATTAAGAATATGGAGTTTTTTTGGTTTTATATTACAGTAATCTAGTGTATTAATTTTACAGAATGACATTTGTTTAACAATCTTATTGTTCCAGAAATTTAACTCTGCAACATGTATTGTTTGTTCTTAATAAAAATGTTACTAATCATACACTAATACATACTGTACTCTTTATTGTGCATTCCCTAGCAACTCGCCCTTTTCAAATACATTGCTTCCTCATGCACCCAGTACTCATTATAAAACTCTATGTGAACCTTACTGTTTGACTGCAATGGTGAAGGATTTTAATAGAACTGGGAGCCAGAGTTTAGTAGACTTGTTTCAAAAGATAGGATTCCAATAAAAAGCCTTTTTAATATTGGTTCAGTGCATTACTGCTATTGGAATATAAATCACTGCGCTGCAACAGCCCTGTAAGCAACAAGGGGACATCCTTACACTGTTATATGAGCAATTATCCAGTATTTCATTTGTCTGATATTAGGCATGAATGGGTATGGAAGTCCCTCTGAATACGATTCTATTGAACAGCAAGACAAATGCAATAAAAGCCCAGCAGAATGATCCACAGTGATTCGTGCAGCATGTGGGTTTGTTGGCACTGAAAATACTGTGTTTCATTTTGTGATGAGGCTGACCGCAATTACTCAGACCTGGGGCAATTCAAATCATTTGGCAATTCAACTCATTGTTGACCGCAGAGGTTTGGCTGGTATATTATTTGTTCTTTTCTAAGGAACACACACACCAGAGCAACCCCATTTCTCTGTCCTTATTTGACAAGGTGCCATATTAGAATTGTCTAATGAGTTGCCCTTAATTGCACATACAAGAACATGCTGTCAATAAATCCCCAGGTGTGAGGTTTTTAATAAAAGCTCAATCACTTTTTTTTTTATTTTATGGTAAACTGTTTCACGTTCCTGGACAGATCCATAATAATCACTAGTCCTGAGTTAGTCTGCTGGATAAATGCATACAGGGCTATATATCAGAATATACTGTAACATACAAAACTCAACCTAGTTGTTCAGCGTCCAAAACTAAAATGAAATGCTCCTGTACCTGTATTGTGATTAACAACATATTTCTAGACTGAAAACACATATTCAATATTGATCATTTGTGGCTGCAGTTTAGAACAGACATTATTAATTTTTGTAAAAATATGACCTAATCATGTAAGTTGAGTATTTACAAAAATCATACCTGGTGATGTGGTAATCCATTTAAAATAAAGACTCTCTCCACATTTGTTAATTTTACTCTATTCACTTTTTTCTTTTTCACCAAAACATGGGCTTTCTACAACGTCAACATTCTGCCTCCCTAAAGAAATGTAGCATCTGGCCAGATAAATTCACCCAAAATCCATTGCATTATAATGAGTCATGTTTTACTTCAGCAGCTTGATTCCCAGTCCATTCAAATTCGGTATGTTCAGGGATTCAGGCTTTGTCTTTGCGCACACACACGCGCACGCACCAGCAAGTTTAGTAACTAAAGAGGTTGTTTTTTTTTCACATGTGCAATTACAAGAAACTGTTTTTCCCTTTTGTAATAAACATTTTTCATTCTGTAACAAGCCTTGTTGCTGCATTGCAGCTATATAGCCAGGTGTGTAGTTGCTGAACATATTCACATGTACTGTACCCACGAATCAAGCATATTCGAATTAATGTTTTGTATAGAAATTAATGTCATACTGTACATAGGGCCCCTTAAGGTAAAAAAATAAAATGTCTTTGGAACTATCTATTCTGTCTGGCCTCCTGGGGACATGAATCCCTGTGGAGTGGAAGTGGAATATTCTTTTTCTGCAATAAAAATATTATAAGGACTATGATATGATCAATATTAAGTATAGTCACTATTGGCTCAGAAGTTCTCTAAGTAATGTTTGTTAAACATGCAAGTGTGACAGACAGACTACAATATTCTGATATTAGAATAACCTATATTAGAGGGTCCTTAGCCAATTACACCACAATTGGAAAGCTGTTGCACACAATGATCGCCAGGATGATTCATGTATCTTTAATTTACTGTTACACAGCCATTAATTAAAACTACCAGTTTACAAACAAGTATTAGTTTATTGTAATCCATAGGGCAAATTACTGATCTTGGATTAGCATAGCAAAGCACTATGCGATACTGCAAGCTTTTTCATCTGTGTCGAACTTCTACACAGACATAGGTCATCTACCCCAGCTACCTGCATGCCACCTCTCACACCGGGGAGATTACTGGCCAAGGATGCATTGCAGATTTAGACATGTACTCTTGCATCATTATCCACCTGATTTCATATCAACATTTTTAAACAAGCAAAACTTCAGCCAACGCTACTGTAAGTGGGTATTATTTCTTGTCAGACATATTCTAGCTAGAGAATGGTGCAGTATTGCCTACAGAGCGAGTACAACACTGCTCATGGACAGTACCTGCACTAGGGAAAACGCCCTAGTATGTAACTGAAACAGCATCAGCTTTATTAATTTGGTTTACAATATCTGTAGAAAGAAATGACCTCTGGCTTTCCAAATGAGTGCATTCCATTATTAAAATCAGCATTTTTAGCTTAACAAAAATAAATCATGTTAATGTGTATTGGGTATAAACCAATAACTGGTTACCAATTAAAAGCCTTTCCTGTATACCTATACATTCCTACCTGTACACTGAATAATAAAAAAGAATCAAGACAAAGAATAAACAATCTGTGGCCTTTGCAGAAATGGAGGTTGAGATTTTATATTATTTTTTTTTCAAATATCCCTTCCTTGGTTTCCTGAACGGTGATTTCATTTTATTTATTCAGATTTGACATTTGCTGTGAAAACACTTGATAACCTTCAGCAAACACAAAATAAATCCAAAAAGTGACGGAGTTCTACCTGCAGCACATTCTTGTATGGAGGATTAACTCTCAGGTTTTATGATATATAAGAATCATATATGATTTTATAAGACTTGAAGAAAGGCAGGATTGATAAATGCATAATTTCCATGTGACTGCAACCTATAATACATAATAGTATAAACAAACACAACACAGGATTCCAGCACTGCTCATAGATGCGCTTCTAATCACAGACATGGAGAGTCATAACATTCCAGATGTAAAATGATATAATTAACTACTTTGGGGTCTGGAAGGAGGTTTAATTGATTCAATTGAACTAATTAGAACAGGTTTATAACAAAAAACAGGAGTGGAAGGGCAAACTTTGGCTACCTCTGTCTTTAGCTCGCATAACTTTAATAAGGTAAATCTTTGTGGACTGGGTCCATTGACATGGGCATCTAATTAACAGAAAACATAATCTTGAGTTTGAATCATAGTCTTAACATTCACCTCTGTCTGAAAAAGACTTGGTGTTGACACATCTCTCTGCCTCATGGCAACAGATATCCTTTATTGTGTATTACTGATTAAAGTTTTATAACATCAATCAACTGAAGCAGCACTTCAGGCCAGCTGTCTACACTGCTTCATGCCTGGAGAGTAATTCATCTGATGAAATTATTAAATGAAATCAATAAAGAGCCCAACATAAACAAAAAATAAGATCATTCAATCCCCAGGCCTGTTATGAACAACACTTTACATGGTAACAAGCAACATCCCTTACTCTCCAGCTTGTTCTTCAATTGAGATGTAAACCAGTCTGTTAGATCTACTGCACCAAGCTCTGGGGGCAAACTTTGTGTCCGCTTCAAAAGTGTGTTCCTGTTTCTTAATAAATATATTTATAGCAAATGAAAATTAAATTAAAGTGCTGTGCACAGGTGCAGCTCCAGTCTTTGGATTCTCCACTCCGCAGAGTCTCAGAGGAAGGAACTCCACAAGCAAAGACGATCAAGAACTCCGACCTCACTGCATCCTCCTCATGAGTCTGAACTCGATGTCAGAGCCTCGGAGCGCAGACGGGACAGGCTTTAAAAGAATAAAGATAGTCTGAACAAAGAAGGATTGATGTGGGAGTTCAAAGCAGACAGGATGAACTTTGTAATGCAACTGATTTCCACATCGGACTGGAGTCAGAGTTTTACCCAATGAAGGGGTTAGCAGATGGAAAAGGTTGGATATTTTAATTAACACAAATCCATAAGTCACAACTGTGAGCCTGTTTTTGTTTTAACAAGAGGCATTCAGGAATTTAAAATGTTTATATATATATATATATATATATATATATATATATATATATATATATATATATATATATATATATATACACACACACACACACACACACACCGGGATATATTTTAGACTATATCTCATAGTAATGGGTTTATGACATTATGACACGTTACAAACAATATGTGTGTATTATACATATCTTATATATATATATATATATATTATATATATATATATATATATATATATATATATGGGTTAGACATATGTAATATCTGTAATAATCCGTATACATTATCAACATTTTAAAAAGGGTGTGTGATATGTCCTTTATTTAACTGTAGACTAAATAAAAAAATAGAGTTCCAAAGGGACCTGTGTTTTGTTTCTAAAAGGTTAGTTTTTGTATTCAGTTTTAGAGAACAGGCGTGCATGGAATTAAGAGACCTGAGGAATTAGAATGAATTGGATTTTTTGTTTCGTGACACCCCTGTTTGGCTGCGTTCCAGATGTAATCATTTGCAGGAGACTGTCCAGCTCCTACATGCATCTGTTTTTAATTACAACAGAATCTTTGGAACTGCTGCATGAAAAATAGACCATATGGTTACCATCTATTGAAATTAAAATTAAATAAAATTAGTAATCAAGTACTAACAAAAACTTTATACCAGACGTTTTGCCAACCATAAAAATGTAGCCTTTTATTTTTTTTAATAATAAAATTGTACAAAATAAATAAATAAATAATAGGTAGTAGATTGAAAATGTGAAATCATGCATGACTGAATAATACAGAGGGCCCTTCACTTAAATAAATACAGAGAGGCTTGGGCTGGTTATTCAGCCAGATATTCTCAAAGGACTTACTCCGTCTTCTCCAGAACTAAGATTTTGAATGAGTTACAACACATCCTGGTGTACCTCCCTCATCCCTACTGCACCTTCTCTTCCAGCATGGGGATCTTAACCATCTCTTGAATCCAAATCTTCAGTACTCCCTGTCGCTTGCCTTGTTAGCCAGTCCCATGGCCATCCCACGCGGTTCAGTTGAACTGTATAATATTAAATTAGTACCTTCATTTAACTGTTTTCAAAAAGAGATTTAGTACTGCAGGTTTATTATGTTCTATTCCATTTCATGCAACTCCCTTGTGTCTGTTTCAGCAGTGGGCTTTACTTAAATCACTCACTGAGGGATGGTGTTAGCAGATAAAAGCATGACCCTTGATCATTTGTCGCTACTGCCTAAATGCACTATATTTAATCATCAAATAAAAAACATTTGTAGCCTGTACAACTCTACAAAGTCAATGTCAGCGCCCTTGGTATAGCTAGCACAGACTGCACAGTAGCAGAATAATTTGAGGTACACATTTTAATACATGCTTTTGTCATGACTGCTCTAACCAATAAAAAACTCTGCAAGAGCAACCAATGCACCCATCAGCTTCAGACTGGGTCTATTTCCTGGATATAGCAGGAATGAGAGTCTGGATTACATTTTCATTCACATTGGTTAAGACTGCATTTGCCACAAGCTCATGATACACTATGTGGCCAGTACCAGCTGACTTGTGGCCAGTTGAATAAAACACCTTACATGTACCTCTGTCATGCACGGCAACCTCAGATGGAAATGGATAAAATAAAACCTCTCTTCTAGTCTCAATATGGGGACATAGGGGAAGATGCAAATACATGATAGCCTCATTTTGAGGATGCCGCGGATGGGGCCCTGACGGCCTCAGGGGGGGTGGGGTGGTGGGTGGGTATATTTTTGTTACCTTGTTTATTTTTGGAACAAATTGAGGTTATTTTAAAAAATTATAATTTACACAGGTTTTGATAAAAAGTCCATAAAAGCTCTATAGAGTCCAGGAACTAGTCTTTTAAATCTGTGTATGCATTACAGCAAAAAATGTTATTAAATAAGGGTACTACAGGGTTTTGATAAATTCGCCAGTCAGCTATAAGCAGTGTATCATCTATCTTCCGATTAGTACTCTAGCTACTCGGAATCATCGAGTTCATTTAACGGTCAGAGGGAGGTCAAAGACACGAGAATACTCTCGGATGTATCTGGGTAAGCCTCCAATGCAGACCTGTCTTTAGTTATATATTTCTTTTAGCTATCACCTTGCAGTGGCAGGACCTGACAGGGCCATTCCTGAAATTGCGTTTATTCATCTAAAGAAATTGGATTAAAGAAAGAATAAAAAAGCCACTACCAGCCCCTCGGGTATCTAATTTAATGAAGAATTATGATCTCGCCGATGGAAAAGTAAGAGGCTGTCCTGCAGCAATAGAATTGGGTAAAGCTAGACATTTAGAAGGCATGACTTACCGGTAATACATTTTTAATAAGTCTTATCCCCCTGTATGGTCATTAAAGTAGACATGATGTACAGCACAGTTATTCTAATTTAACAGGGTAAGTTATGGGCTGACACATCCATTCTTCATTTGATGATATGGGCACTGCTGCAAGTGCATATGCTGAACTCCCTTCACTAGGACACTACTGACCACGCTTCAGTTTGAACCATAGCTCTTCAAGAAATGCAAGGATAGTGTAGCAGAGAGGCTACAGAAAGGTTAACGCCATACCCCTGCATTGATCTGTGTGCAGGAACTTTTACCTAAATACAGTATAATGCCTTTTATTTTCGTAGTGCACAGTGCCACTCCTGGCAAAATGAATGAGGTGAAGCCTAGAACTTTCAGAATGTTGCAATTGTGGCACAAATTCTTAGCATGAAATCCCAACTTTCTGCACAACCTTTAAATTAAATATCACCGAAATACAGTTTTTGGTAACACTTTAACTTAATAATAACTTGCCAAATGGAGTTGGATAACAACTCCTACAGAATTTTACCTGTTGACTGCAAGGAGGCATCCACACCAGACCCTCAACTATTTACTGCATTTAAAACATTTGGAATTGCTTTCCTTGGCTTGAGATTCAAAATTGGACTTTCTAACCTCAAGACTGTCTGCTAAGCATTTGGACGATAGTGTTTTTAATTTTAGAAATCCATACTTTGCTTGTTTTTACCAGAGATGAACAAAGTTGAATTCCATCAATAAATTATAATAACTCTCTGCTGCATTTTAGGGTTCTTTTAAGAGATTTGCAGGAATAAGAAACTGTGCATAATAACCAGCTAGCTAATTTTAGAGTAATCATTTGAATGTTTGCATCCTCTGCTGCTAATTGCAGCAACAATCAATTGCAAGACCTTCATTCGTTAACCACTCCAGTCGTTAATGGGTAAAGAACCTAATTGGACACATATGTCTTCATTAGAAGCTCAAATAATGCACTTTTTGTGGGAACCAAGTACATTTCCAGATGAAAACACATAAGAGATCACCAGACAAGTCTTTAATATTTTATTGATGGTTCAGATTCACCACAATGATGAGGAGCTTTGATTCTGGACTCAACTTGCATGGCAGACAGGAATCCAAGAAAACAAATGCAATTCAGCAGGTCACAATAACAGTAGACCTGACAGGTTCTCATGAAAAGTGACGAAAGACCAAAGGAAATGCTTAGAATATATAGGAGGTATACTGTGTCTTCTTACAGTGTGGGAGTCAGTCTACAGATTTATTTTTTATAATAAAGAAACAATAACAGGACCACCAACAACACCTTATATGTACAGTAGTAATTCATTAAACATACACAACCTTATTGTGACTTTAATAAAAATACCAAGAGGTGTTAGCATTTAATAATTCAACACAGTTCTCATAGCTTTTGTTATTTGACACTTTTCAAAAGCAGCTATAAGAATAGTTGCACCATAATAAAAATCCTAGAGTTAGTAATACATTTAGACAGAAGTCACACGTTATGTGCCTGTGTGTAACTATGTGTGGGAATAGCTTTGGGGGTTTAATATATATTATTGTTCAACTTTTGGCTGATTAATCCAAAAACCGACAATAAACAATAGATGTCAACTTAGTGTGACACTTCATATAGTCTACTGCATCCCTTTCTTGTTTTTGCCTAATGCTATCAATTAGATAATATTGCCATCAATTGGAAAATATTGCCATATAATTTGCATAAAGAAAACATGTCCATCGCAATACTTTCTGCTGGGTGTATGTGACTACTGTATAGTTGATATTCTTTTCCAATGTGTTTAGACATTAATTCAATAAAGAATGCTGATAAATACATGAGCTAAACAAAAACAATGTCTTTACCCATGTAGAACAGTGAGGCCTAACAATGCATTTGATCAAATCAGGTTCCAACTTGACAACAACTTGACAATTAATAGATGGGTTACTTCTGCTGTCTGTTGTCCTCAGTGGTTATTAGGCTCTACTGTATGTTCAGATAGTCTATTGTACCAATTGCAACTGCCTACAGTACACAAAAATTCTCTCTTTTTCTTTCTACTGTAATTGTGATCAGCCAAAGGACTTCTGTATTAATTTAGAATTCAAGGGCACGTCACATGAACTAAAAGAGTGTTTAATTGGACAAGCTCCCTTTTATAAAGAGGCTCTTCTTAAATATGTCTGCCACGTGTCTTTCGTAGCAAGTAGAATTGTTAGTTTTGATTGCAATCTGGTAATTTAAACGCACTGATGCAACGGGGAGATAAACTACGTATTTGATTGTAAGTGCTGGCTCAGGCCTGAAGAATGAAGGCTCCCTTCTGTATTTGCTTTGTACAGTGCATATATCCAAATCTCACAGCTAAATGAAGTTGGCATACTCTACTATTTCAGTAAGGAACACTGGGGACCATGCTGCTTTTCATTTCCAGGGGGTATTCCATCATACAGTATAAAAAAAGAAAAGGCTTAACAAACAGGGATTTCAAATTATTAAAAAGATTATCCCTGGTGCTTAAACAGTGTAAACGAGATGCAGCATGGACACTGTGCTGTTATGACATCACTGATTAGCCATGAGGAGCTTCTCTTTCATCAGTAGTGCAATGCAAAGTGAACTCTGCTTTCTAAAGAGTGACACAGGATTTTCCTGCACCCTTGCAGTTGCAAGATCGTCAGCATGAATATGATTACTGGCACCCCGAGGAGAAACCTCTCAATGAATGATCTGTGTGCAATGTCCATAAAGATCACAGTACAGAAATGTCAGCCCATCTACCACGGATTGGTTCTGCATGCTGTTCTTTTACAGGTGATTTGTGGGTACGCTATTGTATGCAAATTATAATTGAAAGCTGTAATACACACTTATTAATGGTAACAACAGAATGTGGTGCTGTAAAACGTTTAACTGTAGCATTATACGAAATTGCTTTGTAACACAATCCAATCCGATTTAAATATATTGTAAATAAAAGGGTTCCCTTGCTAATAATCACTAACAAATGTACTACTGTATCTTTGATATTTCAAGATGTCCTTAATGTGTAACCCCAAACCCAATGCCTTTTCATCTGGATATTTCGATATTAGACTAATGGCATGCCCAGGACTTTTGACAGGTTTGATTTAAGTCTTTGGTGACTGACTGATCTAAATCCGGATCAGCCAGTGTTATTTGCAATCCTGATTTAATTTTCACTTAGTTTGTACTTTTAATCCAGGGCTATTCAATGGATCTAAATAATAAAATATACAAAAAATTTAATTAAATAGAAATGTGATCACTTAAAAATGGCCTGGTGTGAAACTGTGATATGAAATAACTTGCATGCACAGTGCATGCGCGTTTCTTCTGTGTATTGTGGTATGAAGTAGGTATTATCTTCTATCCTCTCTTTCAATCCAGAGTTTAAAGATTTCAGAGTTAGTGCATTTCAGCACTAGTTTAAGTTACACAAGAAACAACCCTGTGTTTCTCAAAGAGATATTGATTAAACGCTTACAAAGATTTCTGCTGGACTCTGGCAATTAATAGATGGGTGTTCTTTGGAACAGTACCTGAATCGGCAGAGTAACAGATCAATACTGTTTTCTACCATCAGTACATAAGAATATAAGAAAGTTTACAAATGAGAGGAGGCCATTCGGCCCATCTTGCTTGTTTGGTTGTTAGTAGCTTGTTGATCCCAGAATCTCATCAAGCAGCTTCTTGAAGGATCCCAGGGTGTCAGCTTCAATAACATTACTAGGGAACATGATTCTCTGTGTAAAAAAGTGCCTCCTATTTTCTGTTCTGAATGCCCCTTTGTCTAATTTCCATTTGTGACCCCTGGTCCTTGTTTCTTTTTTCATGTTGAAAAAGTCCCTTGGGTCCACATTGTCAATACCTTTTAGAATTTTGATTGCTTGAATTAGGTCACCGTGCAGTCTTCTTTGTTCAAGACTGAATAGATTCAATTCTTTTAGCCTGTCTGCATATGACATGCCTTTTAAACCTGGAATAATTTTGGTTGCTCTTCTTTGCACTCTATCTATCCTTTTTGTAGCGAGGTGACTAGAACTGAACACAATATTCAAGATGAGGTCTTACTAATGCATTGTACAGTTTTAACATTACTTCCCTTGATTTAAATTCAACACTTTTCACAATATATCCGAGCATCTTGTTGGCCTTTTTTATAGCTTCCCGACATTGTCTAGATGAAGACATTTCTGAGTCAACAAAAACTCCTAGGTCTTTTTCGTAGATTCCTTCTTCAATTTCAATATCTCTCATATGATATTTATAAAGCACATTTTTATTGCCTGCATGCAGAACGTTACACTTTTCTCTATTAAATGTCATTTGCCATGTGTCTGCCCAGTTCTGAATCTTGTCTAGATCATTTTGAATGGCCTTTGCTGCTTCAACAGTGTTTGCCACCCCTTCTATTTTTGTGTCGTCTGCAAACTTAACAAGTTTGCTTACTATACCAGAATCTAAATCATTAATGTAGATTAGGAATAGCAGAGGACCTAATATTGATCCCTGTGGTACTCCACTGGTTACTTCACTCCATTCTGAGGTTTCTCCTCTAATCAGTACTTTCTGTTTTCTACTTGTTAAACACTCCCTAATCCATGCACATGTGTTTCCTTGAATCCCAATGGCATTCAGTTTGAGAATTAATCTTTTATGCAGGACTGTCAAAAGTTTTCTGAAAATCTAAATAAACCATGTTATATGCTTTGCAATTATCCATTATCAATGTTGCATCCTCAAAAAATCGAGCAGGTTAGGTTAACATGATGGTCCCTAATTAAATGAAATACTGCATAGTGTAAAGACCTCCTTGATTTGTGAAATCCCAGGATTTCAAAAGGATTTACCTAACCCTTTGTGTACTTACATATATTGTGAGAAAAATTTACACATTAAGTACATTGCAACTATGCATAATAACATTGTAATTATGTTTAATTGCACATGTATTTACTAAGCAACTACTATGTAAATGCACAAAAAATAGAGTCACTTCATGTAAAGTGTTGCCCTTGGGTTTAATCTGTCTTACTTGTTCTTCTGGTTTGGTCTCAGCTGCCCAGAAGATACACTTGGAGAGTGACGTTTCCAGAGCTGCGGTGAGTGACAGGAGATAAACTGAAAGAGCGCCTGGGTAAAGAGACTCCAGGGACCTCTGCTACCTCACACCAGACAAATAGCTAATGACAGCGTGTCGAAAATGCAAGTCTGTCCCAATTAGACATGCAGGGTTCATGTGTTAATATCGTACCTCTGTGCCAGACTGCAAACAGCAGCTCACACAAACATACTCACCAAAAATTATTAACAGCACGTTTCAGTCCTATAGATATTGGAAATTGTTGCATTTTCTCGAATTGCTTTTTTTCGCACAATTGTTAAGTGACTTCAATAAACTGGTTGGGGTCTACATTATGTATTTATTTATTTTTAAATATGACCATTATGCATTGAACTGTTTAGCACAACCATTTAACACCCCCATCCCCACCCCCCTCCACTCCACAAAAAAGAAAGGTTGTCCAATAATTTATAATGTTTGTTTCTGTAATCCACACCTCCAATAGAAAAACCCTATAGTCATTTAGGGTTAGAGGTAAAGAAACAAGGTTTAGGGAAGCATGACAAATGCTTCATATTTGTAATAAAGTTGTCAATATCTTAATGAAGTTATGCCGGAAAGCAATTTATATCGAACTGTTCTGGGAACATTACAAAATATGGAAGCGCCCATGTTCCGTGTACAAACTATTTAAATAAAATCCTGGTTCTGAAATAATGAAAACTATATACATACTTTATACATGGTTTTTATGATTATGGCTGTAATAAGAAATGAACCATAGACTAGGTTTAAGACTTTTAACACATATGTTTGTATATGAAATGATCATTTTATACTGGGGTAAGTTGGCTGTGACCATATACCGATGTGAATGTGATATGAAAATTGGGTATTGGCCAAAAGTAATCTATCAATCTATTATCTATTTATTGACTAATCTATTTTTTTTATCCAATCATTTGTGCCAAAGAGTTCAATAGCGTTTAAGTGCAACTAAATATGTGATACTTTGATGACAACCGCTTGTCGGAAATGGTTTTGATGGGTACTTGTTGCGTACCCTTTAAATAGTTCGCAAGAAAGCAAAACAATAATATTTGAAGTTCTCAAGCAATGCAATTTACATAAAACTGTCTTTGCTACATGTGTTTCAGCCAGATAGCAAAAGCACTACCATCGGTCCCTTGGGTACAATATCTATGCAAACTTCAACAATATAGTCAGATACATATTCATTTATTCATGTCTGTATACATGTGCCTGAATGCAAGAATTTGCATTAATTAAAGTCAGGGTCATTTCAGTTCTCCGAATTGAAGAATGTTTAAAAGAGTTTAGCTAATTGTGGTATTTTAAATTATACAAAAGGAGGTTTACCTTTAATAAAACCCTCTCCTTGAAAGAATGCCAGCTATTGGCTGCAGCAAACAAGCAAAAAATGCTTTCTATTGAATTTCACTAGGTAATGTATTGTTGGGTGTAGTTGTCTGTTTCAACAGCTGGTTTCGTTAAACAGACAGGCAGACAATAGATATAATTACTGATCCAAAAAAATGTAAGGCTATTCAGTGATGTGTAGGTTAAGCATGTTTATATAGGCGCTTCTCCACATATTCATTGTTAGTGTGCACAATCGATGCCTGGCCTGGATTAGTGTCCATGGTGTTCACATATCATATTAAGCTATAAAAAGGTGGACAGCAGGACAGGTATGGACAGTGAACAGTTCACTGGAACCCCTTTTTCCCAGTATGGAGTATCATGTCTGATTGTGTATATTACAATCTCATTTGGCATTAAATGACAAAAGGGGGTGTTATTTCAATTTGGGGAAATACAGGGTAGAATAAATATACAGAGCTAGTTGTTTTGGAATAGGTAGAAAGGCAGCTTTTTTCCCCCCACTGCTTATGCTGTATAACCAAACATTGTAAACACTCAAACTGCAATACAATTCGAAGAAACTAAAGCTTTCTACTTTTACCCCAGTGCTCAAGGTTTAAAAAGACTACTGTGACTGCAACTAGAGACAAGTGCTCTTTAATACAGGTCGGACTGCATTTGAAATGGAAGCAGAACTGACAATCACAAACCTTGCTCTTCTTCTCGCCCACTCAATCAAATAAAAAAAAACAGCCTCAAATATGATGTGACCTTTTTAATACTCAACCAGATGTGCCAGACCGTGAGACCTACATAAAATTAAATCTAACAAGCTGACATGGTATCGATCATTCATTGGACTTTCTGAACACTAAATAAAACTGTTCTTCTCAGTAACACTTTCAGATAGGAGGTACATACAGAACTGCAAGCAAGTAGCTTCTCAGATATAAAAGCATAGTTACTGTTCATGCTGCAAGCATTGGTACAGAATCTCTATACATGGTACTGTGGCTAACATTGAAACCCTTATATACTATACATTGTAGCATCAATTACTAAGTTGCTACCTAATTAAGTTAAACAGTCGATTAATATATTCATGTTGGCTAAATAATAATATGGACATTAAATATGTACACTGTACTGTAACTGAAAGCATTAGGCTTTTGTCAGATATTATATTATCAGCCATTTATTACAATGATTCATCTTACAGTCTGGGTGCTGACAGTGGTAAACAATGGCCAGAAAGGATGTTACCTAAGCATATGGTAATCCCCATGGTGATGAGCTGGGGCAATTTCCTCTCACAAAGTTATTTTCTTTGCTGTCTGTAATATTCAGAAAAAAAGAACCACTGCTCTGATTTAAGACCATCTGTAATCATTTTTTATACTCGCTGATAATATAAGATCCCTATTCTACATAATACACTCTTTATGCAATTTCAGGAGTCCCTAATCAAAATTCTACCATTGTTACCGTGGTTAAAGCACAGCAGAGTGCAACAAGACAGAAAAAGCTTGGTGAAGAAACATACTTCCTATTTGATCAGGAGAAAACATGGCTTAACGCCTAGGGGACTGACCTCAGAAAAGTGTGAGATTTACTGTAAATCGAGGAGTAAGAAACAAAAGCCATTTGACAGGAAGGCTGTTCGGTGTGGTTTCCCAGTGGCTCACCCCACGACATTGATCCCCAATGGTCAGGCGTCTGAGTGCAGGCTGGGTCTAGCTAGGCTGGGCCCTCGTCTACAGTTAGGTAAGGGAGGGTGAAAAAAGCTTATTGGCTTGACAGCGGTAATGGGTCTTCAAGTGCGGGGCATCAAATAGAGTAAATAGAATCTTACTGGCTTTTTGGGGTTCTTTGCACATCACAATAGAACTTCAGGTCTTCACCTCTTTCCTGGTTAATTAAATAGAAAAGTACTAATTGATATCCATTGTGCTGCACCAGAGAAACATGCTAATAGCAATCAGCCCTGACAGCTTAGACAGGGTCTTCATTCTGCAGAAAGAAAATGACAAGACTATCAAGGGGGGCCTCAGGAGAAGCTTGTTTAGAGCTTGGAAAAAAATACTTTTTATAACCACAATAAGATTAGATATAAAACACAGCATAAATATTTAACAATAAAGCGACATGTAAACTTCACAGTGGATTGGTTAGATTGGATTTTTATGTTATTAGTAAGGATGCTTTAGTATTAGGGATTTTTAAGACTTTAAAATTTCTGCAAGAACTCAAATTTAATTCAGCACAAAAGCCCTCATAAGCTGGAATTCCAAATGAGCAATGCATTTGGAAGGAGGGATAAGACACAGTGCTTTAAAATCTATTTTCTAACCTTTTGTTAGCAATAGCACAGCTTCCCACTCTGAAGAGTCTTTTTTCCTGTATAGTTTTCAACCATTTTTAACTGCTGCTTTCTGATACCTTCTGCATTCACTTCCTGTGCTGTAGGTAATGTGGTCTGATTGCTGCTACATGAGATGGTATTGCAGGGGTCATGATCCATATATGTACAGTACAGTATTGCAGGGTTTAATCCTTTTCTGCCCTGAGTATGTTCTCATATTTATTTAATGCTTATTTTCTCAAATGTCAAAAATATTATGCTGCGTTATTGTTTATTTTTCATGGATTTAAGGTTTTGTAATCTTCCACGGGGGGAAATAAATACTAAAACACCATAGTAGGGCAGCAGGAGTGAACCCCTCACACTATTAAAGGGGTCAGGGCAAAGCCCTGCTATAAAAATGTATTCCTTAAAAAGGGACTGTATTGTTTATGTTTATTTTAAAACAAGTTTTATGGTTTGTTCTGTGGGATTATATGATTTTAAAAAGTATGGTTTTGTGTTTTAAAATACAATCTTTTGTTGTTGTTTGGCAGCAGGGCTAGGGAAGCCCCATCCCACAAAACCTTATGCAGAAGGAGGCCATCTCCCCATTGATTCATTTGTCTCTAAACGGGAGATGGTCACCAGCATAAAAAAACTTGCATCTTTGGCTGCAAGAGGTGGGTGTTTGAGAGGAGCGAACAAGAGCAAAACTAAAGTAAAAAGGAGCAGTGAAACAACTGCCCAGCCTGAACTTATGTTTGTTTTGTTTAGTGTTTGCGATTTTGTTTAAATAGTTATTTTCGCTCAGTGAGCAGTTGTTTTTTGTGAAACATTTTTAATTTATTTTTGTGTTAATAAAAATATCGCCGCAGTGCACTTTGCACCCAAGAACCCGAGTCTGTTTCAATTCCGTCCTGTCACAAACATGTTTTAAAACATGTTTCTTTGTGGTGCTTAGGGATATAGGTTTGCATTTCTGGGGATGAGATCTCAGGCAAGTTAGTCGGAATTGTGGATTAATTAAGTTCCCTCTTGATCAGGTTTATTTTTCCTTGCTTAAATAGAGACGGTCTTTGAACACTAATTAGAATGTCTTTTAAGTGGTTCCACAATCATCCGATGTTAGTGGAGGAAGCAAGATAACCTGTTCATGTTACCTTTACCAAGCAGAGCAGAACAGAGAAGATTGTTAGACTGAATACAAACTACATTATTTCACCTTTCAACATCCAGATACAATTCCAGCCATCTAGCAGCTAAATGTTTTTTTTTCCCCAATACTTATCTTTTTTCTTAAATTTTATTTATTTATTTTTACTGTTTATCATGTATTATGCATTTCTCTGTATTTAAAGTATTATGATTTTTCTGGTTGTTACTGTAAAGTTCTTTGTGATGGTGGTCCCACTATGAAAGGCACTATATAAAATAAAGATTGATTGATTGATTATCAAGCAAAGCACCATCAACATTTTCTCCTAATACAATAAATATATAGTCCCATTTATTTCCTTTTGACATAACGTCGAAGAGATTATCAATGTTACTCATCGCAGTCTCATAACATGTTGATGACGTAACTGAAAATAAGAGATACAATCAAGAAACCCATCAAGATTTTAAAGGGAAACACATTGATGTGAACCTGCAGCAAGCAAAGTGATGATAAAATAGAAAGAAATTTCCATAGCACTCAGTCTGCCTAATGATAAGCCACACAACTTGGATTTTTTACCCCTATTTACTAATAGTTATTGTTTGACATAAAAGGAGAAGTGCTGTTTCCAGTGGCTTTTAAAGACAACTGCAGCCATAAAGTATACTCTCATTGACAGCTGTGATTTCATCTGCAAAACCAGATGAGATTTTCCTCTAAAATGATTTCTTTCCAAAAAATCTTTCTGACTGACATCTATCTAATTTCCTGTTGCTATGACATTGTTAGATAATGGTTGTCAAAGAGAGCACAGATTAGTCTGTGAAATGGAGGAAAAAGCCTTGGATACAGAGCTAAAGGAAGGAGGATTAATTAAGTGTTTCTGCTTTTTAACCCATGTGAAGACAGTCACCATTACAGCTTGCAAGTGCTTCCCTTTACAGAGAGATGGGTTTTTTTAACAGTCAATATCAATTCTTATCTATCGAGTTTGAGAACATTATGGTTCATATTGATCCATGTGCTTCTTTCCAAAGAAGCATTTTGTTTTACATTAAGCTCAGGCAGGTGCTTCACAATGACTGAAATGGGTTTAAAACCTATTTGGGTGTCTTTTTCTAACACTAACAATGTTAAGCAAGTCACTGCTTGCCTACTCTGTTCTCCAAAGACAAATTAAAAGGCTGTCACTGTATCAAACTATATAACTAACTGGAGGTGCCAAGTGGTCATGTAGGCAGTGTATTAGAACATGGAACAACTTTAGCAGATGCAGTCTTAAGTCGCGGTTACAAGAAAAGTATTCCCCCATTGACAGCCTGGTAGGTGCTGCTGTTTATCAGAAGCCAGTTTCTGAAACCCTTTGCCACTAAACAAACTATTCTTTTTTAACTTAATTCACAGTGATGATTCAGTGACATCAGGGGAAACAATTAATTTAAAAGGTCATGTCCTTGTACTTTTTTCCTATAATGTACTTAAAATTAAACATTGTTGGGAGAATATATGTTGGTTTCAAGTCTAGATCTACAAAGGAATGTTGATGCATTAAATTGAAGACCTGTTAGCAAATAATCTCTGTGTACTTTGATGACAGGTAATTCAAGTGTATTATTTTATTGTTTTACCAGGGCATTGAGATTCACATCTCTGTTATAAGATGATCTTCACTGCATCACAGGTAAACAGCATCAATAAACATTTAGCTTGTGGTTGTAGTGGAATTGGTTTTTGGCTACTCACTCCCACATGCCTGATTCACTTATTTATTCTAAAACCATCTGAAAGTTATGACCAAATAGCAATTTAAGAGAATTATTAAAACTTAATGACATAGAGGACTAGGAAGAGTCTTGAGTTTATGCTCATGCCCCTACTTAAATGGTTCAATACCAGCAGTGTAAATAAAGCAAAAGACATACAGACCAAGACAGTATGTGCTGGTAGAGACAGACAGATAAGAGAAATTAAACCTACTACAGACCAAGACTGTATGTGCTGGTAAACACAGACAGATAAGAGAAATTAAACCTACTTGACCTGTTGTGCTTTACTTTACCTGCAGTTACAGTACCACGACTAATAATAATAATAATAATAATAATAATAATAATAATAATAATAATAATAATAATAATAATTAACTCATGGAAACTATAATTCCAGAATAGGTGTAAAAAGAGGGGCCAAGCTTTTCAGCGATGGGTCACATTTATGCACATGCCAGTGAGTTATCTATCATAGGAAAGTGATAGCAGCAAGCAAAAACTAGATGTAATTTTATCTGTGATATTCCACTATGGCTGGTTACTACGGGAACTAATCTGGCTACCCTGCGCTTAATAAAGACATATATGGTTTATAGGCACAAATTATATATGAGCAATGTATTACAAACTGTTTCTTCAAAGTCTTACAATATAGTAATACACTTGGTCCTGGGAGACAGTCAACATGGTTTTAGGAAAGAGAGATCGTGTCTAACTAACTTGCTTGATTTTTTTGAGGATGCAACATCGATAATGGATAATTGCAAAGCATATGACATGGTTTATTTAGATTTCCAGAAAGCTTTTGACAAAGTCCTGCACAAAAGATTAATTCTCAAACTGAACGCAGTTGAGATTCAAGGAAACACATGTACATGGATTAGGGAGTAGTTAACATGTAGAAAACAGAAAGTACTGATTAGAGGAAAAACCTCAGAATGGAGTGAAGTAACCAGTGGTGTACCACAGGGATCAGTATTAGGTCCTCTGCTATTCCTAATCTACATTAATGATTTAGATTCTGGTATAGTAAGCAAACTTGTTAAGTTTGCAGACGACACAAAAATAGGAGGAGTGGCAAACACTGTTGCAGCAACAAAGGTCATTCAAAATGATCTAGACAAGATTCAGAACTGGGCAGACACATGGCAAATGACATTTAATAGAGAAAAGTGTAAGGTACTGCACGCAGGAAATAAAAATGTACATTATAAATATCATATGGGAGATACTGAAATTGGAGAAGGAATCTATGAAAAAGACCTAGGAGTTTTTGTTGACTCAGAAATGTCTTCTTCTAGACAATGTGGGGAAGCTATAAAAAAGGCCAACAAGATGCTCAGATACATTGTGAAAAGTGTTTAATTTAAATCAAGGGAAGTAATGTTAAAACTGTACAATGCACTAGTAAGACCTCATCTTGAATATTGTGTTCAGTTCTGGTCACCTCGCTATAAAAAAGATATTGCTGCTCTAGAAATAGTGCAAAGAAGAAAGACCATAATTATTCCAGGCTTAAAAGGCATGTCATATGCAGACAAGCTAAAAGAGTTGAATCTGTTCAGTCTTGAACAAAGAAGACTACGCGGTGACCTAATTCAAGCATTCAAAATTCTAAAAGGTATTGACAATGTGGACCCAAGGGACTTTTTCGACCTGAAAAAAGAAACAAGGACCAGGGGTCACAAATGGAGATTAGACAAAGGGGCATTCAGAACAGAAAATAGGAGCCACTTTTTTACACAGAGAATCGTGAGGGTCTGGAATCAACTCCCCAGTAATGTTGTTGAAGCTGACACCCTGGGATCCTTCAAGAAGCTGCTTGATGTGATTCTGGGATCAATAAGCTACTAACAACCAAACGAGCAAGATGGGCCGAATGGCCTCCTCTCGTTTGTAAACTTTCTTATGTTCTTATGTTCTTATATCAAAATGAACATATAACTTTAACATTGCATTTAAAAAAAAAAAAACGAAACAATTATGTCATGCGTAACATGATAATTAGTTCGTGGGCGTACCGTTACAAACAGACAAAACGTTTAACAATAGCAGTCGGACTAAAACAATCGAAATACTCGATTAGATTAGATTACAGTACATCGCGTCTAAACAAACTGCAACTATAGTATTTTAATAAATAAATAAATACATAAATAAATAAATAGATAAATAAATAAATAAATAAATAAATAAATAACTGCAAACAAGTTTTCTTCCCAATCCAGTATATAGCAAAACTTTTTCCAGTTCAACGTAGAAAAACATTGTCATTGCTGAATCAGTCCGCTGGGTAGGAGCTGTCCGTTGCTGCCTGGTGCTGAATTCATTACTCGGGGATTCAGTATTCCAATCGCTTAGGTTTTAATAAACGACTCAGTATTGGTTAAGACTGCACGAATAGGTCATTTTGATTTTATTTAAAGTAGTTATTAAAATGTACTCTACACATATCAGAGAATGCCTTGAGGGTATGTCAGCGTTTTGTTTTTGGTATTATTGCGCCCGATCTGATTGAGATCAGTCGATTCCAGCGCACTGTACTTTTTGACTGCATTGCTTTACACTCCCTTCTGTTTATCCTCTTGCTTGTGTGTACATGTCATTTTGTCAAACTTGGAAAACAGAGTTATTGCCCAATTAAAGCATCCCGACATTTGGTAGAAGAGTCGCTGTCCAGGGCAGGTAATTACATACATATATCAACAGTAAGCAATGTGCCACGTTACTTGAAAATAACTGTGATTTTCAGAACAGCTTTAGATGGCGTGGTAATCCTTTAAGCAGTAAATAAATAAATAAATAAATAAATATCCCGAACCGATAATAAAAAACGTAAACACATTACATGATTAAAAAGTTAAATGACTCGAAAATCTAGTGACCCGAGAAACTGTTACGAAACGATATATTTAACTCTCTCCAGACCTTGGCTTTGACAGCACAGACGCAATCGTGTGTGTGTGTGTGTGTGTGTGTGTGTGTGTGTGTGTGTGTGTGTGTGTGTGTGTGTGTGGGGTGGGGGATGCTTGTCTGCAGAACTGAAAAATAATGATATCAGCTCCCAGGTGATTGGTTAGTTTTATATTACCTCACTCTCACAGGGCTGCTTGGGATCCTAGCAGATGAGGGATACGTGTGGTGGGATCTATACTGGCGCGGTGTAAAGGTATACGGCACTTTGGTTCTCTCTTCAGGCTGATAAGTAAGGCACAGTGGTCATTCTTACACAACTGAGTAAAATAAAAGAAACAAAACCAAAATACAAAGGAATTATTCTTCAGATGAAAACTCTCTCCCCTCCCTGTACCCCCGACAAAAATGAAGATATACATATATATTTTTTTACATTCGCTTGAATGATAACTTTTAGATTGTTTAATTAAATAGGAAATTCTGCGTGCTAAAACAACTGGAAAAGAAACATGCAGTATGAGTTGCAATAACCTTACTGGAGCAGACCGGCTAACATCTTGGAACTTATCTGGTAAGTTTCTTTTTTTTTTCATTCTGATAAACAATTTAAGATTTAATTTGGTATTTTGAAAAAGGACAGTAATGACATGCATGTGTGCGGTTACACTGAATGAATGGAAATGTAATTTAAAAAAAAAAGATTAACTATAAACACCTCGTGTTTTTTTTTTTTTAATTCTATATTGTAGTGAAACATTTTATTGTGTATACAATGTATTACTAATCTATGCCGATTATTTAACAACTAAAACATTAAATGGTTCTAATCTGTCCATGTGTGTGTTTCAAATGCAAATACAATGCACCATATATGCAAACGGTTAAAGCAATAGAAATATGTTTTATTAGCACAAAAGACATCTTACTTTAAAATAACTTTCTGCTATACTGCCCGTGCTCCCGTGTTACGTTAAGCAAAGACTGCGTCGCTTTACTAATTTATACACATTGCTATGACCATTTCAAACACATTTGCACACATTTATTTTATATATATATATATATATATATATATATATATATATATATATATATATATATATATATATATATATATATATATATATATCACTTTCAAATCAAGGGGGAAAAATTAATACAACACAGTGGGTTCATTAGAAACTAATGACTCCTGATGATTCCGTCTATATGCATTTAGGTACCCTTGAGTGGTACTATTACACTTTTCCATGCGAACAGATAAGAAATGATCGCAACCACAATCAATAAATGACAGAAAAAAACTCATCTCATTTCTCAGAAACAGAGCCCCTTAAAGCAAGTCTCATTCTTAGTTAATTGAGTTTCCTATTAAATACAACAAGAAGTGTTTGGCACAGAAAGTGGTATGATGGCAGTATATAGACTGTAGTCGTGTATGTGTATGTGTCCTTGTAGTCGTATTCTTTTTTTTCGGGAGGGAGGGGGGTCTTTCGATATGTTGGTCCTCACTTTAAGCGAATATGTATGGAAACTAAAAACTTTCACCCCTGGTCGCGTTTTTCTATAGTGCACGATTGTTTTCAGAAAGTGGAAACAGAATATCGAAGATGCAAAATGGCTTGACAGTGGAGATTAAATCGCTAAATCACTGCTTGTGTTGAAAATGTTGGTTTCATACTATTTGTGTGTTACCATAAATCATGCGATACCGCTTCTGTCCGGTAATGTGTTTTTGGTGTTACTATATTACGTCCTACAATGCATTCAATATGGGTACATCACGCAGACCCAGCACCAAACGGGTTAATAGAAAATTCCACAAGAGTCTATTTTAACAACAACTAAACACTGGCTAAATCCATTCAAATATTCTAAAGTAATTCAAAAAGCACCCCACAGTCAGTACGTTTACACAAGCCGGCACCTACATAGTGTATAGTGTCTAAATGGGGTGAAGCAGTATAATCTAAGCTCAACAGTCAGTCCAAAAACAAGCCCCTCTATTCAGAGATCTCTCAAGCCTGCAAAGCAATAAAAGCGTACCCAACTTAACTAGTAAAATGATACCAGCACTTTTCAGAATATTCCTCATAATTAGGCAAACACATTTTTTTAATGGTTAAATCAGGATGAAACAAAAACGGCATAGCTGTGTGGTTCTTTGTTGTTTGCTATTTGTGGAATCCGATTTGTTGTTCATGGTAACCTTTATATAAAAATGTAATTTTATTTGTCATTACCACAACTATAAATTACTGTGTAGGGTGTGGTTAATTATATACCTTTTGTTTAATATACTGATGTTAAAAGCTTAAGTTTTGTTTTCCTATGCGCGTATAGTTTCCACATCTAGAATATTCTCATCAAAGCAGCAATCTTTTCTTTCACCACATATATGCATCAATGACTTTGGATTTAATTGAGTTGGAACATGCTCCAGTAGAAAGCGGTTGACAGCGCTCAGCCAGTGTTAATATAAATTATTTCAATATTATGCTGAAGTTAATGCCTTTCATAAGCTATAAAAAAAGACTACTCTGTGGTAATGAATTGGGTACGTCGCTTATTTTTATGCCAATTCATATCAATACACTTCACACATAATTACTGTATATGCAATGGGGGGGTGTTCAAAACACTGGAAAGAAGCGAGATCGAAATTTTGATTTTGTTTTCCTCACCAAAGAAGCAGAAGGGCGAAAATGATAGAATTGCACGTCAGTATAATGTATATGAAATTTGTGAGAGAGGGTGGAAATACTAGGATTCAATACAGTATCAAATGTATTTCATGTTAATACGGAATACAGCAGATAGATCAGGAAACCATACCAAACATTATCTGATTAAATGTCCACCATTTAAAATAACAAATTATAGCAATATGTTTATTTTGATGAACTACTAGTTATTGTATAGTTGAGTACACCTCTTGATCGTCATAGGTTACACTGATGTTACGAAATCTAAATAAAAAAAAAACATTTTTAGTTCACTGAAAACCCAAGCGGCAACAACCCCCCCCCCTCCCCCCATTCTCTAATGTAACTTAATGAAACAACACCTGTGTCTTAAACCAACTGGATACATTTCTCCCAAGGAAGACAGCTAAACTGACATGAAGGCATTTAAGTTTCACACAGGAAAAACACAGAAGGATGGGGAAAAAATAGTTGATTAAAATACCTTTTCATTTATTAGAGTATGTCAACCCAGGGGCCACTAGTGCTCATGGGACACGCCCAAAGACATCTCATGTAAGGTAAAAACCTCCATTCAACCGAACCTTGTCGAAAATGTTTCCCGTGTGTTCTTTATAGAACCACAACTTACTTTGGGTTCTACATAATGGGTTCAATAGGAAAAGAGAGTGCCTGTCAGGTGACAATAGATAAGAAACAACAGTGCAAAGGACCAAAAACCAAACATTCTGGAACTCACAGCAACTGATCTAGAATCCATTTATAGCAGCTGAACTCACTAGTTCAGCTACTATAAGTGGATTTAAGACGACACACAGGTGATCTTACATTTGTTGCCCAGTTTCTTTGAAATTGATTCTACTGTCTTCTGTATTTTGGTTTTCTCTGTATTGGATTCCATTATGTAATGACCCGCATGTTTCTTGGATGGCAACATTTAGAAATTAATGTATGTCATCTAATAATAACTCTGCAAACAAGCAGCTCATCTATAGTTATAGCTATCTAATTACAGACTTCATTAGTTCCGAGAATCAATGTACTGCACACTATGCGCACACACACTGACACACACACACTCACACTCACACTCACACACACTTACTAACCCTCCTGCACAATTTCAGAGACAAAGGGCCTGTGACACTTAGAATCTGCTTTCTAGATCCAAATAACTGTTTAAACAAAATAATCAGTCATTTAATGGGTTACATGAATCAGTCTACCATGCCTATTTTCATCCCCTATTCCCAAGGTCTATTAATGATAAATCCTCTACTCTAAATGTCAGGTTTACTTTATTACCATAGTAATGGGAGGTTGGCTATTAACTGACCACAGAGGGACATTGCTGGAGTGTTTAGCATATCCCTGAAGAACCACATCATTGCTTTATTAATAAACCCACAGATGTGTGTGCTGGAAATTACCCCCCCCCCAGCGAGAACAGCTAATGCTGGGCTTGCCTTGCTAACTAGAGTTCAAGCATCTGCAGAGAAATACAGTTGCATCAAAATGTATTCAAGCAATTCAAAATCTGTGACAAACTGTATCTGAAGGGCTCCATAGCATGTTCAAAATAAGCCACTTAGTTTACATATTGTTTTAGTATAACTCAATGGCCATTTTCCAAAATTTAATGAGTGGCATTCAGTTTCAGAGACTTTTATTCTCTTACCATAAACCCAAATACGATATGCAATGTTTTATAAAAACAACTATAAACAGGACAGTTCCCTTTTCACAGCTGTGCCTTTCTCCTCACACTCTCTGAAAATAAATCCTTTGTTAGTGTTTAGAGCCACAGCCAGCCTGTAGCTACAATTTGCACTTAGCTAGTCATCCAAAAGTGAAACTTGCCTATGCCCCATATAAATTAATAATGGTCAAAGTAGTTGATTCATGCAAGTGCTTTCCTATCAGGGTCTTATTAAAGTGTTCATATTTGAAGCGGCAGCTGGTAGAACCAAAGAAACCTAGTTAACACTTTGAAATAATGCAATTCATCTCTGGTTTTCAAGCCACACTTTTGCACACCCTCCAGCCTACATCTCCATCCACTCTCAGCAGTAACCCAATTTTATAAAAGTATGTCACTGAATTCCTCTGCATTAGCCTGTCACAGATGCTTCAAGTTTGGAAAAAATTATGTATTCAAAGCCTTCAGGTGAGTACAAACCCCTTACAGTTTGATGAAGTATAGTATATGAATAAAATAAAGTTTTATGGGGAAATTGTTTTTTAAAGCTTTTTTTCTTTTTATATATTTAATCTGCTGCAATGTTGTTTTGAACCTGCAGGGGACACTATGTACACCTGTTCTAACAGAGACCACTTTTTGAGAGGTTCTGAGAGCGCAGGGATAAGAACATACTGTAGTCTTTCAATGCTCCATTGAAGAAGCTTGGAACTAAATGTTAATTAGCTTGAACATATATATATTGATATAATATTCATATGTATAACGATATATATATAGTATATATATATATATATATATATATATATATATATATATATATATATATATACACACACACACACACAGTACTGTGCAAAAGTTTTAGGCAGGTGTGAAAAAATGCTGTAAAGTAAGAATGATTTCAAAAAATAGACATGTTAATAGTTTATATTTATCAATTAACAAAATGCAAAGTGAGTGAACAGAAGAAAAATCTACATCAAATCAATATTTGGTGTGACCACCCTTTGCCTTCAAAACAGCATCAATTCTTCTAGGTACACTTGCACACAGTTTTTGAAGGAACTCGGCAGGTAGGTTGGCCCAAACATCTTGGAGAACTAACCACAGTTCTTCTGTGGATTTAGGCAGCCTCAGTTGCTTCTCTCTCTTCATGTAATCCCAGACAGACTCAATGATGTTGAGATCAGGGCTCTGTGGGGGCCATACCATCACTTCCAGGACTCCTTGTTCTTCTTTATGCTGAAGATAGTTCTTAATGACTTTCGCTGTATGTTTGGGGTCGTTGTCATGCTGCAGAATAAATTTGGGGCCAATCAGATGCCTCCCTGATGGTATTGCATGATGGATAAGTATCTGCCTGTACTTCTCAGCATTGAGGACACCATTAATTCTGACCAAATCCCCAACTCCATTTGCAGAAATGCAGCCCCAAACTTCCAAGGAACCTCCACCATGCTTCATTGTTGCCTGCAGACATTCATCCGTGTATCGCTCTCCAGCCCTTTGGTGAACAAACTGCCTTCTGCTGCAGCCAAATATTTCAAATTTTGACTCATCAGTCCAGAGCACCTGCTGCCATTTTTCTGTACCCCAGTTCCTGGGTTTTCATGCATAGTTGAGTCGCTTGGCCTTGTTTCCACGTCGGAGGTATGGCTTTTTGGCCACAAGTCTTCCGTGAAGGCCACTTCTGACCAGACTTCTCCGGACAGTAGATGGGTGTACCAGGGTCCCACTGTTTTCTACCAATTCTGAGCTGATGGCACTGCTGGACATCTTCCGATTGAGAAGGGAAGTAAGCATGATGTGTCTTTCATCTGCTACAGTAAGTTTCCTTGGCCGACCACTGCGTCTATGCTCCTCAATGTTGCCCATTTCTTAGTGCTTCTTCAAAAGAGCTTGGACAGCACATCTGGAAACCCCTGTCTGCCTTGAAATTTCTGCCTGGGAGAGACCTTACTAACCTTGTGTCTTGTTGCTGTGCTCAGTCTTGCCATGGTATATGACTTTTGACAGTAAACTGTCTTCAGCAACCTCACCTTGTTAGCTGAGTTTGGCTGTTCCTCACCCAGTTTTATTCCTCCTACACAGCTGTTTCTGTTTCAGTTAATGATTGTGTTTCAACCTACATATTGAATTGATGATCATTAGCACCTGTTTGATTTAATTGTTTAATCATACACCTGACTATATGCCTGCAAATTCCCTCACTCACTTTGCATTTAGTTAATTGATAAATATAAACTAGTAACATGTCTATTTTTGAAAGCATTCTTACTTTACAGCATTTTTTCACACCTGCCTAAAACTTTTGCACAGTACTGTGTATATATATATATATATATATATATATATATATATATATATATATATATATATATATATATATATATATATATATATATCATTGGTCCCTAAGAAACAAATAAGTAAATAAATAAATAAACAAAAGAAAAACAATTGTTGTAAAAAAATTTGTAAACAAACATGTTTGTTTTTTTAGGTTTCAAGTAACAGGGCTTGTGTATGACATACAGTAATCGTGGATACTTCTACTTGTCTTTTGGTCACAGATATAGTGGCAAGCAAGAATTGGAAGAGAACTTGATTTAGGAATGATAGGCATTTCAGGTTCCATTACCATGGTTGCTTAGATATTTCTGAAACCAAGGCAGGGCTTAATGTCCAAGCCTGGATATCAAAATGTGACAAGAGCTAACAAACCTGTGTATGGCTTATATGTTGCCCTGCTGTCTTTGGGAACCTAGCACAGGAGAGTTACAACAGATGGAAAGCAGATGCTTTACACATACAAACAGAAATCTGAATAGACGGCGTTCTGTTATATTATCATTTCAATGTCCAAAGGCACACTGTGAAGGACAGCACAGCGGTGCTTTTTCACAGTGAGTGCAGAGTCATTGCATTCTTATTTAAAGCCCTCTTATCTCTCAAGCATTTCTCTGAGTTAATAGTTATCAAGGGTGTGGGATGCTCAATGGATTAGAAGCAATGGTAACACTCAAATTACTATGTATTTACATCTTAGTTACTTAGTAAATACATGCATACTTAATTACAATGTTACAATGCACTTAATGTGGAAATGTTTTTGCACGATATAACCATAACCCTAACCTGAACCCTTTTCTGATACAATTGTGTACTTGTATATATTGCGCAAAAAAAGATTTAGCCAAGAGCCAAGACTAGAATCACAGGACTTTGTACAGTATGCTGCTGTTACACATCCCAGAATAGACTTGAAAGTTAGTTTTCATTCTTTACTACAGTTCTGTTTTTTATACTGTAAAGGATGTTAACAGGCCAGTAATGCAATAACACACTGCTTGGTTGTGACTGATCCCCTGGCTATGCATTTTGCCCAGACTTTTAAAAGAGAAAAGCAATGAGAAGAAAATAATAATAATAATAATAATAATAATAAATAATAATAATAATAATAATAATAATAATAATAATAATAAAATCACATGAGGCCCAACAACAGGTAATGTTATCAAGGGGATTAAATAGTCCCTTTAAATAGGTGTTTACAGACGCTGAATACGAAGTTCATCCTGCACTTGTCACATAGTGTTCAGCTCGTTACATACATTCATTCCCTTGCCTAGCAAAATGCAGCTCTCAATAGAGAAAGGCAGAAACACAAAACCAACCCACAGCAGGACAGACAGCTATTGGATGAAAGGTTTGCTCCATTTTTGAGGACAAGTGATGGATTAACAAGGAAAACAAGTAGCAGGTTCAGACAGCTTTAGACACTGCTTATTATGGGTAGTTCATTTTCTTGTACGGGCATCTGCCATGTACAGGTGCACCATTTTCAATATTATATGTATGTTTGTTTTTGGGGTGCGGGTTGAGGGGTTGCATTTTAGGCTATTGTCGGCCACATTCACAAAACATTAGCATGTGGAGAAGGGCATAGGACATAAATGATCATCAGTGTAGTTCTATGATGATCAATGTCTGTAGCTAACAAGATAATTCCATGCTGTGCTCCATGTGTTTAGCTGAGCAGGAAACATTCAGTTTTTTAATGGGTGAGGCTCTTCAAGAGTGCCTCACCCTGTAGCATTTATAATTTTGCCATGTTTTATGTTTCAAATTGTGCAATGTATCACAGAGCAGATTACTCTATTCAGAAAGAACACATCCACTTAGTAGTAAGACTAACAGTTTATTGGTTGCGAAAGATATGCCTGATGGCACATGATTAATTGGGAAACAGTTATGCCCAACATGAACATTATAACCGACAGATACATAATACATTCACATTACAATTTGACCCATGGCCTTATCCATTGGAGCTCAATAGCCGCCCCTATGCTGGCCAAGCTACGATGAATGGGGACCCCCTAGACAAGGCACGCTGCAGGGTAGAGGCAGGGAGGAGGAGGTCCCACCAAAGAAACAACAGGGGTTTGTGGGCAGAGAGACCGATTTACAGTTTTTTACGATTGCTTTGACTCATTTTTCAATACAGCGACCCAATGTGCACAACTCTTAATACATAATGACAAACTGAGTGGTAAAATGCAACCATTTAGACACATTTTTCCCTGCTAACATACAACATGCATAACTGTAAATCACCTGTTCCGATCTTAAAGATACCCTGTCAACCATTAGAACTTGTGTCAAATGCTAACACTTATCTAGTAGAGTTCTTAACTATTTGATCACCTGGTAACAATTGGGGGTCATGATTGCAAATCGCTTTCTCTATGTGAGAATGCAAGACAGTTTAATTGAAAATTAGTTCATTGCTACATAAAGCTCAGAGCTTTCTATTACTGTAGTTTTTTTTTTCCAACAGCTGTATTCGTGATTGTTATGTAAGAGTCATTTATGTTATTGTGTTTCAAAGATTAAAAAGAAAATGTTCAAACAAAGTTTCTGATGTTTTGGACACATTATTTGCTTTTGGTATCTTTATTGTCGTATGCTTGACTCCACTGTATTCATTTTGCAATGTATACAGGATTTTGATCAGTAATTTGGGTTTTGGTCATCTTTGGAGTGCTACATGATGTTTGATACAAGTGTGTAGAATATCACTGAATGCTTACTGTACATTATTTAGAATATGTTTTATTCTGTAGGTTGCTATAATTTTGCTCATTGAAATGTTGATCATTTGAATTTGAGCAAATTCTACTTTTAGACTTTGTTTTGATTTGAATTATTTTGTGTTTGCACCATTATTGGCTGATGGGTGTTTTATTTAGCAATGCTTCAATGTTTAAACTTCAGTGATCACAGCATCTGATGTTTCAGTGCTATGGTTTGTTTTTGCATGATGTATTTATCTCATTTAACATAGTAGTATTTATTTTGCATTCTGCATGGGATTTTGACCCCAAAATGCGCAGTTCAGCATATTTTGTTAAGAGTTATGCACATTGGAACACTGTATTGAAAAATGAGTGATAGCGAGCATTACATCGATAGCAGGAACCAAGTGTATTGAGTAGGAAAAAACGATTCTGCGTAATATTGCCTGGATTTCGCTGATAAAGAACACTTCAGTTTTCTGCAGGAGGAGTTTCCACGCTCCTCTGTTGTGTGCCAGTCTGTTTCTATGCTGTGCCCCGTGTCTGCCGAGTTACTATTGCTGAAATCATTTTGTTTTCATCCATGTTTAAGGTCCACAGAAGGATATGATCGGTGCAAAAGGGTTCATGTTTGAATATTTCTCGCACTCTATATGGTGAACAGCATGCGTATTACCGTACGTATAAGTTTGCAATTTCGTGAATAGATTATTGAGGTGCACATTAGTATTCTTCCTGTTAATTGGCATCTTGTTTTAATACATCCAAGTGTGCTAATGTTACAAAAAAACCTATGAAAAGAGTATGGATAATTACATTTGTACTATAGGAGCACAGCCACTGTGAAGAGTAATCTTTTAACATGCATCAGAGTTTATCGTCCCTTGATTTGTGATTTATTGTCACAGCCTTAGTTTCAAGGTGGAGATGTGAGTAAGAATTAGCTGTGTTAATTAATGCATGAATTAACACTTCTTTCTAAGAATCCCCTGGTGGTGAGTAAGCGGGTATTAATGCATGCTTTATACATGTGATCAACAACACATGGAAAGAAACATGGAAAGAATACAGGTAATTAAATCCACATGAAATCAACAGGGCTGAATTCAAAAGCATAAGACAGCCAGGGTGTTATTCCTGCAGCATCAGCCAGAATTAATTAGCAATCTGCGGCCATTATTTTAAAGTGTTACCAGTAACAATATTATAGGCTTTTATAACTCTTGGATATAAAGGATCCCAGCCTTCTGTGTAATTTTATTAAGAGGCGTAGTGTGTTTGTAACTTGTACACTGAGGTAGCACCAGCCTTGTTGAATATTTACCACTTGCTTAAGTGTAAAGGCTGGAAATAATTATTTCCATTAAACTACTTGTTGGAAGGATTTGCATTCCCAAAATGATTTATCCTGAACTAATTTGTCCTTGACAGGCATAAAGGGACAGCCTTTAACAGCGTGCTTGGAAGCAGTTCCCAATTACAGTTTAAGAAGGGGGTTTCTGGAGCAGACACCACAACATTAAAAACTTCCACTCTTTCCCTTCTTTTTTCGCAATTGCAATATTATTTATTCAAAATCTTCCCCTAGGAGCTCGAGTTTCAGCGTTGCCAACATCAAATTGACTGAAAAGCTATTTTATGCAGGGGTGCCCCTAGTGACATAGGTTCAGCTGGACTATGCCTGGCTATTAACCTACATAAACACACAGGCCATAGCTAAACCAGCTTCACACAGCTGGGATTGATTCATTTAAAAAGCCTCAGGCTTCTTAGAACAAAGGTTCTTAAATGTCGAGATCAAAGCAAAGTGGTGTAGTACTGTCTTGTAATGTTACTGGCTTTAGTGAATTTGTTAAACTCATGTAGGAAAGAGCTTAATCTCCATTGGTCTCAAGTCCCCTATCCCTTGCACTTATGCTTATAATGCATTACAAGCATGGTCCTAAGTGCACAGGATACATGACAGAGCACTTAACAGAATACTAATGCTTTATGAATGTGACCTGTCCCTTGTGTGTGTGTGTGTGTGTGGAGGGCTCCTCCTATACCGTACATGGAAATAGCACATATGTAGAAGAAAGTGGAGGAGATGGGGAAAGCAAAGTCCATCACAACCACATTGAGGCTTTTATTATGGTTGTTTAACCTCAAAGACTGTATTGTACTGCAGCTGTCTATACACATCTTAACCATGTCAGCCAGGGCTGCACTTAATCTCAGACATACTCGGTGCATGGGCCTTATATGAAACCAAGAGGAGCAACTGCATTTTCAAAAGAAGTGATTTACACTCACACCACTACAGTTTTCAAACAGAACTGCTACAGCTGTACTACAGTGGCTTGCGAAAGTATTGATCCCTCTTGGCATTTTTCCTATTTTGTTGCCTTACAACCTGGAATTAAAATGGATTTTGATTTGGATTTCATGTAATGAACATACACAATAACAAAAAATTCTAAAAAATAAATAACGGAAAAGTGGTGCGTGCATATGTATTCACCCCTTTTGCTAGTAAGCCTCTAAATAAGATCTGGTGCAACCAGTTACCTTCAGAAGTCAGATAAATAGTTAAATAAAGTCCACCTGTGTGCAATCTAAGTGTTACATGATCTCAGTGTATATACACCTGTTCTGAAAGGCCCCAGAGTCTGCAACACCACTAAGCAAGGGGCACCACCAAGCAAGCGGCACGATGAAGACCAAGGAGCTCTCCAAACAGATCAGGGACAAAGTTGTGGAGAAGTACAGATCAGGGTTGGGTTATAAAAAAATATCCGAAACTTTGAACATCCCAAAAAATGGAACGAATATGGCACCACAACAAACCTGGCAAGAGAGGGCCGCCCACCAAAACTCACGGACCAGGCAAGGAGGGCATTACTCAGAGAGGCAACAAAGAAACCAAAGATAACCCTGAAGGAGCTGCAAAGCTCCACAGCGGAGATTGGAGTATCTGTCCATAGGACCACTTTAAGCCGTACATTCCACAGAGCTGGGCTTTACGGAAGAGTGGCCAGAAAAAAGCCATTGCTTAAAGAAAAAAATAAGCAAACATGTTTGGTGTTCACCAAAAGGCATGTGAGAGACTCCCCAAACATATGGAAGAAGGTACTCTGGTCAGATGAGACTAAAATTGAGCTTTTTGGCCATCAAGGAAAACGCTATGTCTGGCACAAACCCAACACCTCTCATCACCCCGAGAACATCATCCCCACAGTGAAGCATGGTGATGGCAGCATCATGCTGTGGGGATGTTTTTCATCGGCAGGGACTGGGAAACTGGTCAGAATTGAGGGAATGATGGATGGTGCTAAATACAGGGAAAGTCTTGAGGGAAACCTGTTTCAGTCTTCCAGAGACTTGAGACTGGGACGGAGGTTCACCTTCCAGCAGGACAATGACCCTAAGCATACTGCTAAAGCAACACACTTGAGTGGTTTAAGAGGAAACATTTAAATGTCTTGGAATGGCCTAGTCAAAGCCCAGACCTCAATCTAATTGAGAATCTGTGGTATGACTTAAAGATTGCTGTACACCAGCGGAACCCATCCAACTTGAAGAAGCTGGAACAGTTTTGTTTTGAAGAATGGGCAAAAATCCCAGTGGCTAGATGTGCCAAGCTTATAGATACATACCCCAAGAGACTTGCAGCTGTATTTGCTGCAAAAGGTGGCTCTACAAAGTATTGACTTTAGGGGGGGGGGGGGGGGGGGGGGGGGGGGGGTTGAATGCTTATGCACGCTCAAGTTTTCTGGTTTTTTGTCTTATTTCTTGTTTGTTTCACAATAAAAAATATTTTGCATCTTCAAAGTGGTAGGCATGTTGTGTAAATCAAATGATACAAACCCCCAAAAAAATCCATTTTAATTTCAGGTTGTAAGGCAACAAAATAAGAAAAATGCCAAGGGGGGTCAATACTTTCTCAAGCCACTGTAAATGGAAAAATGACCTTAAAACACCAAAGTACATTTCAAGTGTCAAGCTCGAGTTGTTAAAGGGTCTGTGAGACTGTTAATAATGAGAACACTATACCTCATTCTCCTTGTAGGAGGCAGGCACACACGGTATTTCATCCCCTCTGTGTAATAATAAGACTCCAAATGAAGTCAGACATTCTGCTTAAAATAACTTATCTGGCAATATATCCTTCATTGAGATTTAATAGCAAAGTGTCATTGGAAAGATTTAAAGTTGATAGGAAATGACTGTAATTCTTCAGCCAAATGAAATAGTCTAGACGTAAGGAGACACTAGCCTCATTTCTAAGTCATTATTATTTATTCTTAAAGAACTTATTTCTGTTTCAATAACGATGTCTTCTGGCCCTCTTGACCAGTAAACAGCAGAGATCAAGGCCCATCAGCATATACAGAATCAAAACGAGACAGATGTTCAAACCTAGCTCGCCGAGATAAAATGCAAGCTTACAAAGAGATTCTTCCTTAGATGTATTTTTAACTTGAAAGATCTACTGTATCTTTGCATATTAAAAGAAAAAAAGGCCTCACATGTGATTTTAAAGGTTCTTACACAATCATTTAAATTAAAAAAATAAATTTAAAAAAATCACGATTCGTTGTATTTGTAAATGGTATTTTATCAAGCGCTTCCCTAAAAAATAATGCAGTATCGACTAGCATATAGTAAGGGAGCACAGAAAGGCATAGTGATGGCATGGTAAATATATGTGTATGGCAAAGTACAATAAATAGGCTGACTGGTAAAGCAGTCAGTTCATAGTATGGGAAAAGCATGTTAAACTGCACAAATACTGTGCGTAATAACATGGTCGTTTTTGTTTCTGTGTTATACTGTACCAGCCTGGATTTGCTAAAGTTAAAACCTAAAGGCGTTAGGTTTGGTGGAATTGTGTCGGTGTATGTTTTGTTAAGCCGATGCAAACTGACAGAACAGCAAAGGTACAGATTTAAAGCAAGATGCTTGCAAATGAACTGCAGTAAGGTGTGGTCTGCATTTCTAGAATTTGATTGTTTACCAGCAGAGGGCACCCTTCCTAAAAATCAGAAGGTAACTATCCTGGTAAATACACAAAAACTGTTGTTGTACATCATTGGTTTCAGAGTGTTAGTGTTGCTAATTTAGAAATCCATGAAGCAATAGAAACATAAGGTCAATATAATAAAGCTATTGTGAATGGTTTCAGTGTTGAATAACCACATCCCCTTACAAAAAAAGTATATAGTATTACTATTATGTACTATAGTATTACTATAAAGTACTATAGTATAGTATGGTACTTTTTTGTAAGGGTTGTCACACATAGTAACAAACTGTACAAAAAAAGCCACATTTTGACTAAGAATAAATAAAGATTTTGCTTGCTTATTTGTTTAATATAAACAGTAATGCAATCAGTATTAATGTACATGGTGTGTCATTTTCACTGGACTCATATTACACTGTACTTCCAGTTGTGGGTTAGTTTCAAAGAACACAGTGTATTGCCCAAGAGATCTCTTATACTGCCAGTTACATGCTTATGTCTAAAACATTAATAGTAACGTTAAATTCCTGCAAAGCGCAATTTAAGCGCAATTTCATTAGACATAATAAACAGGGTTATGCATGCCTATGATCAGCATAACTTACATCGCACTATTGACGTATTATAAAACTTACATAGCCTATATATATATATATATATATATATATATATATATATATATATATATATATATATATATATATATATATATATATATATATATAATATATAATATAACCTGGTGTTTACATTCTGGAAAAAAAAATCCCAGCGCTGTATGTTGGTTGGTTACGTCATTGGAGGGCGATTATGAGACTGTGCAGGCCAGTTACTGCTGGGAAACGAACACATTTCAGCAATTCATCATAATGAGTAGAACCCACTGTTGGCTGTAGAACGGGTCTGCTGTTACTCTGATAAAACAGCTCTCTCCTTTTCATTTTTTTTTTTAACACAACGTGAGAAATGGGGGTTCCTTGTGCCTGTGTGTGACAGGGAAATCAAAAACAATGTTTGCTTTTATAAACCACTCCTAAAAGTGTCAGCTCCACTGGGGCTGTATTTAATGTGGTGTCCAGTACATGACAATCCTTAAACTAACGGCCTCATGAAATCTTTAGTACTTAAATATCTGAACAGTGTACATGTGTGATCGAGTATCATTTTGTACCTTAACCACTTCGACGATACGTTATATTTGGAATAAAGGTAGATTTTACCTTAGATCTAAATGATAACTATTATTATTATTATTATTATTATTATTATTATGTGGCAGGTGAGTGATAATATAAAGAATTTTAGATTGTTCATGGGAAATTCTAGATTTTAAAACTAAATAAATAAAACAAGCAACAGTTACACTATGAGAATTAGCTTTACCCACAGCACAGGATCTTATTATATATGTCAAATTCTCGTACTGAGGAATGCTGGAAACACATAATATCCCCTTATGTCTGTTGGTAAGCAATACTACAAGAAGAGAGTCATTTTCCCCTGAAGACCAGAATAATACAGAGAGCTACGGAGATTTAAACTACCACATTAATAATAACACAGGCTTGTTAGGTTGTTAGTCTGATTGTTAATTGCAACAAGACATGATCAAGGGCAATGAAGCCAATTGACATCCCTGGATACCCCCCTTGGAAACAATATACCCCTTTTAAAGAAGGATGTAACAGGCTTGACATCTTCAATATGTTTAATTATGTATCAAAGCTTATGTATTATACTCCTTTCTTGGAGATGGTAGTATTAAGAACATTTCCTACCAAAAGAATTAGACAGAAGCCAAGGCAGTAAAAGCCATAGTGTTTATATAACTTTATATAACTGACCCCTTCTCCATCACAGCCTCACTCACCTGTGTTACAGTTAATGTTATTCCCTTTGAAAATTTAATATGCAAACAGATTCAGGGAAGGGTCTGGGAAACCAAATGTGTGCGTATTCGATTATGGAAAAGCAGCTTTTAATCCACTCACGCTTAAATGAAATCTGCTTGAATTCTGTCAAGTTATCCTTTTATAAGCTCCTTCCATATGAAAATTGTAGTTTTACGCTGGTTTGTAGCAGTCGACAAAGACTGAGACTTTGCATGAAAGATTTATAACTACAGTACATGGAATATACAAAATGCCAAAACTGTTACATTGATTCTTCACTTGTTTTAGTTTATTATTATTATTATTATTATTATTATTATTATTATTATTATTATTATTATTATTATTATTATTATTGTATTATTATTATTAATAATAATAATAATAATAATAATTAGTGTTAAGAAGTTTAAATGGTTGCTTCATGGTACCAGATTCACTATTGGAGTACATGATGCGAATCGTTACCAGGAAACACTCGAAATGAAAAATGAATTTTGAGTGAATTACTTTAAATGTTGGCAACAAGCTAATTATGATCCACTGCTACCTATGTTATGGTTTAATAAAGGACACTTTCAAATATCCATGAAATATTCCATTCTTTAAGTCACAGCTCAGGTATTTTGCATTTGTGTTTGTATGCCCTTTCATCACCATTTTGAAAGGCCTTTCCTTTGTTTCCTTCACTTTAGGCTCCATGTACAACCTCTCTGGCCAAGCCCTACAGGTCCGGATGGAGAACATCACTTGTGGTGACAGCAGCAGCAGCTGCAGCAGTGGTACCTCCAACTCCACAGACCAGGAGCAATGGGGAAGCCCCTACAAGACTGTGGAACTCGTCTTCATTGCCATAGTGACTGGGTCTCTGAGTCTTGTCACTGTGGTGGGCAATATTTTAGTGATGTTGTCCATCAAGGTCAACCGGCAGCTCCAGACAGTCAATAATTATTTCTTGTTTAGCTTAGCTTGCGCCGACCTGATCATTGGAGCCTTCTCAATGAACCTGTACACCGTATACATTATTAAGGGATACTGGCCACTAGGGGCGCTGGTGTGTGATCTCTGGCTTGCTCTGGATTATGTGGTCAGCAATGCCTCCGTGATGAACCTGTTGATCATCAGTTTCGATCGTTATTTCTGTGTCACTAAGCCACTGACGTATCCGGCCAGAAGGACAATCAAGATGGCAGGACTAATGATTGCTGCTGCATGGATCCTCTCCTTTATCCTCTGGGCGCCCGCTATTTTATTCTGGCAGTTTATAGTCGGGCAGCGTACCGTCCCTGACAGGGAGTGTCACATTCAGTTCCTCTCCAACCCAGCTGTGACCTTTGGGACGGCGATCGCTGCTTTCTACCTGCCGGTGGTAATCATGACAGTCTTGTATATCCACGTCTCGCTTGCCAGCAGGAGCCGAGTCAGGAGACACAAACCGGAAGTCCAGAAAGAGAAAAAAGCAAAGCCAACTAATTTTTTCAAAAGCCACATCAAACAGAACAACAACAAATCCTCAAAGCCGAATACAGAGGCAGGTGCAGCAGACAAGGTAAAGAACGGGAAAGTGGAAGAGTCTGTATCCACAAAGGTGGAGTCTATGGTCCATCCAGAGGAGAAGGAGAGTTCCAATGACTCCAGCACAGCTAGCTTCGCTCCAAAAGGCACAAAAGACAAAACCAACAGCGAGATCATTCCTGTCGGGCAAAGCACCAAGCCCATGCAAACGAACCCTGGTTCCAAATGGTCCAAGATTCAGATTGTCACCAAACAAGCAGGGAACGAGTGTGTCACTGCCATCGAGATAGTTCCAGGGGCTGGCCCCAAGAACAACTCTGTGCCCGAGAACCGGCAGGGCACTGTGGCTAGAAAGTTTGCCAATATTGCTAGGAACCAAGTCCGAAAAAAGCGGCAGATGGCCGCCAGGGAGAAGAAAGTAACCAGAACCATCTTTGCCATCCTTCTGGCTTTCATTGTAACATGGACTCCTTACAACGTAATGGTGCTAATCAACACTTTTTGCCAATCGTGTGTCCCTGACACTGTTTGGGCTATCGGGTACTGGCTGTGTTATGTCAATAGTACCATCAATCCAGCATGCTATGCACTTTGCAATGCTACTTTCAAAAAGACCTTTAAAAAACTACTCATGTGTCAGTACAAGAATATTGGATCAAGGTAAACCAGAGGACAGTTAGATATTTCATGTGACGTTAAAGCTTTTGGTGGAATCCATGACTGCTTGTGGATTAAATCCAAATGTACGCTTTAAAGATACATTTTGAATATTTTCCACCTGTAACTTTAAGGGTGCTTTTGGCTAAAACAAGAAGGCACTTTTTTAACTGTGACCCACAGCTGGAAATGGACAAGTTAAATAAAAAGCAAGTTGCTCTTTTTGGTGCTGCAGGTATAATGGAGGTCTGTCGGCACAACTGAGGTGCAAGATGGACCTCTGAGGCACAGGCAGAGGTCAACACTACAGCGCTGGAAATGCTAATCTAATTGGCATGTTAAAAATTGAACATGGAGCAACGCCTTTCAGCTATTACAATTAAATCAATGAAAAATGTTTTCTTGTTTCCTTTTACAAAGCAACATGTTAAAGCCTACTACTGAAACAATCATATTCCATTCAACGATGGCCTACACAAGTTCTCACTAAACACTAGGGAATATCCTTAGTAAATCGTTGACTGATATTTTATCCTCAAGAGAAAAGAAACAAAAAGGCATTAGCATGCATCATACAAAGCAAATACTCTGCAGATATAAAATACACCTGCATAAAAAATCATTACCAATTACAGTCAATGCAAATCTCCAGCGGTAGACCGAATATATGAGTATATACAGTTGTTTTAAAAGATCGACATCTTTTAAAACAAGTTGCCCATCTTGGTCTCCAAGCATGCAGACCGATTCAGTTGATCTTCAGCTTATATAGACTGAAGATCAAGAACAAATATGACTGAATTGTGTATGTAAACTAACCCAAGGTATTCAGACTGAATATCCAGATCAACTACAAATTATTATTTTTTATTCATTTTTTTTTAAACAATTTTCCAATAAGGAGAGACATGCAAACCACATTCAAAACAAAATGACGGAGTGAAAATGGAACAGAGGAAAAGGCTCTGCATCTTTATATTTTCCATACCCACCCAAACAAAGACATGTAAATACCATGACAACAGGAGCATTTGAGGACCTTCATACACATAAAAATGATTAGAAGTTTGCCTCTGTACTAGTATCTGGATGTTTGTACTTCTCTCAAACTTGTGTTTCTTGGAACTGATTTCAGAGTGATATTATTTTACAAGTTCAAATATAAAGCTGTCTTGGATGCAAAAACACCTGGGAACTTTCTTCTGTCAATAGTAGAGATCTTCAGCAAAGAGGCTTTGATAAATTGACTTTGATCGCTGTTGGCATTTTATGACCTGAACATTGGTCCATCATGTAGGATTCCCACCAAAGACGTAATTGCTTTACATGTGCAGTGGATTTACCGGGCTAGGGGTTGTCAAGATTGTAGTTTGAGTAAAATGTGCTTCAGTTTGTTATTTGCCATCCTTAATAATCTCAAGTACTGTACATCACTGAACATGCATCTTTGCAAGAATTCCAGTAAAGCTTGGTGCACAGAAGAACCAATCGATGCAGGCAACCAAGGAGTGTGGGGGCCGGGTGATGTAATGCAGTTGTTCCCCTCAATTAAAATATAGCTATTTTAATTTTTGGAGTTCTCCGGATTAGGAACCAATAAGGTCACAGAAGAAAAGAAAAAAAAATAAATTAAGTGTGTTGCTCCTGCTATAAATGAACTGGCTGTTATTGGGTTATTCAAATATTGTATTGCGATATATTAACTGGATGTTTCCTGAATACAGCAAAATTTGAACTCGTGTAAGCTGTCAGTGAGGAATGCTAGCAGATTACTGCTTTCTGCTTTCATCTTTATACTGTGTCGCTGTCAGTGGTCAACACAATTTCATTCCTCAAACACTAGACAAGCATCACTGGTAGCTTCATGTTTCTTTATTACCATCCTGCTAAGGTTCTTCATTCAGTGCGGTAGATGTGCTGTTTTTGGGAATCAGTTTTCTTAAAGTGCCACTTTTCTGTGTTGAAATGATTTGGAACAATTAGTACAATTATTATATTTCAATAAGAGTTCTGAAAATTGTGAACATGACTACTATTCAGAAAGTGTGCTTAAATTAATTTGAACAAGTACAAGGAGAAAACTACAGGAGACAGCACATATATGAGAAGTTTGAGCTTTTAATAATCTGAAAAAAAGATATGTACAAAAAACATGACCCTATAGCTGTATATTTCTAAGACTGGTCATAGTTTACTTATGGTAAAGCATCCTATCCTTTCTGAGTTAAAGCTCATATTTTACTTTGGGGAGATGCATTTGGTACAGCTTTGTAATCTTAAATGTAATGGCACAAAATACCTTTTATGTAAATAGTATGTAAAATATATAATTAAAAATATATATATCAGTATATCAGTATATTGTTACAATGTGTTTGCAGCAATCTTTGATTAATTCCTGTTACCTGTCAATTGTTCCATACCATTTACAATATACACATTTTAAAAATGTATTACTTGTCTTTGTATTTAAGTCATAAGTAGAAAAAAATTATTAAAGTTACTAACTTAAGACCACAGATTATTCAAAATGTATGTTTGCCTATACTGCACATTGAAACCCTGTATCCCTAAAGTCTCATGATTGAGCAATTAGTTATAAATGCTACAAGTACAGCTCCATTAAAATAATGCACAGAAAGAAAGTCGATAATCAACAAACAAAATCATATGGCAGAAAGTTAGTCTAGTCCTGCTTTCTTTACAGAAAGTGAGGTCAGTCATTCCAGCATTAACAGGACAGCTGTCACTCAGAGGCAGTAATGCTTGGATCTCAGAGCTGCTGAAACCCCAGAGAAGACAAAATGCCAATACATCATACAACAATAAGAGCTTTCAATTTGAAGCCTGATCAATTCAATGAATGTGCTATCTTTTCTTTCCTAGTGGCTTTGCCATTTGAATGGAAAGCCAGACACGACACAAAGGGAACTGTCATGATGTCCTTATTACTGCTTCTCCCTTAGTGCACTTCTGTCAGATTGAAATTCTCAGCACTAGCCGTTTGCCTGTCTCTGGATAGCTCAAGTTATTTTTCTCTGAAATCCAGCGTTGCAGCACATAACAGCCAGACTCAAGCACTCTTCTTCTCATTGATACAAACTCTTGTAGAGCAGTAGCAAAAATATTTAAAAACAGATATTTCTTAAAGTGTGATCCCTGTAAATCTGATTAGAAAAGTGAAACATTCTTCAAAATCACCCCTCCAAAATATTTTCTCCAGGCTTTGATCCCCCACTCCCCACTGAGAATGGATAATCATTTTTTACACTTGAAAAGGCTTTTTCACTTCAACGAGTTATGCTTCCTCATTCTATGTTAGTCAAAAATATACTCATTAAAACCAAAGCACACAAACAGGCTGTTTTCTGCGAGATGCACACAGCATTACAATGCATTTCTCCAGCACCCACACAGCGAGCTCCTGCAGAGAAAAACTGCAAGCATGAGCAGTGTGGAGCACAGAAAGAGAGAGAGAGAGGGGGCGCTTCTGGGTCTCTACATTGAGGGAAACTGTTTACAAAGGTTAATTGCAATTTTTCATATGCTTCTATTTAAAATATTAATAGATGTAATCAGTTTCTTATCCTTAGGTCACAATTAAAATGAATATGATTATGCTCCCATTTACTTTAGGAATTAAACATAAAGGTGCAATCAGCAATTTTCTAATCACAGTTCTGGGGTATTCACTATGTGAGGTTTCAGACAGGACACCAGGGTGATTATTCAGTTAATGAATGTTTAGTACTCCTTTATATTTCAAGCAACACTACGCTCGAGAAGAAACAAAAACTAACAAGAATCCTCAACAAATTCAACAAGAAAAAACTAAACTGTCATATCACCTTTGGCTCTCCAGCCAACATTCAATCCAATTAGCAAAGACTCCACCCTACCCAGTCCAAGTCACAAGGTCTACTGGCTGATGTTGGGTGCTTGTATTTACTTGGAAGGGGTTACTATTTGAATCCAGGTCTTGACCAGTGCTAGTCCCTGGAACTTTCCCAGCACATACCAATCCAGTACCTTTCAGTTTATTTCAACACCCAGGTTCAATTTAGGGTTAGTTGAAACCAGGCTCTGAGCTGCGCAGCTAGTTCATTAACATTGTTATAACAAGTGTCTGGATTTTCAACCTGCCCTTATGTCCTTTATATATAGAAATAAAGAAATCCCCATTCTGAAAATAAATGCATGGTAGTTTAGAAGAGAAAGGAAAATGTAATGCAGTACAGTTGTCAGACCTTACTAAATTAAAGGCAAGCCATATTCTAGCACAGTGGATAATAAGAGCCCTGGCTTGGAGTTAACCAGTCTTATTCACTGCTGAAATGCCATCTGGTACAATTGTGAATGAAGCAGCAGGTTGATATTATTGGGAAGGGTTTGCAGTGGAACAGTCAATACCAGCCACAATGAAGATCAGCGGACTATTACTTTTGAATGTTTGAAGAAAACAACTTTTAAACAATGTTTCAGAAGATTTTTTTATTGAAAAAAAATTCTAAAAGTTCTTTTTTCAGTGGACAGCAAAATGTGCGAGTTGTATACACTACATTACACTTGTATAGGTTTTCAGAAAAGAGTTTACCAAAAAAAACAAACAGTCTAACTTTTCTCCTTTTTAAAAAAAAAAAAAAAAAAAAAAAAGGTAACTTCCCAATAACGCCTGGAAGTAAATAACCCAATACTACTCAAAAAAAATAATAATAAAAATCAGTCTCCAAAGTCTGTGTAATTATATATAAGTGGCGTCAGGATTTACAATTTAGCAAATTCAAAAATGCCACAAACCAGGGAATGTAACCCTGTTGAATTGTTAGTATTACCATACACTAAGTCACAATTCATATTTTTAGACAAAATAAGTCAGCATTTTCCCTATTAATTCTTATTAACCACCAATCTGTTTCTCCCCCATTCTTCTTTCAATGAAGCATTATAAAAAAATAAAACTATCTGTTACATTTTCCCTATTTGTGTTTTACAAGACAGTCTACAAAAAATATGAAAAAAAAAACACTTCAGAAAAAGTACTGTACAAGTAACAAAAGGAATTCATCTTGTAAACTTTTCTTTCTTTTTTTTTTTTTTTTGAAAAGGAGGCTGGTCTTTATTAGCAGTTACACAATGCCGGTTGTCCCGAAATGTTGGCAAAGAGGGAGGTGGAAGAAAGATTGTGCAGTAGCCTGGAGCAGAGAGAAGACGGAATTATTGCATCTACTTCGTCGAGACATCTTTAGTTCTCTTTTCCCTTCCCCTTTTTGCCTGTTAGGGACATAAATAAATAGGACATGTTAGAAAAACTGTTACTATCTTTTGAGCAAGCCATTAGCAAGTAGACTAAGCCCTCCTCCCTTGTTTAGCGACAAAAATAAGTGGATGAAAATGTAAGAGGTAGTACAGGGTAGTTAGTATAGTACTAAAATCAGATATGAAAATAAACTTACCCATAAAAACAAACCTTTACTTGAATTGTTTTTAATATTAGACCTCAGTCCTTTCAGACACCTTAATGCATTGTGCCAGGTGAAACAGCATAAGCTCATCTACAATGAGACAAAGTTAAGCAAAACTTGGAACACAGACCTTTGGACTTTGACTTGGTCTTGGGGGAGCAAGGTTTGGTCGCTTTAATGGTCTGCAGGCACTCAGCATTGTACATTGCCCTTCTGAGGGTACCAGAACGGTTCTTCACACCTGTGACAGGGTCACACTCCCCCCAGTTTCCAAACTTGTACTTGCAGTCAGCTGGAAGAACAGGAAAAAGCACCTTTTACCGATGCTGAAAAGCAGTCCACAGTAGATCACTCATTCCCACAAGCTCAATATTCCTGTACACCATCAGGCCGCCTGCCCTCCAAAACAAGGAATTTCATTTGATATTGTTTAACAAATAGCTGACATTCTCAAACTTACCCCCAAAGTCCTTCTTCCAGTTGCAGGGAACTTTGCACTTGAGTTTCGTGGTCTCCTCTTGGCAGGTGCCCTGTCGAGAGCCAACTCCGCAGTCCCCGCTGTTGGGCACACAGGGGCCCCAGAGCCACTCAAAGCAGTCAGAACCACCCTTGCCCTTTCCCTTATCTGTAAGGAATTAGAAGAGATGTCTCTGTAAAAACCTGTATTGCAATAGACCCTTAAAATGCAAGCTCCGTCTGGGATGAGGATAGGTGCAGTTTGCCAAAATGGAGGTCTACATCTCTTTCTAGAACCTCAGCAAACCCTGAGGACCGTTAAATGTATACTGGGATTTTATTCAATTCAGTTTTTGGGGGAGGGAATTTAATTGCATTCTGAGACTCTTGTGCATGCATGCACCCATGAAAATGAAGCTTGAAGTCAAACTGAAAAACAGCACATGACCACGTTTTGTTTTATATGCTCGATAGCTTCTCAGAAAGATGTGCTCAGTTTAAACGGCTCTGGACTCTATCAAACAAACTGAAATGCTGACAGACAACAAGCAGGTATTGCACAGTCAGGAGACACTACTGACCTCTTGAAGACCACTTAGCAGTTTACTTCCTACATTAACTCACATGATTTAAAATGTGCCTCTGTTGTAGCGAATTACTAAGCTTCATCAATGAGGTTGCACTATGAAAAAAAGGTCTTATTTTCAACTCAATCATTTTGACTTTCTGAATTCCAAATGCAAACATCATGAACGGTCCTTCTGCAGGACATCAAACAATAACTTTAGTGGGAATGCTGGCAAGTATTCAAACTGGAAGTGAATGCATAGCAGATACATGTAATGCCTTTGAATTCCTTTTTATGGGAATTAAATTCAAAAGGAATGGCACTATTAAACCATGTGTTCACCCGAGGTTGAGATTGAACTCACAAAAACAAGTGTCACTCACCTTTCTTATTTTTCCCAGCTTCTGAGGTCACTGCCATCAGAACCACCAACAGCACAACAACCAACAAGAAGAGACAACGCATTCTGCAGAAAACAGAAAGAGTAACATACTGGTAAAAACACATGTATTGAAAGAGTTAACATTACAGGTAAATTTCCCTTTGTCTCATTGGAAAACACTTCTGTAACCTTTACAACGAGAGAGAAGTGCCTGGCTGTTAGTTCTGACATTCCGTATCCTAGAGAAAGGTTTCCCTATCCTGGTCCTGAGGTACCAGCGTCTGCTGCTTTTCATTCCAGCTTAGAGACTTTTTTAAAAACTGACAACAACCCCTTCCCTCTCACAACTGCAAGAGTCTTCAGGTTATAATAAACAGTAAATTACCAGGTAGCCTTAAATGCTGATGAAATCTCACCCAAGCAACTGTGCCAGGTATGCTATCGGAGGATGCGAGCATTGCCAAATCTGCCATGCCAAGGTGCCAGGGGCTTTTTCTTTGTTCATCATTAAGATCACACATGTCTAAAGGATCTTGGCAACTATCAGAAAGCTTTGATCTAACTAAATTTAGAATGACCGTTGCACCAGTTTCAAAACACACTCTTATCAGGGATGTCCACTATTCCAAAACAATTCCCCCCAACCACTCTAAATGATGATAGCTTATCCAGGTGTCTGATCTATTTTACCAGGTATGCGTGTATTTCAATCGCAAACTTCCCAGGGGGTGTGAATTCCTTCAGGTCCTTGTTAATACATATCAATTGAAGAATGCTGTAGCTTCAAAAGCACTCCAGAAGAGTTTTCTATCTTAACCAAACCTCATGACACTACATTAGTTGCTGGGTTTTCAAAATTACAGAAGTGTGATTAATTCAATAGATTACACACTGCAGTTGTGGTTTGTCACTCCTTATCAAAACGTAATCACCAACAATGAAGAACGGATGTACAGATATACCGGAAGACACTTCAGGACTACCAAAAACACACACTGTGATAGCAGTTCCACTTTAATCCATTTTTTTCATAGCATTCCCCTGAAATGTATTTATACAGGGGATAAGGTATTGTTCAAGGTTTCCATTAAAACAAGTCCCAAATACCATGCGACAACCATGACCAGGGGTTATTCTCAAATCAATAGAGATGCGGCAATACAAAAGGATTGATTTTTCCATTCATATCAGCACTTCATGCCCATCGGCCAAGTTCCAAAAAAGGGAATTTGAATAAATTCCATTTGGGAGCAGCACCAGCATGGAGCCGAGAGAGAGAGGAAAGAGATTTTATGCATACACATTCAAAATGGTACCTGCAAGTGAATGGCCTTTCCCCCAGGGGCAATCACGCCTACATACCATCAAAAAGCTAATACAATGGAGCTCCCGAGTGGCGCATCCGGTAAAGGCACTCCACATGAAGTGATGGATGAGCCCTACAGCCTGGACGTCGCTGGTTCAAGTCCAGGGTATTCCACTAGCGACCGTGGACGGTAGTTCCCGGGGGGTGGCGCACAATTGGCTTAGGTCGACCAGGGTATCCTCGGCTCACCGTGCACCAGCAACCCGTGTAGTCTGGCCAGGCACCCGAGGGCTTGCCTGTACACTGCCCAGAGCTGAGTTGTCCTCTGAGGTAGCTGCATGGTGGGTCTGCAGTGTCAAAAGCAGCAGTCAGCTGACAGCACACGCTTTGGAGGAGAGCGTGTGTTTGTCTCCGCCACTCCAGTCAGCGCAGGGCTGGTAGCAGTGAGCTGAGCCTAAAAATGATTGGCTATTGCAAACTGGGAGGGAAAAAACAACAAAAAAAACCTGCCAATATGCTTTAAGTAACTGTGGACGCCAACAATTTTTATTCACCCAAAACCCAATTAAAGTGAGACAATATGGGGTATAATTGAGAAAGGATACCCAACTCCTAGTTATTGGAAGCATCTTGTTGAATTGTTAGTAAAATGGTATGCTGCTGGTTGCTCTGAATTGACTAGTATTGTTATCACAGGTGTTACAGCATGTAATAGGTCTCACTTGAGTTTATAGATCTTCAATTGATCAAGGCAGGAAAATATCCAGGCAACAGTTCATTAAGTTCATTAGCACCAGGGCTGTACGCAGAACAAGTAGAATGCCTTCCCCCCTACTTAATGGTTTTCTCAGGACAAACTCGTTTACTACATTTCCCATAAGTACCCATTTATTGAACATCAACAGTAGCAGCACTCCTCAGTTTTATTTCTCACCAAATGCCTGCCAAATTAAATTGAAACGACCAAAAGAAAGCAGCAGGAGTCACATTTGAGAAAGCCCACATTAAAAAGACACTACTAAATCACCCAACATTTTAATAAACACAATTAACTGCCAGCGACCCAGTGGAGCATGACTAAACACTCCAACTCCATAAAGCCTTTTCCATCATTTAAAACTATGGACGTGTCGCCCTTCTTTAAAAGTATAGCTCTCATACGTTTTTGTTTAGTGTTTTTTTCCACACCAGTTAACATATTTTAATAACATTCTTCTCCCAGTCATAAAAGTTGAGGGCTTCTCTAGGCAACTCCTTTGTCTCAGTAGAAAAATTCTGCTCAGCAGGCATCAGATCACACACCAGGCCCACCAGGGTTGAGGCCTAGTGGTTTCTAAGAATCCTTTATCAGACTCTGTTAGAGCTACAGATTCCAAAGGCCTTTTTTTTCTAACCTCCCTTTATTACTTTTTTTATAAACATACAACAGAGAACCAATGCTGTGCTTTAGAACTCCTTTCTTCTGCTGAATGTAAACTTATTTGCATATTTAGACAAAACCCTCTAAAGATTTGGGGACATTTAATGCTTCTTTTGTAAAATGTAGAGTACATTTTGAGAACTTCCTGTGGTGCATCTGCCATTATTGTCCTGACAAACCCTCTATTCACATAGTAGATTCAAGAAAAACAAAACTATATTGATCTTCCTCTTCTCCAACAAGTTGCAAAACTGAAAATCTCTTAGGAAATCAGCACAACGGAAAAGGGAGATGCAAAACAAATAAGCCTTTATATCATTTCAAATTTTGCAAATAGTTAATGCACAAGCATATTTAGTTTTCATAAACCAGGATTTGCATTTTTTTTTTTCTGAAAGATTTCCAATAGAAATGCTCCATACTGTTATTCAGCTAACCAATGAATCCCAGAAATAAAATTAACCTTTTCAACAACCACAGCTGGTTTCCCTATACCCAGATTAGCACTAACCCCGAACACTCTCGTACCAGAGGAAAAATTATTATAGGTAGTCCAAGAAGTGTAAATCAAGGTCTGTGGAACGAGACATAAGTTAATATACAGAAAGGACAACCCAAAGACAAAGTTAGCAGAGGAAAATATATCTTCCACTTGACAAAAACATGCCTAGATCGCAATAGCAGCCTTGCTTCTACACAGGTCTGCAGTGTGGGGTTTTAAATCATGTTGGACCTATCTGGTAGCGTGAAATTTTGTCTGAAAAGCATGAAATTGCACTTGGTTAAAAGATGAACCGAAGAACCTTTTTATTCAATAGAACATTGCTCATCTTCCCAGGTTCCCAGAAATCCCTTGACAGAGGAAGCAACGAATGACCCACTGAGCAGAGGGCAGAGGAAGCCTTTAGGCAGGAGAATCATTGGCAGTTCAATGCACAAAAGACTTGGTGTTTCCCCAAGGCTGTCTGCAGCAAAAAACTGTAGCAAAACATAACCAAATACAATGTGCGGTCCTTATCTTGCATTTATGCTTCCCTTTTAGAAGCTGGTTACTTTACGCCAGCTACTGTTTTGATATGGTACAGTTAACATACCCACGAAAGTGACCAAAGGAAGAAAGCCTTTCCAAAAAAACAAAGAAAAAACTCAAAAAATAAACTGTGAAATATCTAGGGGAAATTGACACGTGGTTCAATGAATCGGTTTTTAAATATTCAAGTCATACTCAAAGGTAACTTGGTCATTATTGTTTTGATGACAGCCAGCTAAGCACAACAGAGAGAGCTTTTTTTTTTTTCTTTAAAACTTGACTTATCACTGCATCGGGGTCTGCAGGACAAACAGTAGAACAGGAATGTTCTGCTTGAAAACAGCCTGTTTACAACAAACACCCGCACATCCCCTCGCTTTTAGCCAGTGGTGGCACCAGCTGTGTGAACAAATTTACCCTGGCACTGCTCCAGATCTTCCAATTGGCTCTCAAACATTCATGAAAGGTCAGCTATCCCAGTGCCGACCTGCAAGGGATCAGTTCATTCTCAGCTGCCAGTGTGACCACCACCTTTTGAATTCTTGTTGTTCTAACATTGAGGCACAGCCTCCCGGCCTTATGTTACTGTGTTAATTCCTGCATGACAAACTGAGCCAAGAGTTTGGGTCGTTCACTTCCCCACTGGCATTCTGACTACAAGTTGTCAACTGGCAGCAGCTTAGCGAACCCCGTGAACTTGCATTAGGAGAGATAGCACTTTGAACAAAGACAGTTAGGAGGGAGACATTCTTCCAGATTTATTTACACTCCGGAGTTAACCTGACCTCACCATTCTGAAAATAAACTAAATCAACTGGGATCAAATCTGACCGCTTCTTGCAAAAAGCATCTCATTAAAAGAGAGACATACAATATATGTAGATGAGCAAACAATTTTTTACAAAGATATTAACATGGAAGATTGTTATTTTTCATTGGCTAGAAAAATGTTCAAACCTTTATCTTGCTCCACATTCTTTTTTTTATGCATATCTAAATGTCCTTCAGTAAAAGAAAACAATGTAGTGTTCAATGTCATTGATTTATCTTTGTATTAAGGTTACTGCATTTTTATTCATACACTCATTTTAGAATGGTTTACTGTAGGTGGCCTTGAAATGCCAGGTTGGGAGATTCTTTGCTGTAACAGTACATGCAGACACCCAATATACAGCCTTCATAACCCTAATTTTGAAAATAAAATCAACATGCAAGTGTTTGGATAACTGCAAAGTCTTAAGTAAGCAATGGTCTGGTCTCGCAGACCACATTCAGCACTAGCCTTGGACAACATTACAGTGCCTACAGCAAAGGAATATTAGCTTAGTTTCATCAATGTTTTTACCATGTATGGTAGCATCAGAAGACCAAATTGTAAATCAGTAACTCATTTAAAATACTTGTCTATCTGGTCAGATAATGCAATGTTCGTTTCTTACACAAACATCTCTTTGTTCTTAGGGAAACACATGCAGAGATAGCTCAGATGTTATTGCGGCAAAAGGTGCAGGAGAGAATGGGGAAGAAAACCTTTGTGCTCTTGAGCCCTTTCCTCTGTCACATTGTGATCGGACTGGAATCTTCACTCCCTTCTCTAAATGAACTCTGAGTGAAGTGTTTAAACACACACTATTCTCCTGCGATCGCAGTGAATCACAGCACTATAACCTCTGCAGAGTGCTTACATTGGAAGGTTTGCTTCAGGGGATTAGACCAGACCAATATGAAACGGCATGCATTTGCACTGGCAACCTAACATAAATTGTGTATTTAATACAATGCCATGTTTTTTTTCAGCCTTAACCTCGGTATTGTTTAACACAAAGAAGACTTGGAATCTTTGTTTAACACAAAGATTACTACTACTTTTTTTTTTAAACTTGTCTGCAACGGCTAAAACATTAGTCTCTTGAGTTTAAGATGAAGTATTCCAAAGCCGTTGTCTTACGTTAAAGGACCGTATAGTGCACTTCACTGTTGAAAAAGAACCCGCAGTGCCAGGGGCAGCAGCCGATCCGAGGCAATGTTGGCGAGTGTGTGCGCCTAGCGAAGGAACCCAGCATGTTCCCGTTGTTTTCAATCAATTGCGTGGAGGCTCCCAATTGTTAACCAAAGGAGCAATGCGCGCAATGTGTAATCCGTATTTGTTTAAAATGTCGAATGTTTTCAATAGCAACAAAGGAACGCAGGTACAGCAAACATTTACAAAAGCGCTCCTAAAATAACCTCCGGTACTAATCTGAAAAAAATAAACCCACTGGATTACACCTGTTAGAAACAGGATTTCTGGCAGTTTAAATAAAATTTAAAAAATCTAGCCAATGAATCTCACCTAGATCCGCCACTTGATCTGTGCCGCACGACCCAGTAGAAGTACCTTGTAGGTGTATTGAATATAGTTTTTGCCGTCTACGCGAATCAACGATAAAACAATGTTATGCAAACTTAGTTTTGCAGGCTCCCTAACTCCCGGTACAAAGCAGGCTACCTGTCGACGGTACTAGTTGGTACCATGACTCAAAACAACCCCGACTGTAAATTGACACAGTTATCAACCACTTCGCAGACATGTTAAATTAAATAATAATAATAATAATAATAATAATAATAATAATAATAATAATAATAATAATAATAATAAATAATAATTCCTCAGTGGACCTCGCTTTCCACTTTCTGCCCCGTCACTTGTACTTTTTCCACACAGACCGCATAATTTCTGTTGACCCATGTCACCCTGCGGGAGTAGTCCTCTCTGCCATCAATCAGAACCAAATATAAATTAAATGTTATTGCTTCACCTTTTACATTACAATCAAGAACGTTTACTGACACTCATTTCTGAATCAATTAGTATCTCCTGCTGTCCACGTCGCAATGTATAATATATTTCATAAACAATGTAGCACCCTAAACAGCTTTGTTAAAGTTTACTGCATATATAAAAGCAAGAGGTGTTCTGTAAAAGTACTGTGCAAATTCGGGTTCGTTATCTAGATAGGAAAGCAGTGTGCCCCCCTCCCCGCATAAAAACATGCGCAAAACACAACTAACTAAATTAAGTATTTTTTTCACTCTTAACTCGACATTACCAGAATAAACGAGTACACAGTTTTCACACTATCCTTGACTGATAAAAGTACTACTATTTCAGTTTTTTGTTCTATATAGGACTACAGTAATCGTAAAACTTTCGCTTGTAGTTTACCGAGTCTATACTAAAGTCCCCACGCAGTTAACTTAAAAAAAATGTTTGTTTATTGAATTATATATTATTCAGTTGCTATAAAATGTCACACACTATTACAAGTATCTACGCGCTCTATGTATCGTACAGTACAAAACAATGTGCAGGATTTATTAATTTTTTAATTTATTTTAACCAATAACTTTTTTTAAACTGCAGATTAAGTTGAATTAGTCGAAAAAAACTTATTCGGCAAATATGTACACAAACTTTTTTTTTTTTTTTTTTTTTTTAAAGAAACCGCCATATCAATATTTTATCACGTCTACTTACTTGGTTTAGTTCTCTTTTCTTTAGGGCAATTATAACTTTTCCTCAAAGTCTCTTGCTGTAGGAACTGCTCTTCCTGGGATCCCGAGCTCTTTCAGACTGCCTTTCTCTTATCTCTTGCGCCGCTCTTGTTTGTCAAAACTAGTTTGAGCTGGTCACATATGGACACCATATAAATTAACTACCCGGTGACATCATCCCCCACACGTGATAACAAAAAGAAAAAAAAAAGCTTTTAAAACACTTGCCGTCAACAATAAACACTTCCACTTGTACTGTTTTTAAACAATATCACGACTGCTTTGCAAGTCCAGAAACCAGATGATTCTCTATTTTATTAGTCAGTGGGTTGGTGTGAAATCTATTACCTGAAACCAAAACATGATGACCTATATGGCTGTTTGTTTTGTTGTCCAAAATCAATTTTTTTCCATTGAGTAGACAGTTCTCTGTGTCTATTGGTGTTGCATTCGCCGGATAGTTAAATTAAAACTATTGCACATGCCAATTGAAAATAATACGTGTTTATGACACTTGGATAGCTGAGAAGTTACTGTACATGGTAATTCTAAAGGGACATTTCTGTCTGGTGTAACATGACTGTGTAGGGTCTTCTGTTCTGAATCGAGAAGTTCAGATTCTGTTCTGAATCGAGAAGTTCAGAGCATTACACGTGTTATGCTGTGTGTCAGCTGTTAACAAACAAACAATGAAAACCCTCCCCTCCTCTTTGAATCTCAAACTGAGCTTTTCATAAAGGCAATATGCCATATTTTTATACAAGACATTTCTTAAAATCCAGTCAGTTGAACGTATTACTATCAGACTTTTAAGCACGCTTTTTCAAAGGTTAATTTCACTCATAAAAATACACTTCACAGTACCGAAACGGTGAGATTGTCATTGAAGATTAAAAGCTAATTGTATTGTAAAGTACAAACTTTGAAAACAAACAAACAAACAAAAGATCTTTAAGTAAGTTCAAACCGTGTGAATGAGGCTAAGACAACATTCTTTATTAATGTGTAATAAAAGTGACACATTCAGTCACAAATCTTTAATTTAGCATCCACTAGTGAAGATCCAACCCCTTTACAAATAAAAGATCCACATAACACAGTGGGATTCAGGTACTGTACATGGATGAGTCACACTTTTCATTTGATCAGAATTCCTAAGCAAAACCACAGAATTAATAAACAAGAGATATGCACACACACACACACACACAAACACACTCTCATGTCTGCTGCCTGCTGCCTGTTTAGATCAAAATGCCTTGGTTTAATCAAACACAGGAATATTGCTTTATTAATGGTGCCTTCCAGGACAGGGTCTACCAGAGCACTGTTGTAATGTGAGAAACTTGCATTCAATCAAATGGAGGCTGCAGCGCCTTTCCTTCCCTTGATGTTCCCTACATCTAAATGAAAAGAAGTTTCTAACCACACTGACACAACATTATGGCAAATACAGCCCGGCAGCTTAACCATCTTCCAGCTTTATCTAGTCTATTCCCAGCAGGGTGACGACAGCGTGGATTGGGCCTGAATGAAGTCTAAGGAACTAGACAGGTCGAAAATGGAAATGCTGAAGTGGCATCTGCTTAAATATATAATCCTGGCAGCCTCTAATAAGAATTAGCAACGGTAGAACATATTTCCCCAGTAATTTCTTCAATCATACCCCTGCAATGTAAGCCTGGGGATCACAATTTCAGTATAGTATACAGTTGTGCATTGTGATAATAGGATTGTTTGGATAATTCACATTTTTATTATGAATATGATTATTCGTAATAAAAGCATAAGAAGTTGCGATTGCGCATTGGACTGTTTGGCTGTGTTAGGCAAACACCCTCCTAGTTTCCTCATATTTTCCCCTTGCACTGTGCCTTAACGAGTAGACTTTGAGAAAGCACTGCTATGATGTAACTACAGGATCATTATCCAGACTTTTTACAAGGATGGGACATTCAAAATGGTAATAAAAATGTAATTTCACTTTGTGGCCAAAACTGTAATCTAGGACAATAAATAAAGCTAGTTGAAACTGGAGCTATGGTTCTGCGGTTGGTTTTAATTTTAACTACCGGTAAATCCTGACACATAATGACTACAATACATCTAGGAGCATTACTCATGTAAAGACTGGGAACATACCAGTGTTGCCCTGAAACTCTCTTCGCAGAATCAATAGCAGACCATAGCATTACCATATAAAAACAGGTGGAGCTAATGCACAGTCTTACCACTTCGGTAGCATCAGACCACTGGCTCAAACCATCGAGGCTGCCCTTGAGCGACCATTGCCCAGTGCTCTAATCAGGTGGTCTAAGTACAGGCTTTCAGTGATAGCTTATGTCCAATATCCCCTTCAGTCACTGTGTGTATAACTGCACCACATTACGTTTCTTATCTATGTATTTTATAATGCATATATGTTCTTGTCTTTCAAAGCTATGGCACGGTAACTTCTTAAACTCCATAGAGTTTTTTTTTTTTTTTTTTTATATTAAAATTTAAAAAAAGTATGACCGACGGTGATATACCTAGTACTACACACACACACACACACACACACACACACACACACACACACACACACACACACACACACACACACACACACACACACACACACACACACACACACTCACACACACACACACACACACACACACACACACACACACACACACACACACACACACACACACACACACACACACACACACACACACACACACACACACACACACACACACACACACACACACACACACACACACACACACACACACACACACACACACACACACACACACACACACACACACACACACACACACACACACACACACACACACACACACACACACACACACACACACACACACACACACACACACACACACACACACACACACACACACACACACACACACACACACTGACACACACACACACACACACACACACACACACACACACACACACACACACACACACACACACACACACACACACACACACACACACACACACACACACACACACACACACACACACACACACACACACACACACACACACACACACACACACACACACACACACACACACACACACACACACACACACACACACACACACACACACACACACACACACACACACACACACACACACACACACACACACACACACACACACACACACACACACACACACACACACACACACACACACACACACACACACACACACACACACACACACACACACACACACACACACACACACACACACACACACACACACACACACACACACACACACACACACACACACACAGAAGATGCTGCTTTATTAACAATCCCTCCGTTCCCAGTAAATAGTTGTCATTAACAGAAAGTTGCCAATAAGCGAAAAGCCCCTGTTTTCAAGTGTATATATGGAACAACGATATATTTGTATAAATAGGGCACTGAAATACATTTTTTTTTTAAATACTACAATGTTAAAAATGAACATGAGAAACACGAATTACACAAATATAGAACTGTTTACTTCATGCGGGTGTAAAACAAAACAAAAAGGGAGTGGGCTTAAATAGTACTATACAGCGATGTACTACAATTGTCCTTACAATGAGTAAAGCAAACATAAAAAAGATGTGTTGCACTTACAATCAATTTTAAAGATCACACTTTTAAAATTAGAAATTGTTCAACATTGTCTGCTTTTTACAATGTACCGCCTTCCGCTGTAAATCCAGCTCAATTTTGCGTGCAGCTTCACAGCCAGTTTCAAAGCCACGACTCTGCCACAGTCCATCAGAAATACGCATTTGTGAAGTCAGTGTGTTATAAAAGCTGCATGAAGTATGTGCATAAATCATGCAAGCGTGCTCTGTAGCACTGGCAACTAGTAATAAAGCTGTCGATAAGCGGCGTGCAGTTGCTAATATAACAATTCCATTAACAAATTCTATGGGACGGGATTGGTTTCTGAGAAAATGCTCTTAATAACCAAAACTTGTCTTTATCAGGGTCGCGAATAACCGGCATCTTCTCTCTCTCTCTCTCTCTCTCTCTCTCTCTCTCTCTCTCTCTCTCTCTCTCTCTCTCTCTCTCTCTCTCTCTCTCTCTCTCTCTATATATATATATATATAATATATATATATATATATATATATATATATACATAGATAATGTTTGAGGCCAGTAGGCAATACGCAGCAAAGATAAAAATTCAAAAGTATATTGAATTCAGCCTGTAGGCTTTAAAAAAATGATCGCAAACGTCAATCAATTAATCAAATTTTATTTTATATAGCGCCTTTCATAACGGACCACCATCATAAAGCGCTTTACAATATGCAGTAAGAATAAGAAAATCCATAATACTTTAAAATCACAGACATGCATAATACATGCTATACAATTAAAAAAAAAAACACAGCAGCTAATAGCGTATATCAGGCTTAAAGAGCATGGAAAGCAAAAGAGAACAGGTGAGTCTTGAGAGTTGATTTAAAGCTGGGAGAGAGTTCCAAAGAGTCGGAGCCATGAAGCTAAACGAGCGTCCTCCGAGTGTGGTGCACTTTTGCTTGGGGAAAGCAAGCAGGCCAGAGTCGGAGGACCTCAGCTTGGGGGCAGGGACATAGCAGGTCAGCAGTTGAAGAGGTACTCGGGACCTGTGTGATTGTAGGTGGGCAGGAGAGTTTTGAAAGTAACCCTTAACTTTACAGGTAGACAGTGCAGCTGGGCAAGACGGGGGGTGATGTGATCAGGTTTTTTACGTCTGGTAAGGATCCTGGCAGCTGCATTCTGAACTAGCTGCAGGTGGTTTATGGTGCATGTCGGGAGAGCACCATATAGAGAGTTGCAGTAGTCAAGTCTCCCCTTGTTTTGTTTGCCCTTAGTAACACAAGCCTCCCTGTTCCAAAAAAATGAATGTGCTGTTTCTTTGTCCCAGTTGTATGATTCTGTTCGCAGGTGTAATCCTTTCTAATTAGATAATCATTTCTGTAAATTACTGCTAAGCAGAGCTGCTTGTCATTAGTACCCTTCAACTTCCCCTTGGCAATGTCTTTATCACAGCAGCACTCATTATGTTTGGCAATAGGTCTCATATCATAAATTAATGATGCTGATCCTGAGCAGATAGCGAATAAAGATGCCATCAACAGTGGAACCAGAAAATCCACACTTATTACAAAACCATATCCTGTAGCAGCTTGACACTAGGAATGGAGCTCTACTGCCACTTGTGCACACCTTTCAAGGTAGGTTGTAATAGTTTTACTGTGGAGACATGCTTTTCCACCTGAGCAGTAGTCAAACAAACAACAATGCTTTCAGAATTGGCAGCGTCTAGTTGGATAACGGAAACTACCATTGTGGTGATATCATCAGTGATGTCATCACATTGTGGTGACATCACTGATGACATCGTGCTTGAGATACCAATAAGGTAATGAATGTATGATGATATGTATTTCTTACTAGAAATAATATCCTCTGCCTCTAGTTTGTAATAATAGTTATTGTTGACCAAAAGTACTTCATCAAGTAAATGCCTAATGATCGCTTAATAAAATGAACATCTTGGACCATTCATTAAATTGTACCATGGCCCTTGGTCTTGAGGAATCTCCAGCAGTTTCTAGTCTCCAAATCAGCCATTTCCAATTGCTAGGACTTTATTTTGACTAACTTATAGAAAAAGTGGGGCAGTCATTGGGAAACTTCAATATGATTCGCCCAAATAATGCACCATTTGTTACATTCGCCAATATGGGTTAAGGTCCTACATTTCACCTAAGAGCTTGCTATAATTATGAACAAATGAGTACCGTCAATTGTCAGACTTGTGCAGTACCTTCGAGGTTCAGTGTTTTTTAATTTCTGCCAGGAGATTGTCCTAAAAATGAAATTCCGAGGAAATGTAAACTGGGCAATTCCTGCTTTGTATTGCTCGAATCTCTATAATAAAGTACTGGTGTGAAATATCTCCTCCTGGACCTCCTCCTCCCACTTTAACTTTCTCAGAGAAACTACTTCCTGAGGTTGTACTGTGATTTAGAGCCATGCTTTTTCCATTGTTTGGGGTATATAGCCAGGGTTTGTGAAGACAGCTGAATCAGTGAATATGGACCATAGAGCTGCTGAATAAAACCTTGTGATGTATCTAGGGAGGCGGTATAAAGCAGAAGAGGTCATAATTTTAGAGTTTTGTTTGCCATACCCCGTTCATGGCCTATTCTCACAATCCCCTCCTTCCCCACTTCACTGCTTCTCAGAATGGGGCAGTCATGCGTGAGGCATTGTTCCTCCGCCACTAATGCCCTCTATAAAAACCCACAGCCTGGAAAGTTTACATTGAGGTCAAGTGGAGCAGGGACGTTTCCCTCTACCACTTAAGGGGCTGCTACAGTCTGCATAATTAAAAACAAAAAACACCTTTGTAAGGATTTAGCTGTGGAGTTGGTGCCTGGGCTGTATTTTCCAGCAAGACTTATCATCATGCTTATCAGAGTAGTTTGTACAGTAGTTATACACACATAGAGGAATCTGAAAATGAATTATGCTTTTGCATGTTGAATGGCCCAGAGAGATTGGAGAAGTGTTTGCTTTTCCCTATTCATATGTATTTATTTTGTATTCATTCCTGTACAACAAAGCTCCTAACATGACAGGCAGTACAGGTATTATGACACTTTCAAAGCAGCCTTGGAATGAGAGAACATGGTAGCCTGAATTATATGTCCTTAATGCATGGGCTTCACAGCCAAGGTAATTACAACATTACTTGTACTGCATGGTCTATCAAGCAATTTCAGATGTCACCTTTTTCCTTGGCTTTGTGTGATGCTTGTAATCTCTGAGTAGATCTGGGTTCTTTTGATCTATTATCAGTCTTTACCTGGCATGGGCTTAACTGACTTCTGATTCTTAAAGTTATCAATTATATTTGAAGGGGTGGCAATTAAGTTTCACTTTCTTAGAAGATTTAAGTTGTAGAAAAACAAAACAAAGGCTAACCTTGCTCAGAGGGGGCGGTGTCATTTCTGATCTGCCTCCAATCTGCTTGCACTGAATCATTTGATTGAACAAAACTGCTTGTTCTAATTACTGCTTATCTCTGGGTCCCTATGCTAGCCAAAGAACTAAGTCTTACAGGCTAAACTTCAAATCCTGACTCAAGAGAAAGATATGTTTTTAATAGTCAAAGATGAGAGTAGCCTGCAAGCTCCATGAGGACACAGATATAGGTATCCTTGCTATGACCAGCATATTGAGGGAATCATTAGGAGGACTGCTCAGTCTTGTTATACTTGACTTTATCTTTGTCAAGCTCATTCGAAGTGTCGTTGTACTGATCACTACAAATGCAAACATGTGGAGAGTTAAGGAAGACAGGTACAAGTGTTCTTTATCTCGTCCAGTTTAGCGTGTCTCCAAACTATTCTTGCTGTGAAGTGTGTGATGCTTTTTAACATACATCAGGGAATGCAGCTTCAGCATAATTCCTTTGCTGATTGAACATCTACACCAAAGGTGGTCCTAATTGTGAAATTAATGATTGCATTTTGCACACACTATATTCAATTGAGGATAAAATTAAGTGATGCAAATGGGTTTTTGGACAGTTTTGTGCATAGCTCTGGTTTTATTAAATGACAACTGTAATTTAACAGCCCTGTAGTGTGTAAGTCTATAGACTGATAAAGGGAAGACAATACAAGCTGTTGGAGTCATACACAGTGTTCTTTAATGGGATTTTGTTCTGTTGGTGTTATTACTATAGTAGTATTAAAATACAGTTGCACAGAGAAGTAGCAAGAAAAGAACTGAAAGTGCATTTGGATCAGATCTCAATAGGTTCGGTGGAGCTTGACAGTACAATCAAGCTCCCAGGGATGGGGCACCTTCTGTATTTGCTGCCATTAATAAGACAGTGTTTGAAAACACTGCAATAGAACGTTTATTTTATAATTCAACATTTCCCTCATTACATTTTAAGATTATTATTCATCTTTATCGCAGAAGGTTATTGTTTTAACTTTACGCAGCAGGGACTGTCAACATTCATTCATATTTTCTCATTGCAAATACAAAAAAAAATTAAGTGTTTTTTCTGCATAATTTCCACTGCGTGTCCCCCAGCATTATTTTTCAAATGCATTAAAATGGTAACATTGCTTTATTCAGCTAGATAAACTGTCCTAAAACTGAAATGTTTTAGTGCAATGATCAAGATGTAATTAGTGTTAGCGAGGAGTTCAATTTTAGATCCATGTTTAGATTTTAGTCCATCTTTCGTTTCTTTTTTTTAAAAATCAAATAATAATTACAATATCAGAAGTAAGCCAGATTTAGTTATAGATTTGATTGGCATCGCTGCCCTCATGCAATATAATATTATCATATAGATTTCCATACAACCACCTCGTAGCACTTCAGGGACATGCTTTGACTGGGAGTACCACAATCCGGGTGATTCGCTGACTGACTGCCAACAACTAAACCACATCCAGAATGAAGCCTTAAGCTTTAAGGTCAGATAAATAAGTAACAGTGACCATATCTCTGAGATGTGACTGGAGCAATGGCCCCTACCCAGTGCAATTTATTTAGTGCATTGAAAGAGGAACCCTGGACGTCTTAAGCAATGCAAATGGTGAGAAAACAACTAACTAGCTTGCTAGCCTTACGCTGAATTGCATACTGTATATAGTAGGTCTTGTCATCCTACAACAGACATGTGCTATTCTAAATATAGAAGATTCTTTAGCCCCATGTGGACAAACCCCTTGCACAGCTATGTGTTAACTGAGGGGAAGAAAATGCATTTCCTGGGGCTGATTTCGGAATGTTCAAAGCCCCCTGTGTTTCCCTCAGTGAAAGCATACCGGCATACAGCCACCACGTTCAGCAAAAAAGATTATGCATAAAAATATATATATTTGGGTCAATTTGTACGGTGTATTTAAAGTTTACAGAGACAGCTGGGAGCTCTTTCTAAACAACCTTAAAAAAATAAAAAATAATAATAAATTAGAAATAGACAATATTATCCATGCAAAAAAAAAAAGGGGGGGGGATCTGTATGCAAGGTATGGCATCTAGAAGTATCAGAAATTACCCAATTCAAATACCTTTAGATGGGGAAAAAGCTTTTTTTTTTTTTTTTTTTTTTAAATGCAAATCCATGCTTTTAAAAGAGCGGAAGTCCACTTCAGTTTTGATTCATCACTGATGAAGTGTGAATGTAATAAAGAGACAAATGTGATCCATGTTTGTTTATTGCACAAATGTATAATTTTTCTAAAAAACACTTTTTCCAGCGACATGCCAATTGAATTTGGATCAATGTACTGTACGGGAAGCGCTTGAAATATTACCAGATGGTGAAATGGGCAACATGTATGAAGGTAGGAACAATGCCACTTTGAACCTGAAGAAAAGATGCCTTATTCTTTTAAAAGAACAATGTATACAAAAAGCATCAAGTGTTTTTACATAGTATAGTTGATAAGGGTTAGGGAGATCAACAGGTTGGTCTATGGTAAAAAAAACAATCTTTTAGGTCTTCTGTACTTCTGCAGCCAACATTAAAGGATACATAAGCAAGTAAGTTATTGAATTCAATAATAAAAAAAAAAAAACTTTATATAAAGTTTTTAAAATATTTATTTTTCAAGCATACAGGAACAAAACCAGCCCATAGAACACACATATATTTGAATATTTTGTACATCTCACACTAGTCTGTCTATAATTTTGGTCACTATTTATGTAAATCTTTCTAAATTACAGAAACCGTTTATTGCACATTAATTAATTTCACAATTAAAAAAAAAAAAAAATGTTTTGCTGAATGTACTTCCTAACCCTGAATTGCACAGCAACTCCAAAATAATCACAAAACACAATGTACACAGCAAAGGTGTGAATTACAGTTCTCCAAGAAAGACACAAGGCAATATACATTACAACGTGTACGTGGATGTGACCAAAAACAGGGAAGAATACATGAGTAACGTGTTTTATCTATTTTCAATAAGAGTTGTGGTTCCATAGATTTCCTACATACAAGCCTTTTTCGAAAGACCCAGAAGAAACTAAATTCTCTTTTTGTCATATTGTAGATGGCATTAACCTTAAACATAATTACAAATCATCATAATTCTACCAAGTTTTTAAACTATATCTGGTCTATGATTATGACAATAAACAATAATAACCTTAAATAAGAATGTGTTTAACCCTTTAAGGTACATAGGACATGTGTCACACACATAAAAATGACGAGTCTCTCTCCTAATGTATTTTAAGAAGACACCATTTGAACAACTACTCAATTCCTTGTGCATCTTAACAGGTTAAAATAATATAAAATGGCTCCTATCACTTGTACAGTAGTATCCAACTGGTTATTAAAGGGAACACAGCACTTAGAATAGCCTCTCTTGATGGACTTCACATCTAAAACATGCCTGGTACCCCCAGAGAACTCTGGTGTAAGTTCATCTAGCATATGTTCACATTTTGTAAAGTACAGGGATCCTGCAGATCTGTGCACAGTTAAACATTGATCGAAGCACCCAATGGTACAACTAATAAAAAAAAATAGGAGAGGGTTCCTGCATTGATTGTTTTTTTCAGTCTATTACTTAGATTTGGTCTGTGTTTGTAAATCTCCAAACACATTCTATGAAGAATAAACAAGGTTTAATCAATTTTTCTTGGGGCGGCGGGGAATCCTGTTTTTTTTTTTTAATTTTGTTTTGTTATTATTACTACAGCTTTTGCACGAGTTTAAAGCAGTACATAAAGTGAGATGAACCAAGTCTCCTGGAACTCGGTAAGGTATTTATTTTTATAGAATAAAATACTGCCCGTACCAGCTTGTTGCCATGGACTGAACAATAAAGTGATGCTGCCATCACCCGACTAGCCTTAAAAGAACAATTTAGTTACATTTAATGGTATACTGTGACAGCCAGTCTTGACATCGATTTTGATAAGAGTCAGATTCAGTAAAGCATGGTTTTACGTTGTGTCCCGCAGTCCTTCCAGGACTGTTGCCTTGTTCTAGAAGAAGGACAAAGGGGTCACGAGAGTAGAAGTGCCAAAAGCCTGGTTGTCCATTATGAGCTCTTCAGCACTTAGTATCACAGATGCTAAAACTGTGCTTAAAGCAAAGGAGTAGCAGGACTGATGAATAACTACTGTGCATTAATCTACTGTTGGCTAGTGTAAAAATTCATATAGCAGACTGGCTACATGCATGTATTGTTAATCATGTATTTAAAATATTATATATAATTTTAGGCTAGGGGGTTGTAAATCAATCTTCATTAACTCTGGCATATTTATTAAGATTGAAATGATGCAAAATCCTATTGACTGATTAATAAAATTCTATATGCAATAAATACGATTTTTAAATCGTGCACTTGAAATATGGACCAGTTGAAAAGCGTATTTCTTTTTTTTTGTGCAAATCAAGTAAATGCCAGTCTTATGAGCCACTGGCTGCAGGCTTAAAAATGAAGTTCAAAATGTGTGCTGCAAGTCAAGATGAGAACAAAGAGATCAAACGCAGGCTCTTGTTGACACATGCACGATTTAGCTGATTTTCCATTAAAAAGAGTACTGGGAAATCATCACGTTGGTCCCAATTACACAAAGCACATTTTAAAATCGTGGTTTTTTTTTTTTTTAAGATTGAAGGAAAATCTGCAAAAACGTATTGCAAAGTTTTGTGACGAATCTTGAACAGCTGGCAGTAATTGGCTGATGATTCTGCAGTCTTATCTCAGAGGGGTTTGGGATTATTTCCCTACAGAAGGGAAGATGAAAGTGCATTGGGCAGACACTGATTGAGATGTATTCTCACCGTCCTCATTACACCTGCCTGCTTTTCTCACATATACTGCACACACACACACACACACCAATGGAATTCAAATCCCACATCATTGATAAAATTTAAATACTAAACCCCACTCAAATTTTAACAATAGTTTTTCAGCGATGGGACAAATGGTTTTTCATATTTTCCTTTAGAACAGCTCCACACTGTAATGAGGTATGAAGGCAATTTGCTTTTACTAGACAATGGTAATAGCATTTGCCATAAAATAAAAAAAAAAGAAATCGCCAGATGGGAATACGTCAAATAAATCCAAGCCAGGGATAATGATGAAAGAAAAAGGCTGAAAGGTCAGGCACAGGATCCAAGCCAAGAGACAGTATGGTGGTGCCAGTTTGCTGTGTTAGGGTTTTAATAACATTGCTGTCATTCGTTAAAACATTACAATTTGTTTTTATTTATACAAAAAGAGCTTGCTATTGCAGTAAAACATCTGTATTTATCCTGTTTCTAGATTGCATGGCTATATATTACATACCGATAAATGTCAATGAATAACAACATAAGTATGCAGAAATTTCTAGGTTCCTATCAAAATCACAGGCTTACCAAGATAAACACCATTGGATATCCAGGATTTACAATTTAACTAAATAACACACTATTACAACCCTAATCAAGACTACAGTAGATCATATTTCTATTAGTGATACAGCACTAGTTTACATTCTTTCCATAGGAGTCTTCACTCTCTTTGGCTACAAACAGAGATATTTAACTTCATGGATAATCCGGATCGGATTATAAAGACGGATTTTGAAGTCTTCCAGTCATGTTTTTGCTTTTTTACTTTGTCCAAGGGGGTCAGGTGTTTCCTTAACCTCATTCCAAGTTTTGGATCCAAATGAACACTGCTGTTTCCAATCGCTAAATAACATTATTTTAACATGTACAATTTACAGTAATAATGCCATCATGAAATGAACACACACCAGCCAACCCCTAACCATCCCAGCCACGCCCCTGCCCCCGTCCAATCACAAGAAAGCAAATGAGGTCACACATATACTAAAAACCTTGCAAGGACCAAAGAGCATAAAAACATAAAAAATGGTTAAGTTGTTTTTTTTTTTTTTTGGTTTTTTTCTTCATTACAGCTAGTAAATATTCAGATTTAAATAATTAGTTTTGCAAGTATAAACATCTGACAGTTACAATACTTCCCAACTGGAAACTGTATATCCATATACAAACAGCTGATTTAAATCCCATAGTATGTAGGACCCCACAACCCTAACTCCTAAGGTCACATATAAGTCATGTTACATTCAGTGTGAATGCCTACTACTTAAAAGGGATTGTAGCTAACAAACTAATGAATTGAATCTGACCTGTTTTGTACTTCCACTAGCGCCATAGGTCTAAAATGTGCAGTTAGGAAAAAATGCATGTTACAGCAAACGTGTGTTTTCATGTATTATATGTGGTTTACACCAGGTTAAACAAAGTTCAATTCACAGCTTACTCCCAGGAAATCTGTTACACTTGCAAAACTGCACATTTGATACCTATATAATACATGGAAGAGCACAGCAGCTAAGATTTAGGGAAGGATTTTGTTAGCTACACATTATTTTAAAGTTGAACAGATGATTGATGTTTGAATCATCATCATCCTTCTATTACAACTTACATCAACATTATTAATACTGGTAATTAATTCGATCTAATTCCCTGTTTTAAGTACTGTACAAAGTGGTACTGATAAACTAGGACCGGAAATAACGCATTCTTAAAATAATACATTTATTTTACCACTAGCAACATTATCACCAGTCGTCCCTTCTACTGTACCCCTCCATTTCCTTATTTATCAGGCCAATGTTACAGTGAAATACCTAATGGAGCCAATCTGTATATCCCCCAATTAAAGACCTTAAATTATAGTTTGTTTTTTAGTATTTTAAAATGACCCAACTTGCTGTAAATACAACAAAGAGGTGAAAAGTAGGGATTTCTGAAAATGCTGTTTTACTTTTAAAAAAGGACATTATGTCAATAATAAATTAATTTAGTAAATCCTACCTTGAATGGTATTTTTTATATATGCTCAATGGGAAACCTGTATTGGAATTTGCATTGATACATTCTGATGTACTGGTGTCCAAGGAATCATGCATGTCACATAATCACGACTTAGAGACACAGCGGTTGGAAGATTATTGCAGCAGACTTTGGAACATCCTTCCAAACGCTGTGTCTCCTATGGGTTGCATGATTATCTGACTTTAGTGAAACCTTAAAACCAGAAAATCCGAAATATTCAGCAAGCTCCAAATGAACAAACAGACATTGAAACATAACCAGTTCAAATACAGATTCCCCAGTTATTCTAAGGTACGATTTATTAAATTGGTTTCCTATCTAGATGCCCTTTAAATACATCACATTATTTAGACAGCTAATTTTGACCAGACCCTTGTACTACATCCTTAAGTAGTAAATAGCAACTCAAAATGCCAAATTGGTAAACAAACAGTAAACTGTTAGAAAAAAACAACTATCTAATTCTGAAAAAAATATAAAATGTGCATTTTGTTTGATAAAAATTCTGCAGAACATCCCATAACAAATTCACAAAAAAGTAAAACAGTTTTTATACAGCTAAGCATTATATAAATACCTACTAACTCTTATAAGAAATATGCTTTGACTGAAATTCACCATGTAAAAATACAGGCATTTAGCAAAAACACACACACTTCAAGGCATTCAGAGCAGCAAAGGTAAAATAACCGGCTTCATAAAGCTACTAAAATAACAAGTATACAGTACCAGATATTTTATAACGGAAGCCAAAAGTATGCTGGAAAATAATTTTTTGCTGGATAGTATATTACCAAAGAATGCAGATCAATATAACAGCTTCATTTTCTTAAATTAAAATTGTACAGTGATAATAGAAAAAAAAAATTCAGTGTAAACTGTCTCTCCTAGTCCGGAACCAGCGCTAACCAACATAGTCTGAGTAAACAAAACATCCAGAAAATCACTTTTAAACGGTCTTGAAGCAGTCAAAACAAAGAGGGTTAGACAGAGAAGAAATTATTTCTGCTTCTTCATCGGTCATTTCCAAACCCACTCATCTTTTAAACCTAGTCATAGTGGACTGGCTTTAAAAACACGTCACTTTGATCCCTAGTACAGTACACTTTAAAATCAACATTCTCCAAACAGAGTTTCAATGTTTCAGTCTGTTGGGCAATAATTAGACAAATTAACCTTTAAACTAGCACCCCCCACCTCCCCCCCAGTTTGACGGTTGCTGCAGAAACACAGGCCTACTGTAAACATCATTCCAGGTTTGTGTAAATCCTACCCCACCAAAAAAATGACCAGTAAGTTAAATGTTTGTAATTCCGATTTTCCAACCTGCTTCCACCAAAATATATGAATGTGGCTGTGCAGTTTAAACCTGATAAAAATCTATTGAAAATCACCCTATATCTGAATCGTTGGAGCTAAACTCTTGCTGTAGGAATACAATGTATGACCAGACGAGAAAGGCCATGTGATTTTTTTTCCCTCCTTTGTCCCGGGTTCTATTTGTTTGGTTCAGGATTGCTTGGCACGTCAGAGCAAAAAAATCACACAGCCGTTTCCTGGTCCTCCCGCTGGATCATCTGGTAATGTTGCCGGTTTTCCAGGTACGCTGCCAGCTCCTGGTCCTCGGATTTCTCCGCCCGGTGTTTTGGAGTGTCACCCTGCGTAAACAAAGAAAGAGGGGTAATCAGGCAACTGGACTCAACGTGGTTCAACAGTAAGTACAGAGGGGGCTCAGAGTGTACTTAGTAGCAAATCAGAAATATTTACAGGACTAGATCACTATAGGTCTCTCATTCACAAGAAGCAAGTTACTTTGAGAACCTTACTGTAGCTCCTTACTGGAGAACTGTGCAAGTATTTGGTTGTAACACATATGCGTAAACTGAAAGCAAAGACCTTGCAACACAATTCAAAGCATCTACTCTGTTTCAGAACAAATAAAAGGTGAGCATCTATAAAGATATGCTGTACAACAGTTTAAGCCATTTATATACACCGTATCTGAAGAGTTTACTAAAGCAGCGAACACAGGCAATTCTGTTGTATAGTGGGATCTTTCTATATTACTCACCCACTCTCAATATAAGCCATAACGCAGCAGCTATATCTGTGCCATTGTCAAAACAGAAAACAGCACAGTTATATAAATGCATTTCATCTCTGGATCAGTAGAGACCTGTGAGCTACATGGAAAATGTTAGAGTTTCTGAGCTCCAGTCTCCTGGTTGGGGATGAAAGCTAATGCAATAAGCTTGCTGTGCTCTCCGACTCCCCCACCTCCTATCCCTTTCACGAATACCAAATGCTGTTTAAAAAAGAAAAAAAAACATCTGCATGCGTTTACAGTGCCCTGTTCTATTAACAGGGACAAATCTCCAGTATGTTGTTTGGTTGGTTGGTTTTTTTTTTTCCTTCCCAAAACAGCGTCTGTTCAGGTGTCATGTTATCTTTTCACCATATGGCTGTACTCAGCATGAATATTCCTTGTTTTTTTTTTTTTTTACTTTCCCTACTGAAAAACCCTTGCTTGATTGCTAAGGCAGGATGGGATGACAGCAATGAATACAGGCACAGCGGTTGTGATTGCTGTACACCAGAGTACAACTGCTTTGGCCCATTTTCATAAAGCGTTAGTGCAATGGATGGCAGTGTGTGCACATCTCCCTGGTTAAAGTGCTAAGCTACTTCAGCAAATAGGTAAACTAGAGAATACAGGCTAGTACACCCTAGTAGAAGTCTGAATGGATCTATGTGGGTCGATTCCCAACCCAGCTCTTTCCAGCTTTCGTTCTTTCTATCAACAGTTTCTCGGGTTTTTAATTGGTTCTGGTTGCCAGTTGGACTGTGTCCACTAATGAGCTCTGTCATGCTATAAAAACAAAATCTGTTAGCGGCACTCAGTTACTGCTCTCGTACTGCCAGCAAAGCTTCCAGCCTATTCTTAGTGCAGGAGCTGGCAATGAAAGAATGGAACCCATTCACTTTACCTTTGGTGCACATATGGATTTAGGTTTGCAACAGCGCTATGAGAGTCGTCATGAAGTCACGTGAATTTTAGGGTAGTAGTAATGCAGTATAGTGCAGACGATTGGGAGATGTTTATAGTGTATAAACATGCCGAGTATATGTTGAAACACAGAACAGTTTTAAACCTGTCATTCTGCAGGCCAGTAACGACTCCTTTTCCCTAACACAGAACAAATGTTGTTTTTGAGGAAACGGAGAAACATTTTTCCAGGCCCCAGAGTTAGATGTCTGCCCTTGACTGACAGCTAAATAGCATGCAAAAAAATGTACAGTAAAGGGGAAAGCTGTGCATAGAGGAAACAAAACTAAACTAAAAAGCCTATTTGAAATTAAATTCCAATATTATGTTTTGCTGCATTCGGAATGATTGATGCATGCTGACAGACTGTGTCTTTAAAACTGGAATTCATTCTTCGGAAAAGGGCAGTTTTGAACGTGTCTCATTGGTGTATTCCTGCTCACAGCCGACACTGCTGGTGATATAGATACTGAGCACTGGGGAAGCACTAACTTAAAAAAAAAAAAAAAAAAAAAAAAAACCTGCCAAAAAACGCAACAGCCAGCTTTTTGGCACCTTGTGGCATTAAAACCAGCTCTACTAAAAAGACCAGACTGACACTACTAAGTAAAGAATATTTCACAGCACATTGGAACACAAACAAAATGCACCGCCTTTTACAGTACAGGTGCAAATCTGAGCGATTGTGTTTCGGCTTATGGCACACTTCCATGTGTAACCAGGGTAAAAGACCACTTTCAGAACAAGATAATCCACATGCCTTTTTTTTTTTTTTTTTTTTTTTTTAAGTAGATAAATTGCCAAAGCATGACATATATGCAAATGCTGACCTGGAGAGGGAGGACAAAACCTTTTGTGTTGCACTATAAATCCCCTGGCCCTCCCTGTTGGTCTTCTGTGGTTGCTGAAGGAATTCTAAATTGGAGTGATGAAAATGCTCCCTCGCTCCCTTGATAATCTGCACGGTTGTGCACTTTCCTGGATTGTGTACATCTGCTTTAAATAGTTCCCAGGGTTCCTGTTAGCAATAGGTTAAAACTGCCAACATTTTTAATAATATGGTTGTTCTGTTATATCAAGTACAGATTCTACTTTCTTTACCTGATTTTGTTGGGATTACTAGATACATAGTCGTTATTTATCTATTTCCCTACATTCATATATTTAGCATACAACAAAACCCCAAAAAACGGTTCCTAAAAAAAACCTAAACACGTTCCTTGGATTGTTTTTTAATTTTCCCAGTACCATCAATCCACAACTGTGCATTTCTTTCCTGGTGATCGATCCAGGATCCACAGTCTGCACTTTACATAGCAGACAGATAGAGGTTTCAGGTGATAAGGTTACATGCTTTCCATTAAACAACGTGTGACCTGTGTCATTTGTTAAGCATTTAAATGGGCTGAAGCCGGACTAAAGTACTTTTTGCAATTTGAAGCAGAAGGGTCTGTATAAATCGGACTGTACAATCACTTCTCTGTAATGGAACGAAAGAGGTAAACGTGTATACAATACTTGCAGCTTTTTAATAAAAGCTTTTTTCTGTTGTCTTTCTAAACGGCTAGTTTGTTCAATAAACTGGTGACGGCATGCTGTACTGTAGATGTTAACAGTATGTCAGGATTGGGTTAAACAGGGCTGGGCAAATCTTGGTGCCCCAATTGACAAGAAAGCCAAATATCTTCGACCACCGCCTGTTACCTGTTACAAACACAACAGTAAATCATCACTGCATTATACATTATATCATTACACACAGCATACCTTTCAGTAAAGTTCACACAGCCTTCAGCCTGTCAACATTCTGGATCTTGACAGGAGCCCTAATGCTAATCTAGAAAGGCGGGAGGGGGGGGGGGGGGGGGGGGGGTGTAAAGACTTGTTGCCACACTTCTGGGAAAATCTATGTCTTTCTGTCTGTCCCCAAAAACGCACTGACTAATGATCACGCAGTTCGGCAAGTGTTCTGTGTTCTGTGTTCTGTCACAAAAACCCTAACCCATGCCCATTCGACACTACAAATAGCACATTTTGGGGGTGATAAAATTACCCAAAATGAAGGCCAAGGGATTTGGCTGTGAAAACAAAATTTGCAGTAAAAGCAATTCCTCACTTTACACATGGATCATATAACAGATCAGGTTCCATTTGTCTGGTATGCTGCCACTTGCAACCAAACTAAGGGATTTACCACAGGCAGTTTTTATTTTTTGTGCCTGTTGTGTTTTATTAAGTTATACTTATTCATAGATTAAAATGCCAACGCAGACACTGACAAAATGTTAAGTTCAGAACTGCTAATCACTGCCAATTTCTTTTATTTAAAATAGTTTAACCTCATGTTGATTGTTACAGGAGAACCTTCTAAAAACCAGGACCTAAAGAAAAGCAGCTGAGTTTGTGGAATAGCTCCAGAGCGCCATGCAAACTCATCGTACCCAGGCGCAGGCTTTAGGCTGTTGATCTATATAGTACATCTGTCTGCATAAAAGAAGATGCATTCCAGGCTTGGAGACTTCTCTCTCGCACTCTCCCTACAGGTAGGCAGGCTGTGCTCTGTCCAGACAGACTAAGTAAATAAATCAGCCTGTCGCCACTGTTCCAGAATTACATTTCTCACGACAGCCGTCATCCATCATTCCAGCTGTATCTGCACCTGCCACAGTTAATATTGCTGACATTAACACTGGGAGACCATTGCTGAATGCTGCACTAATATAACAGGTAGTCAGAGTAGGTATGACTAGAGGGGGAGGGTGTTTTCAGTGCACCTGAGCTGGCACGACATGGAAAGTCTTAGCTTTAAAATATTCTGAGTAACTAAGTGCATGCCACAGTTACAGCTCACTGACTTCAATTGACAACGGAATATAAACTTCTAGTTCCTTGGCTCCAAACTATGTTCCAGAAACAAACAGTCAAAACCCAGATGCCTGGGAACTCAAAGCACAGACGGCTTTCTCAAGCTTTCTACTTTTATAATGTCACGGTTATTTACAAAATCCTTCTCGCCGCTCAAGTGCGAGATCGCTGGGAAGGTAATGAATGCAGATTTCTCCAGAGTCATTTCAGCTGTTAATATAAAAAATGTCTGTTTCTCTTTGTAACAGATGACTAAAGCTAGTCTTGTTCATGTTGTGGTACCTCTTAGCACATGTGTATACTTGAGCAGTTTGTTTAGTGTGCTGATGTTATGATCAATCACACCCCCCCCCCCCCTCCCTGATTAGGCCAGCCTGCCTGCAAAGCCACACTGGCGTCTTGAGTTCTCTTTCATGTGGTGGATGAAGGCATTGTTTCAGCAGCATTTCATTTCAGCCTGATTTTCAGCTGTTGAAAAGCTAATAACAGACCTCAGGCCCTCCAGATGTTGCTCATCTCTTTACCCTGAGAAAGAAATTAGAGACTGGAAAGATATTCCAGCCGATGCTCTACCCCCTAATTTGCCATCCATCCTTGGGCGTTATTTTAAGAGAGTGGGGGTGGGAATGGGGATGGAGTTTAACGTACAATATCTTGTGCTCACGCATGTGCTTCCCTATGTATGTCTATTTACATATGTACAGTAACTTTTTGCATTACAAGGGCAAGGATTATGAAGAGGTTTGCTTTATACAATAAATGCGCGTTCATGGGGAGGTTATTTTATTAATGCCTTTGCTATGCTACCAGTCAGTGATCGTAGTGTAGGCTGCACATGTTTCCAGACATGCTCCAAGGACTGGGTGGTAATTTAGTTTGCTACAAGGATGAGCCAGTGGAGACAGCTGATCCGATCCACCCTAATCCCAAAGTATCTCAGTTACATATTCAACATTTTCCTATCTTATAAATAGTCAAATGTATACATAAACACACAAATCCCAGGCAATGTTCTGTAATTGTAGATACTTATGGTACCCAAATGAATGGTGCACCACAACCCACGCCTCACAAGTCTTCAAAGCAATAAGACGCATTTGTGTTTGTTTTCAAAGGTCTTGGTTTGAGATCATGTATTTTGCTAAGAGTTTTTTTGAAGCAGTGTCTGGCAGAGTGTTTGTGTTCTCTAGAGGCCACAGTACCCCTGGCCCTTTTAGTGAACTTTAAAAGGATGAGTCAAAATGCCCTGCAGTGACTTACTCTGCTGACAAAGAAGACAGACTCATTTTTTTCTTATTAAAAACACATGTCTACATACAGCATACAAAAGATTTGTATTACTTTACTTGCTGTGTATACAATACCTAACCTTGCCCAATACCATTTATTTTAGAGGCTGTTCTTCAAATGTCAACCTTTCCTTTTCAGTGTGGAATACACCTAGCCTTGTTAATTTCACTGCTTAAAAGTTGCTACAGCACCTCACCAGATACCAATCTCCCCACCTCTTAAAAAATGTTATGCAGTAGAGGGTGGAAGTACCATAAAAGCTGTTATTACCTGCAGATCTGTTTTCATTAGCGATGCCCCGGCTTCCACGAGGTAGTGGCAGATCGATCTCTGGTGCAGGGAAGCTGCTTTGTGTAACACTGTCTCACCACTGGAACAGAGAATTACAGAGCTGTGAATATAACTCAATACTGGGACCCGAGACTGCCTTAATACTCCATACTTGTCTCAGCTTAAGGAGACCGTGTTTAAGACCAGTGTACTGTAACTGCCCAACAGCAGTCTAGTTTCAAACAATCATGATCCAGACAGTAAGATATTTGGATCTGGAAACAAAATACAGGTTCCAAACGATCTAATGGAAATGAATTTGTGAATGATTTTAGCCTATGTAAACAAAGTTCTATTTAAAATGGCTAACCAGGAGGACAGTTCTGACCTATGACTTTGCGCTAAACATTTTTGAAGTTCTTTTTTTAAATCGGCTTTAAAATTCTAAATTCAATGAATCCCAAAACTTGCTATGCAACAAATTAGCCCCTTGAGGATCACCTCATATTTCTAGAATATACATTTCATCTCTAGCCAGGACTAACTCTGCCTTGACACACTGTAAGCCTTCAAGTAAATAGATGCTTGTCTTAGTTGTAGGCAACATACAATCTACATACAATACAACATACAATCTCTTTAGTTGGTTTGATGAGCACACACCCACATGGACCCCAGTTGGTAGCTACAGTGGCTTGCGAAAGAATTGACCCCGTTAGCATTTTTCCTATTTCGTTGCCTTACAACCTGGAATTAAAATGGATTTTGATTTGGATTTCATGTAATGAACATACACAAAATAGTCCAAATTGGTGAAGTGAAATGAAAAAAATAACTTGTTTTAAAAAATTCTAAAAAATAAATAACGGAAAAGTGGTGTGTGCATATGTATTCACCCCCTTTGCTATTAAGCCTCTAAATAAGATCTGGTGCAACCAATTACCTTCAGAAGTCACATAATTAGTTAAATAAAGTCCACCTGTGTGCAATCTAAGTGTCACATGATCTGTCACATGATCTCAGTATATATACACCTGTTCTGAAAGGCCCCAGAGTCTGCAACACCACTAAGCAAGGGGCACCACCAAGCAAGCAGCACCATGAAGACCAAGGAGCTCTCCAAACAGGTCAGGGACAAAGTTGTGGAGAAGTACAGATCAGGGTTGGGTTATAAAAAAATATTCAAAACTTTGAACATCCCACGGAGCACCATTAAAGCCATTATTAAAAAATGGAAAGAATATGGCACCACAACAAACCTGGCAAGAGAGGGCCGCCCACCAAAACTCACGGACCAGGCAAGGAGGGCATTACTCAAAGAGGCAACAAAGAGACCAAAGATAACCCTGAAGGAGCTGCAAAGCTCCATAGCGGAGATTGGAATATCTGTCCATAGGACCACTTTAAGCCGTACACTCCACAGAGCTGGGCTTTACGGAAGAGTGGCCAGAAAAAAGCCATTGCTTAAAGAAAAAAAATAAGCAAACACGTTTGGTGTTCGCCAAAAGGCATGTGGGAGACTCCCCAAACATATGGAAGAAGGTACTCTGGTCAGATGAGACTAAAATTGAGCTTTTTGGCCATCAAGGAAAATGCTATGTCTGGCGCAAACCCAACACCTCTCATCACCCCGAGAACACCATCCCCACAGTGAAGCATGGTGGTGGCAGCATCATGCTGTGGGGATGTTTTTCATCGGCAGGGACTGGGAAACTGGTCAGAATTGAAGGAATGATGGATGGTGCTAAATACAGGGAAATTCTTGAGGGAAACCTGTTTCAGTCTTCCAGAGATTTGAGACTGGGATGGAGGTTCACCTTCCAGCAGGACAATGACCCTAAGCATACTGCTAAAGCAACACACTTGAGTGGTTTAAGAGGAAACATTTAAATGTCTTGGAATCGCTTAGTCAAAGCCCAGACCTCAATCCAACTGAGAATCTGTGGTATTGCTGTACACCAGCGGAACCCAGCCAACTTGAAGGAGCTGGAGCAGTTTTGCCTTGAAGAATGGGCAAAAATCCCAGTGGCTAGATGTGCCAAGCTTATAGATACATACCCCAAGAGACTTGCAGCTGTAATTGCTGCAAAAGGTGGCTCTACAAAGTATTGACTTTGGGGGGGGGGGGGGGGGTGAATACTTATGCATGCTCAAGTTTTCTGTTTTTTTGTCTTATTTCTTGTTTGTTTCACAATAAAAAAATATTTTGCATCTTCAAAGTGGTAGGCATGTTGTGTAAATCAAATGATACAAACCCCCAAAAAATCCATTTTAATTCCAGGTTGTAAGGCAACAAAATAGGAAAAATGCCAAGGGGGGTCAATACTTTCTCAAGCCACTGTAGATCCTGCATTCCTGCTGGCAAGGGTTTACTGTGTTTGCAGGCTCAATAAACCAACTAAATCTTTACAAGCTACCAAAACAAAGCTGCAATGAAAAACAGAATCCTTCTAACCTCTCTTTCTCTGTTAGATCCAAAATCTCTGGAGGAGCTGAGGAAGAAATGAAGAAACTTGAATAATACCCCAACAGTTCTAGTTGATAAAAGTTTGAATACATTAGAACAACACAACTTTAAAATGAATTAAAATAAAATGCATATTTGCAGAACTGGTTTGAATGAGATGATATTATAATGGGCAATTGTTATTATTTGATGTGATCTGTGGTGTCAGTTTCAAAGCGATTTATAAAGCCTTGAGTCTTTATCTCTCCTAAATACCAGGGTCTGATAAGCCAGAAGGCTAAGAAAACAAACAGAAAAAAAAAATTGACCAGAGGTGTCGTCTGTCACTGCTAGTGTATTAGCTGGACTCAACATATTCCCAGGGCACGTTCTTTATCTTACAAGGAGAAAGGAATAAATGTTCACGCTCTGAACCGCGCTGCATGCAGAAAGGAATCGTGACAGAATCCAGCGGGGTGACCCATTCAAACATGTGGTTGATTTTAAAACAAAACTACAATTTTACTGACCCTTGTTAAAATTCACTGTGGAGTATCATGATAAAGCAAAAGCAGGCCTTGTAAATCATAGTGAAGCACACTAGCAGACGTGAGAGTCTTGATAAACAGAGATGCGAGAGTCTTGATAAACAGGATGAAGTGTTGCTGTACTACCCCAAGAATGCTTACTGCAAATGGGAACATAGTCAGAAATAACACAATGATAACAAATGTGATAGTAGCTTCTCAAATACGAGGATCTAGAGGTCAAAATTATATCAATGTTTTCATAATGCAGTTATTTTGACTTGGGTCGAAACTAGAAAAGAGTATCTTATCCCATTTTTATCAATTTGCTCTCCAGCCCATTCGTTCAGAACAGGAACAGAGCTGGAGAACAAAGACTACATTCCCTCAGTACATTCAGTCAGACATATATATGAGTAACTAGGAGAGCCACTGGGGACTACCAACTCCCAAATATGAGACTCTGTATGAATTTATGCAGAAGGGTATTGAACTTTCTTACCATTGTCAATGATGTATCTGACAATCTCCTTACTGCCAACAGTAACAGCATGGTGGAGGAGCGTCCAGCCTGTGCAATCTTGCACCATTAGGTCACCTCCCAACTTGTGCAGCTCCTGGAACTGAGGGGGACATTTTTTTTATTAATTTCTTCCATGAAAAAACACACCAGAATCATTCTTTCATCCTCTTGCAATTTAGCTACAGAATTCAAGTGTCCTGTTACTTACCTTCTGAAGGTCAGTGCTCTTCACAGCTTCTATTAGTGCCTCAGCTGATACTGAAAGTAAAAAAAAAACTTTTACTGACGGAAACATCTAACCCTCAATAAATGTCACAGGATAAAATTAGGATGTTTCTCAAAAACTTTGGTATTCATTTGAGCATGAATACATTTTTTATACATTTTACTGTGCATACGAACAACCCAATATTTATCATAATTTTTCTTAATCTCAAAGATGGGTGTCAAAAGCAAAAAACTTAATAAAACAGCAAAGAGAAAAAAAAACAAACAGTGGGACTTGTTTAACATTTCTGTTAAGAATATAAAGCAGTCTTACACTTTGCCTTAGTCATTGGCAGTTTACTGAATGTTTGGAGCTACAGTAATCTGCTTTCACAACAGTAGATGATAAAGTGTGTGTGTGTGTGTGTGTGTGTGTGTGTGTGTGTGTGTGTGTGTGTGTGTGTGTGTGTGTGTGTGTGTGTGTGTGTGTGTGGTGGGGGGGGGGGGGGCGCGATATGGATTTAAACCTATGAATGTCTGGAGTAAACAAAAGGGATACAGCCATCAAAGTCATATCTACAGACATATTCAATCTGAAGTGTTTGCACCATCTGTGTGGGTCCTGTATTACCTTTGTCTGAGTTACACACTGGAGTCTTCTCAGGCCTGAAATAAAAGAAAGTTACATTTATAAAAAACACGCTCAAGTTTCATTGTCTGCTGTATTTACAGAGAACAGTACACAATTAAAATAAAATCAATTTCCTTTTATTAGAGAAACCAGATTATCGTTCAATAGCAACTGTAAGGATCCCATTTGACACAGCAGTGTGACTATTTTTCTATCCACAAACAATCCTGCACACACAATAAATAAATCAGCCTTCCCATCTATTTTTGTAAGTTAATTATTCCACACACTTTGCCATGCCATGCCAGAACCATATTCCAAATCCTACATGAAAAGAGAAAAAGAGCCAATGAGACACACTTGTTTCAAATCATGTGGTGGCTTTCTTTAAAAGAACCAAAATACTGTCTGCTTAAATCTCCCAACAGAGTGCGCCTCCCGATCCGGGGCAGGGAAAGAGTCCGGGCGTGTCAGTGTTGCGTCTAGTCGCCCCCTGATCCCTGTCTCCTGCCCCCTGCCCAGGGTGAGTCATGGAGAGATCTGCCAGAAGCCTGTGCTGTCAGCCTCGCTCTTTCACACTGTGCCCTGACTGCCCTGTCAAACCGCAGGAGGGATGAGTGAGCTGACACCAGACTACATTCAAACACAGCTCTGTCACTGCCGGTTAGTCTGCGCCAGACCCCGCTGTCACTTTGCTTCAATCCCCTTTAAGCTGACACACTTCAGTTTCCAATATAAAGGTGCTTCAAAAAGGAAAATACCCCTCGGCTTTCTTTATGCAGACTCCTTGCCCAAACTAATTTATAAAGCAGTGGGAGTACTGTCTACTGTACAGGCTGTTTAACACAACATGACCCACACACATTCTTGATCTGGCCTTATTAAAAAATGGAAAGAGAAATGCATTACACAGTCACGCAAGAGAGATGATGCGCTCAATCATATTTTAGTGGGGGGAGGGGTTGAGAAGAGTGCATGCAGTATTTGGGACCATGTTACAAAACAGTTCAAGTTCATTAGAATAATCAATAGGAAATTGCTTTAGAAGTAGCTGCAGAAGTTTAGCTGGATTTTAAAGTGTCTGGCTTAAGACTAACAGGATTTCTATTCAACATCAGTAAATTAGACTTCCTATTAACTAAGTGAATGTTCACACCACAGGGTTACAGTCTTAGCAAACACCCCTTGACTTTTACAATACTCCCACTGCTTACAAGGAATTGTTGCAACACCATTACAATGTGTTGATATTTTTATCCACAAGCATTGCACGATAGCTGGGGATTGCTGATAGTTCTGCAATGGTAGGAATAGTACTATTTTCAATTTCCAGACATCATAGCGCAGGAATCCCTCTCAACCCTGTTGCTATTTTCTGATTCAATCAAAAAAAGGTGTTCACCACTGCTAACTGCATGCATAGAAATGGCTATTTTCTACTAAAAACTATTTGTTTGAATCAAATGACCGTGAAATCGAGAAAGGCACACAGAGATATCTCTATACTGCATCGGTCTGGCAATACAAATGCAACAGTCTCTGATCCAACACCAACGATCAAATCTAACAAAATAACAGGGCACGCAAGAATGTAGAAAATATTTGCATTGCATCTTTAAATTAGAACTGATTAGAACTGATTTAACTGCAGTAGAACTGAAGCCTAGAGCCCCCATACTATTCAGTGACATCAAAGCCAGAGTTATATACCTAATTGTAAAATAATAATCAGTAGGCTCTCTTCAGCTCAGTGGCCCAGCTTTACCCAAAGAAATCTATTCCCCTTGTGTTAGGATAATAAAAGGCTATTCAGCATTCATATCTCTGTATGTATTATTCTTCTACTGACCACTTCTCCTGCTGCTGCTTCTCCTTCAGCACATGCTGACTTTTCAAAACAAAAGACCAAATACTTGTAACATGGTCTGTGGTCATCTTTCTTCCCCCCCCTTCAAAATGTACTATTTTGCTGTGCCAACCGATTTGCAAAACAAGCCCACATATGCCTCAAGCCAAATCATTCTCATTTTTCCCCATTTTTATCTGTGTTTTATAACAAATAGCAAGTACACGGTCATGGAAGTATGGTACGGCCTTACGTGTTCGGAATTGCAAATTGTGATGCAACAAAATGACGCCCTGGGAAAAGCATGACACCGTACATCAAATCACCCGAGATAAGAGCAAAGACAAAGCAGAATCTTCTGAGAGGAGTCTGACTTCAATCCTTGTACATACATTCATACCGTTAGAGCAGAAGTTTTTTAAAGCTGTCCACAGAGGCAACTGTGCTTTGCTCCAGTGACACCTTGAGGTAGTGGTTGGAATTAAGCAGCCATAGGTTCCTCAGTAATGGTGATTTCATCAAACTGTCTATTTGAATTTGAAATCGACGACACAGATGCTGAACTAATTCCACTGCCAGATCGCCCCTATAAAACTGATTATACATTAACATCACGTATAATCAGCCCCACAATTCAACCATTATTATCTGCATCAAGTGTCATTGTTCTTTCTACAGTATTACCACAAATGGGATTCTAATTTTAAGAACTTAAAACAGCATATTCAAATTGTTGCGTGGGCAAATGTAGCTTTATGTGAGTTGATCCTTTAGTCAGAGAGAGAGAAGCCTGGCTCTTTAAAAAAGTCACCGGAAGAAACAGAATGGTCTTCTGATTACCAAAAGAACACAAAGAGATCGGATTAGCCTCTGAGCCAAGAACCTCATCCTGACGCAGCTTCAGAAAGTTTTATTTTCTCTAAAGTGCATTCTGTCACTTTGCCGATTAGGAGCTAACCATCCGGTTAGAAGGAAAGAAGCGAGACTCGCGGTAACACAAAATACTCAGACACAGATGGATCAGAATGAATTAAGGAAGAAGAAAAAAAACTAAAAACAAGACAATAGAAAGATGGAGAACAGTGCGGTATCTAGCACATTAGGAGACGTTGGCGCAGAATGATCAATTTCACTTAACACTAAATTGTCTCCCTTCGATTAGTTCAAACTGTTTAATAACTGCTCGTGGGAGTGTCATCTTCAAACTGGAATGGAACAGCAGCCACTCTTGTTGGGTTTGTTTCAATGAGCTGACCAGCAAATCTCAATACCGAGGTTCTGTCCCTGTGAACGGCTCTTTCCTCAGTACCTTTACTCTGTTTAGTGATACTAGTAGATCGCAGCTGGGCGGTGAATGATATTTAGTTAAAAGGGTGGAGGTGTTTAGACCTATCGCTATTCAGATGATTAAAACAAACAAAAGCATTGAAACATGCAACTCTCTGGCCCGTAGGGAGGTCAGGACATTCTCCCGAATGCCAAAGCAACCTCTTTTTTTATATCGCTTCCTCTTCTTTCCCCCTGTGGCTTCTTTTACTTGGTATAAACAGACGCTGCAGTTGCACACAAGTGCCCAACCAGGTGAAGCAGAGGGGGTCATACAGGGAAAGTGCTTCCCATTCCTATGGGATCACAGACTGAAGATGTAACTCGGAGAACCCCAACTATATACATCAACGATGTAGCAGAGTGCCGTAATTTCCAGGGAATAACAAGGGTTGAGTGCAATACACAAGGCATGCTGTACACTGTACTTGAATTGCAGAGCTCTATAAAAATACTATGATATGATTTCTAGGGGAATTATGCAAGCAGAGTGTGTTATACACAGGGTGCACGCTACATTGGTAAAATTATGGTATCGGAGTGCACCAAGTGTTTTTTTTCGTGGTTTGCAAAATAACATATGTACGCTGTACCACATGTACCCAAAAAACATAAATGACAGCCAGCGTGTTCTATGGGGTTAAAAATGTGTCCAATTAAACCCAAGTTCCAAGCTGAAGTGATTTTTGTATTACTTTTCTGCATTATTTACTGCTGCGTCATTCTTCAGCGGACACCACAAGCTCTGCAGGCTTGCCGGTTTCTACACACCCTGCCATCGTTGTCATCTCCATTTTGATTTACTCCCTCTCTGAAACGCTCCTTTGTGTTGTCTTGTTTAGATGAGACGATTGGAACATTCCTCTCTAGTCTTACCCACCCCACCCACACAGCTTCACAACAGATACATTAATCTGTTAAAAATCTCAAGGAAAAACAAACAATTAAACAAATCTGTGTTTACCTGAATATTGCCGTTTCATCCAATAGGGCATTGTGGAATGATTTACCTCTAAAACGGAACCCTTGATGTGATGTTTTTGGAACAAACAGATTATGCACGTAACTTATACTGTCTACATTTCATTGCTCTCTCAAGTAGTAGATTAAAATCCAGCAGATACTCATTGTTCTCGTAAATAAAAAAATTAATGGTTGCTTACAAACAAAACCATACGAGACAGCCCATGCAGATTGTCAGGCAAATGTAGATATTTTGTTTGCCCAGGCTTGTCTAATTCAGTTCTTTATAGCCAAGTCAGCTGTGGTGACGGATGTAAAGAACATAACATCACTTTTTCCTTCCTTTCTTCTTGCTGCAGGCACAATGTCTAAACAGCTGTCTTGTGAGGAAGAGCACACACTCTATCCTTCGTGCTCCTTGCAGCTGTGGGAGTCGAGTGTATCACTGAGATACCTGGAACTAGATTAGACATGTTCCCTGTAACCAATGGTAAAAACAGCAGTGTTGTGACTGAAATAACAGTAATTGTGTTCAACTAGGAATGTCTCATACTCTGTAACAGGAGTCTTATTTGCATCACTTACTGTGCAAATACACTATGTAGCTAAACTGAGATACCGGGACAGATGAACCAAAAATATACAGTATCGCTCTCTCTTAGCCTTGAGAAGTGACTGCTGAGCATTGTGCACGTCTTCCAGTTCTCCGTCTCTCACCTGATTGATGGTTTGAAATCGGCGGCGGTCGTGTTGGAACGATGGACAGTCACATTTATTGGACCCATCCTAAAAAAAATTAAAATACAAATACATTCCTAATACAGTTCCGGGCATGAAAAGAGACGCAAACACACAAAGGCAGCCACACAGTGTTCTAGGTATAAATCGAGAAAGAGACAACTTTCTGAAATATTAAAACCTAATAGTCAAGTTCCCTGCCAGTACGCTTAATCTGTAACTAAATAAATTGTCTTGCATTGCATCTGCTGACAAGACGCACATGGAGTCAAATCCACTCTGTATAATAAAATCTAGACTCTAGCAACTACTCAGAGCTCTATACGTCAGGGGAAATATAGAGCTAATATACTTACTGGCTTTGAAAAGATAATCGTTTTAAACTTTCTTCATGAGTTTGAGATGAGCTGTATTTGTTAAGGATTTGAGATATGCAGTACTCCAACACTATCTAAGGGACTTTTACATTTCTTTTTCACAATATCGCAAGCTGTGCTTACCAAAGGAGAGGGGGGAGGGGACTAGAACCTTGGGATGTGATGAAAATGTTGTTACTGTATGTGGCATGCATCAGAGAAGTACTGCTGATCTCCACAGGACAGAATCTCAGAGCTTTCTACATAATTCTGTTGCATAATGCCTCGTTGTGCACAACACCATCAGACAATCGCCTTAGTGGAAGAAATGGAAGACATGTAAACCAATGTGCATAGGCTCTTGATCTAATATTTCTACACTGCTGTAGAACAGGATGCAAATGTAATTATCAGATTATAATGGCAGTTCGAAACTTATTTTATAATATGTTTTGATTTACAATTGCCAGTAATAGATCAAGTTCCGTCACGTTTAAGTTTAGAATATGCAGATTATCAGTGATGCATCAAGGTCCCTTACAACAGGCCCAGTTTCAGGTGATACCATCCACGCTCTGTCAAAGGTTTTCAGGGCTGTACTGCCCTGTACAACCACCCATTCCCCACATGTGACAAGCACCCTGGCTAGTTTATTTGGCCAGTTTTTACACTGGTATTGAGGTATGCAGATGGAGTTCTACGAATAGAAGCTGTGATTGGCTGCCCTACCGCAGTAGCCTTGACAACACAGGAATTGTAACTAAAGTCCAAAGCTGTGACGAAGTGTTAAAGAGCACAAGCTTGTTTCCTCCATCCCCTTGTTCTCGAATCCTCTCACCTGCTGAGGGGCGGCTTTGTGGAACTCAGAGACTCGCTGTGGGCCAGCGCCTCGGCAACCAAACTGTCGCTAGAAATACGCTTACGCTGGGAGGCCTTCTGTGACTCCAGGATCCTGCGGGAGGGGTAAGTGAGGCAGTGAGAGGCACAGAAAACAAAGCTGGCTCGCCAGGGAGGCTGAGATAACAAAAATCTGCATTGCTGAGATTATTCTGAACAGTATTATTATTATTTCAGTCTAAACCTTTTTTTTTCCTTCACCCAGGATTGGGATCAATGAGATCTTTTAAAAGAAGGCTGTATTTAGTTTATATCTAATCTAGTGGTGGCACCGCTAATACAGCCCTGGACCGTACTCCCCTTGAAGGGCATCTCCAAAGAAATCCAGCATGCCAGGTCCTTAGACAACAGCTACTTGGGCTATCATCCACATGTCAATGTCTGTCACTATACATTATATAATACATTCATTATGTAATTTAGTTTTTAATACTAACGAGCTGAGAGACACTTAAAAATTTGAATTATTACAGGGAAAACATTTTTTTCGTGAATTGAAACACTTTTACGTTGCACACTTATGTTTGCACTGTATTTGCCACAATATGTTTTGCAGAGGCATGTAGATTGTAAATGTATGGCAGCTACTTCACATTTAATCCAGGACAGCCCACAGCAACCCTGCCTATTCATTTTTTTTTTTTGAGAGGTTTATGAATATTTATAACCTGCAAATCAACAGGAATTTGCAGAGGGCTAAAGCAGCTCTCCTTCATACCTGATGTTAAGTGGGACGCAGCTAGGCCTGGTATAGTATATTAATTTACAGGATAAAATTTTTATTTTATTCCATCTTATTCAACAGCGAACAGCGAGGAATTTGGGTTTAGTATTTACTACAAGAGTAATACACAAGACAGGACAGCGGGGGTAGAATACACAGCTCACTTCTGTCTTTTCAAAGCTCTTTAAAAATCATGAAAATGCGGCTCCCATGTTTCAAACTGCCCTGACAACTTCACCTGTTCCACTGTCTTAAACATTCCCTACACAGGCAGCCGAGGCTGGTACCCTTAAAAATGTACAGAGAAAAAGGATGCACGAACGTCAGAAGTATTTGAGTGCCAACGAATTTGGAGCTAAAACAGAGAAGGAAATAAAAGCGTTAACGAGAACCAGGGCTCTGGTGGAAGCAAGTGCTGTCCAAGATTGTAACGGCCTCCTTCCAGCCTGCCTGCCTTCCTTGCTGCTTTCACATCCTTTTCATCCCAGATTTTATCAGTGCAACTCTCAGCTCAAAGCCCTGCTGTTTTCAGTTTCCATGCTCGGAAACTTTAATTATTGTTATTATCCTTTTCTCTAAATCCCACACAGACCTGTTTTGCAATTCAAATCACTATAATCTAGGTTATAAGTACAGAAAACAATGATTGTAATTATTATTCGTTCGGGGAGAGAGCTGTCTCCTTTAAATGGTGCTTTTTTCCCCGGTCTTCTTTATGTTGATTAAAATCCTCTGCTTTGGCTTTTTTTGGGGGAAGCAAAAAAGCATGCTGCATTATCATGATGATTCAGGCACGCTGCTTTTATGTTCTTTTCTCTCTTTTTTTGCTAATAGCAGGGTTCTACAAGCAACCGGTCAATGAAGCCTTCCAGTTCGTTATTCCCCAGTCAATCGTGTTTTTAACTCCGCAGTTGTGCTAAAACTCTTCTAGAGCTGATTTTCAACAAATATAATGTGTATAAGCTGTACTTTAAAATATATACTGTTTGATTTATTAAATCTTGCGGATCTCTTAAAATTGGACAATTGTTTTAAAGGGCATAAGACTTTCCACACGTGCTCTAGCAGGGGAGATGATTCTGAAGGTAGTGTTTTCAGAAATAGAGAAGCATGACTGAAGCAGACGGGTGTGGAGTTAGAAGAGGTGGTTGCAGAGACACAAGGGAGAGCAGAGATAAGTACCTCTTTTTGACAGGAAAGGGGAAGCCGGAGTGAGAGGAGAAGAGAGACTTCTTCTGGCGCAGAGCCAAGGCCTCGCTGTCTGATTGCGGGCTGGTCGAGCTAGCGGGGTGGGGGGGTCGGGTTTGGGGAGCAGTTAGAGAGGTGTTGGTGGGAGGGAAGAAAAGAGAACAGGAGAAAGTCAGAAATGAAAAAAGAGACACGCTGCAACAGAAATTACGAAGACAGAATTGCATGATGGCTTGTTTTGGACATTGTTAACCTTGTCATCGACGCGTAAGCTTGTCAACAGTCCCCTTCAAATGTGTGCAGTTGAACTTTTCAGGTTTTAATACGGTTTTGTGACACTGAAAATGACCGATTCTAACTGCCAGATTCTATAGTAATTATAACAAAGAGAGTGGTCGGCACATCGCATTTCCAGCAGATACTGACGTTCACCCCGGGAGAAATTGAGGTTACAGATCTTTGTCCCGGGTGCATTTCAACTCCTTGCCCTTTTACATCTCTTACAGCTGTTCTCTTTCTGGATTTCAATAATGGTGAAAAAGGAACAGCTTTCAACTTGTCTAAATAACTCTGTAACCATCAGCAACCTGAAAGAAACTAAATATGAAACATCTCAGAGTATAATCTTGCAACGGTGAGCAAAAACAGGAAAGTGTCTTCCTTATCTGCTCTGATAACAGGACGCAGGTGGAGGTGGTAGCTGCACACAACAAAGGAACTGGGCTGCCTATCTGCATTTTGCCCATAAAAGTGCCAGTATCTTGCACATAACCTCTATCTGAGAAGTGAGGCCTATCGGTGGGGGCAAATCTCTGAAACAGGGTGAAGAGAGCTGAAGAAAGGTATTTGCAGAAACAAAGAGACAAACTAAAAAGGTAAGACTTGCAGGATTTACGAACAGGGGCTCCAGTCAGTCCCAAGACCCTCTGGTAGGTCACATGACAAACTGACAGAAGATTTCCATTTTTTTTGTATTTCAGCATTCTTTGGTTCTGAATGTTCTGTCTGGGAATATGAGATCGAGACAGTAGCTGTCTGAATCTATTCACAGACCAGGTACAACTCTGCACCTGTCTTATTAGATGTGTCAGGCAGCTAATAGGGACTACTACCTCTACCTGTATCCCAAAGTTATTGCTGCTAGGAACTATTTACTTTTTTTTTTTTTTTTAAACTTAATAGGTTGAAATACAGCGTGAGTATTCTAAAGTTAAAACACTGATGGATATTGAGTTTTGATCTTTGAATATTACTGTCTGACACAATCTAATTTTAAACATACTACTGTGAAACCATCTGAATCTGTGGAGGTCTGGACAACCTCTTTTAGAAGAAGCTGGCGGTAAAGATGAAATCAGGTAAAGCAGCTCTCTCTTAAAACCTCAAACTAGGCAGTCCTTTGGTTGGCCATTTGCAGATTGTAGTTGGCTGCTTGGGGATCTGTTTTACTTGAACTCTAATCTGGACCTGCCTGCAGTCTCTGAACTGCATCCAGATTCACAGAGCTGCTGTTAGTTCTTACCTTGGGCCTGGGGAGGAGGGCGGAGAGGATAATGGGAAGGCAAAGTGCCGTGCCCCAGGACCGGAGAACTGCCCCGAAGAATCAACCAGGTCTGGCATTCCTGGAGATGTGCCAACGGTCTCTGTGATGACCAGCTCTGGGTCCAGAACAAACAGCTCATCCTGAGAGATCTCCGTGACGTAGTTTAAATGTTCCTGGAACAACCAAAAACAGCACGCAACTTCGTAAACAATGACAGATATAGGCGAGAATGCAGAAATTACATTACTATCAAAAGCACTCACCTGTGCACGATCTATTCGATAAAACCGATCCGCTGTGGTGGCTACAAAAAAAAAAATATATATATATATTACATTTTTAAATCATCAACCACACGGTACAGCCCACATCGATGGGCTCTATCGTTTAAACAGCCGGTTTACTATTCATTTACTAGGTATTTATCCTCTCATTTCTTTGATAGATAATCATACACGTTACTAAGTTTATTTTACATTGTTTCAGCCAATTCAACATGTTCGTCCCAGATTTCAAAATGAAAAAAAGAACTTCTACTTATTCTTCATTTTCAATGCAAGGAACTGCTAACAAAATGTAGCCAATACCTTCACCTGACTGCAAAGGCTTAGTCATACAGCGTGGACTCTTACAGAATGTCTGCTTAATGGGACAGAAAGCCAATACCTAATGAAACATGATAAGGCAGAATATTTGCTAATTGGTATTTGCCATCTGGAAGGCATTAGCAGGTGGTATCTGATATTATTCATCCCTGTATGGTGCTGCAAGCCATATACTGTATCTGGACTTTGTCTCCAACACAACTAAAACTGGAGTACATTGTATTAAGTTTTGCCTGATTAATATATTACACAGGCTTGATTGTTACTGAGCCTTAGGATGAAAAACAAGGCTTTGACCTTTTCAAGACCAGCTAATATTTCCTAACTCAATAAAAGGTAATATGCTTTGGTAAAGTTCCTGCTTAACAAACGCAATGACAGAAATTCCAAGATACTAAAAGGGGGATGGTTCAGTTGTATTGTTTCACATTATCTTAATGAAACTGTATGAAGGTCATTATTCTAACCTATTGATCAATTCAAACCAAATGACATTGCTACATCCTCCAAGCATTTTACTGTGCACCAGGTGTGCCAGCTTTTAAACAAGAAAACCTAAACCTTGCCACACAGCAGCCTATGGCGTTGGTCATTCTTGATCCAAACCAGACAACACCTGCGTTAATAAAAAATTCACACCACCAGCAATTATTTAAAAAAAATAAAAATAAAAAGGGGGACTAATCCAAACGAGACACTTTTCATTGCCCAACAGAAACAACCAGAGGAAATGTTGTACAAATGACAGTGTGTTTTGTAATGCATATATAATCTAAACTATTTTCTAACCCTACACAAAGAGTGTGTCGCCTCTCGCCACACTTCAATGCAAGTGCTGTACAACCCTAAATCTGTGCTGCTAGCTCTGTTTCAATTATGGATTTCAGTGCTTAATGTTGAGAGATATGTGATGAAAGGAGAGAAGTGTTATTCTTAGTTGATCAAACTAGTGACCCCTGTATCTAACCTACACAGATGCTGAACAGTACAAAACCCACCATACCATAACATACCATACCAGCTTGGGCTGGGAACATGATGCATGGGAGCTTGTCCTTTATATATAGTTTAAGGTTGTTCCAAAAATGAAATTAATTTTAAATGCTTTATTTTCTAACTAAGTCCATTTGTTTTAAATGACATTAACACTGTCTTCACTTAAACAACTGGCAAAAAACCAAAAAAAAAAACCAACTTTTTTTTTTTTTTTATTATAATATATATATATATATATATATATATATATATATATATACTATAAAACATATTTATAGCCCAAAGGAAAATCTTACCCTGACAAATGGAGAATATTAGCAGCACCAAAAAAGGTTTTCAACTTCAATTTGTTTCCTAATATTTAAAAAGCCAATGTTGGAAAGCGCTTGCTTAGTGTATTCATGCTGCAGATGAAAACAATTACACTCGCTTTCATTTCTGCAGAAACCATCATCTTTCAGGGACCAGAGCCACATGTTTTCCACTGAGCAATGGTCAAAGCTTGGGACAGATCTGAGGATTTTTGGGATTGAATTTCAATAGCCCCCCCCCCCCCATTATTTTTAATTGCTTGCTGTTTTAACTCTTAAGATTAAGCTCTTCTAATAACATTACTTTCATTCTTGCCACAGGATGTGTCCATATGTCCATCGCAGCCTGGCAACATTCACTGAACTGACTATGCCATGATCTCTTTGCAGCCTGAACACCATAATGGGGTACATTTTTACCTCAATTTTTCTACCCAATGTGCAATGTCCGATTTGAATGCCAGCTCATCACTGCAACCCACTTATCGATCAGGAGGACTAAAGATCAACACTCTCACCTCGTCTCCTGCCATACCTCAGCTAATTAATGCTGCCAAGCTACGAAACCATGGAGACGAAGCCCAGCCTTGCTGGTTTTCCTCAGGCGCTCCTTCAGTAGGGGGGCTTGCAGAATGGGATGATGTTTACAATCCCCAGACGAGTTTCCTGCCCAACCCACTAGCAATGAAAACCTTCCACAAGTTGCATAGCCATACAATCTCTACTGGCCAGGCAATTCACATTGTAAGTGGGCCTGCTGGGTGCTGTACATTCACTCCTTTACTTTTCTGTGCTGTGCACTTGTGTCAAATTGCTGGGTGCCCCTACACATTCCAGACACATATGGCAGCTAAAAACACAACAGTACAAAAAACAAACAATTCATGTTTTTAGCTTCAAACTATTTACAGGTTTAAACTGTGATCCGTCATCAACAGAGACCCTTTAAAATAACCTCAATAAGATACAGATCTGGGAACAGTTGGCCCGAGAGGGACGTCTCTCTAGACATGTCCTGCTGTATGTTTCAGGTTATACCTGTAATTACTGGAATCAGCGAGGCAGAACAAAGAGAACGTAGAGAGCAAAGAGCGAGAGGAAAGGGTTGCAGCAAATCAGCTCTGGACTGGCTAATCACTGCAGTGCATCCTTCTTATTGATCCCACGATTCTGTTTGTAGCTGCTTTCACTATTATATTTTTCTTGAGGGCGAATACTGCTCTGAAATGCATTCATTTCTCTCCCACATGCAGGTGTCATGAGTGTAAAGGTGATAAATGAAGCACTGAATTACGTGTGTGTCCGTGTGTGTGCATACGTGCGTTTCAATGTAGGTGGTTTCTAAATACTACTTTTAACCTTGATGGTTCGGATCAGTGACATTTTCTAGATGGCTGTTTTTGAGTTGAGACATTTTCATTGATCACTGCACTGAAATACAGTGTTTAAAAGTTCCTGAACAGTGCTGGTCTATCACTTTTTACTGTAAAATGTGTCGGGGTTTTATACAGCAGCTAGTTATCCAGTAATTCTAAATATGTGTTCCATTTCTCAGATTTTGCCAAGAGCACCAGCAGTTGCTGGAATTTTGAGTAGGGTTGGTCACATAAGTTTCCAAAGGCTTTCCATACACGTCATGCTGCTTCCATGGACGTTCTGGAAAGCAATGCTGGTTACTGACCCCAGCAGGAAAGGAGTCTGGCGTAGAGCGGAAATCCACACAAAAAACAAAACACAACGAGAGCCCCATGTCCTCACAATGATGCTGAACATTGACCGCTATGCTGAAAACTGTCACAGCATAAATTGAATTTCTAATATATTACTTAAAAAGAAAACGCACACACAAAAAGTAGTGCTGAAGAGAAAGAGAAAATGGAAATGAATTCTGGGTCCAACAATACTTTGCTATAATATTGTTCTTCCAACCTTAGCTTTTTTGTATGCTGTCAGACCATGTTATGTTCTATCTAGATCTATAATAATTCTAAGACAATTTTTAAAACAAGCTGTTTTTTTTTTTTTTTTAGCCTGAGAAGCCTCCAGAGAAAGTGTTGCCTGAATTTCATTCATTATAACCTTTAACTTTTTATTTTCTTTTTTTCACATATATTACTTTCAGATTTCGTTACTTTCAGAATTCAGAAAACATATAAAAGTCAGGAACGCTGTAGCTTTAATATGATCCCAAAGTCCCTTTATTCTATTTGTTGGATGCCTTTTTAACTGTTTTATTACAGTGCTCTTATTGCATTGTGCTGTGAAACGCTAGCAGAAGAAAAAGATGCTTTTCAGTAAGGCAAAACTGTGTTTACTTTTAAAGCCAGTGTCTGAAACCCTGACATTAAAACCAGGGCAGATTTAATGCAAACCTCTTACGCAATGGAATGGAGATCAACGTCTTAATCCTTCTAGGAATGTATAACTGACCAGATAGGTGACCTTAAAAGAACTTCACGGTGTGTATTTTGTAAAGGTTTAAAATTATTTTATCCCATGAGTTTGAAGGGCCACACACTTCCAAGAATGTGCAAGCACAGCAAGAAGAGGAACCTTCATCTAACTTCTATCCAGCACTACAAGGTTTCCAAAAAAAAACACTTCAAACTATAAATGTTAAAAGTTTATATTTTTCAAATATTTATTATATATATATATTATATATATGATATGCATATATATATATATATATATATATATATATATATATATTTATATATATATATATATATATATATATATATATATATATATATATATATATAGATATATGGCTTTTAACCCTTTCATGCATGGCAACCCTATATAGTCTTTATATGGGGACATATGGAAGAGTGAAGTGTGAACTAGGGAGTGTGAACTATGCAATCAGCTGCAGGGTCACAAACAACAACGTCTGAGCTGAAAGACGGAGCACAAGGAGGTTAAGTGACTTGCTCAGGGTCACACAGAGAGTCAGTGAGTGAGCCGGGATTTGAACCGGGGATCGCCTGGTTACAAGCCCTTTTCTTGAACTACTGGACCACACAGCCTCCTTTTAGGGCTAGGATTATAGCGTGTTACTTTAATTCCATGATGATCTCATATAAAGCAATGGAAAATATATTCATCCAATGTTTTAATTTTTTTTTTTTTTTTTTTTTAGCTACTTTCAATAATTTAAGCATAAAAAGGTTACGCCAAAACACTCCCAGCTGCATGAATTTTCATTAACACACACACACACACACACACACACACACACACCCCCAGTTAGAAACGCTTTCCCACAAATCAGTACTCACAGTCCAGGAAACACCATTTTGGAGAGAGTTTCTGAGAGGAGAGGGTCTTTGATTTTGCACCGTCGCCCTCCTGCAAAGCACAAGAACAAAGGTCAACTGCAGCATCCCTTTTGACTACACAGAGATCACACAGACTTAATCCCTTTTACAAATCAGCCAGATGCAGATCAAAACCTTCATACAAAAAAATAAAACACGCAATTACACATTACACACAATTGCCCAATTGAATTACCATGACCAATAATTCATGTTTAACTCCACACTGAACATGTACTGGTCACCTTTTATGTCCTATATAGGTATATTTCTGTAAATTCTATTATTTTTAGGGTCTTTTGAAGTTAATATTCACTTTGTATCCTCTCTAAAGCCTTTCAATGTGCTCCCGAACTCCTAATCCTGCACAGTTGTTCAGCATGGGGGGGTAGCACAGGACTTGCCTATAGATTTCCTCTCAACCTTGTTATCCTGGAATCATTTATTTTGCCAGATTCCCTCCCATAGTCTGCATGACTCATAAACTGGACACATCTCTTCTGCTTCTTGGCTGTGGTTCTTTGTATGTCACTGCTATAGAAAAAGCTCATTAAAAAGCCCTCATCTTGCTTGCTTGTGTGCTGGTGCATGCATCATCCTGTTTGGTCTCTTTTCGACTGTCAAGTGTCACCACTAGATAATCGCAAACTCCCGTTTTTTAATCATGTGCCAATTCAACTGAATCATCTGTGAGCCAGAGCAAGTTGCAGAGCAGCACTTATGAGGTGCTATCTGCGTATTGGATTAAGGCTGCATTAAATCTTAAAATATCACCTCTACGAAGTAAACAATCATGCATGGGCATAACACAGAGGAACAGTTACTGCATGCACATTTACACTTCACAAAAACCACAAGGAGCAGTCCATGCTCGCCTTACTAATCTAATCAGCTCATGCACTTCACAGAACTGTACACTCAAGGTACATGTATTCAAAAGGAACAAGTCTTTGCCGGTCTTTACGTTCTAGCGTCAGGTAAAGCAGTCTAAACTAGGGGAGGTTTATCTGGATTTCAGCCTGAATCACATGAACGTCTGTCCAGTCTCAGCCAAGGAGACTGCACAGGTGTGATGAGAACTTCATAACTGAGAGGCTGCTGTTTCACTGAAGTCTGAAGTGGGACTTAGTATGCAATTAGAAAGATTCTACCTGCCACTTCAGATCACCTTAAATATTCTACAGCTCCACTGCCATATTTAAACCCAAATGGGTTCATGCTCGGTGGGAAGTTCACTGAAAAGCTTGGGATGAAATCAGATTAATAAATTGCCACAGCTTCCTAGTGCTGGGGAATGTGTGGAGCCAGGATTCTTGGTGAGTGTATTTCTACAGTGTATTTCTACCCGAGACCTATCCTGTATCAAGAGAATTTCTTTCTTTTTTTTGTGGCTTGTTCCTTGCAGTACCAGTACAATGCCGAGGCGTACAAACCTGCAAGACAAGGCGCTGGAAAGAGGGGTGAAACGAGACGAAATCCTGTGGGAAGACATTTGGTTTAGAAGAACCACTTGCAAGACCCTCAGGAGGCAGAGACTGTTTATGAATGGGCTTCCATGCATTTCGTTGTTTAATAAAACACTATATATACACTCTATATTGCATGCACGCAAACATCATAAGGAAGCTTACTGGACTGAATGCCAGTAAGGCTAGACAAGATAAACTACATCTGAAAAAAGCGCACTTTCAATTTGACCTATAAAGATGAAAACTGAATAAGGATTTGAAAAAGAGAACACAATTTCAAGCTGATTGCAGGTACAGACAGTACATGCAGGGCCCCTTAATTGTTTGCACATTTCATGCATGACTTATTGTATAGATAAAAAATAATATTAAAATAAATAAATACGAAGGCATTGTGGCAACAATCCAGGCTTGTTTTTACTACATTAGAAGGCAAGACAATGCCGCCAGCTCTGCTCACACTGGACCGACAGGGCTGGCCGAGACAGAGAACGTCTTGCTCTTGATTGTCCAATATCAGGACTCAAAGTTACTGTAATTCAGGGAAGGGCACCAAGTTCTTCTTACCTCCTGTAACCTCTCAATGTGGGATCGGCACAGCTCCAAATCACTGTCTCCCGGGATGACGATAATGCCCATTGGGATTGCTGCAAATCAAAGGTTAAACAGACCTCCATTAGAATGTGCGGCATCTCAGACAGATTATTTATTTATTTTTAAAAGCCTTAAAATCTTGGCTAGATCCATCGTTTCCCTTTATCACAGGGTAAAGAGTTTCTATAGCAACATCATAAACGTTGAGTGCCACTAGGATGTGGACTAATTTAGATGGGTATATGTCGGAAATGTTTTGAGGGCCAAAACTTTTCAATCAAAAAATATATACAAAAATAAGCAAAATTTAGAACAGGTGTCCTTCAAAATCATGGTAGCATATTGCCAAATTTTCAAAGTGTAAATTCTGGTCCTGAAATGGTTAAACATACCTGGGGTTGATCTGCCTGCGATCCCCCCCACCCCACCCCCACAAAAAAAAAAAAAAATGGTCAAGTTTAGTTTTGAATCTGTTATTCTGCCTACAGAACTTATTATATGCAGTTGCCAGGAGAACACGTGCGCTTCTTAACCTGCCTCACTGCGTCCGCAACTTCATCGATAACGCCCGTCTCAATATTATTGAAAAAAAACTCGATATCCTGTGTGCTGTACGAGTTCCCAGAAAGTCGTCAAAATGGTTCATACTCAATTTCCGTTGGGAAATAAAAGGTTAATTGCTAAATGTAAGCATTGTGCAATCACAGGCTGCATTCTCCAGAAATAGCTTTTATGAGACAGCCATAAACTTGCTTTAAAAGTACAGCATCTCCTTCACAGTGAAACAAAAAGCCACGCAGCTGGGACCTTTTTTTTTTTTTTTGTCTAACTATTTTCCTAATAAAAAAAATTAATAAATTTAAAAAAGGAATTGTGTTTATGAGCTTGGAGAACAGACAACGGATGGAGTTGAATTCTGTAGCCAGACTTGGTAAAGGATTAATGGATAGACATTGGGATTGGCTCAGCATCACTGGACAGTAGTGTGCCATTGGCCGTCCGTGACCTCAGAACCCACCAGGTAATGTTGCTTAACAACATACAAAAAGTGTACCAAATAGCCTGTCTCAGTATCACTGCACTTTCATTTGAAGATCAGCCTTGACAAACAACACCTCCGGTGGTTGTAAGTACAAACTGCTTTAAGGGATGATTTTCATAATATTGCTTCATGCCAAGCTATACTTTCAAAACAGAAATGGAGCTTCATTTCAGTTTGCAATGTAAGCCCAACTGGAAAACGAAAGGGACTGTGTTCAATCAATTGAACAAGTAAAATGAGCAGGATCTCTTCAAACTGCCTATAGGTATAAGCAGAACAATGGTCTCCAGGGATAAACATAAACAGCAGTCCCACTGCCAATCAATACCGATTGACTACTGCTCGGCCTTTCGGAGACTTTAAATGAAAGTAAAGGTTTACACATAATTAACTCTGGTTTTGGGGTCAGATTGGGTCAAAATTTCCAGATTTTCAAGCACATTACTGTCTTGACGCTGAATGCAGAGCCACAGTTTCTGTACTGTTCATGCCAACGTTCTGTTTCATTTGATTTCCCTTCAAACGTGTTGGCAACCTCACTTGGCAGCCAGGATTTTATTTTACTGCATCTTATTTATTTTTAAATGAAGACTACTTAGAATTTGAAGAGAATCGGAATGATAAACGTCAGTGAGCTGTAGTTGTTTTTTTTAAAGCTGCATTGTTACAAAGCAGTAATGGATACTGCATTTTTATAAACAGCTGCTCAATTACTTGAAACGCTCCTGTCGTAAACAACGGACCTGCCAACATTAGGACACAGAATTTCTCTCTCCTATTATCAATGCATTAATACATGCTCATTTTCTCTAACAAACTGAAGGAAATAAAGTCTGGCAGAGCAAGCAGAGAAAAGCCAATTGTTTGAGTTATCATGCAATAATCATCTATTTGGAAGGCAGGCAGATATGAAAAACATGTCTAATTTTAGCAGTGTCTGAATACTAATTTGTAGTCTGAAATGTCAGGTCCCATTATCTAAACAGTATCCAGAGGGTATTGCTATACAAAACAAAACAAACAAAAAACACTATTGGTATTCCAAATGAATATAAGGAAAAAACATGCTTTTAAAATAAACATCTATTTTGTATATTGAATTTTTATTTTATAAAAGATGCAGACTATATATTTCAAATCATAGCATGAACCCACTGATGTGTGGGTAGCTTGTGTTATACATTGTGTAAATACTCAAGTAGATGTGACTAACAGTCCTGAATGCAACTTCTTCCTATTGCTGACATCTAGTGGATACCTTTAGAACAGCAGGCATCTTGTTGCAAGTTGGAAAACAGCAGCGATCTCAAGGAAAGCGTATTCAAAATCGTCAATATACTATATTAAATCATTGGCTTCAGACAGTATAGTGGCATCTATACTGTATCAAGCCAGGGATTTAATACAGTATATTGCTCACCTGAGGCATGAACAGATTACTGTACAGGCATGTTAAGAAGGTTATATATATATGGTTATAAGGTAATAAATAAGATTTATTTGATGTTTGTTTCTTATTAAAGTTAATTCTGTACATAGTGCATACATGTGTGTGACCCTAATACAGTGACTGTATCATCAATGATTAACAGTCAAATAAGATCTGAAACAGGATAATCTCACAAGATAACATGGGAGCAGTGTAAACAAGACATATTTACCTGCTAAGTAAACTGACTCATTGGCCAATGCATTATTTTCTGAAGACTTTCACTGCACAGTATTGACCAGCCTCAGTCAATAAACCACAGAGTGCATTCTGGATCTCTAATTTATACCAGATTAGAGAATTTAAGCACTGCACCACTTCAAGCAAGGGCAATTACCAAGCATGATGGAATGATTTTGTAATTAATAACGCCAATGTCAAAATGTGCTCCGCTTTACATTGTGGTTTGCAAATCATTTTATCGACCTATGCTGGAGAAGGAGCATAGGGTTTAACACATGCCTTGCCTCATGTACACTTATCTATTTGTCATGCACTGCAGACTGTGGTTTGTATAAAAACTATCGATTGAGTCGGTTTTCCAATAATGTCAAAAATAGATCAGGCTTCATAGCCACAGGTCACTTTCCATAATGAAGGACGGAGTTAGAAAAGCTCTTGATCATCACTACTGTGCTTTTTTTTATGCCGTGTGTTTGCTAACTTTTCTAGATGCTGCATTTATTTTTGCAACTAGACTCTCTGCACTTGCATTTGATGAATGTTTAGTGATTTACAGAACAGCTGGTGGCATTATCAGTAATCCCAAAGTAGCACGGGTCAGAATCATTAAGCTTTTGTTCAAATGGAAATAAACAAGCCGCTTTCAGGGGAGGTACGGCTGCAGTCACATGGGGATAATGTAAACAAACCCAGCAGTCAACAAATCTAAAATAGAAACGATGGCAGGCTAAACTAAACCGCATGCGCAATCACATTTTAAAAGCAAGCTGAACGCAGCGTTAAAAAAAAAAACAAAAAAAAAAAACATATTGACCTACACTGGACCAGAAATCCAAAAGCTGGGACACAGATGGAAAGTCTCACAGCTGCAAGTATCAATTAGTGACAATTTACAGCAGTCTTCTCATTATGCACTTTCATGTACAGCAGGCCTGGCCAGCATTGCTAGTAAACACCTTGCATGGTAAGCGAACAGCTGTTAGGATGGAGTGGTTTTTGAGCACAGCAGTGTGAGCCAGACTCTGGCCCTAGAAGGAACAGGGAAAGGTGCAGCGGCAGAGGTAGCAGCTAAGCACCCTGTAAATCAACCTTCCTGGTAATCATCTCTCTTCCCTGTCTATTTATTCAATTTAAAAACCAATAAGTCTATCTCAGCCAAATGCTGGATTCTCTCGGGAAACCAAATCAACAGCTGTGAATAAAAAAAAGGAAGATGTTCTAATATGTATACTTACAGGCCTCCCTGAGTTTCTCTTTGTCGTAATGTAAGGCTTCATAGTCGTGCATGCTGATCCGATTCACTCGGATCCGTAGCCTCTCTGGGATTGGCTGCTGGCTGCAGGGACAGACACCAGGATTACAGTGAGACACACGGGAAGACTTTGAAGGCACTGCTCCATGTTACGTGAAATGGCTAAGCGTGGGTAATGGTTGCATCACATTGCAACATGGCATCCTCGCCATTGAACACTTCAAATTGTTTACGATTCTGGAACAATTAGATCTGTGAATGTACAACAATTGCATTCGGTCTCCCAGCATTGTTAAATCAAACACCCATTCTCTTTACTGATGTACTGCACAAAGAAACCTGAGTAAGTACAGTAGATTACATTAATGGAATGGAGAACAATACATGAGCTATGTCTTTATCTGCAGAAAACCTACACACTTAGTGTGAATAAAGCCAAGGGGGACACCAGTCTACATGTTGCTAGAAAAATGTTGAATGAAATCAAATTTTAGGGGACACTGTTCTACAGTATGAACAATGTTGATGGACAGACAACACAGAGAAGACAATACAGAGATGATATTTCCTATCAAAAAGTATTTTAGTGTTTTTTAGAGTCACAGATTTTCAACAGAATTCCTAATTGTCAGGTGAGGTTATTTATATTTTTTTTCTACAAAATCAAAAATTGATAACTCTGTAACAATATTTGCAAGTTGTTCAAGCAGCACAAAATGTAGGACCCACTCTGTCCCTTACTATTAATTTCCATCAGATGAAATTCTTTATTTGAGATTAAATGACCAGTGAAAATACAATTTGGGGACCTTAAACGTAACATACCGTACTAATGCTTCACCATCTGTACCAAACCGGCTTTTTTTTTTTATTTTTTTGTAATTTCTAAACATGAGACTACAATGCCAACACAACAACAACAAAAAAAAAAATTACCCTGAAAAAAAAAAAAAAAAATCATAAATTCGTTAATTGGACTCCCTCACAATATCTCACATCGGCTCCGCATTCCGCAAGTCACCTGACTTTTTACATCACTTTCATTGACTGATTTATTCTATGATGTAATGTTGCTTCTACAAAATCAACAGTCCTTTCATTCAATTGTTTGCAACAAAGTTGCCTGAAACCTGTAGCTTGCACGTCAATTTCTACAAAAAAGTATCCCTTTCTACATTTTTCTAGCAGCATGTAGACTAATGTCCCTTTGGCTTAAGATATTTGCTATTTTACATATTTATGTGAAAGCTCTAGTTTATTAGTTTATCTTACTCAGCTGAGACTGAGCACTCATTTCCAAACCACTTCTTCAAATCACACAGCACATCTCATGAGGACATCCAGATGTTAGCAGCTCTTGCTAACTGATCATTAATATGTATAAGAATAAGAGGCAGGTTCCTAGCGATTCAGTTAATATGCATGCAACAGATGTGATGTGTTTTTAAACCTAGAACTACAAGCCTGTACACTGGATATAACAAACCATTTCCCAGTGGGGTATCAGATTACAAACCTCGAGCATGAAACAGAACTGAAGCAATCAAACAAGCAGCAAACCATGTACTGTGATGGAGTAGACCAGTCAATATTGTGGAAATCAAGGGGAGGGGGTTGTGTCACTTGTCAAAGAGCTTTTCTTCCTGACCTTTAAGAAGGCTGTCTTTCAGTAGCAGTTTTTCACACTCAGATGTGCAATTGCAATTTGATCTTTTCCAGTCGTACGCGCTAATCAGAAATGATGCACACAAGTTACAGTTACAGTGTGTGGATTATTTTAAAGTTGGGAACTGGAGTTGCTTTCATTGCTTTTGTTCTTACTGTAAGCATGCGTTTAAGGTGTGGAAGGAAAGTGTTAATGAAAAGATTGCGAGTACAAAATTAGGGTTGAGATGTAGCTGTCTGCTGCTGTTGTCAGGGAAGGAATGTTTTATTGCTTGGGAAAGGGGCAATAAAATGAGCAGAACTGACCACTGGGAGACCAGGTGCAAGCAGGAGTTGTCTGATCAAAATGTTGCAGACAGAGATAACCCAGTAATTTGCTTTGCACGCAAAGGGGTGTAGAGACGGTCCTCTCCTGACGACTGACCATTCCCGTGCCCGGTGCCGTCTCCCAGAAAATTAGGTGTTTGATCGCTGCTTAATTTCCATTTATAACTAGGTGTTACATTATTGTGTCTGATGATAATGTTTAAGCAATATGTATGAACATTTTTTATTATTGGAATCAAATTAAATTCTGCTTCAATTCAATACAAACATTATTTCCTTACAGATGTCATAACCAAGCATTCCATTTTCCAGATTTTACTCGGACGAAGCCTACTTAGCCAGCTGCAACACTATACACAATATTTGAGGATAGACACAAGTCCACATCCTGTGTATCTGGTATTAGGGCCCCACCTGATCCCATATGGAGTCCTATACTATGTGCAGCACAGAAAGTTAGTATTTTCTTCAAAAGAAGTCATCCTATATTGTGTGTGGCAGAACAAACATACCAAGGTGGAAACAAAAGGTTTAGGTCAGTTACTGTATTCGAAGTTTCATATAAGGGTTGATTATATGTATGATTTTCTACTCTTGAAATGGGAAGGATCGATCATTTTAAAAGCAACCCTATCCAATACATGTCTGTGTTTTACAGGAAGTTGATACACCTTGTCGTAAGATATTAAAATCATTGAAGGGTTATATGATGGCAATTCCACTAAGTGATTTCTAACACTAGCCTTTCTTTCAGGGTACAATCGAGAATGTCAGTACTGGCATTTAAAAAAGTTATTCGCGCCAAAAAAAGAAACTCTTCTTGTCAGCTTAACATACAAGCAACCTTTTCACAAATCCACTTCCCTGTGCGGATATTTCTGTTCCCCCCCAGTCTCAAATATCTTAGCAAGGACTCCCTTCAATATAATGAGAACACGTCGAGGGACGGCAAATATGTATGAATGACGGACTGCTAACATTTTCACTCACATTTATAAAGCTTGTCAGTATCTCAAAACAGGCTAGGCTGTAAATGCAAGCCCATATGCAAAGATTGAATATGATTTCACTTTTTGCTTGGGACTCAAAAAAGAAGTCTGCTTGCTTGGAACGCATGTCCAGCTGGAGGATTTGGATGATAGCAGCTTCATCTGCATAACCTAACAGCGGTGGAAACACTTGCTTCTCTTTCCAGTCCACAAACCCTCACATCTTTAATAGCCATTACAGCCCTGTCAGACCTGTGGGAGAGCTATATATGATGCAATGTGCATTCAGGATTGGTCTACATTGATGTAACCCAAACTCGAATTAGCTTAATTAAACACAGAGAGCATTGATCATTAAAACAGCAATCTTGCTCTGTTCCTGCCAAGCACAGTATGTATGTATGTATGTATGTATGTATGTATGTATGTACATACATACATATATATTGGAACAGTGGCGCACAACTCAGGCCATGGAGGGCCGGTGTCCGTCCCGGTTTTTGTTCTAACCATACATTAAATTGGTTAATTGGACCAATTAAGCTTCTAATAAGGTCCAATAAAAGTACATTAGAGTGCAGCTGGAATAAAAACCTGCAGGGTCACCGGCCCTCCAGGACCGAGTTGTGCACCACAGTATCGGAACAGCTGTTTAAATGTATCCACCAGATTTGCCATTAATGCAAAGCATTCAACACAGCTCTAGTGCATGCGGTAACACTCACTCGTTGAGTAAGGGGATTGAGGTGCGTCTCTTGGTCTTCTGTACCATGTTGGCCTGGTTTCTTAGGGAGATGCGAATGATTGATGGGGCCAGTTTGCAGGGCTCCCCATCCACCTGCATGGGTATAGACTTGAATGTGGTCAGAGTAACCTCCCGGCACTGATTCAGTCTCTCCCCATGACCTCCCACCTGCAAAGCAGCCTGAAATAATAATGAGAAGAATTATTACACTTTAGACAGGGAAATCTCAGGACACTTGCAGCCAGCCTTTATAGATTTTTTAAACACCATATCTAATAAAATTAAAATAAAACCAACTGGGCACACTTTCCAGTCCCAAATGAACCTGATGAGGTTGCCTGTTAGTTTTGTGAAATTAGCAGTTTTTCTTTCATCCAGAAAGTATGAGACTGCACTTTGGCATAACGACCTTGGTAAATGTGTCCCACAGGATATAGAAAGATATACACCAAGGTGCATGGGTCTTAAGACTACAATTTCCACAATTCAATCTTCTGAGACTCTGCAGTTCCTGGCATTTTTACTTAACCAAATTTCAAAGACTTGAGCAGATGATTAATGGAGCTTTAGCTGGCCTACCAGTGATGTCATGGTGAAGCCAATGACTTCAATGTACCCGTCGTCGAGCCGCTGGGGTTCAAAGTCACGGTGTTCACTGGGGTTACCCCAGGGCATTGTACCAGCACAATACCTATTACAGGGAAAAGCAAGAGAGGTTAGAATACACGCAGTCAATTCAAAATGAGAAGCATTTTATAATAGAACGGTAGCGCCTTCGTGATCTTTGAACCTCAATTCCTGGTTTCTGTTAATCCATGTAGTAAAGTTAACAAAAGTCATTACTGGGGAGAAAACCTGAGTTGGGTTAATATCTGAGCAGTGGTGTTTAGAGCATTAAAATAAACCACAATGTGTCTCCTGCATCCTGTTATATATGTTATGTAATATGTTAACAGCGAATCTCGGCTTCTGTGAAGGTTAAAACATGTACAGATGAATTTGTTGTTAGTGAGCTGTGATAAAAAAAGATAAAAAGTTTTACAGGTATGAATGCATTTTATGATCGGCAATATTTGTTGTGGTATTTCAGATTAAAATGTTGATGTAAAAGTAATTTTGTATGTGTTGCATTACCAGTACTACAGCAATGTTATGTCTTTTCAGACTTAATGTGGGAAGTGACTAATAGTAGATTAAAATCTACCCTATCACCGGTACAGCCCTTGAATTATCTTTACTTCTCTCCCAGCAAGTTACATGGATTTGAAATTGATTTAGACGTGTTTAAAAAAAAAAAGAAAAAAAAATTTTTAAAAAGGCTACCGTGCAAAATGAAACTCTCTGTCTGCCAGACATCAACCTACATCCAGATGGCTTCCCTCCCACCACTGCCGAGCGCGAGTGTGAATATCACTGGGATGAGAGGGACACAGCCAAGTCACGGAGGTCAATGCAGCCCCCAGAGGGGCACAGCTGCATTAAGAAGCTATCATCTTGCTCTCTCCTACTCACTCTGTTCAGCCTAATCACATCTCCACCTGTGGAAGCCATTTGCCAATAGCAATTAGCCAGCATGGCAAGCCACTCAATAAACACTTCTCCCCGATGAAAGACCTGTCACTTCGGGCATAGTGGGGCTTGAATTTAAACGGTGTGTACAGCTGTGTTACAAATATTTCGATTAGTTATATTATATATATATCCCCTCATTATATTGCCCCATGCTATACTGCGGATTCAGATATATCGTGGTCTTGGAGTTGGCTCCCCATTTTTACATGCCTTTGCTGAAATATACATAGGCAATTTCCTTTAGAATGACTGTTCATTTTATTTTGTACTGCACATCACAAAAACAACAATATACAAAACAATTAAATACAGCATTAGTATCACACTGTTATCATATACACACGTATTGCACAGTAACACAAAGCAAATTAAATATCTACTTGCTGAATTGGTTTTTATTTTAGCCAACAAGGTGTTCACTTGTGGCAGCGACGCACTCGCAAAAGCCACAGGGCAGTGATGTCAGCTCCCTAGCAACAAGCTTCTTATGTTGACAATGTATTCTTTCAATGCAGCAGGTTTGTGCATTTGAGAAAGGAGAGGAAGACGCATGAAATTAATTGGATGAGAAGCAATTACCCTCTGCAGTACGAATTAAAACGGTGTGCTGCTTTTTTATGAAAAATGAGAAAAAGCAGGTTGCGTAGAGGACTTGTACTGGACCCTGACGCCCTGAAAACGAGGGAGTGGTTGTACTGTATTTGTTATTAGCCTATTTGTTTATCTATGGGTCTCTCATTATATCGCGGCCCTCAATATATAGCCGCCCCCCATTAACAGTTCTGCATGGATAAGGCATGTAATTTAAAAGATTCTTACCTTGGAATGTTAAGAAACACTAGACACTGCAGTTTCAGATCCTGGATCTTTGATGTGAGATCTGTGCCATCACACTAATAAACCCAAAACAGAGCAGAGCGAGGAAACAAGTGAGTTAGACGGCTTGGAACTGCCTGTTAAAGATGCTGCACATCACCTGGAAGGACTCCTTCCAAGACACAGGGGCCAATTAAGTGGCACTGCAGCGAATGAAAAGGTAAAGCAAGTTCTGAGCGCTGTGATACACTGAAGAAAAGGACAGCTAAACACAGCGCTTGTACCCTGCTGCACAGGGTAACAGCCTAGTCCTGCTTGCGAGTCCAAGAGCGCTCCTGTGACAAGTTCAACCAAGCCATCCTGGTGTGGACTTTACAGTGAAACAACCAGAAGGAATGTATTTCACCAATTATCTATAAGCACGTTCACTGACTTGACAACCATGAGAAAAGTGTCAATTTGCTAGAGGTTAGGTTCACCAGTCTCTGTGGCTTCTTTTATGTCCCACCATTAATATTTACCCTGAAAATAAATTAATTATTTGCACTGATTTCCAGAAAATTGTATATTAAAATTAAAAAAGGGGCTTTGAAATTTGGAAAATCAGGATCGTGGCTGGAAAGGGTCAGAGAGAAACCTGAAGAAGTTCATTAAAAGAAGCTTGACTCGATTCAAACCCCAGCTTTAGTAGAATTTCTACTCTTTCCAGGTTTAACCCTGTGCGCTAAATAGCCTGGTATTGGTGCAGCTGAGACGTTTAACATTTCATTGAAGGTGGCCGTGGTTTGTGTTTTAATACTCACCACCACTTTGATGTGCTTCGCTAAATCTTTGGAGCTACCCATCAGGAAATCTGAAAAAGCAGTCTGAGAAAAAAAAAAAAAAAAAGCACAGAACTACAATCTGTTAAACGGCATTCCTGAATCTGCTGCAACACATGCTTTTCATCATAGCTTAGAGAAGATAAACTCACCCCAGCGTAAAACATTTTATTTCTAAACCGGCTGTTAAATTTCTCGGGATTGGCTTCTAGAAGGAAATGAAAAGAAAAACTTCAGATTGCATCACACAACTAAAAATCCTATTTCTCTAATCCTGTCAGGGCAGACCTGCACACGTTCAGCTATGCAGCACTCAGTTACATAGAGCAGAACACACCACTGGGAAGGATGAGAATGCCAATAGGATTTTCCACCAGGAAATGTAAAAAAAAAAAAAAAAAAGAATTACATTGATCTCATTTCAATTGACAGAGACTAAACTGGCACCACAGTGGGTAGGTGGCATGGCAATGCACTATAGTCAGTGCTGTTCCACATAATGTACAAAGAAGCTCAACGCCAGTTACTCTTCAGAAAGGCTACAAACTGCATCAAATAGTAAGCGAAATGTACAAACAAAACAAGGACATGCTACTGACACCAACAAGGCATGGAACCCACAAGCAGATGAGAAGCTGAAGCATGTGGGGAAGCTTCTGTAAAATCAGGGCCAGAGAACGAAGCGATGAGTAAAAGAGTAAAAGTTTGAGAGAGTACAGTACCCCTGGACTCGTGAAACTCCAAGGTGACATGAGCGTCAAAGCCAAGGCTGAAGTAGTTATTGAAGACATCCAGGGGAAGCTGGAAACAAACACAAAACAGAATGATTGGAACAGCAACAGCACCCTCTTACCTTGAAGACTGACCCCAAACTTTCCTGAATGTTCCAGTGATTTCTTCTAGGGTGTGAAATTTTATACAGTGACTAAAACCCTGCCATGAACCACATAATCTGTAAGCAAGTCTAAATCTAAATGGAAATACAACTCTGGCAGCTGCAAGATATGCTAACTGCTTGTCATTGGCTGCAGTACCAGAAGATAGATTTTTTTTTTTTGATGGCACTATGATAAGGAAGGGGGATGCAAATTATATTTCACCTTCAGCCAAACTGAAGGCAGACAGAAGCAGCAGTTTGTATTGTCTGTATGAATATCCTTGTGAGCCTCACAGAGTACAAGGTGCAAACTGCTGTACTTGAACACATGTAAATCATCAATATCGATAATAAATGTGCCATACATGTAAATAAGTGGTCAGTTAGCATATTTCTGCCTTGCCAGTTCTTTCAAAATAAGTGACATTCATTGACACCACATTACACCCTCCTGCCACTCTCCTACCACCTCTATCAAAAGCAGGGTATTAAACAAGGTGTACTCCAGTGCTGCAGACCCAGGGAGTCAATTGCATGTCAAAACCTGTGATATTTTCTCTTTCGCCTTGCCTAATCAGCTCCAGCCTTACTCTGCCACTGTAAAAACCTCATCAGCTCCTGCCAGAGAGGCTGTAATGGAATACTGTCAGACTGGGATGGGGGGGGGGGGGGGGGTCAAGCACAGCAAATCTTTCAGTTCCTGATTCACAGTGAGGCATTCCTGCTGCGTTCATGTCTCAAATTATTACACAGAACTACGACAAATCATTAGGGATGGTTTTATCTGTTACAGGTTACCACAGTGGCAGCAGGCAACAATCACTCCGAAGCCTCATCTCACAAATATGAAGCATTTACTGCCATTAATCTGTCGCCCTCTGCTCAGATTTCAGTTGCAGTTGCAGACACCCTTTCAAATAAACAGACTTGTTTTTAACACTGAAGAATTCTACAGGTGTGCATTGACTAGCACATCAGGTATTGTTTGCTGAAGGGAAAGCTACAGTGGGCTACACCGCATTGAGCAGAGTTGGACTCTGGACTGACCTTGTCAATGGCAGTCTCGTCCTTGTCCTCTGGATTTGTCTCTGAGTTTGGATCCACGATCAGGTTCCAGCGGTCAAGCTGAACGACATTTCCGTCTTCCACGTGGGAAAGGATCTTGGAAACGGGCTCGTCTGTGTACCCCTGTGGCCAGGACACAATATTAGTCAGTGAGCATTCTTTACACACACACACAAAAAAAAAGTTAATTTAATAAAAGAATGATATCTCAATAATAAAAAAACATTTTCACAAAACATTGAACAGATTTCAATTTTAATTTCAACAGTCTTATTTGGAGGTTTCGAAAATAGCTTTAACACAAATTGCTGTTAAGCTCCTGCAATTTCAGATAATTTCATTTAAAATGTGTGTTTCAATCAATGCGTGGAATCAGACAAGTACGGCTCCCAGTAGGGAACATATTTTAGGCCTAGCATATTCCTTGAACTCCATAGCCTCCTAGTCATAAGACACCAGGTAAACGATCAATTGGATGTAAAAACTTTGGTAAGCTGGCATTTTGAAGAGGAGTGTGCAGTCTTCAGCAGACAGCTGTGCTTCCAGATAACGTCACCCTGATAATGTCAAAGCATCGGAAGGGCTGTACTCACCCCACCCCAGTTCAAAGTCCTGGCCAGGTCATTTCCAGTGCCCAGAGGAAGAACAGCTACAGCAGGCTGAGGATTTAACTGAAGCTGATCCAGAATAGAGAGGATCCACCCCACCTGCAAGACAAGACTGACGTTTAAATGGAGAAAGTCTTCTGAGAAGGGGGTTGCTGAGGGGTGATTTAACAAAGAGGATCTTGTATACCACCACCACCACCACCACCACAGCATGGCTGCGTGCCTTTGATGAAGTCATCCAATCTTTTCTTTGTGAGCAGCTAAATCTCCCCAGGAACATTTCCACAGTGACAAGGAAAATCGCGTGTATACTCAAAGGCCACCTAATGCAAATTTCTTTAAAATCTAATAACTGCAGATCAAATCTCAGTCCTAGAAAAGCCAGAATTTTATTTAATCAAATGAGGAATGGATTAGTGTGCTCTCTTCTCAACTGATCATAGTCCCTTGTCTCATTTATCAATGCTGGCATATTTCAGTGAGGACATCAAAAGAAATAAAGAAATTTAAAAAGATCACCATATATATGAAAGCCATGCAGTCACCAAGTGTGCCATGCAGTCGGGTAGAAAAAAAATAATAACGCGGACGCCCAGTCCCCATAAATAACAGTGTCTGTCAAGATGAATCAATAAATGCTGCCTGGATTATGGTAATCATGTGAAATGCTAGGGTTATTAAGTCACGGGAATAATAAAGCTAGGATGGCTGCACATTACTGTGAAAAAAATGATGAAGTCTTCCCTGCTACCTGACACGCTCTTTATAATAAAACATAAATTTCAAAAACCCTCTGGGGCGTGATGGTAAGAGGTACGGCAATGCATATTAGCCTGGTAGTTACATATGGCAACACGAGAGTGTGCTGTGAACATTTCCATACTGTTTCTAATGTGGGGGAATCATTATAGCAGGTTACTGAGTATTGCTCATACCTTTACATACACACAGACACACGCAGCAGTGTGCAAATTTATTACAACATAAAGAATTGTCATTGATATCCTTTATATACCCACCTGCATGAAAACCTTTGGTTTTGAGAATTTCAATTTTCGGTCAGTAATCGGTGATATAGATACAATAGGCACTCCTGTGAAAATGTTAGACCACTTTGTGCTTTAGAAATTAGGCATTTTATCATTTTTGGCTGTGTTCCTTTTCTCTTACTACTTTAAATGAATTGCATGTGTGCATTTTTTTCAGATTTTTTTCACAATTTTTTGTTACAATGATTTGATTTGCACAAAACAACAGAAGTAATGGGGGTGTTACAGACATTTGCACAATACTATATATATATATATATATATATATATATATATATATATATATATATATATATATATATAGACTGCCATTATATATAGTAACTGCCACTTCTTTATATCTGAAACCTTTGTTGTAAGCCAGAACTCCAAAGTTCCCCCATCATGCTAATGGAAAGGCTATTAAATCAGAGGAAAAAAATGTTTTGATGCAGACAATAAATGGAAACTTCCCTTTCTGCAACTACTCATAAGCACAGCACATTTTCCTCTTGAAGTGTCAATCATTCTTTTAAATGAATGACCTGAAACTGTTTTACTCCCCAAACAACCCTATATACAACGACGGTCTGATCTGACTGATGTGTGCGTCATCCACAGCTGGGTAATGCCATTCTTATTACACTAGAAAAATGAAAAGGAGTACACACATCATAGTAATATCTGGCGCAAGGTGAACATAAAAGCTGTACAATACAAAATGATACCTTCATATATTATCAGCTTGAATGTGCAATTCAGAAATGACGCAGCTTGACTAATGAAAAAGCCAAGTATTAAGCATCTCCCACTGTTTCAAGATGAGAGGCCTGTGAGGCGCGCAATCTTCCTGGGGGATGTGGTGCAACAAACCTTGTTATTGGACTGGAAAAAACAACAACGCCCTTAAAGTTTTGTGCAAGGGCACAGTGTGTGTGTGTAAGTGTACCGTAGGCTTCTTCAGGTAACTACAGTTTGATATTTGAAATGTTCAACACTGTGAAAATACTACATTCTGGCAGTTCAAGGTATTCAACTATTGTTCTGCTGAGATGACATTGGGGTCTATTTAAAATGGCATATTATGATGCAAACAATAAATCATTAACACTTGTGCATTGTATTCCCTTGCCACCCCACCCCACCAGATCTAGCTGAGAATACTTGTGAGGTTTATAATAATATGTATATGAAGTGTTATCAATCCCCGGTATTCACGCTGTCCTATTCCTGAATTTGAACTGTGGCATTATTGGGATGAAAGGTCAAAGAAACTAAATGAGTTTTCTCATTCTCATCAAAGCCTTCCTGATAGCTATCTGCTCCCTTTCCCTCATCCCAGATCTGACAACACTGACTGAACACATCGCTATACCTCTGGAGGACAGAAAGACGTCATTCTGCACATCTGCAATTTTTATTATTTGTTTATTTAGCAGATGCCTTTATCCAAGGCGACTAACAGAGACTAGGGTGTGTGAACTATGCATCAGCTGCAGAGTCACTTACAACAACGTCTCATCCGAAAGACATTTCTTGTCAAGACAATAGACAAAGCTTATTTTTTATTTTAGTGCTGGACCCTAACGAGAAATGTTTCACAGAAACAGCCAGCAATACTTTCTCTTGGTCGTCAAAGTATTCAATTGACATTCATGATGTTAAAATAGAGATGAACAGAAGCAAGCGCTAGACTGTAACAGTTGTGAACATCTGTACAGTTAAGACTGAAGCGCAATGTAACACAGAGAAAAATGGTTTGCATTGAACTCAAAATTACCCCAATATACATGACAAGATCCTTCAGCTCTTAAATGCAGGCATTAAACTTTCAGATATTTCATTCACAACCTGCATCAAAACCATTTCAAAAGATGCACATTGATTATCGCCTTTTTGCTAACCCTGATCATCTACATTTTCAGGCGTTTTTGCTTCAAAACCACATCTTGCAGACAAAGATCCAAATATCAGAACAAAACAAACAGCAATCAGTCTATACCAGTGACATTGTCCAGGTGAACACTGAAAAAAACTACTGTACAATGCACCATTTTCCTAGCCATGTCCTTCTAAAGCTTGCAATTCCAAGTCCCTCAGATTCCCTGCCACTAAGAGGATTGGTACATTTCCCTTCAGCTAAGAAAAGTTCAGTTCATTTGGAGTGGGAGAGAAACGTTAACTGTGCTGTTGTAAGTGATGGAAAGGGCAAAAACACTTGTTTATATTTTGCAAAAAGGGTTGCAGTTACGCTGTTGTTATATTAGGCGAGGGCAGAGTTAGAGCAGCTTTAGTGTGTGTTTTCAAGGATCAGGTAAAAGCATCGCTAATGGCAAAAAATAAGCACCTCTATGACAACAGTGTGTTTCAACTTCAGCTTTTGAATAGCTCAGTCAACCTGTGATTTTGAAGAACCATTAGCATAGCGATCATTTGGAGGTGTTTCATCAGTCCCACTGACACTCTCACACCTGTAGTCAAGTCACTTCAAGTCCCCAAGTCTCACAGACAAATGGAGTACAAATTGAAAGTACTTACAGTGCCGTCACCTCCACACGCCAGTATACGAAGGTTGTGAACCTTGCGGTACATCTCTAACCTTGGAGAAACCAGTGACAAAAAATAACATTTTACAAAATGGATGGACTCTCCTTTTTTCAGGTTGCTTCACAAAGCCATAGTGAGTAATTCCAGCTCATCTCGCATGGAATGTTTCTTTTCTCGTGAAATGTTTCACAAGTTCGGCTTACCCTTCTTTGGGTCCCCCTTGACTTAGGTCAAACACTTGTCTGGGATTGAGGTACCACATAAAGGACTGGATTATCTTTGCTCCCTAGAAGAAAAAAAAATACCCATACAGTGAGAAGGGCGGTACATGTCTGGCTCAAGCGAAATACAGTATCACCACTAAATGGTAGGACTTAGGTAGTAAAGGGGGTCTATGTTATTGTATTTAAACAGTGCCACTACTGGTCATCTCCACACAGTCAGTACAAGTCTGCAGTACAACTCTGAAATATGGACTTTTTCCTCACTATCTGGCAACAACAGAGTTCAACAATACCATTGCTTGGATCCCTAAAACACACTCCCATGAAATGTAATATAATTTGCTGTTTTATTTTACAAACTCTTGGAGGACTACGCTAAATTAGTCACATAAAACTTCAATTTCTCATCCCCCACCTGATTGCCCCCACTTTTCGGGTTCACAAACACCAGCAGCGGTTTCATCAGTGGAGACGGGACTGGTTTCACTATGAACGGCTTCCATCGCCCCTCCTGGACAATACAAAAAAAAAAAAAAAATAATGGATTCAGCATCTTTCAAAACACAAGAAAATGCTGAACACTTTTGTGTTAATGCAATGTGCTAAGGAAGCTGCGACACTGATAATCAATGATTTGCATTGTCCTCCATGTTAATACAGTCAAAAGAATAGAAACGTTAGTATATTGAGATGAAGGTCCGCTATAAAAAACAGGGACTTGATGCCATCTAGTGACATTTAGTAAAATATGACAAGGAGCAACATGTAGAGAATGAAGAATAAAGAATATTCTCTACACGGTAGGGTGACGGAAATAAAAAAAAGTTTAATAGTAAAAAATTAATTTTGTTCAGAAATAATAATAGAAGAGCGATAACCTGGTGTCAATAAAAACTGTGTTTTAACCAGGACTAAACTTTTCATTTCACTCTTAGCTCTTGCTAGCACCAGGAGCAGCATCGCTGATTATCAGATTATTTTACACAGGATTTCACTTACTACGCTACAGATTAAGGACGTTTGCTTCTAGAGTACATGCAGGTCAGGTCTTCACTATCTGTGCAGTTGGACACATGTACTACAACACAGACAGTGATCAGGTACCATCCATACACAGTATGATTTCAAGTAGAAAACAAGAAACAAAGAAAGATCTTTAGAACTAGGAAAGGATGGGCAGCGATAATGTTTCTAGCCATAATAGGAGGTAGGAGATTGTAAGAAAAAGGGTATTTCTCGGTCAAGAAAAGCCAGCTGTGAGACAGCAGTGAACTGTACTAAAGATTACCTAATACCATTGTCTACAGTGACGGTGCTTGACTCTCCAGCTCCTTTCTTTTTGACTTTAGTGCTGAAGGTAACAGTTTCATTACCGGGACAATCATCTGGAAGACGTCATTTGCTGAAAAAGCCATTTCACTGGGCTAATTGGCTTCTTTAAAAAGATTACACACCGGCAGTAACTGCTGTACAGCCTTTTGCTGTGTGTATTGCAGAATTTTCTTTTTATACACCAGCATTAAATCAGTATTTTTTTATTTTTTTATGAAAGAAGCCATTTCTGCTTTTTTTTTTTTTTTTTTTTTAAATGCAAATTCATCGCTTCGCTGTGAAGTCATACTATTCTGCTCATTCAAAATCGGGCGAGGCATTCTGCATTACAATGATACCATGCATAGCGATTCTGAGTTTATGGATCATTCTCTTGTTGCAGCTTCCGTTCTCTACAGGCAGGGGAATCTCACCTCCGCTCCCTTCTTACTGGATTTGCGCTTGAAGGAGGTGCGCTTCTTCTTCTTGCTTGCTTTTAGCGAGGTCTGAAAAGAAAAAGTCATTCTGAGGAGATGTAAAGTATTCATCTGAATAAAAATAACAAAATAACTGAAAAACATTCAGAAAAGCGAACACTTTAATACACAAGGACTTTAAAAAGGACAGTAAAAATAAACTGGACTATACAGACTGCTAAAATGACAGAGTCTTTTTTAATCCCAAGTAACCACAACTTGCATTACTGAAAGGAAGTGGACCTTCCAAACATTTTCTTACAATTGGTTCTAGGATTTTACTAAAGCTTCAGACTCCACAGGCAGTACATATAAACGGTTTTACAAATTCAAAATCAGGTTAGCTACCTTGGTTTCACAAATTAACGACAGCAGCTTTGGTAAAAGGAGGACATGGAGTCTGTTTCTCCCTCACAGACTACTGTGTTAGTAAAACAATCGAAAACAAGTGCATTGACTTGCAGGTGGACCATTACTGCCCCCTAGTGGTTACACAAGGTCAGTAAGTGGCAATACAGAAACCTCCTTTACCTGCGCCACAGTTGTTGGATGAGCTGCTGTTACATCCATGGACTGTTTTAACTGCTTAGCACTCACGGTTTTAGAAAAAACACTTTGCATCCAATTTTGACAGCGTGCTCTGTCTTTTAGCTCTTGTTTTAATGGTTTGCACTGGTTTACCTGGGACCTCCTGATCCGAATGATCCAGGTGGGAGGGACTATGACAGCAGCGTGGGCCCCAAGAGAGCATGGCTCCTCAATCTGCTGCAGCATAAAACACGCCACCTTGTTGTGATACTGGACATGAGAGAGGGGGAATAGACGGACATAATCAGCACGGTTCACCTCATTCAAATAACAATAATAATATCAAGAAGAAGATGATACTGCTACTGCTAATAGACTACAACACTACAGTGTGATAAGAATACAGTGTAATTACTAACAAGATACGGATTCAAATATCTTTAGAACATACACCCCCCCCAAGAATGGTAATCAACATTGCAGTAAACTGTTATTCTTTGTTAATGACAGAAAGACACAGAGGGATGCGTTTCTTCAGGGTTAGAGTGTTAAACGTTTGTGACCACACTGCTGATACCAGAAGATTATTATAAAAGACACTTTTTTTTTTTTTTAATTGAATGATTTAAAAAGGAGTTTAAAATAAAACAACGACTTACTGCTTGTTTACACCAGGAACAGCTGATTGCCACAATTTCTTTACTATGAAATGCAAACTTCTGCTGAAACCCCTAATGGAACAAATGAAAAAACAAAATCTTTACAAAAAATTTTCTTTGGAAAATGCGCACTATGAATGTGATGTGAATAAAAAACAAAGTATTTCTGCATGAACTGTGAACACCAAAACATTTTGGTTAGGATGCACTTGTTTTGTCTTTCACAATACAAATGAGGAGACGTACCATCATATGTCCTTCACATTTCATTAAAACACTTAAACATTTGGATTTTATAACTAAAGGTTTATTTATTTTGCAATGTAAAGCTGAGTAAACACAGAGCCACATTGTGGCTTGGAACTTGGTTTCAGGGGACTAGGTTACAGGCTACTGCATGGCAGACCAGGGGAGACTTAGTGTTTGACACAGCAACCTCAGATTAGGTCTCCCAGTCTCTTGGAACCAGGATTCAAGCCACTGTTCCTGAAAAAGTGGCTTTGTGTTCCCTCAGCTTAAGACAAATCAATACTCTAGAAGTCACATCTGAACTGTGAATTCAGATCTAAGCTATACTGCTGTTTTCACGTTTATTTCAGTTGCTATATAAAATGGCAATAGTTGTCACCTTTCCACACTGACGACACTTCCCCTCCTGCCTCCTCCTGTGAACCCAGTGGTGTCGGACGAATGTCGGCTACAGAGAGAACACAAAGCAAAGTCTCACACCCAGACCAGCACTACACTTGACTGAACTGAGCCACAGCGGCTATCCCTTTGATTCCCTGCAGTGTCCCAGAAGAGCAGCCCTTCTTTGCATTTACAACACATCCACATTTCAAAACTACCTTGAAAACCAGCATCTGATGACTGTTATATTTAATACTGCAGGTTGGAGTGCAGTGTCATTCCAGAGCAAGCAACAGCAGATACATTCAGACAGTAAGGAAGGTGTTATTCTCAATGCAACTCGAGGACCACTAGATCCTTTCAACATTTAATTAAAGGGTTAAATCCAACATGCAAACTATCCAAGGCAGGGAAGGTGAAGTCATGTATATACATGCCTGTGCATGGCTACGGCTGTAGTCACAGCATGTACTCTGCACTAATTTATTAGGTACAAAAACTATTAGTGTATGAACTGGAATAGTGAGAACATAGTGGATATATGAGAAGGATTTAATGGTCTTCAAAAAAGTAAAAATGCACTTTCATTTCATTGTTAGCATTTACATTTGCAGGAAAAATCTGGGGGTTATTGATTAATGTCAGCATAGGGTTAAATACAAGGTTGCCATTCGTACAGAAAAGTGCATGGGTGAATGCGTATGATTCAAATTAAACTGTGGTAGCACTGAGAAGTTGTAAGAGTTGTATTTTACAGAATCATAAATGTTAGGCAGCACTCTTTTCTGGTGTCTATTTTTTGTGCAGTGCAAGTGTTTTTGTGTGTCTAGGAATAGGCTCCCCACAAAGGTGAGTTCAGTACCTTCACCCAGGTCATGCATGCAGATGCCATGCCGTTAGCCGTCAACATAAGGCTCAAAAAGGAGTGGCTTTTTTAGGAAGTCTTCGGCCATATGTGGGCTGGCGAGAGCGAGGGATGGATGGAGGGTAAAAGGAAATTGTAGGACATGAAGACCAGTCAGAAAAAGAAAAGAGAAAGGCGTGAAAAATTCAAACAAAAAGGACAAAAAAACAGAGCGAAAGAAGACATGGCTATAGATGGTAGGGTTGATCAAAGGTGATGGAGTTAAACAAGGAACAGACGATGTACAGTACAGTCCATCACAAAATGTAAGCTGATGGAACAAATAGAGAATAGCTAGTCGGGTAGGAAATATGCTGTATTGGATCTGAGAATGAAACTAGCCATGTCAGTGTTTACCACTATAATGATAATCCCTACATGTGAGATGTTTTCCCTTTCCTTTTGATCCAGCTTCCCTGTTCAACAATAAACATGTGCATCATACAATCATGTTCAGAACAATTAATGTCACATTAAAAATAAATAAATAATAAATAAATAAATACATACCTCTCGGACATTCCTTGAGCCAGATTCCCTAAACGAAGGTTTACACCTAAAGTTTATCTAGGAAAAAAAAAAAGAGAATTATTACCAGCAAGAATGAAAAAAAAACATACATTATAGTCTAAAACTCAAGCTTTTTCCCCGTAGGTAAAACCAAATCAGAAAACAGTAGTTTGGACACCCAAAGGATCATCAAATCTGAAACCAAATGTCAATCTGCACCTCTCAAACACATTACCACAACAAGCTTGTATGTAGTTCACCCTGTTATCACTAGGAAAGATCACGAACAGGGATGGGAAAGAGTGTGTAAAGCTACGGCCGAAAGTTTAGCATCACCTAAAAAAAAAAAAACTACAAAATGGTATCGCAAAAAAAAGGCTACCAGAAACCATAACAGTATTTCATGTTAGATTTCAAAATGTCAAATTTTTCAATTTGTCAGGTTTTTTTTTTTTTTTTTATATATGTGGTAAACTGCAAAGCGCTGTGTAATTCAATATGTTAAAGTAACACTGCTCAGCAGGTTTCACTCGACTTTATGAAGCAAAATTAGTTTGTTCTATAAGGTGATCCAAAAACTTTGGCCACAGCTGTAGAAATAAAATCAGATCCCAGTGACTCCTCTTCCCATAGCCCTACCAATAAACCGCCTTCCCACTCCATGAAACTTTACAATTTGATCAAAGTGACCGTGTCTCCTTTTCAGAAGGCCATCTGGTAACTAGGTTAATAGAAGTACCGAGGCGAGTGAAGAGAAGAGTCATGCACATGCAACCCTTGTCTTCAGTTTTAGAGACTGCCAAGTAGGTATTCACGATTCGAACCCAGGCCACCAGAGGTGAAAGGCTGTCATATGACTCCAATATCAGTTTAAAAAGGTAGACACTGTCACTTAAAAAAATTATAATTTAGGTTAGCATAAGATGTGTATTTAGTATGATTTGCAAATAATTCCTGTGGTTGATCGATTTGTGTTTGAGAGACTCCTTCAACGCTTATTTTGCAGACCAAATCACCATGCTAAGGAGTGAGGTGGTTGAAACAGGGCAAGATTGCTCCCAGGTAAGATCAGACAGGAATTAAGGTGGATTTGGGAATCCTCACTCTAAACTCAGTGTCTTTCATAGCCATCGTGTCAGGAAGATTGTCAAGCTCTGGCAGAGAATCTGCAAGGGAGAGCTGGGGAATGGAGTGAAAACAGTGAACAACTTTTTCAAACAAGGGTTATTACAAACAAGGATGTTTTCTGGTTTTCCAGAGGCTATCAACAATTGTCATGCACTTACTTTTTCTAGCTGCTCGACACAAGGGGTGTGGACCACTATCTTGCACGCCGCACACTTCTTCCGAGATACTGATTTTTGCTGTATAAGGAAAAGGCCAAAACAACATTTGTCATAGCACAAATAAGAGATCTTCTGTAAAAAAAAATGTACGTGTGCAAACTGACATCCACAATATATCCCCACATTGTGACACATTAATTTGTGCTAAAGAATGACCTAGATGATCAGATCGCCTCCATTTACCCCCAGATTATGATACACTCAAGAACTTGAGCTAAAAACTCTTCAATCAAACCAAACTGAAAAGGAAATCTTGAAAGGCTTCAAAAGCCAAGTGAAACCAATGCAAAACAGTTCCACCACTAGAGGGCAGACCATCCTCATGTTTGAGAAAAACCTGTAATTTAGAAGCAAGCTCTCTATCCACCAGAGGGAACCCTTATATTAACCCAGATAACAAGGGGAAGCAATTCTCCAAAACTGAAATGTTACCAGCTTCATCTCACTCTCTTCAGGATATCATGCAGCACTCAGAAAAGGGCAAACAACTAGATTTTCATAACCCCCACAACTTGAAAGGAAACAGATTTTTTTGTTTACAGGCAGATGACGACCTCTTCAATTAAACAAACTGTCTGAAATTACCATTTCTCCAAACAGCTATTGAGAGCTATGTCTGAATGACTCTAGAGGTTTCAAATAATAAAATATGCAAATAAAACTGCATTTATATTCTAATTTAGACACTGAGAACAGGATAGCCCTTAGGGTTCTCTGTGTATGCCTTTCAATGACAGTAACACCTTGATTCTCCGAACTGGTAGCCTGTCCTGTTGTGCGTATTTGCTCTTCCATAAATCTCTAGTATAACTGGCAGATTTAGGTTTTATATATATATATATATATATATATATATATATATATATATATATATATATATATATATATATATATATATATATATATATATATATATATATATTAAATATATATATATTTATATAAACTTTCTTGACAGAGAAACCAGATGGACACATTTATAATAATAATCCAAATCATCCAAACAAATTTATTTTACACATATGCACTGGGACCCGATTATTTTGGACAGCAGAGGCTATACTGTATACACAACTGAATGACCTGCATCAAATAATTGTTCCATGTTTTTAAAGTTCCGTGACACATACGTGTTTAAATGGATAAGCCATTCGTTAAACCACAACTTTAAAACTGCAAAAAAAGGTTAAAAAGGAAAAACTAAAAAAGCATAAACTGGAGAATTAAAAAACAAGGAAGCCCAATCAAGCACCAATCCAAACCGATTCATCGCTCATTTTACGAAAAACCCGACAACTGATAATAAATGTGAACTATAACATTTAAAACCAAAGCCGCAGTGTTAAACTGAAAATGAAATGAGACGAGGGTTATGAGTAAGCAGAGCAGTCTGGTGGTGTGTGTCAGGGGCCGGAAACCAAAAGATTCTGTTTTAAAACGGAACTCGTGTGACATGGAGGAGGAAGGAGGAGGCCCCTTTTGCATCAACAACATCAATCCAGAGGCTCTGCCTCGTTATTGGTTGACAATAGCAAAGCATAATAAAGCATGGGAAAACAGTGGTTAACTTTTTTAAGGGAATGAAATAGCAAGACCGTGACAATTTAAAACAATTTGGGGGGAGCTGCTGGAAGTGCTTTGGCGGGAGTATGTTTAGGAGGGATTTTTGAGGGGCTGTTAACGTACAGTATGGTTCTAGCTGATCTTGTAACACACACAGGTGGAGTAAGTGAGGTGGCTCTCACCAGTGCCTTCGCAATGCAGTTCTGTTCTCCAACATAACAGAAATCACCAGAAACGTTGGTCTCGAACCAGATGTGCTCTCCGTACAGAGCATTCTCCTGGAAAACAAAACCAAAGCGCCGAATTAGGCAAAGAGTGTAACAAGGAGGCCGTCCTTGCTAGCTGCAACACCAAGGAAGTATTAACCATTGTGTAACCTGCAGCAGATTCAAACAGAGAGAGGACACAAGCCACCTGCTGAGCTGCCTACACCACCACGGCCTGAAGAAATCTCTCATTCAAGCAATGACCAGCAAACACACCCTCACCTTCTGGAACCACAGTCAGGAGAACCAGCAGAAAACCACACTAGATGTGCTTGTCATTCAATTCATATATACAAAAAGAAAGGGCTTGGACTATGAGTAACGGTTACATATGCAAGAAACCATTTGTGAAGTCCATCCTGATTGCATACTCTGCTGAATTTCTTATTTTTGTATTCCTCTGAAATGGATCTAGGTCGCATCTGTGATCACATTTTTCAACAGCTGTTTGCGAACTAAACCCAGTGATCTAACTTGCAGGCTGCACAGAAACCCAGGAAAAAAACTGCGGGAAAAACAATTCTGATTATATTTCAAGGCTTTAGAACTTTATTTCTGCATTTTACAGCTCTCTGATGTGTTCATCACTAGTTTTCAATTTTTTGAGGCATGATTTAAGCACCAATGAAGTGACCAAACTACATTCACATATGGCAGTGGTACCATAAAAAGGCAGCTAGACCATGTTTCAAATATCAGATCTAATCTAAGAGGCAGCGCATGTTTCCTGATCAGACAAACCATGACTATCAGAAATAAATGGCAAAGCTCTACAATAACCTGTAATGTACTGAAAAACTACCCTTTTATTCTCTATATTATTAACTATAAACAGATCCACAGAAAGCACCTGTAAAGGTTGGCTGTGAGTTCCATTAGAATGTAATGTTCTGGATAAGTTTTATTGCAATGAGTTATTATTATTATTATTATTATTATTATTATTAGTCATTTAGCAGACGCTTTATCCAAAGCAACTTAGAGACTAGGGGGTGAACTACGCATCAACAACTGCTGCCGAGTCACTTACAATAGGACCTCGCTTGTTTTACATCTGAAGGACTGCGTACAAGGAGGTTAAGTGACTTGCTCAGAGTCTCACACAGTATCAAGCCCTTTTCTTTAACAACTGGACCACTGTGTCTCCTGTGATGAACTCGACCGCAATGTGATGAAAACACAGTTCGCACTGTACGTCATTGGAAACATCTACTGTACGTGAAGCTGCAGTGTGGACAATGTGCAGAGTCTGCAACCGTACAGGATTTACTCACACTCCAGTCCGCAGTACTTCGGATCTCTCTCTCTGGGTCACTCTTCACTGTCGCAGAAGCGCAGGGCTGAGCAACCAAATGCTGAAGTCCCGATTTAGCAATTGCTTTCCTGAAACGAGAGGATCTCTTTTTAACAGATTCCCTAAAGATCAGAAGCAGAAAGGGCAAGCAGCTCAAAACACATGGGCCAAGTGGTACACTGAAATACAAAATGAGCTTACCCTTTTCTTTTTTTTTTTTTTTTTGCGGATTACAGTGAAAAATACATACATTTTATTTCAGTCCGAACTGATGGAGGGCAATAAGTCAGTGATCCATAAATAGCTTGGCTATAAAAACCGGAGGTTGAATACGTGGATGAAACAGAAGCATTTTATTTGACTACCCAAAATGTATGTAATGCTGATTGTTATTAGGGCAAAAATGGCTTACCCTTTCACCAATATAAATGATCCCTGCCGCTTTTTGGATCTCCCTGAAGCACATGGCTAAAGCACTAAATCTTCCTCTCCCTTTAACCCCTAACTGACCCTTTAATCTGTCTGGCAGTGGCACTGTGCTGTGTGCAATTGGTTCAATAATCAATAAAACTGGCGACTCGCACAGCAAGCAGGAAAGGCAGAACAGTACAGTAGCTGCAGCCACTTCAGAAGGAGGTTGATCATTAGGGATCATATTTGTTTGTTGCGACACAGCACTGCAACACATCTATTTCTGAACCTTGGCAAGAAGAGATTTTAACCGCGTATAAAATGACGCGTGTCCAAGTTCTTATTAGTAGCCTGTTTCATGGAGGATCTGAATGTGCAACACTGCAGTGAAATGGGTTAGGGGGGTGACATGTTTTCAATTTATCACACTTAACACTTCCTGCGTGCGGGTGAGAAGAGCCGTCTCAACCGCTGACAGAGGGCTCTCTACAGGTGTAAAGAGGTATGTTCTCTCCTCGCAGCTGACAGCACGTGTCTCCATTTCACCACTGGCATCTTTGTGGTCGACTCATTCTAACGACTGCACTGCCAAGCGTTCTACTACTGTCACTACAAAACTCTTTTTTAATACAGCAGCTCAGTGCCATGCCATGCCACGCCACTTGGGTGGTGCAGCCTGCCAACACTAGGGTCCCAACTTTGTTTCACTCAGCTTAGCAAGACTAACAAATGAACAAAGGGTCAAAAAAAAATAAAAAAAAATAACCCTTTTTTTATGTTCCATTTGCCTCGTTAGTTAAACACTATTAAAGGACAGCATGCTTGGTATAAAAAATATGTAACACGGAAACATCTATTAATAAAACACTAGGGTTCTGCTAATGAGGAATCTGCATTACACAGAGTACAAGGCCATTCGCAATTAATTGCCTTTTATGCCAACCATAGTAAGAATAGTAGAAAGGGTTTTTTTTTTTTTTTTTTTCAACAGATGGTTTCTAATTCCACGTACTAATTACATTTCAGGACTAAATGTTCCATAGTCCTGTTTTGTATACCCTCTCAGAAGTAGCCCAGCACACGAACCAAAAAAACGACAGACAATCTGGTTAGAACATGTGGCGAGTCGTATTCAAGCCGTTTGTGCACCCAAGGCTAGATGTACATTTCTTTCAATCATATTACAGTTTCCATTAAAGGAGATTCATTTTAGAATGGAGAAGTGCTTTAGTTTGACAATACATCCATTAGGTTCTGCGCATTTAGGGCATATTACAACAGCATTACTAAGCGGTTTGGTGGCTAGTTTCCAAATAGGTTAAGTGGAAACGAAGCCTCATACAGTACACACTAGACATAATAGAAGCATATGTTTGATTTTAGTGCGAATATGCACATTAAGCACAGCCAGCTACATCATCAAGTTTGGGGTCAACTCCTGTTTTTCAATTCCAATTCCTTTTTAAAATCAGTTCAATACCAATTCCTTTTTAAAATCAATTCTCAATTCCAATTCCTTTTTAAAATCAGTTCAATTCCAATTCCTCTTTAAAATCAATTCTCAATTCCAATTCCTCTTTAAAATCAATTCTCAATTCCAATTCCTCTTTAAAATCAATTCTCAATTCCAATTTCTTCGAGGGAATTGGAATTGATATCTCAGCTGCTTTCATTTGATGCAAATTGACTAACAAACAGCGACCTCAATTTAAGCAATTTGTTGACACTGAGAACCTCGTTTTTAACAGAATGCTGCTAATTGCCATTCTGATAGCGTTGGAATTGATTAAAAGGGGATGGGAATTGGAACTGGAATTGAAAAAACAGGAATTGACCCCAAAGCTATACGTCATGTCCATTAGTCAGTGACGGTACAAAAAATGACTAATATAGCACCCAAAGAGTTTGATATTAGTTGCTACATTCTTAGCTTTGCTGTGAAGTAGCAGTGAACAGCTATTCTTTTTGAGAGTGGTTGTGGAAATTGGCAATGCACTGTACACCAAGACACTATCAAGGTTTGTATTTTACACCTAAGAGTTTTTAAAATTCCATCTGAAACAAGAACCTTAGGTACATCTACTGTGCACGGCTACATGCAGACCCCTCTTGAAGCACACATACTAGGAGACAATGTAAACTGATTGTCATACCAAGACAACAGGGAGGTTGTAAGGAACGGAACCTACAGTGACCGGATTTTCTTTAAGCTTTGCTCTGTGCAGCAATGTTATTGTGTGTTCGGTATGGCTGTGAGGACTTAAATGTACCATGACCCTGATGAAAGTAATGGTTTACATACGAGAGAAACCCACTCCATGTTTCATGTCTGGGATCATAGTAGCAGCCTTGCAGCGGGCTGAGGGAGCTCCTCCTGGTGCTGTGCCTCCAGCATGGAGAGCAGTTCCTGTAGAGGGACACGGACGCTCGCCGGGCCGCCACTGAACTGCGTCTGCTGGGCAAGGGAACACCCCGCCCAGGCCAGGGGCTGCCCGCTTTGGAAACAGCCGAGATCCTGCGGCCGCCCAATGTTAAGGACCCGTTGGAGCGCTGTCTCCGACTGGCCCGTCGGTATTTCCCGTACATCCCGTAAGAAGTCGTTCTGCAGTAAACGGCTTCGGCAGGCAGTTGCGATGAGTTCCGTCTGAGACACCTGGGGGCCCTGATAAGGGGTTTGGAGTTTTTCAAAGAATAACATGCGTCCGGAGCTTCTGGCCAGGTGGAGTCTTCAAACTCTCGATCGGAGACTGATATTTCACTCCAGCTGTCGTGAACTGATGGGCGCTCGCTGTCCGATCCACAGCTGGAGCCAGAGCTGTCTCCTTCCGAGTCCGAGTGGGACGGCTCCTCCCGCCGCACCTCAACCTGCCCCTCTCCGGCCGGCGCCAAGCCACTCTCATCCTCCTCCGTCATCTGGATCAGGCTGGCCAGCAGCATGGAGGGCCCCAGGAGGTGCGTGTCGATGGTCCGCAGCCTGACACCTCGTTTCCTCCGCATGGCGAAGCGTGGGTTGAGGCAGGGGGTGGTGGTGCTGGACCTGCGTCTGGCCGAGCGCTCCTTGAGCAGCTGGCTCCCACCAGGACAGCGGCTGGCCGCCCCCAGAGGAAGGCCCTGGATCTGGACGCTGGAGCGCCGCCGCTGCATCAGATTAGCCGAGGGAAGCCCAGCACTCGACCGCCGCCTGGCTTTGCTGATGGGCACGGCCACGCTGGGGCGCCTGTGCTTGCAGTAGTCCGTGACATTAACACTAGAAGCCACGTTTTTCCTCTTAAAGTGTCGACGGAAAAAGGTATCCATTTCTCTGGTAGAAGCAGCCCGGGCTGGGTTTTAAATACTTGCTGTGATAGCTGTTAATGCAGAAAGCAGTCGGTCAGCTAAGAGCTTAAAAGGGTTTTAAAACAGTCCTTAGTTTATTATAATTAATTCAATTCACCTAACAGGCAAACATGAAAGCTATAGAGTGAATAACAAAAATAATTCCCGATCCAAATGGATACCTGCCAAAATGAAGAATCGCAACACAATGCCTTTGCAACTGTAATATTTTTAATTAAAAAAAAGGAGAAGAGTTATAACTGGCTGACATCTGATAAAATGGCCAGATACAGATGTTTAAATCTAAAATTAAACATCTAAATACAGAGATCTGAGTTGTCTGGGAGATTGTAAGCAATTTTCAATTTAAAACATTTAAAATAAATCAACACTCGATCTCTCACCCTTGCATGAATGAAAATATGAACTGATTATTAAACTATGACGACAATCTGAAAACTCTGAGGGCTCCCTGAGGCTCCTGTTTAGGTCACACAAGCCCAGCAAGTCATTTAGCATGTGCATTCTTTATTGATGCTGTGGCTCCTGTGCTACCACTACAATGACACAGAGGACTAGAATCTTGCATCCTGAACAGCCAGTCCACAGCTCACTACGAAGCAACCCAAGCATGTCTATTTAAACCACAGTGAGCAGCCCTCTCAGCTTCTTCGACTTTTTCAAAAGGCCATTTACGTAACATCAAAATCAAGTGGCTGGGGAAAAAACCTTTTGTTGCCGGGTAACTTTATTAAGTTCAGATCATTCAAAATAGGTACAGTGTGAGCTTACAAAAACAATAATATCAGGATTAAATTAATGATTGCTACGTACTGATTACGTGTGTGTTTGAAAAATGTAGAGACGGGTTCAGCATTTACTTGCTTTCCATGCTCTTTAAGCCTGTTGTCTTCTACTAGCTGCTGTGTTGCTGCTACTATTTCAAGTACTATGTTACTATCATGTATTATGCATTTCATTGTATTTAAAGTACTACTAGAGATTAAAGTGGATTTTCTTGTTGTTACTGCATCTTGTAAAGCGCTTTGTGATGGTGGTCCACTATGAAAGGCGCTATATAAATAAAGATTGATTGATTGATTGATTTCTGAGCTTTATGGAGAAACTCACCTATCATCCACTTACCTTTACTGAACCTCTTCATATAAATAAATATTTACTTATATGAAATAATAAATATATTAGTAATTGGAAAAGTCCACTTCTATGAATCCAGTCCAGTCCAGTTAATTAACATTGACAAATTTTCAATTAGATTCACATCACAGAGAACAGAGCTGTGTACTGTGCATTCGGTATAGCTGGTACTTAATATGCTACCTTGCTCCTCAAACATCTAACCCTATTGAAACAGGCCGAGGAAGCATCGCTTCTGAAAATACACCTTCTCTGTGACTGCAAATGACAAGATGAGTATCGGTAACCACTGCTTATTAAAGCACTCCTGGAAAACCTGAACCCACAGGTACACCTCACATACTTGGAGAAGAACAAGCGTTTCATTTAACTCAGTAAACCACATCATTATTAAAAATCGCAAAATCTTTCCGATAACTTCCAACTAGCTATGCAACCAGAAGCTAAACCCGAATCTTCACACCTTACCGAGTGCTTTCAAGCAAAGGGCGCTGGGTAATGTGGTATGATCAAATGAATAAAGTGAAGACAGAGCTGTAGTACGTAGACAGCCAAACCCTACAGCCATACTGAGAAACCGCATTGAGTCGAACTTGGCACACTTCAGTAACAGAAGTGCCATTTACTGTACTTCTCAATCTTTTTTGTATAACTTGCATATAAAAAATAACTTAAAATTTGCCAACACATGCAAGAACTGCAATACGTAAAGAAGAACAGTAAAGGGTTTCCTAACAGTTTGAATGGGGTTGGGGCTGGGGGGGGGGGGGGGGGGGGGGGGGGTCACGTACTGCACGTAGTGCGTTAGGATTATATCCATGTCCTCGAAAACATATTTCATCTATAGGGTAAAAATAAACTCTGATTATGAATACTACAGTATCAGCCGTACAGAGACACCGCACTTGCCAGAGGGGCTTATATTTTGGTCAAAGGAGTTGCCTATTATTATTAGCTACTGCTTTCCTAGATCCAGATTAGCGCTAATCTTGAAATATCTAAGGTTAACAGGAAAAGTTTAAGCAAACCACTGGGTGCAATGCAATAGATACACACTGTGTGCCCTGTGTTTGCCCAGCGGTGAACCAGTGGTACCACGTCCTAATTGGTAAAGTGGTCAGGTTTGCCACTGACAAACATGCCCCCTTTGTGTACCACAACCGCAGAAACGAGCATTTCTTAACTGTGCCATGTAAACTCATATAAGCGCTGCGATATTTTTTTGAGGCCATTTGGAGCTAACATAACAGTGGAGCTCTTGTGTACAGCCCACACAAAATTCTGCCTGGATTTAAATAATAAATAAACTGTCCCTGGAGGCTTTGATCTGATTGGTAATTAATTCTTTTGAAACAAATAAAACGCACTACCAAAACACATCCCTTTCCTTGCACACAAAAAAAACAAAAAAAGCACAGCCAAACGCTGTGCATAAAGAGAAACTCAAAAGAGAGCCGCAGTTTCCGCTTTCCCCCAGCATACAAAAAGAATAAATTGCTTTAATAGTGCAGGGGAGAAAACATATGTATGCCACTGCATGCTTTACAGTGTGTAACACACACACAGTTACATACAGTGCATATAAATCTGATTTGGTTTAAAAAATCTCTTGGTAATAATATAAAACAGTACTGACTAATGCAGCTGTACCCAGGTTGCGTTTACTTCCTGGATGAAGCAGGGGTCAGTGCCAAGGTAATAAAGTTTCGTTACCCTGTACGTGCCAAGAACACCAGGGAACCAAAAAATAAAAATAGAACAAAAACAAAACAAAAAAAAGGGCAGATTCTTGTTGAACTGTTAACCAACAGCCAGGTTAAAAACACCCTTGTTATTTAGCCCCACTTTACCATGTAAGGAGTGACTCGCAGAAGAAAACGAGGTTACACTGCAAGCAATTCTATCAGAGACAAAGATAGCGTGTGACTTGATGTGGCAAGGGAACAACTTTTCATTCTTTTTATTTTTGTGTGTGTTTGATGGGCTCGTTTATAGTGAATACGGGGTCAACGCAGCTTCAAATACATTCTGAACATAAAGCATTGTTTTAATAGAGATATTTTCAATGCAGTAGGATTTCCTCTCTGGGGCACCCAAAACAGCAGACTGCAATAGAGGCCAAAAGGCTAGGTCTGGGCTCAATTATAATTATAATTACAGCAGGATTGTTTGCTGAAATTCCAATTCCAATTCCAATGCTATTGTGTTCAATTACAATTATGCTGCAGTAATTACACAAACGATTGCACACATTAATGTGTGTGCATTCTAAATAACCAAGCAATAATCTCAGGTACAAAATATATATTCATGAGTTAAGGCTTTGTGAATAGAGCCCACAGTAATTAAATATATCTATATTATATCATATATCATATGATATCTATATTATATATATATATATATATATATATACACACACACACACACACACACACACACACACATACACACATAAATAATTTTATGTTAATATGGTTATAATTACGACATATCATTACTGGGAAGAATAATGCAAACTATTGTATGTCAACAAATATGGAATTCTGCCATGGTCGAAGGACAGACCATGTTTTATTGTCAAAAAGGACGACAGCAAATCGAAACTTCCACTTCAGATATCCCTTCCTTTCCCACCCCTTCAGATATCTATTTTTATTTCACACCATTGAAGATGCATCATGAATCAATAACTGCCCACACTGCATTCACCACAAAAGTGCAACATGCAAAAGTAGCAGCAACCCCCCACCCCCTCTTTATAATAAGTCTGTTCTCTTTTCCTTCTAACTATTCACAGACAGTATTAGGAACATATTCTGAAAGAAGGACTGGTGAATGGTGGTTGTAACAGAACCCACTCACTTTGTCCAGTACGAATGCCTACATTTTCAGTTTTAGCTGATGTAACAGTGTTGTCTGATAGCAGATACTGCATGCTAAAACCGATCACTGCATCATATACTCGACTAAAACTTTTTCAACAGCTGTGTACAGAGGATCAGAAAATCGTACAGCTGGTTGACTGTGAAATTGTTACGAAAACATTCACTTTTTGTAGTATAAAGTTAATCCTACCAAAAATACTTGTTCACTGAACTGAACGAACCTGCTCAAAAACTTGGTGGCTCTTAAAATGTGTCATATTGTTTATAGCCTGCGACTTTGTCTTCCAGTTCTATATCAACGGATGTCCAAATCCCATATGCTTTGTTCATTTCCTAAGGATTCTCATAATCATTAATGGCTATGCTTCATAATGACTCTTTAAAATATAATTAGGCATTTCATGTATCACAGTGTAATCTCTTTGAATAATTCACCAACCTTCGCTCCCCTTGGCAGTCACAGTAAGAATACTGTGTGTGTTTCCGCTCCATATGGGCCTACTGTGGAACGAAATCCTTTGGCAACCAAACCAAAACATAAACAGGACTCATCTGAACAGCAGAAGAGGAAATGCATATTCCCACTTATTTAGATTGATGTTTATCTAAATGTTACGACTGGTGAACAGACAAACATAGGCACAAATAGGTTTGAGCAATTTGCAAATACTGTCCTAATGCGACTTGTTGATTAAACAGGGAAGCAATTCATTATTAACTTATCAGGGATGAGTTAACTTTACACCACGATGGGCAGAGTACACACACACTATATAAACACTTCCCTCACTATACCCTAACCCATTGGATAACACAATGTAAATGTAACTCCCCACCCCAAGGATAGAACTTACACTAACAGGCCTTAGTTAATTTGTGGAAAATGGACCTAGAGAAAAAGAAATGACCATGAATATCATTTACTGTAAATAGTACAAAAGCACAGTTGACTCTGCTTTAGGATATAACAAACAGAAAAGCAAAAATGATCCTGCTGCCTGGAAATACACGTCTGAACTTTGAACAAAGGAAGTAGAAAGCAGAGACACAACTACAGTATGCAGATCTAAGCAGAAAAACCCTACTGCAAGAGCCTCAATAATAGCTTTAAAAAAACAACTCAAAGCCAGAAAGATTTTAATTCTGTATTAAATATGAAGGAGTTTATCAACTAGGTCATTTCTCAACATTTCATCAAGTATTACACAGACTGCATTTGCATGCACACCTACCACAAAAGACCCATGCATGAGTCGTAAAATCACTTACCTGAAGTAATAAAGCTATGAAACAAATACTGGTAAACCTAGTTCAACAGTTTGCTTTTCTTTTTACAAAAACAAAATCAATAAATGCTACAAACCTAGCACTAGAGTAACTGCTTTGGTAGTGTGGCCCTGTGTCTATTACACCAGCCATATTTCACTAAACCTTCTCAATGTTATTTATTGCTCTTAAATGCTGGTGCAGAGGTGTCCACTCACGGTTCTGGAGGGCCATTCCACTCCAGGTTTAACAGCTAACATGATATAACTGACTATCTGAGGGTCTGGATGAGGTTAAATAGGTGAACTTAAACCATTTAGAACTGTGTTGGAACAAAAGACCAGGAGTGGAAGAGCCACATTTGGCCAGTCCTGTGCTGGTGTGTAATCTCCAAAGAAAGTATGACACATAATGACTAATACCTTTGTCAACGGCCTTAATGCTTAATTATCACACCAATGAGCAATGGGTATGAGTGGAGTATTAGCTGCTAAACTAGAATTTGCATCCATGAGGAGATGAAAAGTAGTATGAGAAATCAACCAATCACTGTAAAGGAGTTTTTTTGTTCGTTTTTTAATTTTTTTTTATTCAGCAAATATTATCCTATGTTAAGGGACCTTCAATAAATTCTGAAATCCTTTTTTTCTTCTACACCTTCCATCAACTGTAAACCAGGAAGCAGACAAATCCTGGTCCTCCTTAACGTCATTCAGAGATTGGATTACAATGAACCGCCCGCCCACTCCCTCACTGATCAAGAGCATTCTATCTGAACGAAATCATCCTTTTCACGAACCTTTCAGTCATTTTGGCAATTCAGATTATGGCTCCAATTCGACTCTATTTATTTATTTAAATATTGGTTAAATGCAGCAACTCTGAGTTGGGTAAAATGCAAGCAGTCTATACAGAGTATTTCTCTCTACCTAAGGAAGTGTCATCATCCAAATGATTGTCCTCAAGGTTAAATAATACTAAGGGATACAGTACAGCTAGCGGTGGATTACAAATGTGGGAAAACCAAAGCAGAATGTCTTTTACACAGCACTGTTGCCAGCATACAGTACAGTGCTTTTCCATTGTCTAAACAATAAATCTGAATTATTACTAATAATTTGTTTTTAAAAATCAATATCGCCTGGTGGTTTGCAGTGGCTAGCACCTTGCTCAGTAGATGAGTAGTTGAGTACTGTTGAGAGTCCACTTTCACATGGAGTACGTCACTCTGGATTGGAAAAACTTGACCTTAGCTGACACTGCAGCTGTCAAGTACAAAAACAAATGAAACACAGCACGCTCATGATTTCAACCAAGGAGTGATCCAAGTCCACTCCTGACAAGTTTGAATCTTTCTTTCAGGTGCAGAGACAGCAATTGTTAGGCCCAGGATGGAGAAAATGAAGGCATCATTTGCATATTTCATATTCTAAAAGAAGATCATAAAACTACAGCAGCATTTTGGAGTATGCACGTGTGTGAAGTGTGGGTCACCAAATTATCCTCCTGTTGTCTAGAAAAACAACCTGACTTTGCTGCCGCTGCATTTTCTCATAAACTGCAACACTTGAAGGACTCCTGCCCACAAAGGCTGCATTTTTAAAGATATTTCAATCTAACACTCACATTTGTCACCAGATGCATGTTATGCTTCATTGTCAAAATCTTAACAACCTTACCCGCTGCCTGCCTACATCCTAAAACGGTCTAGCGCCAGCTTTCTTAATGTGTAGTACAGTAAGCAGGGGCCCTTTTATTACAAATCTATTTAAACCTATAAAGTAGTCAATCGCATGTTCAGGGGGATCCCAAGAGACAGATAAAATAGATAAAATTGTAAGCAACTCTTGTATATTATTAGTTAAAACGCAACTGCACTAACAAAGTTATTACTAACCACATGATAAATACCCCTGAACCAAAAATAAAACACCAGTTCATATTTTCAAATCCACAAGTTGCTGTAACTACATTTGTAACATAAATCGATCAGATATGGATATCATTTGTTTTATATTCATTCAGCCAATTTAGCTGTCACTATTTAGACTGTAAAAGGTACAGTGAAATACAGTTGCTATTTATTCAAAATTATTCAAGAATTATGGACCTTCATTTTGACAGTGTTATTATTCAAGCTAATGGGAACTCTTTCTGACACAATCTCCTTAAGCCAGTCTCATAGACACAGGTCACCTAAGGACCTATAATTACTGCAAGCAAACATTTTTGTTTCCCAAGCGAATGTTATTTAATATGGCAAGAGTAAATGCAATTGCATCATGTTTATAGTAGCTTTGGGTGGCACATGCTGTGTTAGTTTCTCTGTGTGACAGTCAGTATTCAGGATTGATAAACTATTGTAACAGCCAAATCACCGCGTATTTTGTTTTTGGAACAAGAATAATATTTTACAGAAATCAACTTGCCAGACATGAGAAGTAATTAAGGTAAGCAGAACTACTTTCTTCAGAATAATTCTATACTGGGCGGTAATTACCACAGCCCGTTTTACTTTCACACTAATACAAAATTAAGCAAAAACAAACATTTAAATCCATATGTATTTCAATAAAATCACTGCTAACATTTCTTTTGCCAAATACAACAATTACAAGCAATTACTGTGCTCATTAGTAATAATGATGTGGGCTGTACACAACGAATTATCTTTAGGAGTAAAGACACAGTTTGCCCCTTTGGGACAATCTGTTGCCTTTAAAACACGATTTAGCAAATCAATTTATCTCCAGTTTCAACGTTAATTGTCCTGGTTTCATTGAGCTTTGTTTTAGAAAAGGTTTACCAAGTACAGCAGGCTGCTGGACTGTTATTCTGCTTTAACCTTGCAAAGAGGTTATTTTTATATACTGCAAAAAATACGTTTGTCTTGTACTTATACAGTTCAGGGCAATATAAAATATATTGCAAGATTTTTGACATTTGCCATATGGGAAGTGATAGCAGTGCTGCTGTTACGAGAAATATCATCTCAAGTGGTGATCTATCTTAGACCTTTAAATTACTTAAAATATGAACATGTATGAGAGGATCTTTACTTTTGATTTCAGCTTATGAACTTTAAATATTTGCTTGCAGTTCTTTCCTCCAAATATGACTATATTGATAGATCTGTCCTTACTTCAATGACATACTACACTGTATTGTCCATACACTATTGCCACCACTGTAAACTGGCAAAATACATTGAAAAAAAGTTAGCGTTTTTTTTTTTTTGTTTGTTTTTTTCATATCTGAAACTCTACAGTCCAATCTGAGGTCACAGAAATAAACACACATGCATTCAATATACTACTTATCAAAAAAACAAACAGACAAAATAAAATGTTTACAACCTGATAGTTGAAGAGGCACAAAGTGAAAGAAATATCATCCAGTCTTTCGTCTGTGATATAAATTCTGGTTTGGTTCAAAGAACGAATATAAAACCCAGTCAACAGGAGTTCAGACTGATAAGGTTGGAGATATGCGGTGGTCGTCCTAGAGTAGAGGACATACTCCAGAGACAGAGTGAGACAGCGAGCACAAGTGCCTGTATTAAAATAGCTGTCTATCCGTGTACTTCCTCTACAAACCAGAGAGAGCTTTCTGTCTCACACACGCATACAGTGCACTTACTGGCTCTCGACACTTGAGAGAGACAAGCTAACCAGCAGATTAACTTTGCCCTTAAACAGTTTCTATAGCAACCACACTTACAATTGACCCACACACTGAAACTCTGCCCACAAAGAAGAAAATTACTCTGCCCAGAGGAGGTAAAGAGTACTCACATTAGAATGACACACTCCGTATAAACTGCAAGAGTTACTGTACTGTACAGGGACTCCATTTTCTTCCCTGTTGTTTAAATGAAATTATTCTTCAGAGTATTGCCGGATTCTGTTTATTGAAACGAAACGTTGAATTAACGGGTAATGGCGACTGATGTTCTGTGTTGTTTATGGGAGAAATGCCAAGGGGTAATACCTTACTAGAGATTGGAAACAACTGGACTTGCAACGCAGTTTTCTGTAAAGCATGTCAGTCTGGACTATATACAGGACAAGCCTGATTATTTGCAGTTAGTGCATGCAGACAGTAAACTGTACAAGCTCCTGTACTTTAAAAGTATCTATACGTCATGATTTATTTTATTTATTATTTTATTTATAACTTAAATATTTTATCCAAGATAACCAACTATCCACTGGAGGCTTAGCCACACCAAACTACAGTGGAAACCTGCTTCAACACTCTTGGAAATTACTAAAAGGTGTAATTAAATGTGCACCTTTTTGCACATTTTAGAAGACTATAATTTTATAAACAGGTGTTGCATTATACAGGAGATGCACAGTATACAGTACTTTAGTATATTAGGTAATACAAGGGGATATGCTCAAGGCAGCTCAATCATGCATGCTATACACAGGGTGTGTGTTATACTCCTGAGATTACAGTATACATACAGGTGATTAAACAGTGGAATATATACTGTATATGCTGTACACAATGGTTAGCCACACGGTTTGTTTGCCTACCAAAAGTGTTACTTCCTGCCAAACAGCCACATTGACATGTACTTTCTTCCCCTTCAGCAGACGACCTATTTTATCTTTATCATTGACCCACACACTGACACACCAACACAGTACAGTTCTGTTGCCAGGCTGTTTTTTTTTTAGTATTGGAACATTAATTTGCATGAGAGTGTTGGAGTGGTGGAGAGGCAGGGGTTAATTATTCAGGGCTAACAGAGAAACAGAAATAGAAAAAAGAAGCAGGCGATTGTAAATTCAATAACAGGGTTTTTAGAGAGAAAAATAACAGATGACAACCATTTTTAATGCAGGTTGTTGCTCTAACAGACTTGTGATTATAAAAACTCTTATATCAATTCGGAGACCCACTACAATAGTAGCCTAAATCCACCAGCATGCAAGCCTATCACGTGGTGTGCCGGGTAGTCTTCGTGGGCAATATCACAGTGACTGGTGCAACAGCCACAGCATCCTATCGTATAAGCAGCGAATTTCTACTTTTATCAAGCTTCAAAGTAAACTAGAGAGCATTACTAACTTCACAGAACACTTTTCTGGAAGATAAACCCCACGAACTTGTCAAAACCACAGGGTCCAAATACCATCAACGATTAGTGCTGTATTAATCCTGCTGGTGTAATGAATTCAATACATCTCACCTGAGCTTGTTACCCATTCAATGTGGCTAATCAAGCATACATTAAAACCTGGAATGGGTAAAACTGCCCAAGTCTTATTTCTACCCCTGTCCCTGCATGTTAATGTTCACAGTTCAGGCAGTCATCCTTTACAAGTCATGCATGGAAGCTTTGGTGGGGGAGGAGGTGATAAGAACAGTTGAGTCACCAATTCAAAAAATCGATTCCATTCCAAGAGATTATTAAAATATAGACCGTGAGAGAGGGGCCATTTCACAGCCTTTAGACCTTTAGTCACTCAGCAGCAAAGCCAGCCGAGGAAGTTGTTTCTTTCATTTAACCTTATAACCCTCAAACACCTGGTAAGTGTTGCTTAACTGAAACACCTCTTCCGACTCGATGCTAAAGGCGCTTCTTCAACACAGTCAGGTAGGCGAGGCGCTTGACCCGTCCCACAGAGTGAAAAGGGCACCTCTCAGTCATAGACGCTTAATAAGACTGTCGCGTTGGGCTTCTGCGACAAAAAGCGGAGAACATTCTCTTCGTTTGTAGCTTCTTTGGGGCTGAGCTCTTTAAAACGAGTGTGTGATTTCTTTGGATGGCAGTTTTATCATTCTGTCTCTGTTCCTTGTCTTGTCTTACCAATTCACAGAATCTGTTAATAGTATTTTTTTTTTTTTAAGCAGACAATAGCAGTTTGCAACCATGTGCAAGCAGGTTTCATCCAAATTGCAAACGCCAACAATCTTCTCCATCACAAGAGCCCAACTAACATCCTGAAATCACTATGAAGTGATCACATTGGGGTGAGGATCATTAAACTCAGCAGGGATTCACGCTCACACTGTGTCCATGTAGGGCCTCAGCGTGATGGTGTGCTAATGAGCACAGCCACTGCTGGGGCTGTTTGAATAGCAGATCCGGAATTGCAGGAACAGTCAGAAAAAAAGCACCATAACAGAAGCTTTCATGGGAACCATTAAACCCATCAGACGAAACGAGTCAGTTATATAACCCCAACCCTTCACCCAAACCGGTGACTTGATTTCTATAACGTTTGGACAAAACGGTTTGGGCTGATTTATGAAATCTTAGACCCGGCGATTCAGATTTTACATGATATGACGGGGGTCTGTTGATGCTTTCCTTCTCAGTATGACAGAATGCTTCTAATATCACTCTTGGACAGCCGAGGTTATTCTACTCAAAAGCAGCATGTGCTGTACTTTAAGTCTACTTCGTGTTTATTCTTCGTACAGAGACTATGAACGGAAAGGGAAAGGCTGTCAGTCCTAATCCCTTGTAAATATCAAGTAGTTTACCAGCAGAGCCTCCTGATCACCAAGCAATACCACCCTCCATCTGTGCAAAACCAGCTTGTTACCCAGGACCAATTTCACAATCCAGAATGGCCCCAGCATTTCTAATGCACAGCATCTTTCATTTGAAAGGTCAACACACAACTAGTATGAGACTTAATTTCCTGTAATGCTACTTATGTGGATGTGAGTTGTACTAGTACTTCATAAACTGCTTCCTGTCTGGGAACAGACCAGTTTGTAACCCTGATCCAGTAATACACTGATAGATGCATACATAACCACACTTCCATCTTGAATGGATACAGCATGTCCAAATTTGACCAATTTTATCTGTTTTTTATTCTGATCCAATAATGACCACCCAAAATCTCTCTTTTTTTTTCTTTATGATGGCTATACAACACAAAGCGAACCATGAGCAGTCTCATTGTGCATGCACAGCAGGCACTATATAATTATAACCAGTTTCTTCAGCCTCTTCTAGCACATGAAAGACAACAGCTAATGTACTCCAGCTAGCTCCTAATATTCTATTAACATTTCAAGATATTCAGTTAATAAAATCACCATTTTTTTTTTTTTAAGTATCTTCAGAAGAAATCACTTCAGAGGATACATATGGTAATACGTTTTTTGAAACTTGCCCATTCACCATACAGCTAATGTGACAAAATATATAAATACAAATAAAAGGTTTGAAAGCGCGCTTCTAATTGCTAGACCTTCGCTGAGGTTTCCAGTGCTCTCCAGAAGCGTTACCATGGAGTGTCGCACTATAAAGAAGTCCCTATTTACAAACAAGAGCTCTCATTACAAGTTCCCTTTTCAATATAAATATCCATTCTGCTTAATTATTCTCCTGCTCGCTAGGGGAAATGCAATGAATAGCTAAAACAGTCGGCAGACACCGCTCATGGAAAGAAAGAGTTCAGTAACCAGTATTTTTAATTATTATTTGTTTATTAGTGATTGTTTTATAAGCTGGGTTGCAAAGCTCACAATCTCATAGCTGAGCTGGAACAGGTTTACTGTTAGTGAAGTACCAAGAGAGATGCTCCCAGGGTTGGTGCAAATTCTTGTTTTTCAATTTCAATTCCATTTCTTTTTTAAAAATCAAGGAATTTATATTTTAGAGACACAACAATTGTTGTGATTGTTCAACTGCTTTCATTTCAAGCCAATTTAATTGACTAACAGTGGCTTCAATTGAAGTGATTTGTTGCCACTGTGAGATGCTCGTTTTAACAGAATGCTGCTGATTGCAATTAACGATGTGTTGGAATTGATTAAAAGGGAATGAGAATTGAAAGTGAAAATAAATCGGAAAAATTAACAAATCTTCACACCAACTTTTTACGTTACACTGTCCATTAAAAGCTGATGCCTGTGCATTCTGGGGTCCCAGCACTTTTCCCAAATTGCTGCACGTAACTGATGTTCTAATGAGATCAAATCCTTTATGGCATTTGGAATCATATCCTGTTAATATTGCAATGCTGTAAATAAATAATCCCACATTAGTGCACATTAGGAATGTGTATACATTCCTAATGTGCAAGTTTGCAGTGTCGTATGTATGAATATCACCGTCACCTGAGACTTCTCCTGGTTTGCATTATGCATTAAAACGACACTAGACGAGTGTTAGGCATTATAATTTGGGGATTTGCAAAGATTAATATACAGTATGCATCTCAACATCTCCCTCGCTTGTTTGTAGCTGTGTATTAGCAATGAGATGTGGTTCCAAAACAGGCTTTCTTTCCAGATGGAAGTGATCCCACACAAAGAGAGGTTCACATTCCTGAAGTAGGTCACTAGTAGTTTTCAAAGGCTATTTGCATGCTGGTTACTCGAAATAGACTCCTGATTGAAGCCTGATCAGATCTCTTCTTTCCAAGGAACACTTATTTTAATGTCTTTCACATATGCAGATATGGCCCTTTGACAAAAAAAGAAATGGAGTACAACATGAAATTTAACAGACAATTAGCTTTACGCAACAGTACTTTGTACCCTAAATAAGCTAGTGTCTTCATTAAAACATGCAAAGCATTTAAAAAATGTACCAATAGCTACTGCTTGTTGATATACTAGTATGCTGGCAATACAAACAGAGTTATGTGTCTTCTTTATGTAAATGTTTGTACTATACTTGTCAAGAACACTGACTGATGTTAAAGGGATTCTCCCATTGTATATTACAAGATTATATTCAAATCAGTTCATAACAGCCACATTTATTTATTTATGTCTTCTAAATGCTGTAACAGGAAAATGAAATAATTGCGGCACAGACAACTAGTTTTTAATATATGCAAATGAAGACACTGTATTGTGATAATTAGAGCTTCTTGGTTGTTTGCTCCTCTAGATCTTTAATATGTCTGCAACTTATTTTATTTGAACGATTCAGTGAAATGACAGCTGTGCCTTTAATTGAGTTACCCTGCCTCACCCAACCATGCATGGAAATGCGAGTTAGAACGGAGCTGGCTGCATTACAGTGTTTTACTGCATGTCACTGTATTTGCATGCTGAAGGGAACTGTGTGACACAAAAGGGTATTAGTTATTGTTCTGTAAATGTTTGCAGAACTAAACTGAAGTTCCTTTCATAACCGTAAACTGTGCAGATCAAGATCATACAGATCTTCAACTGGCATAATCTAGAAAAACATATTTACAATGGTATAAAGCAAACTGCTCGTCAGTGGACAACATTTAACTTTAATGAAATAACCACAAAGTATTCATACTGAAGCAAACAGCTGTACAAAGAAAATTATTTCAACACGGTGAGAAGAGTCTGAGGAGAATAAAACAACACAGCTGTAAAAAGAAAAGAAAAAATCTCGGTAAAATGAATCCGCTCTAACTGGTGAAGCTGGTGTTACTTAAGCCGAATTGACCGTGCTGGGTTTCAGCCCACGTCATGGAACATCAGGGGAGTCTTGGGGGTTTGCTGCAACAAAGCAGACTCAAACTAGGCCTCCCAGTTTCAAGCCACTGTTTCTGAAAAAGTAGCTGCGTGTTCCTTCATTAAAAAAAAAAAAAAAAAAAACACGACTAAAAAAGGTTGCTTGCAGAAGACTCATCTTACACAAACCCCAAAGGGCACAGAGACCTTTACAGTCATATTGGAAGGGAGATGAAACCCATTTACATGCATGGCTTTACGAAAGAGAGGAACCCACCTGCCCACAGACTTCCAAAATCAGCAAAGATCAAAATATCAGCAGTTACTGAGTCACAGCTCAGGGTCTCCCTGAAACACAAGCTGTTTCTTTTCAAAGCCCACACAAAGCATGGTGCAATTGGAGGGGGCATATCTACGATCACATCAACTTGTATTGGCTTACACATCACCACTTAATATCTGTTTCTAATACTCTGTTTATTAACAGCCTGCTAGCTAGGGTTGTTAGTGTTAAGCAGAATGATTTAGTTTTAAAAATACAGTTTTGAAAATGTTGCCCTCAAATATGACATAAAATGCTCCATTTACTATTTATTTATTTATTTATTTATTTATTAAGTGTCTGGGTAGTATACCTAATCCTCTTTTCTACTAGAAAATGCTGACCAGTAAATTCAAAGTCAAGCCCAACCAGGAACAAGAGGTGCCAGTTTATCTGTGATAACTAAACAAAACAAAACAAAAAAAAAAGAATGAAAATAAACATGCAACAGGGGTGCCCTCTTGTGGGCGATGTCTGCCATCACACTCTGAGATTTGTTGCTGTTTTTTTCACAAGCCAGCTCACCACAAGTTCCCCAAAAAGCTGTGCAAAATTAAAACCAAACAAAATGAATCCCACCAATATTGAGAGAATGCCAAAACAGAAACTTCCCCAGTTAATATCCAAGCCTAGGAAAGAAAACAAAGTTAAAAATCGCTCTTCTCCTTGCTGCCATTGACTGCTGTTTTTAACGGAGAGGCGGAAACAAGAGCCGCAGATGATATTTCAGTCCAAAAACAGCTATTCCATACATGATGCCAAATGCACACTGAACTACAACAGACATTTATTTTTGTACATTACAGTACTTGCAGGACATGACAACCAGGAATGGCTAAATCAACAGGTTTTTTTTTTTACACGTGTCCAAGAAAGAATAATGACAAAAAGGTGTAGCAAAGGCCATGCAGCTTTGTTCTGGGAATTGCAGTAAAAGGCGCAGGAAAGGTTAGCCCCCCCTGGGGGGTGTGATACAGACCTGCTGTTAGTGTGAACAAGGGAAGCAGGGAGCCAGGGGTGTGAAGAACCCACCCCCAACTCTGCCCGCAGGGGAAGTGTTGCAACAGGGGCACTCATGCTGCTGCTGCCACAGCTCTTACTGTATCACTACTCCTATGCGCTTGCCAAGAGAAACAGATATACTTATAGGACGGCCAGCCTATGTTTAATCTTCTGAGATCCATGGTGGCTGCTGGGAATGTTGGTGAAACACGCAATGGCACCTTTAGGAGGAAGGTGGAGGAGTCTGAAGTGAGAGACAATTAAGAGGAAAGGTTTTCAAGTTACAAGAACAAAAATACAGTAAATCAAGTATGATCTTAAGTGCTGACAAATACATGAATCTGTAGGTCTTCTCCAGCTGCATTTGAAAGCAGTATTATCAGCGCTCAAACAAGGGAAGTAGGAGCATTTTTAAACCCTCTTATTAAAACAGAGGAGGAAGTTATTTTGTCATCGGCACTCAAAGCTTTCCCAATTTCTCTTTTTACTGTGGCTTATGAAAAGCAAGTGACAGGCGAGGGTACACTAGTGTCAAGACACAGACGGAGGAATCACATGTATTTTGGGGATGTGGCACAGCTATTTTAGTGTTTTACATATTTTAGTGTGCAGTTTAGTGCGATTGAAGACCTGAGGTCAATAACACGTCATAATTAATTGCAAATACAATGTCATTTTTATTAGAATTGACCCCAGGTCTGGTAATAGGTTTGACAACACACAAACTGTCTTGGTTTCGCACAAAAGGAACATTGCTGAAGAGTTCCACCATACTACCTGCTCATTAAAATAGTTACAAGATTGTTCAAAACGCAGTCAAATCATGCCAGCATCCTATTTAAATCAGCTACTGTAACCTCTGTGTGAAGACCAAGCCTGACCCAAGTCTGTACTTCTGCCATGCTTTACTGTTCTAAGCTCATATGGCATGTAAAATAAAAAGAAATATATTTTATTGTGTTTTCAAAGATGACTTGCAGTTATAGTCAGTGACCACAAGATGGCATATGGTATCAATTAAAAAAAAGTGCTAGCACACTCAATTGAGCAATTAAAAGTACATACCTAGAATGACCTTAGCAGTAGGTGGAACCATGTTGCTCACAGTTAATAGTTTGAATGGGAACTGGTGTGTCATGTGTGTGATTAGGGGCACTGTGGCCTGGTCTGTTCCTTGTCATAATGACCTGCTTGCGACCACAGCCAATGTGTTGAGAAACTGAGATGCTTTCCCATGACTGTTTGAAGTTACACACAACACTCATACAGGCAAGGCGACCACATACAACGGGATCCAAACATTTAAAATTGTACTTACACCCTTCAATTCCAACCAGTCAGTGCAAGTAATTAACAGCTTTAAAATGTTGCACACAGAAGCTGCTACAGCGAATACAATGTAATTTTTTGAGTCTGTAAAGGACTCTCTTGTACACTCTACAGCCCAGTCGCCATATTTTCTGAAAAACAAAAAAAAGCTATATTTTCCTTGAACTTCTGCTATTTCACCGGATAACCTTCTGCTAAGAAAAATAGTCCCTAGCATAATTAGAACAGAAAAATGACACACACGCAGAGAAAGTGGTTTTTACTATTATAATGACATTGAATAGTCCGTGTAGTATATCAAGTTGGACTCGAAACTTCTTGTTGGAGGCGGGGCATCATTCAAGCTGGCAGAGAGTGGATTGGCTGGTGCGGAAAGAACTGAGACAGGGTTGGCAGTTTGACTGGCTGGTTTTGAGGCAGGGTGTTTGGACCTAGCTGATGACAGAATTGTGGACGAATCGTGTCTTTCCTGTTGGTTTGCTGTCCAGTAGCTGTGAATTAAGCCCTCATTACAGAGACATGATTTCCCTTGTCTCTAGACCAGCGTCAGAAAGTATCAATGTTTCATTAGCTTTTTATGTTATCAGATTAGTTGTACATTGGACTGTTAAGGGAAAAAGCTGGTATTTATGTGCGGATTTATTTAATTTATTTCACAGCACTATGCAAAATAGAAGCCCGCTAGATCTGGAAGGTGATTGGCTGTTTGCACTCAATCGTTTTCTAATTGCAGTTAGTTTATTCTCACCTTCTCTGTTTTGGCCACTATTAATCTACGCCTCCTAACCGAGATTTTAAAGTCAAAGACCATCATACCCTGCCACCTGAGGTACAGTACCTGCCTGCAGTTTCAGGGTTTGCAGACACAGCCTCCTTGATACCCTGGGATGTTAATACGATTGTCATTCACCGGCCACCTGCTGCCAATCTCATTTTCTGAGTGTGGAAAGAAGCTTAATTTGGCTTGCCATTTACTGATTATAATGGACCATCAAATCAACTGTACCATTTGAGCATGACTCAGTGCTACTCAGCAGCGATGCAGGTGATTGGATGCCTGAATTGCCGAAGGTCAAGTATATGGAAGTGATAATTAAACACTCCCTTGGATGCAATATAGCCTTCGTTAATCTACATTCTGCCAAAAGCAAAAGAATCAATTCATCTAGATTATAAAAATCGCACATTTTTATTTAAAGGTTAGATTAGGGGGTGTTTTCAGTCAGCACTTCAGCATAACAGCTTGGATAAAAAACACAGGATTCTTCCTCACACATGCATTAACCTAATTAGATTGTTTGGAAATATGCCGTCACAACCTGAAGCAACAGTAGCTGGGGGGGGGGGGGGGGGGTGTACAGGAGTACCAGAATGAGAAACATACTTGCAAACCACGCTGTCTCTGCTGTGTTATGCAGCTAATTGTTTTTAATTTTGCTACAAGCCTCAACAAGGAGATTCAGATGAATGCAAGCCTCTTCATTTGCCTATAGTAATGAACCCCAAAGCCACAGCGTTGGATTAGTGCAGGGGTTTGGCTCCGAATGAAAACAGGAAAACATATTATCCAACCTCCCCCCCAAAGAACTGCAAAGAAAAGCAACAGGTTTACAGAGAATATTACGTAGGAGTGCAATGCTCGTATTGGGGACCCATTTCCAAAGGACGTACCCACTTCTGATTTCATCAGAAAAGACATTATGTACAGTACTTCATTCTTGTCAATAGTAAAGGAAATCATCTCAAGTGCTTCTCCTTGTCAGCATAAAATCCCTGGATTTCTAATAATTTTTAAAATCCACAACTGGATTCCATTTTATAGATAAAAAGGGGACTGGAACTGTTGGGGCCTTCTCACAGCTAAACCTGCAAGAAACAGACAAAGAGCTATGTTGCATGCACACATTAACTGAAAAAGTTGGCTTCTCATTGCAAATTACAAGGGCAACCGGGATCTCTGATCATGCACAGGCCACATCACTGCGGATAGCACAGAAAACACAGATCCTTAAACATGTTGAGTGGCTGCTTAGCCACACGATTCCTGTTATAGGACTGATCTTTTGCAACATACAGTAAGCCCTGGCCTCTCCTAGCCACGGTCCCACTGGTGGTATCTGCCTGTGATATTAAATTACAGAGCACCGCCTACCAGACGCAGCATCCGAAACGCTGTGCTCAAGATCGATGCAAATTTGCCCACACGTTGACCTTTCACTGTAGCTTTCCTCATTACCGATGAAAACCACGTGAGGAGGCCAACAGCGTAAAATGACAGGAAATATCTTCCTGCCTTCCTATGTAAAAATCTAATGGATGGGACTGTGCTAATCACCTAAGCCTTTACCCGCTGCCTTAATTCCCTCTGTATTCCTCCATTTACAGTAGAATACCTCTACCGTACCCCCTGCATTTGACAACAGGTTTTCACAGGAGGAGCCGAGGAATAGGCTCCTGAGTGATAACACCACCTGAGGGAGGTGTACAAATATAATGACTCTGCTTTTACAATGAGACCAGTGGCAAACAGTCCATTTTAACAAACAAAATCTCTTGAATTGTCCAGTGTTGTTTGTAAAGTGTTACAGACCAGTACACTGCAGGGTTGGAAACAGGACTCCCATTGCACAACACCACGAATGGACCCACCCCTGCATTCAGCTGTTCCATGAATGACAGACACATTCTGAATGCTATAGTTGGAAGCCATAAGTAAGAGTGCTTTGCATCAGGAATTTGGTTACCCTGGAACAACTCACTCTGCTGGATGCCAAGAAAAAGCCACTCGTTTGCAGACGACATCCGTTCGGCATTGCTCTGCATTTGCAAAGGAGGACTATTCAAACCGGTCCTATTCAAATCAGCCTTTCAAAAGCAGGTTGCATAATTAAAAAAGACTGGGTTCGACGAGACAGGACCTGCAGAGCACTTTACTAATGGTCTCTCGGCCTCGTTAGTGTCTTCAAAATAGGACGCTCACAAGCATTTCGGTAGCCACATGTTCATAATATGATTTATTCATTTTTATATGAAAACGTTCTCTCTTAAAAACGATCAGCCTAGACTATCCCAACTGTGATGCAACATCGAATATCCAGAGTAGTATATTGCAACTGTGCATAACAGCTTTGTAATTATGTGTAAGTACACACGTATTTACCAAATAACTACTATGTACATACACAGTAATTAGAGACACTTGATGTAAAGTGTCACTGGGGACTTTCATTTGTTTTCTACTACACCAGACAATCAAGCAAGCCACCAAGGCAGTGTGTGCATTTTGAAGATTTAGTGCGGTTTCTTTTATGCCCAAGGAGTTCCTGACCAGCACAGCCCTGCCATGTAAGAGAAGATACCGGCAATTAGTTTATTAGCTTTTAGTTCTTGAAGCCAGGATTTCAAAATTTTACTTTGTGTTCAAGATTCATTCAGCCAACACTGCAGATTCAGTTCTGCCCACAGTCCCTGTGATTCCACAAAACTGATTGCAGAGCCACACAGCGCACACAATGATAAGCAGGGCTTTACCGGAAGACAGTCCCAGCTAGCGTCAATGCTTTGAGCTTTAAAACAAAGACAACAGAAAAAAACTAAAACCAAAAGGCCTTTACATTCCACCTTTTTAAAAAAATGTTTTATTTAAAAAGAATAAATCTTGAGATGAAAGGTTTTGCTGCGGTGAACTTGCACTTGACGGTAGAGCGCGGAACTACAGAGAATAAAGAGATGAAACTGTAAAAAGATTAAACCAATTAGACTCCAGAGCACACCTTCATTTTCAGGACCCATATTAAAATATAGCTAACTAACTATTATATTAACTATTTAAGAAGAACAAGTTACAGAGACCTCTCTCACAAAGAATTAATTATTATCTTTGTGAGGGGGGTGGTGCTGGTGCGACAGAAGGAAATGTGCATTTCTAAAGCAAGTACAGGACAGTATTTTCATTTCATTAATTAGCGGCTGGATTCATAATTAAAACATGTTAAGCACCTATCAGACTGAAAGCTCGACACATATTTTCAAAGTTTTAATATCAATAGGAGAACTTCACGAGCAATTTAGACGGTACACACAGTAGTAAGTAACACGTACAATGTTATGTTGGCTGTCATTTTCCGTGCGTTACCTGCAACCCCATGCTAACAACACACTAACAGCACGGAATCTTGTATGTTCTACTTTTAGTTCTAGTTTGTTTTAAAGGTAAGATAACACTGAGAGCAATGCCCACTTCCCCTCTCGCCAGTAAAGAGAACACTGTTTCTGCTTCTCACGCCCCATTTAGCTCTGTCACCCCCAGCTTTCTAGATCATGTCTTCAAAACAAGAGATGGAACTCTAAAAGGGACTGTCCCGGGCAAAGCAGGACATCTGGTCAATTTTTCTTCTGGCTAAAATAGCCACCTCAAGCAAAACGCCAATCTTGTGACACAATGAAGGCAGCAAACACAAAAGAGAAAGATCGGCTGTGTTATACGTACAGAAAATAAAAAAAAAAAAAAAAAAAAAAAAAAATAGCCTGCCAAAAGAGTCATTGATTATCTCACAGGATACGGCACGTTCCCAGAATGATGTGCTCCACACAGTTATTGAAATGTCAATGGTCTAAGGGGCAGTTACTGGATACTGCACGCAAGCCAACATGCCGCAGAACTTGAGTCCGGCTTTTTGGTTGAAAGATTTCACCAAGTTGTGATAAACAGATTCCTCTCTTCTTTAACTGCCACATAAAAGTACCATTTGAATTTCACAAAATTTCAAAAACATATTTTAATAATAACAGATCACTTGCACCTTCCTTTGCTAAGAGGTTTTGGGAGACAAATTGCAGGCTTGTGGTTTATGACACTTCTGAAAACCCAGGCCTTTTAACCCATGTATGATAATGGGCTCCATGTCATCTGTTTGGGTATCCAGTATATATCAGAGGATGTGCTGAAGAGAAGGCTGATGAGGGGAGAAAAAACACATAGTTTTACTGAAGTTTCTGCACTGGAATCTCTCATCCGTCATTCTACAAGCCAACTTTTCCATAATATTTCGGTTAAGTTTGTCATTAAATTACATCTAGACTATTACCGACATAGAAAATAATTGCACCTCTAAGCTTTGCCTCCTTCAGCAATACGCACAGCCAACAAAAATGTATAATTAAAGACAACTTGGCAATCGCGTACAGCAAACCACAATATCAAGAGAGCTGTCATCTCACACATGCAAGCAGTTGTCTGCAAGGATATTCAGACGTTGAACATCGCTGACACTTTGCCGAGATAAAAGTTACGGATAACGTGGACTGATAAAATCTTAGTCACAGGAAAAAGACACACAGTGATACAGTGACATGCAGCGGCAGAGAGTCAACAAAGCAGCGCAACCCCAGGCACTTTATATCCTCCCAGAAAGCTAACAGCCAGGGGAAACGTAGACCCATACAATGTGTTTTAACCTGTTATTCGTCTGTAGGCAGCCACGAGTGATATCCGTTATACCTGCTGGTTGGCCAAACGATTCCAGGTTAAAAGAACTATCAGAACAAAGCTGTGAATGTTGGCAAACAGGCCCATTCTCTCCTTATGCTGTTGAGCGGTTTGCAGCCATGACTGTTCATTGCATCCATGTGGCATATTAATGTATATGATTTATAAGATCTTTAATGATCAATTAGACCTAGGTGATAATGAGAAGCCAGCCCATCCCAAGTCAGCGAGCCCATGTCAATGATGTACTCCAGCTTCCGCCCTCATCATTACCTTTTCAAATTTCGGTTTTCACTGCAACTGAAATGGAACCGATGACAAAGCACGGGTCACGAGCAGAGGCGATCTGAGGGGGTGCACTTTTTCCAGAGGAAATTAAATAAAAATGCTTCACGTGGTTCTTTTGTGAACAGAGTTAACAAGAACCAAGAGATCTGGAGCACCGAAATGGGAGGGAAGGTGCTTCAAAACTTCTGAATAATCATCAAGTTGATGTTTCAAGACAAAAGGACACTGTATAAAATGGAACGCAGGCAAAAACTACCTTAGTTTCTGAGACACATAAATTAGGGAATCAAGCCGAAACCCTTCTTTCCTGCAGGCTTCTGCATGCCCTGTCACACTGGGTTCATTTCTAGAATAGACCTATTAGGAAATGACCCCAAATACCTGAAAAACTATGCACTGCTCCCTCGCTATAAGGCTCTCGATCATAACGCTCCTACAGCATGTCCCCCAATTAACTATACTAGTGATTCAATATTTCTACAGTAAATACAGTACCAGTGTTGTTCAGACTATAAACAACTTCTCAGACTAACTTCCCTTTCCGTCTCTCCCTTTTGATATAATATCTGAACTGAAGAAAAGGTTTTGATTACCTTTGATTACATGGTGCATTTTTGCTTCACTGTATGTGCATTAAAGAGAGAGAGTTCTTTTATTTTGTATTTTAGTCAGATGTACGTTGTGTCCCACAAATCTGCTGTGATACTGTACACTGTAAACACAGTCCTCGTTTATCATTCGCGATAAACACTCAGTCACTGTGCTATCTGTTAATGCATTGCTATAACAAGCGCGACAGAGGCTTGCATCCTCCAGCACAGCTGTATGTTCAGAAGTACAGCTTTCAGTAGCATGAGAGCACTTGTACTTGGAGACAAAAAGGCGTAATTTACACTGGGAAATCTCCTCCTCACATTGAAGCAGTACTAAAACTTTTACTTTTCAACAATGCATTTGTGTAATCACTAGTCAGTATACAGTCCCCACAAGAACCCAAATTCTCCGATCATCTTAATAACTTGTGCTACAGAATACCCTTAGTAGGTTTCATCACAATTGGAGAAGAGGTCTGCTAGATAGATAGATAGAGATAGAGATATATATTTATTGCACACACACACACACACACACACACACACACACACACACACACACACCATATTGTTAAAAAATGTGACACACAGACAAGACAGCTGGACGAACAGACAGCCTCCACACACCTGGAGATAATCTGCACTGAAAAAAGTACCAGCATATTTCATCACAATTGGAGCAGCACTTTCGCTACTGATGCAAAAAACAGCAGAAATACAGCGAGACGGACAGACAAACAGCCTCCAAATTCCCTGTGATTATGAAACAAAGTAACTTGTGATAAAGATCACTAGCTAGTGGCTCTCTAGATACAGTATGCAAAACAATAACAAAACGAGCAGCCCTGTATTCATTAGATAGTACCAGTAAAACTTATTTGGGTGCTGCTCTGTAATTTCATAATGTAAAATCATGGTCACTTGAAGACTTCTCTATTCCTTACCACATACTGTATAAGGTCTTAAGAACAGAGGACTTGCTTTGGGTCGGGTGATGCCTGGTATCTGTGTGGTCCAACTGACTTTCCTGACTCGTTTAATCCTTTGATGTTTTTGGTAAGTACGACAGCAGGGCGGGTTTGTCTCTTGTCAGTTATAGTGGACAGCTGTCCAGAAGAAAGTGGGTGGGCACTTGCTCCTCTATAAAGTGAGTTTATGTTCAAGCCTTACAGTAAGAGCTATGTTCTTGACCTAGAATTATAAATACTGCATCGGTATTTATGAGTTTTACGTTTTAAAAACAGGCCTCAGAAAGTCTGAAGGCTTAAACCTTTTTCCTTTTTTCAGTTGTGTAAGTGGGTGGTTAGTCAGATCTACACTAAGATTTATCATTGCAGTTTTACTTTTTTTTCCCCACCATCAGAGCAAGTTGCAACAATTCCCCAAGGCAGGATTTACTACAGATAATTACCATTTATTTTTAGCCTCTCTCTCAAAGCCAACGCATACATTTCCTTCCACAATACTGAATATATTTGCAATACATTATGGCTGCCCAAACCTTTGAAATAAACTTCCATCTAAGCTACTGATGCTAACAAATAATAGCCACTGTACAGCCTGTTTAGTAATTTCCCCACTAAAACCGGATTATTAAAAGCCACTGGATATCAAAGCGGGCAGCTTCCTTTTCTAATCTCAGTATCTTAAGATATGGGCTTCTGGTTCACTTGTCAGCAATATCTCAAACTATGCCATTAACCTTCTGTTCAGAACCATTAGGTGCATGCATACAGTATGCCTCTGTGTGTGTCAGCTGTGAACGGTGTAACACTGCAGGAGTATAGGAATACCTCACAGGAGACAGGTAGGACTACATTTTAGCACCACTTCCAGAAATGACCATCAGGGGGTGCTGCAGTGTACAGAATATAATGTGTCAACTTGTAAACCATTGAGGGTGCTGTACAGGAATCAAACATATTAAAAGAAAAAAAAAAAAGTGTAGTAACCCTTTAAAATAATGAGTGTAAAACCATAATGAATTCTGACTGAACACCACAGGAATAACACCTGAATATCTTCTGCACTACAACACATCTCCAGTATCTGTTGATGAGGGCGCTGTTACAGTAAATCAATTTGAATGATTCCTAGTTCCTAGGGCGTAGAATAGGTTTGGCACATTCTGATTCTAGAACTGCTTCTGCTTGGAATTCATTGCCTTCAGTAGCAGGTTTCGTGTTTTTTAGAGGTATTATTTGACCCAAGAGTGTGATTGTTTTTAATGACTGTTCTTTTTTTTTTTTTTTTTTTTAATAGATGGACCGTGTCTTGGTAATGTCTGTAATGTTTGAAATACTGCACGCTGTTCTCTTCAGGACTTCTTTGAAACAAGATCTTCATCTCAATGGATTTTTCATGATAAAATATTTTATATAAAAGTAAATACAACTTTACATTTAATTTAAGGATAAAAAAACAGGGGGTGGATATATCATTAATGCTGCATCCTGCAAGATGACTAATAAATAAATGCCAACACCTTTGGCTTCAGCACCGCACTTCAGAAAAGTACCTTTTCTAGATGTAAAGCCAATTATTAATATTACTAGCTACTATTAGCACTCACTTTCAACACTGCAATTACTTAGCGCAGAGAGAGCTGTGATATGATCAGTTTCAAAGACGCTTACAGAGGGGATCTGGTGTCCCGTTGAGCAATATCGACAGGCTGGTATCCCTTCTCTCTGCCAAAAAGTGCTGCAATGTTAAGTATGAAGTCAGAAAACTGCCAACTGCTCTGCGCCCCCGTACACACCACACAGAGATACTGGCAGATGGAGAACCACGGCTTACCTGCTGTCAAAAATATGCTTTCAGGCTCCACAAAACCAATACGAAAACACTTGGTTTTGTTAAATGGAATATCCACTGCCAAATTATTACTCTATAGCAACAGAGCACAGCAAATCCCCATATTAATTACAACTGGGGAAAAACTGCACTAAAGGGCAATTGGCTGTTCCTTAGAATATTGTTTGACACAATATCTCGGAACCATTATCTCTGCTCACGAGCAATATAATTCAAGCTGCTAATCTGCCAAGTCATAAAATGTCAGAGGTTTAATGTTTCATTTAACCCTTTCAGCACCAGCCGTTACTGCGGCTGGAGGCATATACTGTATTGTTGGCATACCAGGCTCTCATAGGCTTGCAAAGGAAACTCTTCTTTGTTATGGAAAGGGGTGGATTTATACATTCAGTACATTGTAACTATGCATAATAACATTGTAATCATATGTAAGTACACCTGTATTTACTAAGTAACTACTATGTATATGCACAATAAATTAAAGACCCTATGTAAAGCGTTACCATATAATCTTAATTGTTGTAACTCATAAAAGGACATATAAATGGATAGCCCACATTGATTTGACAGAGAAAAACTAAAACTCCAAACTGGCAGATTGACGAGTGCAAACATTGCCAGAGACCCAGTGTGGTCATTTGTGAGAACGCATTCACTTTTACAAACTTTTCTGGCAATTTCAAACCACACCGCACTATACCTTAACCGTTATATAATCTAGATGTCTTGCAATATCTCTATTATCCTTCTTATCACCATTCCAAACCACTTGCCCACATTTTCATTTTTACAAAGCGCAGATAAAATTATCCTCCTGAAACCTGCAGCAGAGGTTATGCAGGGAACAGACACCAAAAAGATTCCCTGAATACAACACCGAAATGAGACAGAGACTGGCAGGTGAACCCTCAACAGCACTAAGGCAGCGCTTCAGCGGGAGGATGCATTCCACAGAAGCCCAATTAAAGCAAGCCATCTGTGTTCACATTAGCCACGTATACAGGCCCAAACCCGGTGTACAGAGCAACTTACATTTGCACAGAAAAATCTTAAGCCCTGTAGAATGCAACTGCATTAAGCTTCTTATCGACTGGAGAGTAGCCAGTCTGGATGGCAGAGTGTGGTCATGCCAGGTGACTCCACTGCCATGCCTGGCTAGGACTGTTCCTGGCCAGAATGAACCCTGCCAACTATTAGCACAAAAGTCAGACATGACACAAAGAACATGCTATGACTATTGTTATATCCAGGATCAGAGAGGCAGCTCCAGTCCCGGAGGGGTATTCCATTCCAGGTTTAATAGGTATCCTTCTTAGGCTGAATTGATTCAATTTGACAGTAAAAAGGACATGGCTGGAACAACACTGCCCACCCCCTGTTCAAGATCATCTTTTAAAACAATGATGCACCTTGTTAAAATACGAAAGCATGCCCAGATGCTAGGGAATACTTCCAGTAAGCTTAGACTAAAGAATAAAGGCTCAATAAATAACCGCAGAGTGTTTTTCAACCACATCAGATACGAGTGCAAGGCTTACATGAATCAAGATCGGCAATGCGGAAGGGAGGTGGTTACGTTTTTCAGCAAGACCATTAGGCATAATTAAAGCACATTAGCTTTAGGTCATTTATGGTTTTTGGTAGTTGGTCTGTGCTGGATTTGCTGGCTGCAGTGCACTTACTTCTAAGTGAATGTAACAGATGCATTAGTGCTCTGGAGAATGGGTTTGATACACATGTGGAGAAGTGCCAGAGTGACAGAAAAAGCACAGGTTCATTTTAAACAAACATTCCAATAAAGAGACCACAGACACTGCCTGGCCACTTTATTAGGGTCTGTCTGCTCGATTGGATTTGGCCTCATCCCGGTGTGAGGCATCCTGGTATAGTCTTGGTCCCTTGATTCCTCTGGAAAGCTGAACAAATGCTCATTGCTGTTGTTTATTTAAGCACCGTTGTTGATCAAGCCCATCCACTTTAACTCCGACACTGAAGGCTACTGTCAAGATGACGATGACGCACCCATCTGCCACACCCGAATTGTGTATGAATGGTTTGAGGAGCACGGCACAGACTCAAGGGACCTTCCATGTTACCCTACCTCTCTGCAGCAATTACGTGACGTATTAACTGAACTGATAACCATCCCTCGACACAACAGCCCACCTGCGAAGTCTGTGCCATGCTGTGATCAGAGCAAACGATGTCCCAGCAATGATGCGCTCCACCAGGCTTGGTAAGGCTTTAGGATAATAACAAATCTTGCATTTAGTTCTGATTTTAAGATAATTATACTGTACCTTATTCAGGCTGTCAGACAGTTGGAAGTATTTCAATAGTAGATTTTGAAAACAGATGTTCACAAACCAGTAGGAAACAGTGTAAAAAAAAAAAAAAAAAAAAAGCTCCTAAAAATAAAGATCTAAAAATAAAGAGCTCTAAAAGTAGCTAGTGGTTCAAAGGCTTTCCTTCTCAATTACGTCTCAATTAAAATCTGTAAACTCAATGGTTTAACTGGGTTAGCTCAACATGCAGTTTAATGCATCTCTGCAGGATGCAGCAACTGAAAACGCGGCTTATTCTTCATGGGGACTTCCATCCACCTGATTTACAGTGAAGACTTGTTTTTGGGATGTACAAGGGTTAGGGCTGGAGAATTTAGCGATTGTTATTCAACTGTAGGACACAGGGATTACATGCTCAGCCTTATAAAATGATTATCTTGCCAGCTAGATAACACTAACCTTACCAAGTAGAGAGGGCGGGGCTAAACGTTTCAATGCTTGTGCTAAAACATTGTCGCCACAAGATATACAGTATTGGGTGAAACACGTGTGTCCTGTCCCATGTGGAAACAGGGTAGCATAACTCTGGTCACGCACAAATGAACATCATTAAATACAATCTATTACTAAATGACTGCCATGAACACTGAAGTGTATAAGTTGACCACAAAATGCATTTTGTGTTTTGTTTTTTTCTCCCCATTGCCAAAGCAGCTGTCCGTAAACCAGATGATAATAAAATCAGATTGGTTGAATAAACACGACACACACACTGCACTATAACAAGATGCCTCACCATTTATAAAAATGAATGAAGCATTTTCCACGTGGCCCAATCGACGGTTAAGGCAATTTTAATTCCTACACAAGAAAGGCTGTAAACAAGTTAATACTCCTTAAACAATGTTACACATCCTAGATCACGTGACAAAAAAAAAAAAAAAAGCATGTCATTTAAGAGAAAAAAGGAAACTGGTGCAATTATGGAAAGTGTGATTACAAAATTCGTTTTCTGATCTTACTAAAATTAAACTGAATTACTCCTTAATCATTACAGCACAGCAATAAAACAGACCAGATAAGTCCTGGTGCCTAGGTATAGAATATCGTTACGCTTTCTGGTAGAAGAGCATCTGTTTTATAACATAATTTGTTATCTGCACAATATTGTTAGTAGCAACACTCTCAAAGCTACAGGCTAAGTCTTGTTTTTACAAGTGCATACTTTAAACTGATTTTTGACTAGACAGGGCCCACATTATGCAAATTTTAATCGCAATGAAAATCCATAGCAGCTTCAAAAGGAAAAGGATTAATGACAACCTGTGTCACCCCTAAGGACCTCAAAGTGTCCAATTCTCCAGCAAGGAGTGTAAGTGTAGAAATGCCCGAACTGTAACCCTGTATTCAGGCCTAAGCAGATGGGCAGCGGCTTAATTTACTTTTAAATCTGCACATGCACACCTCCATACACACATAAGATCCAGTTGTTCCTTAGATACAATACCAGGGAGCTTTGTCGTCCTTTCACTGTTCTGTTTGTATAGTTCTTCCGTGACATTTTTCAGGGAAAAAAGAAATATACTGTATACATGCAGGTTCTGTACTGAAACAGCTAGCTTGTTAGCAATTCAGTAACCGCTCTTTAATTTTCTGTATGCCCAAAACCATTCAAATTAACCAGGAGGAAACTAGTCAAGTCTAAACAGACAGAACTACAACACACAAATATGTTGATCAGGATATGCTACTGCTGTAACTGGCTGGCTGATTCAGAAACGCTGGAGGTAACTGCAACAGTGACATTTGGGTAGCTGCAAACTATAATTAATGCACTGACAAGCAATGGTCTGCTTTAAAAAGGTGAGCAAAGGTTAAAAGCATTGAAATAAAAATAAATAAAACACTTGTAAATAGTCATTTGAAGCAAGCAGCATTATTAGTGTTATTAGCACAATAATCATATGGGTTGTGTGTTACTTAAAAGCTCCATTACCAGATAGTTAACTCTACTTTGTACAGGTAGTAAACTACTCTCATCTGCATTTTCAAACAAAAAAGGTAGATGGTTGTGCAAAAGGAATGAAAAAGGGTTCTCTTCACAACAGATGTTGCATAGCTCAATTTGAAATTGAAAGCGGAAAAAGTAGCAGGGAAGAAAATTAAATCAGCATGCAAAGCATTTTATTTTAATGAAATGTTGGTGCTTGCATCCTTGGACTTTACTACATATGTAATAAACCCCAAGGAAGACAGCTACAGTAGCATCAATCCTTCGGGGCAATGAAATTGCCATATAGCACATCAGTGACTCACATCTTAAAACAGCAGCCCTTGAGGCCAACTGTCACATCGTGCAACAGACATGCTTGCTTTTTTGTTTTGTTTTCAGGCAGAGCTGCAGAGCTGAAGACACTACAGCCAAGGCCTGGTACAGTAGTTTCATTTGAAAAGCCTACAAAAGTCATCCTAATGCATGCACTGATCTAGAGCTATGGTTTAGCATCGCCTAGAATTTTATGATTGAGACATAATGCAAATTAAAATGACATTGTGAACATAATTTAGGTCTTATTTAACATCATGTAATCAAAGAATACAAATTATAAAAAATGCAAAAAAAGTCTACCAGAAGCCATCATAGTTGTACAGTGTTTCATGTCAGATTCCAAAATGTCACTTTAAAAATTGTCAGGTTTTTTTTTTTTTTTCAGTATATGGACTTTATGAAGCAAAATGTGTTAATTCTACAGAGTGATGCAAAACTTTTGGCCATAGCTGTATATGTTTGCATAACTGCAGTTTAATGCATTGAAGGCAGCTTTTACTGCAGCAACCTACAGCACTAGTCCAGTTATCTGGAATGATATGAAAAACACTGAGCTGCTGAGAAGCCAGAAAACGTGTGAGAAACAGCGATCACACTTAATGCGTTCTTCACACATGAGATGCGCGTGCTAAAAGGATAATGCATGAAGGTTGGTTTTGGTTGTGTGCGCTTATCTTCTTTAGAAAACTGTTTAAAATGTAGTTACACAGGCTAAAGCTTGCTCTTAATTGTTAGAACCATGCTGATTGGACAAAAAAAAAAATTCTTAAAGGTGTCCTTGCATTCTGTGCGCGTATTCTGTTGGACCAGGATTCTCATTGCATACAGTGTCTCATTTATCTACCTCAATCATTCAGAGATAACCAACGGATACTGCAGCTTTAAAATCCCCCCCCCCCGAGTATTCCTTGTTCTGTATGTGACGTTAGTGCCAGACTTCTTTTGAGACTGAACTCCATGAAGAATAGCATAGCAAACTAATTGTCCCACACTGCTATAGTTTTGTGCAAAAGATACAACAACCTGGGTCACGGCTCAATTTATTTTAGAACATAACATTAGAACATAAAGTTTACAGACAAGAGGATGCCACTCGGCACATTTGGTTGTTAGTAGCTTAATCATCGCAAAATCTCATCAAGCAGCTTCTTGAAGGATCATCAATTCTCTGTGTAAAAAAGCGCTTCTTATTTTCTGTTCTGAATGCCCCTTTGTCTAATCTCCATTTGTGACTCCTGGTCCTTGTTTCTTTTTTCAGGTCGAAAAAGTCCCTTGGGTCGACATTGTCAATACCTTTTAGAATTCTGAATGCTTGAATCAGGTCACAGCATAGTCTTCTTTGTTCAAGACTGAATAGATTCAATTCTTTTAGCCTGTCTGCATATGACATGCCTTTTAAACCTGGAATAATTCTGGTCCCTCTTTGCATTCTTTCTAGATCAGCAATATCCTTATTGTAACGAGGTCACCAGAACGGAACATAATATTCAAGATGAGGTCTTACTAATGCATTGTACAGTTTTAACATTACTTCCCTTGATTTAAATTCAACACTTTTCACTATATATCCAAGCATCTTGCTGGCCTTTTTTATAGCTTCCCCACATTGTCTAGATGAAGACATTTCTGAGTCAACATACTCCTTGGTCTTTTTCATAGATTCCTTCTTCAATTTTTGTATCTCCCATATGATATTTATAATGCACATTTTTATTATGCGTCTTCAGTGGCTGGGTGTAACCTGTGAGGATTACTTAGACATGGCGCTGCCTCAATAAAAACAGGATTTAGCCTGTTGTGTTTTGAAATCAGTCAAAAGCCACTTGCTGAATATGCACTGTAGCAGTTTGAAGAAGTATTTGCTTACCTAATCCATATAGTCAAGCCAACATATTGCCTCACATGGTTATAGATTTTGCTTAAGTACAGTAACTGCTAGCCAAGACTGCACGTTTTCATTTCATGTAATATATATATATATATATATATTATATATATATATATATATGACATATATATAATATATATATATAATTCAGCATATTATATTATATATAATTAATAATATTATTATTTTAAAAATTTTTGTGTGTCTTGTTTTTAAAAAAAAATAAAATAACAGTTTAAACAAAAACGTTTTTGTCACATCCAAAATCCCGTGCAAGGCCTGGAAAGAGTTACTAAAGGATTGTGATTCTCAATGATTTTCTGCACATTTCACATCTTGCTTGTGCACGCCCACATGTTTTTGTGGCCTGGACAATTCTGTTTTTTTTTTTTTTTTTTTTTTTTGACTGATCGCATTATTAAAATGTTTAGGTTTTCGTTACAGGTTAACTTTGAGGGCCATGCCGAGTAAATATTAGACCCTTTTCACGCCCTTCCCTGTCCCATGCTAACTGTCTCACTTTAAGCTTTGTGTGCCCCCAGGCCACCATATATAATTGTACACACAGAATCCAAATGAATTGTTTAAAAGAAAACACAGCACTTCAAACTGTCCATTCATACTTAAGAGCTTTCCAAATGTTACATAATAAAGAAACATGCTGCTTCTATTTAGACTGCTTGGTCAGACAGAACACACACACACACACACACACACGCACACACACACACACGCACACACACACACACATGCACGCACGCACACTCACACACACACGCACGCACGCACGCACGCACGCACACTGACACACACACGCACGCACGCGCGCATACTGACACACACACAGACACACGCACGCACACACACACACACACACACACACACACACACACACACACACACACACACACACACAGGGGCACACACTCACACACACACACACACACACACACACACACACACACACACACACCTCTCACACACACACACACACACACACACACACACACACACACACACACACACACACACACACACACACACACACACACACACACACACACACACACACACACACACACACACACACACACACACACACACAGCTTTCAAAGGGCACACTTTAAATGGAATATGTTTCAGATTGACAGAGCTCAGTGTTATAAAAGCAGTGCCCAAACAATCATTACCAAGAGTGCCCTACGTACAGAAGCCTCTTAACATTCGATAATGAAATTATTGCTGGGATTGGAGATTGTGCACATGACGCAATATACAGCATTAAAGCAATTTCTATTGTTTGGGTGGAGACCAATCAAATCAATCTAGTAAAATGATGAATGCTACACTGTCCCATGAAAGTGTCCTGATTATACCAGGCCCTCTGAAAAACAAGGTATGTCAGTATTTCAAGACAGGAAATAAGACTCCCATTGCATAACAGTTTGATACATTCCTGGTTTTACTGTGTTTCAAAATATCCTGACTTACACTTTTGCATTATCTATTGTTACATACCATAAACATTTGTACTTTTTTTAAATGACACATCTACATTCTATAAGCCCACTCCCATACTGTACCAGCACATTACAGTACCAGCACAATATAAACGCACTGGGAGCGTAATCAAAAGGTGCAGCAGTCCATTGGTCATTTAAAAGACCCTGTTACACCCAAAGCCGACCACAAATGTTACATTCTTTACCCTTGTAGGTCAGTGTTGGTATTCTGTAATATTATTTATAATATTTTGTTTTGTAACTTGGATACAGAAATGACACCAATGATCCAATGTAACTTAATAACCCAGGGACAAAGTGTTCTAGGGAAAGTTTCATCATTTCATCCTTATTTTCTGATATTTCTCAACTGCACAGTTTTGCAGTTTTTGTTTTCATTCACAGCTGTATCATTCTTTGACAGTGTATCAAAACTTCCTGCAACATAAAAATAATAAATCTGTTTCCTGGCAGTAAAGAAATCCTCAGTTCAACTGACAAACAAGCTACAGCACTCTGTGTACTCCTGCAAGTTCACAGTGCTTTGATAGACATGCTTACAATACTAGCGAGACAGTAGCATTAACAAGCGTGGGCTTACCCTGTGAACGAGACAATCTGCAAAAACTAGATCACGGTTAGATGATTTCCAAAAGATAGCTTCCTGACATCAGCAATCTGCTCTTTCTCTTCACAACACCTGGCCACACAGAACAAAACATTGCCTCTGCAAGACTTGTTCTGACCAGTCATGTAGTCATAAATCAGAATACCACTAAAATCTAGATATTCTTAAACGAGAATTATTATTAGAATACAAATTCACATTGTATTTGTACTTCTAGTAACAATCTACACATACACCAATACATTCCTAGTGCTTGGGGTGTGTGTGGGGGTGTGTGTGTGTGTGTGTGTGTGCACACTCTGCAAGTGTCACTTACCTCCTTCCAAAGAATCTGATCCCAGTAAAGGTTTTGCTACTGTGGCGGCGAACGATGGTCACTTTTTCGCTCTCTGCAAAGGAGGGCAGGTCAGAGTTGGAGGAAGAAGCAGAGGTCGAGGTCACCGCCTCCTCCAAATCCTTCAGGTTTTCACCGCTTGCCCCATGTTGTACATTTGGTGGCTGCTGATTCATTTTCCCCCTTCAATTGTATTACTCCAACAAAAATATGGTCTTTTTCATAGTCCTCATTTGGAATGTGTAACAGTTTCACTACTTACAGTATATAAATCCAGTGTAGTATTCTAATATTAAAACAAAAATCAACAGTTAGCTAGTTATTTTCCCCATGTTATTCTATATGCATCTTCAAACCAAAAAAACTGATTTTCCATTCTGTGGAATAAAATATATCCAGAGATATTGTATCCTGCATTCCAGTCCTGATGCACCACCAGGAGGTTAAAGACAACATTGAGACCAAACTCCTGTGTCCATTTCCAGTGTTTCTGTTTGTGCTGCAGGGTTCAGGGCTCTGGGCTTAGGGCTTGTGGCACAGGGAAGCACTGCCTGCTACAGGCTATCCCTCCTCTATCTCATGTTAATCTCTCGCTCTGCTTTCCTTCTTGTTTTGCCTTCTCCCTGCTGGAATATCAACGTCTTCATGCTCCCAGGCTCTCTTTCTACATAGGATTGCAACAATCCAGGAAGCGTCAAACAGACATGTAGCACGCACAGGACCCAAACATAGGTGCCTTTAAATGTGCCTTTTCTGTGTGTAAATGTGTGTGTTTTTCCCACTCTCATTCCATAGATTAACCCAGGGTAAAAGGAGGGTGTAGTTCCATCTGCTGGCCAGACATGGAAATGCAAGCAGATTACCATTTGGTTTTTTTTTTTTTTTTTTTTTTTTTTTTTTAAGGATGAAAACAGATTTGTGGAGTTGACATACGGATATGCCTATTTCTCAGGTCACCTTCACCTGTTCAGAGGGGTGTGTACCACGTTTCCATAATGCACATTTAAATATCTGCTTCTGGGTTGGTCCCTGCTTCATAATGTTTAGACAACAAGCAGGTTTTAGGTGCTGTCTGCAGATAAGAGACCTGTGAGTTTCCTCTCTTTTTCTGGTTTACAAGAGGCAAGTTGTTTCTGGTTTCTGGGTATCGCCCCTGCTTTGCATGGAAACCAAAAAATGCTTTCAAAATCTATCGTCTCCGAGATCATTACACACAGTTGTAGTGGAGCCTCACAATGCATTGTTTAAATAAAACACCACAAAACGATTCTTAGCATCTGTATGGAGAAAAAGCCCCCACCCCTACCCTCACAAGGCTGAAATAAATACCCTTCATGTAGAATCCTGCTGCAAGAATGCAATAGTCACCCTGCAGGTAGATGCTGTAGATAGGGGTGGACCAATACACTGAGGTCTCCTTACGAGTTATTTTGCTCACGATCTAAGCACTCCTCCTATCACAATAAGATGTAAAAGAAGTATCACGATTGCATCCAAAAACACAGAAACATTATTTCTGCCACCCCCATCCCCCTAAACTGCAAATTTGGTGTGGCCCCTTTAAGAAGGAGATTGAGTCTGTGCTGGCAGGAAGTGGTTAAAAGAGGCTTGTTCTATTCTTCACTTCAAATAGGCAGTGATTGCAATGCTGGTATCCTGCCTCAGGTACCTATTCCACACCCTGGCTTTATGGAGAAAATAGGACACTGGACAAAACTAGGACTCCAGTAAGGAAGTGCAAAACCTATTCTCCTTGCTATTTCTTTCATTGGAAATCTTAACTCGGTGCAAAAATACTGTGACTGCAATTTATCTGCATTCATCTGAACTTGGCATACAGCACCATCAGGTGGTTAAATGATGTAACGTGCTGAAAGACTAGACAAGAATACAATATATTTATGTATTTAATGGTATTTACACTTGCAAAATGTATCACGCACTTAATAAAGACAGAGATCGATTGATAGAGAGATGATTGGATAGATACAGTAGACATGTTGATACAGTCAGGATTAAAAAAAAGCCTAAACTGGCCCAAATGTCGTAGTGTACAAGCAGGCAGGTGGAAACCCTAGATATTGATAGACAGATAGGCTTACTGGGACAGGGTCTGTGGCTTTAAGTCAAACTTCCTTTAGTCATCTACCAGTAGCTGGGTTTTACACGTGTTACATGGTTTATCAGAGCTGTTAAGGTGGACAGAAAAGTATTAACATTGTTTCTTTGCAAAGCTGTACAGTTCAACCCTTGCGTTGCCTATTGCTAATTCCCCACATAGTCACAGGCATTGTAACTTTTGTTCTACTGTTTCCACAGCTTGTGGTCAACTTGTCCTTGCCTTGTTGTTACCAAGTCCTGGGCTGTCATTAAAAACGTGATTTGAATAAATCTAATGTTCATCACGTTTGGTGCACAAGTTGTTTGTTTGTTGCAAAAGGCTGCTCCTGACATTCAGCTGCTGGTAGATAGACGTTGTTCAGGGCAACGGCAGATTTAGATTGGGAAGAAGGCTCTCAGTTTCAGATATCTGTTGAGTTCAAACAACAGCTAAACAAAAAGGAGCAATTAGAAACCAAAACAAGCAACTGTACCTCCTGGCTTCTCACATAAAGTGTTTTGGACCCTGCTAAAGCAAGAACAAAGCAACAGCAATACAAAAAACAAGAACGGTTTGTTGCACAGTGGTCCATGTTTAATTTATGAGGCCAGTGTGAAGAAGTGTTAAAGAGTCATGCAGGAGACTGGAACAGCTACCATAGGATCTGTATTGACAGACGGGGTCTTAACCACTCGCACATTACCTGTTGTTTTCTAAATGAAGAACCCCCCCCCCCCCGCTGTTCTGTATTAAATGCTCTTTATACAGCTTTTTCTCCTTTTTGTTTTATTAGTCCCTCTGTAATCAACTCTCACCTCCCCTGCCCCCGTCTAATTTCTAACCATAAAAAAAGGATAAAAATCTTCACGAATAATTAAAAAGAGCCAATTATGCCACAAACACACGAGGCAATAAGAAAATCAAGCTGCTCACAGTTCACACAGGCTCTACGGTTAGCCGCGGAAGTGTTTTCCATCAGCCAATAGTCATATATAACATTTACACTACTGACATTTATCAGATTTGTTTGTTTTAAAAACAAATACTCTGGCCCTGTCCAGAAGGGGGAGGGGAGGGGCGCACACACACACACGTTTTCGTTTCTCTACACATGTTCCGTTTTAACTCCAAATGCAAACTCAAGCAACATGAAGTGGGAGTATAGAGTACAAGACAGCACATAACACAATAACACAAGGATCAGCTCTGTAGCCATCACACCTTCGATGGTACAGTACTTTCGAAGTCCACTTAACTGTCGGGGCACACATGCACTTGGATTGACATGGAGCAGAGGAGAGTCTATAGTAGGGGATATGTACAGCTGACCCAGTCTCTTATGGTAAAAGTATATCTCCTAGTGAGCACTTTGTGCAGACAAGAGGACTGAGGAGAACTCTTACACCATAAGGAGACAGGGTCAACTGTGCATCATACATTTCTAAATAAAAATAAATAAATCAAAACATACATAGTAAACGTTGTTAATGCTGTCTAATATGCAGACTTGAACCATTACAGTAAAATAAGATGTACTGGCATGGTCTTCATCTGGTGTTTTGATTGGCTGGTAGCCTTTCATAGACCTTTCAAGTGATGAAAAAGAACAACAGTGACCGAACACTGCTCCTTTAAATGGTGTTCCATCACAGGCCACCTCAGTGTCGCTTTCCATATTTGCATTTCAGGGATTGCAGGTTGCCATGGTTACTAGCTGGGCACAGATTGGAGAATACCCCTCCAGAGCCTCTCAAATTATAGACTCCAAAACCAAGGTCATTCCAGCATTTTATAAAAGACTGCAGAAATTAAAACAGTAACAAAAAAATAAATAAATAATAATAACAACAACAACAGACATTAAGAGAAGCTGATTGTGTCTTCAGTACCTACTGAAATGCTTTATTAAGACTACTGTTCTGCTGCTTGTTTTTCCATGAAATTAGAGTGCAAGATCTAGTAGCAATTAGCCCGTTGGGATAACACAGGACTGGATATGCACAGACAAGTGGAATGCAGCAAGCTTAAGGACTGTTCTGTTCTGAAACTGTGATTCTGTAACAAAGTTTTCCCATTTACCAAGTTTCCACAGTTGCACAAGGTGGAAGTTTATGAAACCATGTAGTGACTATGTTTGTTATCACTGGTGCCCACACCTTTTCCAGGTCTATGACGTTGTATACCACACGTGCAAGACGAAAGCAGACAAAGCGTGTGTGTCTCGCAAGAATACCATATACATGTCACTACAAGGTATTGTATGTGAAGGGAGGGGCCGCTGTGTGAGTGTGGCTTTTATTGGGTGATGCAGATGGAATCTGCAAAACTGCAAAACAGAGAAATTGCAAAACAGAGGGACTGTCTGAAGTAAAAAGTTGTTAAGAGTTGCCAGTCCTACCCTGCTCCAGGCATGTTGTTTATCCTGGTATTCCCTTATTTTATGCATAGTGTTTTTGCAGTTTTGCCACGCTTTTCCCATGGTTATACTATACCATCATTTACTCTGGTTAGCTATGTTTATTAATGTGCTTTATCAAACCTTGCTATTCTTTACAAGGCTTTCTTTATTGCAAGTTACTATTCTTTTACTATGGTAAGCTTTTATAAGTCATGAGAGGACTCTGCAAAAAAGATTGGGCCTGCACATAAGCTACAAGAGTGTGCCAGCGCTTTGTGCTCAAGCAAATTCAGGAACAAGCAAAACACACAAACACACAAACACACACACACACACAAAAACAACCTGCAATGCGAGTGGCAGAAAGCTGTGGCAGCCGTCAAATTTACATTTTCAAATAGGAAATGATGTCATGAAAAACAGAGGCACACAATTACAGTTTACCCACAAACCACTTCCTGCTATTCTTGTATTAACTGAAGTTATAGCAAGGTGTTTTTGTTTGTGTGTGAGAGAGAAAGTCACTACCAACTGAAACGGCTCACTGAATCTAGTTCAATCCACTGAGCTAGGGATGCACGTGGTTACACTTTATTCAAACCTATTAGCAGCAGCTACACTTAGAAATCTCCTGAGAGCATCATCTCATGAACAAAGACAGAAATAATTTAACATACAGTTCCTTGCTTGGTAGCAGAAATCCCAATGGGAAAAGAAAAACAGCAAACAGAGTTTAAAAAAAAAAAAAGAAAGTCACCTGGTATTCTAGTTCTGTCAATCTCTGTTAAGAAGTCTGGAACCGAGTGCTAACAAATATGATGCAAGAGAGAAACTGAACGCATTCTACAGCATGATCATAAAGGACACAGATTCAATTCATCTTTAACTGCGAAAAGGCTATTTTAGGAAAACACACTTTTTTTTTTTTTTTTTTTAATTGCACTCAAGAAATGGTGTTGTTACGGTTACAGGCTGCATGTTTGACAGCAGCTTCCGTTCCTGCTGGGACCCACCTGCCTGGCAGACTGAGGACCAGCTTCTCGTGTGAATAAAATGACCAGTTATCTAGGACACGTGTTACACACACCAGCATGGATTTTTATGACAATGAAATAGGGTGTATGGAAGTCCCAGTGGCTCCAATTCATTTCTTACTATATAGATACAGCTGGTGTGTGACACATGTGTATATATATATATACACACACATATAGGGGGAGGGGGAGAGAGAGAATTTACAAAGTTTTTAGTTGAGCAGCTCAAAAGCATATTTTCTAAGGTTGTTCCACCAGTACCACTGTACTAACACCTCCCAATCCTGTTAATAAACAAAACAGAAATATTGTGTTCCATTTGGCAAACATCCTGACTACCAACTAAACAAACGTCATTAATCCAATCTGAACTCTTCTGAAAAATGCTGAAGCGCTATTAAAGGTCATATTTAAATGGTCGTTTTCTCCCAAATGGAATATACTTTAAAGTCCCGTTTACAAAAATATGTAAAAAAAATAATGCAAATGTTGTCCTTTTCTCATGTATACTGAATAAAGGAGTCCATTTTTGAATTATATAACTTAATTTTGCATTCTTCAGCTCAACAAAAATCAATTCAGGACTGCAAGGGTTAAAGGATGGTTAAACCGAGTGTGCCATTCCCCCCCCAGAACTCACGTCAAAGAAAAATTACTAAATAGAATCTAAACACATGAACGTCGCTGGGGCCACTATATTTAAATAGTTCCCTAGGAAAAAATGATTGCGCAGGTCATAAAACACAGTCATCCTAAATTGAGTTCAGGTTCAAACTCAACACAGTATTAAAATGTACGTCTGTAATGTTAAGTCAGGCTGCACAGTGCAAGGTGCAGATGACGGTGGAACCAGGCTGCTTGAAACATCCTGAAAAGCAGAGATTGGGGCTCCACCTAGTGCTAGCCTTCTGTAATTGGTTGTTTATGCTGTAAATGGGTGTTCACAAATGCTTCAACATGAGTTCTTTAAAGACCGTCGTGTTTTTCATTAAAAAGTGTAACAAGGAAATTAATTTATGAGACCACATTTAAAGCCCACAATAAGATAGTTCACCAGGCAGTACTGCACTGCAGCTCACATCCAGGTATTACACAGTAAATGTAAAACCTCGCATTTAAACCTGTCAGTATGGCTAAAAGAGCCCGCTCCACTAGCCAGGCTACCTAGTGGAATGTCACAATAACAAAATGAGCATTCCGAGCATGTTCCCGGAAACTGGATGAAATCCGCCTGAGCCCCTAAGACTGTCGACTGACACCAGGACATGTGCTGAGCACGACAGGGTAAGCGCAGTTAATCCTTCAGCCGTCCAACTGCAACACGAGTCAATGAGGAACAAGCAGAGTTCATCACGAAAGAGTAAAAGCAGCCTTGAGTTAGGAACTGTCTAAATAGATAAAAGTAACATCCCAAGCAATAAAGCAAGCTGTGGGGGGTGGGACGGGGGGGGGGGGGGCCCACTCAGGCCCTCGTCAGCCTTGCGACAGCTGAACAGTCCAGAGGGGGAGATCAGATAAGCAACTGATTTTTAAAAGGCGTCACATTAACTCAATCACTCAATCACAAATGATTAATTTACATGTACGAGTTTCCTTGCATTCTCAACAAATTGAAGCATTACATGTATATTTTATACAATAGGTGGATGCACAAAATTCAATGCGTAACAAATAACACCCAGTCTTGCAGTGCGAGGCAGTGAGTCAGTACCAGACCATTTAAGTACTGTGATATATTAAGAGCAGTTAAGAGTGTGAAGTTTACAACTCTAAAAAAAAGAAACCAGGTCCTTGTTAAATCTTAAGCAAGAGGTGTTCTGAAATACCTCTTATCCAGTTTTGCTGGTGGTGTCGGGGGGACGTTCCATTTCTTTTTCTTCCACATCTGTCAGCAATTCCTGTCTCCGAGCCTTGCGCTGGATCCAAGGCTACTCCACTAGCTGGGGCATAGCTTTCTGAGCCAAACCAGTAAGCACAAACAATCAATTCTTCTAATTAGTTCTCTGGCATTCGGAGTGCTTTTCTTCTGTTAAAAGTTGAGCTTCTTTTTCCAGTTCCTCTTTTTATGACTTCCTCGTGGATTATGACACTATCTGGACAGCTGAAACACAGCTTTCTCATTGAAAAATAAATAAATAAATACAATCTTTATCTTTTCAAACCAACCTAGTAATTATAATGATGAGGATCTCTGCCCCATCCCCTCCGCGATTTCTTATTATAACATAAATGTGACTTCTGTTTTGCTGAAATATCGCAAGCACCAGAGTACTGCTTTACATTCTGATGTTTTTCTGCTTCACATGGGGTACATCTTGTGAAAGCCACAAAGGACTCGGCATGGACTTGCATTTTTTTTTTTTTTTTTTTTTTTAGTTGTTACTTCCCCAAGCATGACAGTGCAAAACTGTGGTATTCTGCTCATTTACATAAGACCACGCGTAGCTAGAGGAAATCGGAAGACGGATTGGAAATAAACTGGTAAGTTTTTTTCGCAGAATCACTGACTGTCAATGTACTGCTTTTGCCTTTTTGTGCGATAAAGGTTTTTGAACTTTTGGGCTAGTTACAGTGCCTGGTCTACCACTTCTGCAAAACTCTATGCTGCAAAATGTGAGAATCAACATAATCTGCATTTACACTAACATCGAAATACTGTTTAAATAATGTTTGAGAACCAAGTTTTGAAGCAATTACTTTTTACTTTCCGAAAAACACTGGTGCAGACTCAGTAGTATCAATCAATCAATCTTTATTTTATACAGCGCCTTTCATAGTGGACCACCATCACAAAGCGCTTTACAAGATGCAGTAACAACAAGAAAATCCATAATACTTCAAAATACAGAGACATGCGCAATACATTAAATAGAGACATGCATAACACATGCTATACAGTAATATTTAAAAAATGCATAATACATTAAATACAGTGGAAAGTACAACACAATAGTAGCATAATATATAAAATAGTACATTAAATACAGTGGAAAGCAAAGCATGTAAAACACTACGGTTATGGTTAGGTTTTAGAACAGAGATGGAAAGCAATGGAATCCAAAATAAAAATAACATTAACTGCTGCTTCTTAGGAATACATCAGAATGCAGGACACATGATTCAAAGGACATCCAATATATTTGCCAATAATCTACTAAGTGTGGGTAGAGAAAGTTAAAACACGTGCCACAAAACCCTGGCCTCTATAGTGAAAGCGTGTAAAAAAAGTAATATTCCTAAGTGTGTCTAATTAGAAGTTACAGCAGCTTATACATACTAACTACTAGTACAGAACTGCCTGGTAGTGAAGTTTAACCATCTCTTCTGTGGTACTGCATGTTTTGTACGCTTCAGGGTTCCAATGTAAGCAGGTTTACATAATATGAACTAAACTTATTACCAAGAATAGCTTTACTCCCAGACCAATAAATCAGTGAAAGAACAGTGCTCCCTTGGCATCAATGCTATTAACTTTACTGTACACAAAACAAAATGTAAAATATTGTAGGCAGTAAATGAGTGAAAGCCAGTATACAGTGGGTAGTAGAGGTATCGTGGTCTGTAAACACGCTGCTGATGAGTTGACTTGACAGAAGTTTGGGTCAGACCAGCACTGACGGACTGAATCTTACAGTGTGTTTCTTATGTTCTTAATTAACAGTAGGGAAACCAGGTTCAATTCTTAGCAATAAAGCCATTTACTTACAAGACAAGAAAACTTGAGAACAGTTTGTCTTAAAGCACACCTGTATACAGATAGAGATGCAATTCCACTTCGAGACAACCTAAGACAGACTCTGGAGGAAAATAAAAGCAAACATGTTAAAATCCAGGACAGTGATAAAAAGATTTGCAAAGCCTCAATACCACTGAATGTCCCGCTTAAAAAAAACCTAAAGATAAAATGTACAGTATTGCCACTGCCAAAACTGCCAATGCTCAACACTTGATGAAAGCGACATGCATGGACTGTGGATAAAAGCAGGTTTGTTCCTTTCCTAGGTGCACATTTAAAACTCATGTAGTGTCGCTGCTCACCACAGTGTCGAAAGAAAACATGGGATGCTTTTAAGCATGCTTACTGCAATCGTGAGTTTTGTGCAGCGATGTGAAAGTTGAACTCAGTTTATCCAGAAGCATGCATTTTGGAATATAATACGTTCCTCTTGGTTTACGATTTTAAAATCAGCAAGAAAATTTGATTTGCTGCTCTCTTCTTGACAGAACTTGGGTTTCCCAATGCAAGCAGAGTACCTCACTGACTCTTAATATAGAGGCAGGCTGCTGGTATAAAGGCAGATCTTTGCTGTCGGTCATAAGACTTCCTCCGATTGTCACAGATTGGTCTCAACACAGATAGGGTTTTGTAGTTATGCAGAGACATGGCCTTAAGCACACAGGTCCTCAGTCCAATGATCATCAATATATTTAATCCACCTAAACGCCTTCAAACCTAATCCCAGGAGACAGAGTTTGAGGCAACTTTGCTGGATCAAACCCCAAGTCTCCCCTGGTGTACTATGCAGTGGCATGAAAACAAGCCACAAAAGGAACCTCTACACTAATTTGTGTTAAGACAGTGCATATCTGTATCCATTCATCCCTTCACCTGAAAAAGAGTTTGCGTTCCCCTAGATCAGCATTGGTCACATGGAGCTGGTAATAAACTCAATCGTGCAACCACAGTGGCACTGCAATGACTGCTCTCCATTTGCTGTACAGACAGGCACAGCTATCATCTCTGTTTCACTGCCTGTCAGGCTCTTCATGTTTCATGCTTGATTGGCCCAAACCACAGAACACGTTTCTATACTTTGCGTTTGATTTTGGTGAGCAAGGCACATGGGCTAAATGACACAAAGGCATCCTCTAATGCTGTATTTTTCATCCAACTCACAAATACATAAACAGTCATTTAAAACAGTTTTCAAAAGGACTGTGATACCGCATTAACAAGGGAGTTCTGTCTTGATACAAGTTTGTTTGTGGGACCTATGAGGTTTCACAGCATGTTATAGTTCACTGTGTTCTTTCAGCATACAGGGCTAAAATGTAACTGTGCCAAAAATAACTAACATTTTACCAATTCCAATATCCATAAGAATATTAACAACAACTTCCTTTCTGAATTAAAGTATTTTGCATTGCTGCATTTTTTTTTCTTTAAAAGCTTTCGAGCCATGATTGATTGATACCTTTTCCACAAGAGGGCACAAAAGCACAGAATTGAATTTCCATCAGCCCAAACTACAGTAACACATTGGCGTGCAGCTCTTTTGACAAACAGACCAGAAGCTAATTTAGACCTGAACAGAACAAAACAAGAACAAGATCCAACCAGGAATAACGCATAGGAAAGTGAGGTTATTTCAGGTTGCTCTGTGCTGTACTTTCTAAGCTAGCTGTTACTGCGAGATCCATTGAAAGGATGGAAATAAGACTCCTATTGCATAGCAGTGTCAACCATTCCAGGTTTTAACACAAGCTTGATTAGCCACAGTTTATTGGTAACAAGCTCAGGTGTGTCTTGTTAAATTCTTAGTAAAACCAGGTATGGATCAGAACTACAGCAGACTTCAATAGGAAGTATCTCTTGTGGAACGGAGGGGAGAGTGGTTTGCCTTTCCCAGTCAAACATGCAGGACCCAGCTGCAGCGCCTGTCCATCTAGCTGGAGACTAGACAGGCACCTGGGCCAGCCTCAGATAATGTATTACAACATGCCTGCCAGCGACCTCCAATGAGCCATTCCATTAATAGCCCTTCTGAGTGCCCAATGGTCTGGAGGGAATTCATTTAAGGAGGATCTTTTCAATTCAATAAAAGGGACAAGCACTCAACAAGTGTTGCATCTCCCTGTACAAATTAACTAATTCACAAAGTCAGATGAAACCTGTTGAAGAATGTGTACGTCAACATATTGCATTACATACCACTTTGTAGATATATACTTAACTAAAAACGTCCTAATGTCTCAACTCTATTATTCAAAGCTTGGCTTGTTGTACGCCGAAGAGAAGCTGCATGGTCGCACTGTGTTAGCTGCAAACCCTTTTAAAGTGTCTACCATGCATGTGTACTGGGATCAGGGCTGAATCCACAATACATGTACGACCTAGCCAATAAAACCCCGATTCAAAAGTAATTATTTGCCAATCCCAGTCGGTTGCCCCTGGTAACCTTACTGCACGTAAATAATAATAATAATAATAATAATACTTTACTTATTATCCTTGTGGTACGAAACAGTATGCACATAATATATTTATTTTAAAGCAAAACCGCCTTCAAATATTTCCGTTCACACCCCAGTGATATTAAAGGGGAAGTAGGCGTTACAAACAGTAGAGATTTGAGAATTAGGGCTAAAAAACTGTATTACACTTTAAATGTCATTCTTCATGATTCATAGAAAACTCCATTTGAATTTCATAAAAAATGAAAAATCAATGCAAAGGAGACGAAGGATCAAAGCTACTTATATCAAAGGCCAGTTCCCAAGTGATTTGAAGTTTCAGCCTTAAATTGCAGACTTAAAATGCAATTAGCACCTTGATTATGTTTTCCGTTGTTCCAAGAGCTTTGATGTAATTCAATGAACCACACATTGTGAAAATACACACACAGTAAAACTACTAATAACCAAGGTAATACTGACCAGAGGGGCTTTGTATAATCGAACTGTTCTGATAATTGAATTATGACAGCAAAGACAAGAAAACTCCTAAAAAGACATCATTCCCCCTTTAAAAGTTTAACAAATACTGTCTGAATAACACTGTAATACCAGGTCCTCGAGAAACTTAAGCAGAGCCATGAACAATGTTGCACACTGATCCTGTACTGTAGCACTATATTTTTTATATTATATATGAATGAGAAATTTCACTCGTTTCTAGTTTGCTAGCCCCTTTTTAATGCAGATCCTGACACAAAACTGTGGGTTCTTAAAGCACTTACATGCAATTTTATTATTTACAGAAATACAAGAAAATAAAACAAACCCTAACTCCCACACGGAGTACTACCTAAACATTTTTTTACAGTTCCTAACCGTTTACTGATACAAATAACCACTACAAAACACACACAAACAAAAAACACACTACCCTTAGATAAACCTTTCTCTTCGTCCTTGATGCATTCACTGTGAACCATCCCACATAATTACATCGCTGGTCTCTGGAGTCGTGATTCATATTTGAATTATGTTATCTCAGAGTTTAATTGGGGCAGAGTTACAGTGAACCACAGGGAAGGCAAAAACAGCTGCCAACTCGTCAGTGTAAACACCAGCAACACAGACTAGAGAGCAGGCCTCGGGCTGACAAGCCTGATTGGTGTTGCTCTTCAAACAACACCCTTTCACCCTTCACATCTGACAGGCGATTAGAAAGGCATCTTCTGCAAATCCCCATCTATTTCTAACGAGTGTTAAAACCAATTGAGTTATCACCTGAAACAGTACATCTTTATGATTCAAGTGGTATAGCTACAGCGAGTTAATTTTACCTTGCCTTTATAAATCAACTTATCGATCGATATGTGCCTAACATAATACTAGTTTGATGAACAGCACCTGGACAAGCCTTAATAATGATAGAAGACACTAGGGTCTATTCAAGCGTATGCACTATAATAAGTTGTTCAATAACCCAATAAACTTTTTTTCTCTTAGCATCTCCCCCTGGTTCACAGTCCACTGACTGTAGGGACATTAACTGTGTTTGATTTATTTCCATATAGACATACAGTAGATCAATACCAGGGATGTGAAAGGACTCTCTACCCTTAGGATTTTGATCTGCTATGGGTTTTCTTTGTCTTGTTATGCAATAGGTTGAGGTTGTGGCTACTACAGCACTGTATATAATATATTGAGTTTGTAGTGCTCAAGCAGTTTCGATTTGTTTCCTTCTACAGATGCTCAGGTGTGATCTTTCGAACTCAAAAGAAACAAGATCGTTTCTAAAATGAAGCACACACAGCCTGTGTCGTCAATGACCTTTTGTTCTGCACGGGACATGAATCACTATGTGCACTTTTTTTTATTGTTTTTTTTTTGTATCTGTGATCTTTAGTTGCTTTTGTGCATATTCATTTGCAAGTGAACAGTGCTGTTAGGCTCTTATCGAGCACTATATTCTGCAATTTTGCATACTGACTTTGGATACTATTTGAATTCTGGAAACTTTATGTTTTGGTTTTGCTAAATTGCATTGCCTTTTACATTTTACGCAGTTCTGTGCACGGATAACATTTAGATTTCACTTTGCTGTTTGGTCATTAATGGGAAACTTTACATACTGCTACAACACATACCGGATTTAAAAGTATGTACTGTATTGCAGTCAGCGTGTCATCTCTAGTTTTAGCAAGGGATAATTTTCAGAATCATATCGTTCTGGATTAAAATACTTATTCTGTTGAAAATATAGTACTGTACCAACAAAACCAATACAGTACATCTAAATGGAAGCCTACTTATTTTAAAACACAGTCCTTTCAGCTATGTATTTCTGATATTGAATTTTTTTGTTCCCTGAAAAACGGATAAGGGTTGGAACGGGCCAAAACGAAATAATCAGATATGCATCACACGAGTTCAACCGTCACTGAAGTCAAAATTGTATAGGGTCTGATATGTGAGTGCTGGCTGTAATTTAACACCTTCTTCACATACATTTCATCTGGCTTTCTTTACATTGCATGCCATTTTATTTCGCATTGGATCTGTGGGAGAGTTTTCTTTTAAATGTGGATTTAAACAAGAAAAAAAACAGATACCACTGAAAGCTTGAACATATCTGAATGACAGGATAGATGTTGGATTATCATATTAACTTTTGATTGCCTGATATTGTTTTTCAGAGTTGAATTTCTTTAAAAGCAATTTGAAGGGCTTGAATATTAGTAGAACAACATGAAATCGCTATTGAGAAAAATCTCAGTCCGATGAAAGGTAATGAGCGATTTAGAGATTTATGCTACGATCTCAAAGAGAAGGAAGCTTGACAGCTACATTGACAGCCTTCTTTCACTGTTGTCAGCAATACAAAGTTATTCAACTAATATATAGTGCTTACAATTTGTCCTTTCCTTTCTTAAAATAGCAACCTTATTAATGCTGGTTATTCGCTTGCTTTTTTCAAGATGCAATATGTGTATTTGAAAAAAATCTAATGCTACAGTACATATCAACTTTCTAGCAGTTTCAAGTAACCTCAGCTCTGAGTGAAAGCAACTTTCAATCACTGTTGTATTAAAAAAAGAATCTAGACAAATAAAAAAGCAAAGAACCAAGAGACATTCAGCACAAAAAAAGGAATCACCACAAATATTAATGCCTGCACTCATTTTCTGGTTTGCCTATTTTCAAATGAAAACCGAGATACATACTATACCTAACAATACAGTTCTAGAACACCAATACTCTGTAAAGTGCAATGTTGCCATAAAAATGACAGTAGCAGCAATTGGAATACTGTCCGCCCCTGCCTCTGGTGTAGTTGATTATTCAGCTTTATTTACATTTCCATTAAGGGTTTACACTCTGAATACTCTCCTGCTATTTACATTGCAAATAAACCCTGTTGTGCGCATGACATTTATTTATCGCCCTGCTGAATAGGGACATGCTGCACGTATTTAAATAAATCTCCCCGGCCCCTTATCGTTGTTTTATTGAGGGAAAACATGAGCTGGACAGTACTGAGACATGGAGGCAAATTAAAAGCAACTACCAAGCATCAGAAATCTTGGTTTTATTATTTACCAAATAATCAATATCCTTTTAAATAAAAGGCCTACAACTGGATGTGTACACAAGAGCTCTTGTTGACAGAAGTGTCATTACCGTGTTGCTGCTATTGGAACGGTTTTACAGTGCTCTTGGGGCGCTTGGCAACTGCAAGACTGCAAGGCTGGAAATATAGTAGGGCTCCCCCTGCAGATCAGTTTGAGCCACTCCAAGTTTTTGGTGGGGGTTCCAGAGCCAGGTTCCAAGACGACAAAGAGCACCACTGAATCCACCCTTAATGCACATGCATTGTTTTATTTTCTGGTCCATAAGTGGTGTAGTTCTAAATCTAATATATAGATTTTCTTAAACAATAATTATTATACAAATTCACGTTTTATTTGTATGCTGAGCTTCTAGAAGTACAATAGGTAATGCATTTATCTATTTCTGTAAGTCGTAGCACTGTTGCTTAAAATAAGTCGTTTGCAATCGAAGTTCCTAATGCTCCTTTCATTGCATCAAGAGGACTGAATTAGACACCCTAACCTCCCTCAGTTAGGTTGATACTCCCAAGGAAGTCTCTGCACTTAAAGTAAATATATGACCATGTTTTAGTGCTTTTAAGCAGCACGTATTTAAAGTTATCATATCGGATTTGCAACTTTGGACTGACAACTCTGCATTGTGCAATTAGCAGCCATTGAAGATTTACTGAAATGAATGGCCCTGAAAGGAGGAGTCTGGTTTAGTATTACATTCCTCGTTTCATGGTTGCAATAGTAATTCCACTGCAGTATACTATAGCAACTATAATCAAAACCAATTAAATGATAATAAAACAGTACTTCCAAATAAGATTTAAAAAAATACATGTTGCTGTTATAGGAGTTAATAAGATATATGGAATCTGTGCCAAAGCTTTTGTCAGGCATACCTGTAGTAAATTTACATTGCAGTACTAATTCCATCTCTCTTATAATTTCTTATTTTGTATTATAACTTGGCTTACTGTACTATGGATGATGTCTATATTATTCACAAACAAAATGTTTCCAGTTCTCTGCCAAGACCAGATCATTCTGACCTATTTACTGAATAGAAGACCAATGACTATTGGGATTATTCCTTAATGCAGCAAATCTTTGGTTTAACGTTGATAACGTTTTTCTGATTTTCATATGCATTAGTTTAAACTACTAATAGACTTCAGCAAATAGGTGGGAAACATAACCCAGAGATAAAATGTACTTGCTCACTGCAGTCATGAAGAAAGGTGTTATCTATTTAGTAGGTAGTTTGCGGGAAAGGAAAGTATTTCCAACACCTCTTCCAGCCAGCAGACCAGGATTAATGGATTTGTAGTTCAACTGAACATGTTCCTTGAGCCAGAAAACATTATTCTTCAAGCTGTCTGAATGTTCTGGAGACTTGGTTATCGTGCCGACAGGAGTTCACAGGGGTCGGAGGTAGGAAATGTACATTTACAAAAGCCAGGTTCAGGAGGAGTACCACCAACTCGGTTCGCAAAGTGCAGTCAATATATTTTCTTTAAATGTATTACCTCTGTGTGTGTGTGTGAGCTGACAAGTATGAAGACCCAGAGTCATCTGGTAACCCTCCCACTTACGAAACAGGAGTGTGAAGATGATGGGGAACACGAACCCAAGGAGAAACAGGAGATAACTGGGTTAACATAACAGGTGCCCGGTTAATTAGACAAATTTCAAAACTCTCTCCATTAGAGAGCTAACTAGATTGGGAAACAGTGTGCAAAAGGACACAGTCTTAACAGCCAGATAAAAAATATTCAACCTACTGTGATGGGATCAAGTGACGATTCTTTGGCAACCCTCCAATTGTGCCAGTGCAGTTAACGCTCATCAAACTACGCACTAAGCAAAGGAACAACAAGCGACTCTCTCACTTATTGGACTCCAGATGTTTTAATATTATTATCTTCCTGTTATGGGGCCATGTGCTGCCGTTTTTGAGATGTTCGTTGTTCCCGTTATCTCACTGGTAAAGATAAATCTTTGTTTATTTTTAGCCAAACAATCACAGACTATAATCTCATTAACTCGATGAACAGGGAAGCACTGCAACCATGGAAGCCTTGCCGATAGAACCGTTTTCCAGCACAGCAAACAAAAACATACAACTGAAGATGGATTCATGTCAATGGCAAAAGAATAACAGTCATAGGTAGAAATTAGACAAGTCAAACAGGCAAGGGGACCGCTACTGCTTTCTTTTTATCTTGCTACTTATGATGACCCAAAAGCATAGCACTGAAACAGCCTAAGCCGATTATATACCGTGGCAAAACAAACCCCCCGTCTAATCAAATCAATTTTAAATCATTAATAATCTTTTATGGCATTCCCTTACACCAAACACAAAGAAAGAGTTTCAATTGCATCAACAGCCATTGGAAGCTCTTCATGAATCCATAAATAAATACATCAATCATTATCAATGCAGAATGTGGGGTCGGAATGATTATATTCTGGTATCCCAAGCTTATCACGGCTCAAATGGCCACCACAGAAGCCTCGCCAAAGCAAGAGCCACACAGTTTTTACACAGAGGACAGGGTTAGGTCCTTACAGAGTGTAGGCTATGTGGCTGAATGTCTAGTCAGCATGGGGGTCTTGGCACATCTTTCATTGTATCGCTGCTTAATGCCTGATTCAAAAGATGGTTTCACAGACAGAACTACATTTGGTTTGCCCCTGCGGGGACTTGGAAGCTAGTAGAAAGCTCAATTTGAAGACCTAGTTTTAGACAGATCTAGAATTTATTTTTCTAAAAGGACAAGGAGCGCATAAAAGAGGACTAATTAACAGCATTGGGGCACCTAGGTCCTTCAACGTTCCTGGTTTCCTCACTTTTCATCAATGCGAGTTCACCCTGACATAGGTGAATAACTGTTCCAATTAGCTCAGCTTGGAAAGAAAACTCACGGCTTGCCTTTTGTGCTGTGCAGCATGTGGTGAATTGCAGGAGGACAGTTTTGAAAATCACTCACTCATCGCGAAATTAAGGCCACTATCATTCACTTGCGGTCAACATTTTCTTCATAAAATATTATTTGATCCCTCTTAAATGGATATGAGGGTTTTTGAAAGCATTTATGACATAATTAGTACAGTGTTAAGTGGCATGTGCGCCACAATGAAGGCATAACCTTTTTGTTCATCCTGTTTTTCTGCCTTTCATACACATCCATGACAACAGCTCATTTCAGAGTGAGGCTGTTTATTGTTCTGGGTAATTAACACAAGTGGATGTTACTCGTAGAGAAAAGAGATTTTTATAAACATTCTGCGATATAAAATAACATGCAGATAAGGATTTTTTATTACTGCTTTCAGAGATTATTATTGATTTTGTATAGAAAAGCAATATCGTTTTTAAACGTACCGTCACTTTAAATCCACTTCAAGACAAGACTGCTGTTGCCACCTTTGTTTACAATCTGCATTTGTCTTGTTAGCAACAAACTTTCAGAAAATGTTCATCATTTTGTTTTTCTGAGACACTAAAGCAAAGACTTAAGAGCTTAAGCCTTGACAAAGATATTCATCAAGGTGCCAGTGTTTATAAGCAGTGATGCTTGTTAAGCACAGTTCAGGCAGAGAAATAAACCCATAGCTACATCCCTGTCTGCCAACGGTGCTTCTGCCAGCACCTTCCCATCTCCACCTCTACAGCTGCTCCTAGGCTTTCACTGCCTTCTTGGTTTCATTAGAAATTAACTTGGTTCCTTATGTTTTCACACGACTGTAAAGCTAGCTCAGTTCGCTTGTCCAATAAACCTCAGTCTACCATTTCGAACACATCCAGTTCGGTTTGAACCTTACTGAATAAACCACCCTGAGATTGCACTAAACCCCCAAAACGAACCAAATACGTGAGCGTCCTCAGCACCGAATGACTCTGCTTACTAGCTGGGCAAAATCAAGTTATTGATTGGCAGTGTTTAAGCATTCCACCAGCTGTCAGTCTTCCAGTACCCAAGTATATTAGGATATAGCTGTAAGAAACATTATGCTAATGCTTCTGTCAGTCCTTCCATGCACTGCTTTATTTTACTAATTCTGTATTTCTGGGCAGCAGTCGCACTTAGCAAGAAAAGAAACCGCATAGTTAGTAGCCTTTTTTTTAGTTCTGTAGAAACAGGGCAACACTCTTACATTGCTTGATGACATATAGTATTTGAAAAAAGCATCCACTGAATGACAATAATCAACGCTCTGGTGTTCCTGCTCATGTTTATTATTGTTTTAGTACATAGATCGATACGTGGCTCATCATAATGGAAGACTTGGCCCTGCTTACAAAGACTTTCTAGTACACAGATTTAGATACGGCACATCACATAAACCAAGATTTACAAACTTTTTTATTTACACTTTTATCAAGAGTTCCTCATCTTCAACATTTTCATCAGCGGGTGTTGACCGCAAATGATTGCCACATGCTAGACAATATTCACTCCCTTCCACAAAACCGTTAGGCTGCTTCTGACAGCCAGGAACTGACATAGTGTGCTATAACCCAGTGCTCACAGTCCTGATCTCACTGGAAAATAAATCCGCAAGGTGTCACTTTCTATTCTGCTTTGTGAATGCCAAGACCAAGATGTGATTCGTATGGATAACTAGAGGACACTCAATGAATGTTTGGGCTGCCGTATGGATTGTTTACGAGTAGGTTGTTTATCACCATGTTCCTGATAAAATGTACATCATGTTTATATAGCATATGGTACAACGTATGGAAAAAGAAAGCATGTTTACATCTATATCACATCAAAGAATGACTTTGATCAAGCGCCGCATCTGCTTAGCAACGCCTCGCACAGTAATTTGGAACAGTGCCATTTGCCCAGTCATTCTGCTGTTGGATTTGAATGAAAATGTGACCCAACTCTCATCACTTGCTGTATAAAGCATGGTGCTGCTGTGAGAGGTAGGATTGTCTTTGTGCTTGATTAGTCAGCAGGTCTTTACCCTTTTCTCCTCTGAATGCTCCCCCTAATAAACTTCCCATTTCCATATTTTTACTTAATTACATAACCTAGTACTTACTTTTGTGCATTTCCGTGCATCCGTTCTCAGCGTTTTACTGTCTAATCCACTTAGCCAATGGTAAAATATTTCTAGGCATAATCTTCAACATGAGTGCAAAAACCCTGGCATGCTTGATGTGATTATGAGCAAAGAATATTAGTTACACTGGGGGATAGAGTACAGTGTAGGCAAATGCAGCTATTAGGAGTCTTATTATAGCCTGGTGGTGTGCATTAGAGTGTCAGCTGGTGTTATAGCTGGTGGAAGGAAGATAAGCATTTGTAGTCAACGTTAGGTCAAAGACCAAGACCAAATCCATCATCTCAAATCTGTTATCTACATTTTAGGAGTTTGTGACTGGTTTAATCTCATGCACAGGAATTTCACATTCAGAAACGTGTAACAGAGTCATTTACCAATAAAGGGACACTATGACTGGGCTTTTACAGTGACCAGGTTTAATTATTGCTACTACACACATTGCGAGCTGAGCTGTGCTTCTCCAGTTGGGATGCATGTACTGTGTTGTCAATGTTTAACACACATACAGCACTTGCACGTCTGGAAATAGACTCTACTCAGATGCAAATTGGGTGTATATCCAGAGAAGGCGAAAAAAATTAAAATACAACAAAGCTGACTGCAGCTAAAAATAAAATCACAAAAATACCGTGCACTCCAATTAGCAGATACTGTCAGTCTTCCAGAAAGCCAAACCAAACCAGTTAGCTTCTAAAAATGCTCCTGAAAAAGCTGACGGTTGGAGCTGCTTTCCTTAACTGGTTTTTAGCATGGAAAAAATGGTGTACAGTCCAGCCTACTCGAGTCTGTGGGAGACACATGCCTTTGCCGATAAGATTAGTGGGACACAGACAAGTCATACAATTGTTACATTTTATCAATATTAGACAGGTTTTATTACACCTTTACATTATATAGGTAGCTAGACAGCTAGCGTGTGGGTGCAGATGTGTATTCATTATCTACTAAAGCCTTACTACTGTAATAATGTAACAAATGAACACAAATTCCATCCATCTCTGGGATGTGATAAGTCATACAACCACCTTGAGCTTGGCACTCCTTTATTTCTCAATCTGATCCACTCAATGGGACTATACATTATGTTATACTAGCCATTGCCAAATGACTTGTACTGTATAAAAATACATTTGAAAAAAGAACATATTCTTTGGCAAGGGGTGATTGACAACATCTACATCACAAGGATTAATGTGTTGGTCTGCCACCTTTATTTGCTTTTCTATTCTTATTGCGCCACAACAAATATTAATGTGACAGTTTTAGTTCCTGATAGTGCATAAATCTAATTGATTTATGGGTGGGAAGAAAAATATATTTGTTTGGCAGAGTGAATAAGAAAAGTAGGGCCATATTTATTTTTTAATTAAGTCTTTAAAAAAAAAAAAGGCGGCTGTAGAGAAACAAACAAATCAGATTAGATCTGGAATTACCTCTCTGTTTATATGGTTTTAGTTCTGAAAACAACACGAAAAGGTGTTTTTTTTTTCTCTTCTTTTACAAAATATTAATGAGTTGAATTAAATTTAATTCAACACTGGAATGAGACCTTTGAAAAGATGTCCTGTTATCTAATAATTAAAGCAGAATTATCGGCTTTAGTTCCTTCAACCTTTTTTGCCTATCATCATATTTGTCAATTTAAAACATACAAGTTATGGTCTGTTATATAAGAATATTTTTTTTATTTTTTTTGTTTGTTTGTTTGTTTTTTTTTTTTTGCATAGCAACCACAACATCACATAGCCTGCAATAAAAATTAATGTACATGTCACATGTTGCCGATATCCAAAGGACCCACGTCTTTACCAACAGAATTACGCACAAGATTTTTAATTAACTTCATTTGTAATTGTTTCGGTTTGCACTGACGCTGAATGAGCTTTATTTTAAAAAAAAATATGCAGGAAATACATTTTAGGAAATACAATTTAACACAAAAAATACTATCATTCTCGTATATTTAGTAACTTAAAAATGTCCTAATGACCGCATCAAATGTTCATCCGATATGGAAAGAACTGTTGAAATCATATTGATCAAGTGACCCGGGGTGTATTGCTTCACAGTGCCCATTTTGGTTAGCAAAAACACACGCTATGCTAAAGTCAATAGCATTCTGTTCGATATATTTATCGTGCATTCAAAAATAAAGAATTCAGCGTCTTACCTGTACGACACCTGCTTCCTGATAGCTAAATAAAGAAACTGGTTCTCCATCTGCTTCTCTCGGTCTTCCTCTGTCCCCTTGTCAACTTTTACCGCTCCGTATCCTGGACACTTCTCAACCCCCAGTGCCAGTCCAACTTGATCTCCCTCTGACAGAAACACGTCCTCTTCCTCCGCTAGGTCTGTTAAATTCAGCGGCTCCACAACCACCATCTTCCTGCTGTCCTGCGAACTCTGGGCACCGCTGTCTCCGGGGCAGCTAGCTGCTTCGGCCATGGAGAAGTGAGTATTATTAGCTTAGTCGCGAACGTGTTTTAAAATATATTATTTGAAGAAAAAAAAATCTCGAATAGAGCGTAATGTTTTCTTTCTTCCGTAGCTTGTTTTGCATTTAAACTAGCGCACGCGAAAGTTAGCAGATTAAATAATAAAACAAGAAACGCCAAAATGGTTTTATACATTTAAAGCAGATGTGCTCTGCTAGATTAGGGCAGCAACAGCGGGAGCTTCCCTTTTTTTTAATGCAACCGTTTCTGTAAATGCATTGCAATATTAGGTTGTTTTCATTTGAGTATATCAGGTGACTCCATGATGTTGCTCTAAATGGTTTTCTGAATCATGTTGGAGCAAGAAACGATTAAATTATTCAAAGTATTTAAAAAAAAGAAAAACGTGCGCACAAAATGAGTGCAGTTTCTAGCCAACCTCACAAGGTTGTAAAACTATTCTTCAAATACCTTTTGTTTTTCCTGAAGAAACAAAACGAGTAAAGCGTTGTCCACGGCGCTGAATCAAAACTCGCTTACTTCAGGCGAAGGACGCTGCTGTATATTATTATATAAGAATGGATAGCGCATTGAGCGTTGTGTGTTGAGGCGCCGCTGCAGCCAACGGCAAGGCTGGACAGAGGCTGTACCTGAGGCGGATATAGCAGGCAGGCAATGCTGCATCTAACCATTTTTATCAACGTGTGGGTGTGTCTGTCTGTATACGTTGTTGAAACTTTAAGTGAGTTTCACAAAGGTGAACATAAAGTATAAACTCCGTGGAATGCAAATGCACACATCTGTTTGACTGTGTGTTAGGGTTAGTTTTTGAAACTACTTCAACGAGGGCCTTATAACAAATACTCCAAACACGATATTTTCTCGATATAGAATAGTACATTTTACTATGTGTAACTATCATAGAACAAAACGCGATTGAGTTGTACCTACAATAGTTCTGTAGTTAATCATATTTTTAAAAAATGACAAGCTTTTTTCATACCTATATGTAATTTCCTACGAGGAGGTCCATGTCGTTTTATATTTCATCTTTGTGTTTTTACTGTTCTTTACTACACTTTAATATGCTTTTACCTCAGTAAACTTATATAGCAGATTAGAGCGTGCATGCATTGTACTACTGCACTGCAGTATTTGACAGTCTATTATGTAACGTGTGAAGATGCAGTTTGCATCCATTTGCACATTGCCTTCTCTGCAGATTGACTCACAGTTGATTTTTAAAATGGGAACTCATATAGTTTGTTTAAACTGTTAGCACAGGTGGCACAGTGAAAGATAAAAGATGAGTTCATTCTCATATATAGACTTAGGGGTTCAGGAAACTGAACGGATTGACCAAGCTGGGTGCTGTACCACTGAGCCCTCTGTCAGCCAGAGCACATGGGAACACTGTGTATTCTACCCACAGATTCTTTGCTGGAGAGAATGACAGATGTGTGAACTGATGCCAGCTATTGTGTGAGCTCAGTGCTCTGTGCCTCTAGCCCACTGTTCTGCCAAGCCCTTTATTGCGTTTGTTGCAGATTTATAAGTTGCCTCTTTAAAAGTAGACCTGCTGCCTCTCCTCATCCCTCCTCCCTCTGGTTTACTTTTCTCAGCTCTGTATTTTCCATGAAGGAAGCAGCACAGAATCCCTGCTCGACATAAGCCAGCCCAAAACATCTACACTAGCAACGCGTAAAATGTGATCAGTGTGGAAACCTAACTAGCCACTTCTGCAATTAATCAGTGCTTGTTTTTTGTTTGCTTGTTTGTTAATAATAGAAAACTACAGAGGTCCACACAAGATAAATGTCAGAGCAGCGAACAAGAGTGGATAGATTATCTCCGAGACGTTGTTGTAAGTGACTCTGCAGCTGATGCATAGTTCACACACCCTAGTCTGTGAAAGTTGTCTTGGATAAAGGCGTCCACTAAATAAAACAAAAAAAAAATGATAATAACAGGACATTTCATCTGTTGCATAAAGCAAAGTGTCAAATGTATTGACTAACTGCATCCAAACAAACCCCTTTCCCTCCAGCCCTCATGCTAACTACATCACATACACTCCCTCTCTGTCCAGGTCAACTTATTACTGCATTAATTTATCATCAATCCTCATTATCGTCATTAATATTTAAAGGAGTACAGTGCATGGGGGAGGGGAAGCACTAGTGTTTGTGATGGCCATTGGGCATTCCCAGGACTATTAGAAGCGGTTTATTCATTTATTGCTGCATAATCACCCATAGGGATTCCCTTTATGGCTGAGGTACAGAAAATGTATTAAATTACAACTGGGTGGGATTTAAACACTTGCAATGCCTTGCATGCAATTTTAACATGAAGTGCAAGGCCCTGTAAGGGTTAATTAGGGGCACATATATTAAAAGATTGGTCTCTAAGACAATTGGCATGGATGCTACCCGTGCCAGTAAACAATTATCAATTGAGATTGATGATAGGGGGACTTAAACAGAATTTTATGCATGCTACGGTTTGAGGTCATGTACCCCTGACTGCTAAGAAACATTCACACTACAGCTTCATTTTAGATTTAAAATTTGTATGTTGAGAGAAATGAACTGTATTTTATCAGTGTTGTATTGCTGAAAGTAGGGCAGTGAGTCTGTAGGCAATAGCTTTGTGTTCCTACAGCTAAACAAACTGTATGGTCTGCTTTACTATAAAGTACAATGACTCAAGGTTAAACCACAGGAGAATGAATTAAACAGGCTATAAATGAAATTACATTTAGTAAAACTGAACAGGATAGTGGGACACTGTTTTGTCTTCGGGTAAATGAAAAACATTTTAAAGACTTGAAGAAAAATACATTTGGCGTAGCCTACACTGAGGAAGGCAGAAAATGGTTGCTTGCTGAAGCTTTTCGTTCTTTCAGATAGATTGAAAGCAGTTGGGATGTATCTAGCTACAGATATGATTACACACTCACATACCACCCAAGCCTCTCTTTTGGGGCGCATGGGAGAGGGAGAATGAAAATAGCACCTTGCTGATGCCATGTACGATTAAACCTGAATGATTTCTCCAAACAATCAGTCTTTCAGTCAATCTTTATTTTATATAGCGCCTTTCATAGTGGACCACCATCACAAAGCGCTTTACAAGATGCAGTAACAAGAAGATCTGTAATACTTCAAATACAGAGAAATGCATAATACGTGATACAGAAAAAAAGAATACATTTAATAGTGGAAAATACATAATAGTAGCATAATACATTAAATACAGTGCAAAGTTCATAATACATGGTATTGCATAATACATGAAATAGTAGAGGCAGCTAATAGCAGATATCAGGCTTAAAGCAGATGGAAAGCAAGAGAGAACAGGTGGGTCTTGAGAGTTGATTTAAAACGAGCGATGGTGGGAGCATCATGCACCAAAGCAGGGAGAGAGTTCTAAAGAGACGGAGCCATGAAGCTAAATGTACAATTGCAGCTTGTAAAATGCTCAATTTCACAGGTGATGAGCTGTCTAAATTAGCAATAGCTGGCCCAGTCTTGAGGCTGTCCTCATCTGATCTGATTTTCTTTGCTTATTCTGTTCAATACTGTAAGGTTCCTCTGTCCTCTCACTGCACTAGTGCACCATACAGGGTCTTGCATCTTACTTCAGCTAAACAGAGGAAGGGCATCAAACCAAGACCGGGGATGAACAGTAACGCTGTAACTGCACAGGCAGTGAATTACTGGTGGTAATGCATGGTAAAACAAAAAGGGGGAAGCAAGATTAACTGCCAAATTCCATTGCAATGTATTGTAGGAAGCTTGTATAATGGCCTGACTGTAACAAAACTAATGCTTTTTTTTTTTTACATTTTGGTGACGGTCAATAGCAGACAGGTACCTTTGGAGCATCCCCTACCATCAGTACAGTCCCCAGTAACGGATGCACTTTCAATTATTTTTTTTACTCCATTATGCATTGTGGGGAAATAAAACTTGCTAGCTTTAACACTGCTGGTGTGGTTTGCTGTTATTTTCACATTTGATGAAATTTGCACACTACAGTAAACGTTTTTTTTTTTTTTTTTTAAGTGAGAGAGAGAGACACAGAGAGCGACAGAGACAGAGACTTGGGAACTCAGTGTTTACCATGCTTCTCTGCCCAGACCTGGAGAGGCTCCCAACCAGTCTGTGCCTAAGACAGACATAACTTCTGATGGATGTAAAAAGCTGCAGTTTACAGAACAGCTTGGTAATAAGAATGTGCTTGTTATGTAATTTAAATATTACAGTGCATTGCTAACAATCAGCATATCACACTGTGTAACTGTGCTTCTGATTTAGGGAATGGTTGTTAAAGGAATCTATTTTTTTTTTTTTAAGTTAAATAGTCTCTTAGGTTAAACAGAGCTTTGAATCGGAATAACTAAAACACCCTCTGGAAAGGTTTTCATGAAACACAAACCTGATTTCATTGTTCGAAATGGACTTTGGAAAAACAGTCCTTAACGATACATTCCTTAAAACAAACTTCCAGTTTAGTGCATATTGTCCAGCAATCCATATCACACTGCATTACAATCCATTTATTTGCTCCTGTTGTATAATCTGTATAGTTATTTCTCCCAAACCACATATAATCATGACATTTGTTCAATATAATAATGTTACCACTTACCGCTAAGTAGCATTATGTAACATATTAAGGTTAAAAGCTCACACGTTGCAGCAAAAAAAGGGAGATTTTAATGTCATTGTTCGCATGAAGTAAATGCACTGAACTAATTGTTATTCCCTAAATTATGCTGCAGAGCTGTAATAATCAGAGCTTTGTGTATTATTTATTTATTTATTTTTTGTTCAGGTTTTTTTTTTTTTTTTTTTTTAGTTTCTGAGGCAGCTGGATGTTTTTGTGTAATTGCGTGTAATTGTGAAAAGGGAAATTGGGATACAGAAAGTGAACAGTAGATATAAGGCAACTGCTGTTCCCATGGTAACTGTGGAACTTTAGCAGGTATAATAAGTGTCAAGACAATCCAAATCCATTTTAATTGGCTGCATCTTATTGAAAAACCGTAGCTCGATTATCTCCCGCCCCCCTCTGTGAATGCTAAGCTGACATCTCATTCAGGTGTGACAGTTATAAGGATGAATTAAAATGTTCAGGTCAAATAATTTCTTTTTACACAGGTATGTAGTTTACACACTGCGCAACAAAAAATGAAAAAGTTCAGCGTAGATGGCTCACAATAAAGTAAAAAGAATAATTTAACAAGCATTAATATTTAACCAAATCAGGGCAGGCTTTTCACTGGAACGACGTATCTAGGAGCCGTTTCATGAAGTTTAATCCTAACTTTTATTTCATTGAATAAAACATCAGTATCAAACAACTAGGAAACTGAAGACCTTTTGATCATCAAATGTATGCACCTGACACAAAAATGTCAGGTTTTCATTGAGCTACTGAGTCACTTTACGAAATGGAATATTGGCTGGTTTCACAGATGCTGAGTAATTTTAGGCCTATCAATGTTACCTTAGGGAAGATAGTCCCAGACTAGTGCTAATAGGGGTCTGTGAAAAAGCTGCTTGTGTGTAACTGAAATGATTGTATGCTTAGATAGGAATTTTTTTATTTTCTCATCAACAACAAAGAAAATTGGACAATAGAAATAAGTGGACTGCACTGCAGCTGTAAAAGCACTAGGAGGCAGTGTGTCAGTAAACACATGGAGCTGCAAATTCACAAGCTGCTATTTAGCCTCTTACAGAATTCTCTGCAGGTAAACAATCACTCCTTCAACTGCCCCCCCCCCCCCCCCCCCCCCCCCCCCCCCCCCCAAAGCAAAGTTTGTTGTTAGTGAAAGAATGGTAAAACAATGAAAAACAATATATCAAAAGTATAGTGTCAGTATAGCCACCTGATATTTAATTAAAGTCCTTTTTATAAAGTGCGTTTCATGTTATTTCCTTACCATTCTTGAATATTCATCCATAAATAGATACATACGATGATAACATACAGGGTTAGTGTGTATCTGTCCAACAGGCCTTTTTTAAATATGGAAAAAGATCTGGCCTGTCTGATGTGTTGTATTGATATACAGTACAGTAGTGCTGCAGTTACTTGTGACGTTCAACACATCTTAGAGGTGCTTTATCTGCATTGCCCAAATATTGAATTGCATTCCTATATATTGCCCTTTTCTGGATGTAAATGATTCAACACTGCTGTTTCTGCTGAGATTATAACTCGTCATGCTTCTGAACTGTTTCAGCAAGCGCTGCTTCTGAAAAGACTCTTCGTGCAGGACACCACCTGTAAAAAGCGCACTGGAAAATGTGCTAGTCTTGCGTCATCGAGCTGGAATGATGAAATAAAGGAACCTGCTTTTAACTGTGTTCCCAAGCTCATGTAGTGTGTGGTTTTCAGTTTAACACCTGCTCGGTGTATGAATGAATGAATTAATTAATATGACTTGTTACTTGCCTGTAGTCCCATGAAACACCCTCAAAACTAAGAAGTCTCCCAGACCGAAGGATAAAAAGTTATTATTATTCACTCATTTTTCATGGGAAACAGATTCCTAGATTAACGTTACTTATCAGCCATTTGACTGAGAAGATTTCTTTTTTACTGAGTGTACGTCTCTGTTTCACAGGTTTACAAGGGTTTTCTTTCAATATTAAAAAAAAAGGCAATGTATTCTTGTCACAGTTACATGCTTACAGAAGTATACCGCTGAAAAACGATTGTTCAAATCAGGTCATACGAACACAAACTGCTAACTCTAATTTGATTTGATTGAAGCAGGGAAGTCAAGCACAGCTTGAATAACACATCTTAATCTTCTGGACACACAGACAGAATGGAGAAATCAATAAAGAAAAGCTGGACTTAAAAAATGTGATTGATCTGATTGTGCAACAGACTAGAGACATATTGTACAGAGAAAATGGGAGAATCACTGAATACTGATTGCAAACTGTTCTTAAGGTAGACAGACAGTGGAGAGAAGTCTAAGAAAAGGGAAAGACATTATTCCAAGACAAATCATGCTGCTGGAATAGTGGGTTTTATATTTTGACACACATCCCTGCCTTTAAGCCACTTAATTAAAATACTTTAAAATAACACAGCACTGTTTTTTTTTATAATGTATTCTATAAATCAAAAAACTTTTCTTTAGTGGGGGAGTCTTGTTCTCCACCCAACAAAAAAGATTCTACACCTTAAATGACCCCTTTTTGTTTTACTCCCCCTGACAGAAAATATAGTCAGTTATCATGAAGTGTTTCAAACCCTAATGCATTGGGGTCGAGGAAGTCTGCATCCATTTCAAATTAGTAGAATGACTTCTGAACAGAAAGAAAGGGAAAACGATACGCATCACTTTCCGTGCTCTGTTGGTGTTCAGTAAACGTTGGTTATTTTGTCTATATCACAATGTATGTTTTCACTATGTGTTACATTTATATATACAGTTCTACTGCTGATTACTAGATTAGTTCTTGTATAAGGAAAACAATTATGCTCTTGTGCTCTGTACAGAATACTGGGTTGAGAATTAGCCTGCAGTGAGGATAAGACTGTAACACCGGCTGCCTGTTTCTGTTGAGGATGACTTTGATTAATCTTTTTTTTTTATTGTTGGCATTTTCTGTGGGGACTGACACCATGTGAGAAACGGTTCCCTGCTATGCTCACATATCGAGTGCCAGAGTGCATTCCCTCCCAGAGGAACAAGGAACTGAGACTGAAGAGAACGCTGTGACCAGCCTCAGAGAGTAGAGCCTGTCAGCTGTGTGAAAAACAACTTCCATTTAAAAAACTTAAAGGCCATGTCTTAAAAGTAGAAAAGCTTTGTACTTAATCCTCTGCACTTTGGGCAGGAGGTACAAAACAATACAGCGGCACGCATTAATCATTTCCTCTACAGATTCACTTTGTAACAAACCCTGGACCCTGGCTAGAAGTCTTTTCTTTTAAAGCTTGGGATCAACACAGGCTATAGTCTTAGCTTTTCTGGGGGGGTCAAATGTGGTTTGTGTTTTGCATCAAATTCTTATAATATGGTCCACAGATCTGTACACTAGCGAGACCACAGTACTGATCCGAAAAAAGGGCTATTTCTATTAATGTAAGCATATGATTGATAGGTAATTGCTGATTAATTGGAATTCAGTTTAAGAAATATTTAGTTTCATATGCAATTGCATCACTTGTCTTGCAAAATAAGAAATGTTCATAAGGAGTGGGTCAATATGTGGGTTATATACAGGGCAGCATTGTAGAATAATGTTACTAGTATGCAATATAGTAAACTGTGATATTGACGTGATCCAGCCATCTGAAAACTTAGTATAAGATAGTTTGTATTATATGTCATATTAAAACAATCTATACTGTTTAATTATCCTTAGTTAACTATATATTATAAAAAATACAGTACAGGGTGCTGTGTAAGATACAAGTCAGAGTGACCAGTAAGCCCACTGGTAGCAAAGCCATTCATGGGTATATCTTCTGATCACTGGTGGAGTGGATGGATCATACAGCTCCCGCTACTGGTATTACAGGAATCTTGAGCCAGTAGAGGATTGCAGACATCAAAAGCAGTCAAGATGGATTTCCAGGTACTGTAAATAATTCCTGTGATGCTCTGATCCCACTTGACATTTACACATTACACAAAGAAAATTAAATGCAGCCGACACCCACTTAATCCAAGATGCCAAAGTGACAGCGCAGCTCAAAACCTATGGGATATATTGACTGTTAAAAGCCTTTCTTACTGTAAGCAAACTGCAGTGTGTATGTGTTGTCAGTGATAACCTTCCCAGTCCCTGCCGATGAAAAGCATCCCCATAGCATGTTGCTGCCACCAACATGCTTAACAGTAGGGATGGTGTTACCTGCGTGATGTGCTGTGTTGGGTTTGCACCAGACACCTTCTTGCCACTCTTCCATACAGGCTAGATTTTTGGAGTACCTCAGCTATTGTTGACACATGGACAGTTTCTCCTATCTCAGCCATGGAATGCTGTAGGTCTTTTACAGTTGTCATTGGCCTCTTGGTGGCTTCTCTGACCAATGCCCTTCTTACCCGGCTGCTCAGTTTGGGAGGACAGCCTGCTCTAAGCAGATTCTGGGTGGTGTCGTGTACCTTCCACTTCTTAATGATCTACTTGACTGCTCCAAAGGGATATTCAATGCCTTTGAAATCTTTTTATACCCCTCCCCTGAGCTGTGCCTTTCCACAACTTTATCCCAGAGTTGTTTTGAAAGCTCCTTGGTCTTCATGGTAGTATATTTGCTTTGAATGCACTACCCAACTGTGGGACCTTACTTAATCTGAAATCATGTGAACCACTTTTATTGCACACAGGTGGCCTCCATTTAACTTATTTTGTGAATTCTGAAGGCAATTAGTTGCATCTGAGCTTAACACAACAAACTGTGAAAATGTCCAAGGGGGGTGAATACTTCCTATAGGCACTGTGTATATATATATATATATATATGTGTGTGTGTGTGTGTGTGTGTGTGTGTGTGTGTGTGTATATATGTATGTGTATGTGTGAATAACAGGCAGCCACAGCACATTAATAAAACAACCTCCAAATCATGACTCATGCTTTCTGTCATTATATTCATACACTGTGTTCTTAATGCCCAGAAACCCTTTTGTTCCTAGGTGTAAGGATGATTCAAGCATGAAAATAATGACAAGAGTTCAAACTTTTCACAATACAAAATAAAAAAAGAAGCAGAAGAAGAAAAAATGGATCAGCTTTCCACAGATGTCACACTATGTCAATCCAAAGGGACACTGGAGGGGGCTTCAGTAATTATTGGTGCTGCTGATAAAAGCACAGGCCTTCTTTCATGCCTGGTGAAAGCAATAATCACTACAAAGCACACTGCTACCTCGGGCTGTGTGGCGATGAGGGATTTCAATAAAGACACACAAGTGCTAACATGCTGGCTTACAGGGGAAAAGGAAGGATGCTTTGCATCTCAAAGAAGTTGTTTCTAATAAGCTGATATTAATTTATGGTTCAGCTTGTAGTCATGGCTCAGAGACTGTCACACTTGCTGTGCCTAGCAGGGCTCTGCTGGGATGAGGATGGGGGGGGAGGGGGTGTAATCAACAGGGTGCACTGCAGAACAGGGCAGGACAGCTAAAACACTGGCATGAATATTCAAAAAACAACCTGCATCGCTCGATGGAACAGAGCCAGCCTCCACTGATCAGTGTGCACAGAATTGTAGAATTAAATGTAACAGTTATGGGTCAATATTTATTATCAAATTTAAAAAATAAAATATAAAATCCTCTGCAAGATGCTGTTTTGGTGCTGTTTGCATCTGCTGTAAATGTGCTGATGTTTTTCAGGTGCTTTTAGCTGCTGTGTTGTAAACCACTCCAAGGAGAAAACATCACACACACAATGAATTGCAAATGCATTCTTTTATGTCTTGCTTGACGCTAACTCTACATGACAGTACACTAATACAAAAAGAAAAAAACAAAAAAAAGCCTTTTTATCACTTTTGCTGCAATACATACATTTTGAATGTGCGCTAAAATTTTAAAATACCAATAGGGTTCCCCCCCAAAAAAGGTGCTATTGGAATACTAAAATACATTTTTTTAAAATATAAAAATACATTACTTATTTACAATATACATTTTCGTTTGTCATTTAAACACATGGTGGGTGTCAAAGGTGCAGTATCCCTTGAAGGATGATTGATGCCTGGTACCAGACACAGTGAAGTCAGCTGAAATGCAGTTTAAAATCAGCTTTAAAAAGAGTTTTCTAAATAATAATCTTTATTTTTATATAGCACCTTTCATAGTGGACTACCATCACAAAGCACTTTACAAGATAAGATACTAGGGTGTGTAAACTATGCATAAGTTGCACAGTCACTTACAACAACGTCTCACCTGAAAGAGAGAGCACAAGGAGGTTAATTGACTTGCTTAGGGTAACACAATGAGTTAGCAGCTGAGCTGGGATTTGAATCAGGCACCTGCTAGTTACAAGCCTGTTTCTTTAACCACTGGACCACACAGCCTCCTATGGGCATGAGCTGGTGGCTGTAGCACTCACAGTAACTCAGCGAGATATATCACACTTGAAACGTCAAGCCTAATCGCTTATAGTATGGACTGCAATTTCCAGACAAAAAAAAAAAAAAAAAAAGAAACATCAAAAAGGCACTGTCGTGATTGCATTTTGCTCAGCCTCTCATAATTAATCAGGCACGGTAATTGTGATTAATAAGGCCCTGCTCGGTGTGTTACGAACTTTACCAGGCAGTGGACTGGACGAGAAAATTACCTGGAGAGATTAACAAGTACCCTTGAAATTCAAAAGAGCTCAGTGTTTGTACAGTCTGTGCAGGATCGAATGATGATTCTACTGCTGGAAAGCCTGACACGAAACTCCTACAGAACTGTTCTATATTCTCTTCAGCCACCTGCCTCATTTTATTGACGTTGTTTGGTTCAATATGTCACCTCCCACCAGTTTTGACACCAACAAGACAGGCTCAAAAGGGATGCTGCATCGTTTGAGATTGAGTTTAGCATTCAGAGCAATATCTTTGGAAATGGCATCTCATCAGGCTATTGGCTGAATGGACTGACTCACTTTCTAAAGACGTTTGTTTGTTAGATGTTGCAGTTTCGTGTGGTTTATAACACCTCATTAAATAGCAGGACGGCAGCAAAGGACATTTTGAACAATCGGGATTTCTGTGAAGAGACGAAGTTTCATAAATAAGAACCCTAGAGATTTCATTTGGAATAGAACTGAAATAGAACCAGCCCCTGTAATCATTGTACCCAGTGAAGAATATTGAAATGCCATTTACAAAGCAATAATTTCATAAATTCTAGTGCAAGACATAAAACAGAATCACATACTGCCACTTGGTTTATAGTATAAACTGCTCTGAGCGCTACTTTTCTGGTCATATATACAAATTTGTATTTCCTTATACAAAAATAACGGAACATTTATGCAAGTAAACTGTTTAACAGTGAAGACAAGAAAGCTGTGTAAACATTACATCAAAGCTATTTACAATAAAGGCAACTCCTTGCACATTGTTTGAAAGACTAACACCTTTAACTTGTGGTGCTTCTACTACAGAATGATATTTTGTTCCCCCCCCAAAAAATTAAAACAACCGACAAACAAACAAACACAAAAAAACAGTAACACTTTACATGAAGTGTCTCTAATTACTGTGTATTTACATACCAGTTGCTTAGTAAATACACATGGACTTAAATATAATTACAATGTTACTATGCATAGTTACAATGTACTTAATGTGTAAATCTTTTTAACTATTTACACTACCATAACTACTATGTAAATACAAAGTAATTAGAGACACTTCATGTAAAGTGTTACAAAAAAACAAGAACATGCAGCAGAGATGGAAAGAGGCAGAAGGTTTTCACAGTTAAAAGAAGCCTGGTATCTGAAAAAGGAACTGAGAGATGAAATAAGCTCACTTGAACATCAGTGTGGACTATCCTGTAACTGCTATTGATATTTAAAAAGGGAGGATCACTTTGACTAACTGAACAATTTTGGTCACCTTGCTGAGGACCTGTGTAGAGTCTTAAAGGGTACATAAGGACCTTTTCTTTATTTTATTGTGTTACATGTCCCCATGTGTTGCTACAACTGTTTTTAAACTTTCAGTATGCATTCCCTGCCTCAAGCTGGCTTCCCATGTACCCGCACGGAACTCTCAGAACTACGTTTCTCATCATCCTCCTGCTCACATATGTAACTGAGATGGATTTACCAGTGAGCAGGAGGATGATGGGAAATGTAGTTCTGAGAGATCTATGTGGGTACATGAGAAGCCATCCTGAGGCAGGGAATGCAATTTAAAAGTTTAAAAAAGTGGTCAAAATGTTAAAATAAATAAATATTAAAACGATACACTCGTATGTAATCGCGTTCTGCAAGATGTTTTTCATGCCTCAGGGTAAAGGATTGCTATAGAGTAGAGGAAGGTTGAGCTCTCACGGACATAATTGCAGTGGTCTAGGTTTTACTAACATTTTAACAACTGAACATCAAGAGTTTTAAATCTTTGCTGTTCTTCTGTGTCCCTTCAGCTTTGTTTTTTGTATAAAACGGGTATATATATGAAGCAGCTCTGTCAAGCACCTCTTCATGCAGCGATAATTAAAAACCTCCCACTCTCATGCTGTATTCAGCAAAAGCAGATCAAACAAATGTACAGAAAAAATACTGTAAAAAAAAACAAAACTATTTGTTAAAGCCTCGAAATAAAAAAAAAAAATAATTAAAAAATTTTAAAAAGTGTTTGTGGGTCGGGCCACCCTTGCCCGGTTCGAACGGGGGGGGTTGAGGTCCAAACCCCCCCCCCCAACACCCCCAACACCCCCAACACCCCACTGAGTCCTTCACCATGAATGTAACAATGGACGTTATGATTGGCACAGTGTTAGTGCGAAGATGCCACAGGCTTTGGTAAGCATTAGCGCTCGGGCTAACCAGCACCTGGAGTGGACAGCCTCCCTACTACTGAGAACCATCAGTTAGGAGATGATCTGGCTGCAGAGAGCAGCTCCCATCAGACGGGTTACACAAATTCTCCAGGGCTGTCGGAGTTCACATCCCTGAAAAAACAAAGGAAAATGTTTACTGGAAGGGAAAATGGGAATGGAGCAACTATTTTTATATATATATATATATATATATATATATAATATATATATATATATATACACACATTTTTTATTATTATAAAGAGTATTAGGTACAATTTTGTGCTCGAAATGAACCAAACATCTTGTTCCTCTTGTAGCTTACACCCTGACCCAGAATTATTTTATCGCTTACCTTTTGTGAAACTGTTCTTTCTGGTGAATGAACTCGGAGTCCGTCCTGTTGAAGTCCAGCACATCTAGTTTGCTGAGGTACTTGGAGGCCTCGTGTGCCCTGTTTGTGTGCCCCTGGGGCGGGTCTCGAGTCTCCACCTCCCCCTCATCTGCAAAGTCTTTGGGTGAAGCCTCCCAGTCATTGGTGTGCTCCACTGCCAGGAAGGAGCTGTATCTGTCCTCCAGAGAGGCCCCCTCATCATAGAAAAGCAGGCTTCGGGAGCGAACTGCAGAACAAACACACACAAACACACAGGGCTTCAGGGCATTTTCTCAAGCACTGCGATTTCAACAACCACATCATAAAATAAACCTGCATGCTCATTTTGCACAGTTTCCCATGCTTGTTCCATGCTTAGACTATGAATTTACTGACATTTACTACCATTTGTTCTTTTTTTGCGGTGCTTTGCCATAATCCTCTGTGATTTACCATGCTCACCAGTGCTTTTAGCATTTCTTCACTGTGGTTTCATAATGCCTCACTGCACTTTACTACGCTTATACTATGGTATACATCAGTTCACGTTTCTAACTGTAGAAGATTTAATTGTGTTGGCTTTTAATTATACCCATCAAAGGATGTACTTTTAAAGAAGCCATGCATGGCATTTTTATACAAAATACAGTATATATTTTTAAATGGCATCTCAAGACCCGAATTGTAATGCAGAAACTATATTTCAGTGGATGAATGTTTGAACTGAATTTACATCCAGAACTTCTTTATTTTTGATTACATTTCGTAATTCCTTGTTTTGTTTTGGTTTTGTTTTTTACAGAGATTGTGATTACAATAACGAATTCTAGTTGTCGTGGTTACAAACATGCCTAGTTAAAGACTGATATCTCTGTTAAGGATGTCAGGGGTGTTCCAATGTGTACGAGTGCTCCGTTAGTTTCAATACACTCTCTGCTCTCCTCAGAGCTGCAGGATGTACGTACACCAGTATGTGAAAAGTGGATGACTTTCAGATTCAGGTTTCTAACCTGTAAGCACTAATTGAAAATTGTGATTTCCCTTCTGACCTTATGCATGTTCACATCTGTGCAATTCTTTTAACATCTCCTCCAGTACCACAGTGTGCATTGCAACAACCAGTGTCCCGGGGCTGCATTTCCTATTAAACTGAACTATGTACATTTCAGAATACATGGTCCAACGAATGGTTTCCGGATATAATCTGCATCTTGTTGGGTCATTTTAAACTGGTGGTCAGTGGATTTAAAAAGCCATTTGAGAGAAAAGGCATTGCATTAATATAACTGTGCATGTGGCCTGAATCAGAAAACACTATAAAACCCACTGCAGAGCACATATAAAAACATGCCCTGGTTCCTTATATCAAAAATAGAAACAGTGGCATTTGCATAGGATTAGCCTGTAAATATATTGTTAGGATGTGTATCCCACAGAAGTCCCCCTGATAACAGTTTACCATGGTAATGTTGCCTAGTTTTTTAATATGCTTTACCATACCTCTCTGGGCTTTACAATACTTACCTGTGCTTTACCATACTTTCACTATGCTTTAATACATGTTGCCATGCTTTTACTATGGTAAACTTTTACAAGGGCCATTATGAATTTGTGTAAGTTAAAATTCCCCACAATCTGTAAACAATTCAAATGTTCTTCACATTCAGATATTATGTATTACATTGTTTTATATGCAACACATTCTTCTTTTAATTGTCTATTCACTGTTTTCACACCACACAAAACGTATATAAATTGCACAGAAATACTGGTTGCAGCTGCCACTGTGGCCTCAATACTTTGCACAGGTTTCTCCACATTCTCCAGTATTACCACACAAAGGCTTCCCAGCAGTTTCCAATCCTTCCTATTGGGAGGTTTCTAAAGCAACCCCAGTCGCTATTGTTTTTCAATTGATTTTAATTCCCAGATTCTTCACATGGTAAAATTAGTAACTGCCTACAGATTGATGGGACTCCATCTTCCAGAACTAGCATCAGCTGGGCTTACATAAAGACATTTTTGTGACTCCAGTAGACTTTCAAAGTTTATATTTGTAGTACACAACACTACTGCAGAAACCGCCCTATTTTGACCCAAGTGCAAAGGCAAATTTTCTGAGAGGATAAAAAACATGGCAAGAAAATAATTGAAATGCTCCAACACACAACTAATTACAATGATTGTATTGTGACCGGGGGTCTAGTTAGTCCTGCCTGTGTCTCGTTTCATTGTATATGATATTTTTTACAGCTAGTGCTTTTCTTCTCAGTAATCAGGGAGGGAGAGGTCAATTCCTGTTTTTTCAATTCCAATTCTATTTCCAGTTTTAAATCAATTCCCAATGTTCTTCAACTGCTTTCATTTGAAGCCAATTTAATTGGCAGACACTTAAATTTCAGTAATTTGTTGCCACTGTGAGAAGCTCATTTTAACAGAATGCTGTGAATTGCAATTTTGATGGAATCGATTAAAAGAGAATTGGAATTGGGATTTGATTTTTAAAAGGAATTGGAACTGAAATTGAAAAATGGGAATTGATCGCAACCCTGCGTGTAACGTTTTAGGTCACATACTCTTGCTGCTGGTGTAAGCGTCCGCCGAGGACAGGGGAGTTGACTTCACTGTCTGTGACACAGAGGAGAATTCTGGGATGCTTGGCATGAAGGAGCCCAGGACCAGCACAAAACACAAAACCACCACCTGGAACAACAAAGACAGTCCTTTGAGACTGAGCTTCCCAGCCAAAATGAGACATGCCAGTGAACTCACTGAACTGAAGAGGAGCTTCAAACACTCTGTTATTTCATTCACACAACTGGCTCAACTGGAGAAACACAACAGGGACCCTGTTGGAACTTTTATTTACCTAAACTTCTTCTTGGTTTAAATTGGTTTGATACATTTTTATAGGCATTTATAATGAACATTTAAAAGTTCATAAATAAGTTACTAACCATTTCCAACCGTGAACAACAAAATGAGCAACATCCTGTTAGTAATTTTGCACGGCTATTTCTCAGTTCGGAATGCTTTTCCAATACTACACAGAGTACCTGTAAGGGTAAGTTCAGATTACTGTACCATGAGGCAGGTTCCGGTTTGCGTTGAAGCCATTTTGCAGGATCTGGGCACTTTTCCAGTCACAAGGGTCTGCAGCTTCTGCAGCTGCTTAAGCAGAGTCCTAATAGAAAAAAAAGAATACACTAAACACTGAAATGTGTTTAAATAAATCTGCAAAGATGATGCTGTTATACTAGTAATAGTACGCCACACACACACACACACACACACACACACACACACATATATAGATGACTGTACAGGATCTGATGGACTAAGAAAAGGTCATGCCAAAGTGAGTGATTGAGCTCAGGACCTAGCTGGGCTGGCCATTCTGCCATGTGTGACTGTAACATTCAGATTAAAGTGCTGTATTAATCACTGCATCTCTCTAAACTGATGTACTGATCAAATTCATGGTCAGACTGCTAGGGCTGAACATGCATTGCATGTTGAAGGGAGATCCCACAAGACTCTTGTTGCTGCAAGAACTGACCGGATTTTGCACGGCACGATCCTGAGTTAGAGGTGGAAAGTATGCAGTGGACAGTAAGGCCATCATGAAGTGTCAAATGTAAGGGGAAAAAAATAACAGTGCTGATAACTGAGCTAACAGGCTTCAACAGGAAAAATGAATGCATGTTTGTATTACACAAAGTGACCACTAGAGGGAGCAATATGTCAAAAGATAGCAAAAACTCTGAAGGACCAGCAATCTCTTCTATAGGGATTAATCTAAATTTGCATTCCCATCCTGATCAGTGCTTTCAAATCAATCTAATCAATCCTTTGGGGTAATTGAAAAGAGAATTGCTAGTAATTACTGAACGCCTAGAATGAAAATTGCAAAATAATGTTGGTGCCAGTCACTGATTGTGTGGTGTAAAAACCTCAAAAATCGAGATTACAACAATACTTTCCTGATAGCAAATTATTAAGTGTCATTACTCGCTTTTGTTGTGTGAATGTTGCGGATTCCTCAACTTTGTAGCAGGAATTGCTGCTAGCGCCAAAATTCATATTCCGTGTGCATCTCTAACAACAGGGATATTTAAATGTGTCACAAACCACAATCATAATTTCTACCAGATTAAAATCCTTTACAAGCGTACACGCTATGAATAAAAACAATGAGGGAAACAATCCTGCGGCTTGACTTAAAACTTCTTTCCATTATTTAAAAGGTCTTGCTGTACTGGATATCAAAGATGTTTCACAGCTGTGGAGTTGATTTATCAGACCAGTTCAAACACACTATAACACTGTAATGGCTTTCGGCATTCTTACAACTCGGTCCTTTTATAAGGAGCTGTAAAATTCCCTGTTTAAAGAGCTAAACAGCAGTGGAAATGGATAGGAATGGCTGGGTAGTCCGCAAGGAGATAAGGGACTCCTATCCCAAACTCAGTCTTGGAGAGCCCTAGTGGAACAGCCTGTTCAATTGAATTACCATGAGGATGTATTTGGATGTCTCTCTAGTCCAGAATCCATATTGTATCGCTTTGTTTTCATAAGCGCTGCCTTAAATCACTTTGAGATTATCCAGCTTCGAGGTGATGATGATTGCACTTCAAAGCTGGCTTTCGTTCACAAACTCAAACTCATAAACTGTGTGGGGATCTCCTCCTCTCCTCTGTCACATTTCAAACCCCACTGACGGGTGCCTGTGACGAGCTCGATGCGTGCGCGGCCACGCTCAGCAGAAACCGTTCCGAAGTTAATGATTCAGCTGGGAGAAATATGAAGAGATCCATCAATTTCTTTAGCGACACCAAGGCAGCAAGCTAAACCTCCAAAAAAAAAAAAAAAAAAAACTTCACAGCTGAAGACACACTTGCAAAAGGAGGATAATAAAACTTCTAACGCAATGCCATCTGATGATCGTCTGCACGTTATTAAGAATTTATTCCGTTTGGTGTTTGAATTCTGTAGCTGATCAGAACGTGAAATAAATAAATACATAAAACAGATGCATTTACTCACGACATGAAATGTTTGTGTATTTCCAAGGCAGTTGCCATTAAAGCTGGAATTACTGTATGTGCAATGTCTGTTACATCTGCCTAAACAGAGCTCATTCCTAGTGTATGAGTCACTGTTAGATGTAGTCATTTATCCTTGTCTGACTCCTGGGCATATTTCTGCACTGTAAAATGTGGGCTGTATATAATGTTCATCATCCCGTCTGTGCTATGTTTGGTAGACTTCAGAAATGTTGAACTAGACTTATAAACACAAAGTGTGCCAATGCAAATTTCTCAACGGCTAACGTTTTATAAAAAGCATTGCCAGATGAAGCCGTCCTGGCAGAGTCAGGTCTGAGAACTCTGCTGCAAACACAAGCTGTTTCAGAATGCAAATGTGGCTTTTTTTTTTTTTTTCTTTTCCTAGTAATAAAGTCATTAGTGATTTTTTTGGCCCTAACCTTTACGAAGCACTGCATCATTGTCTTATCTGTTTTATTGTACTGATATTCAAGCAGAGTGTTTCCGAGGCACAGTACCTCTTATATCTGACACTTTAATTGAACTGTGCCATTGAACAGTGAAACAGCAGCTGTAGTAGTTGATTGAATCTCTCTCTTGAGCGGCACTGCATTAAAGTCTGATAAAGTATATTACCTGTTTTTATGCTTCTGTTTTGTCACCATGGTAATGACATAATGTAATGACATGCATTCTTAGTGTACTAGACATCTAGTATTCTTGTCTTTTTTTGTGTTACAGTTACCTTTCAGGCTAGGAGGAATACTGGATGATATTTTGTCCTGTACTGCTTGCTCAGTCTAATAAATAAACCATTGTAGCCAGGGACCTTACCGTAATCAAAGCCGGTAAATCACAAGACTTGAAAGAAATGAACAGGGAAGGGGCGAATGGCCTGTTAAACTTGCCCTTTTTGTTATGACTAACTGAGAATTGAGGGGGTCAGGAAGCATGACATGTCCTTTTATTTATGAGCAGGGGGAGTTAATGTGATTCAGGTTGACTGATGACAACCAGACATCGTGTGTCATTAAACAGCTGGACGCATTTCCATGGTGACAGGAGCAGGAGATCACTGAGGGACCATCTATGAAAATGTCAATTAACAGCCCACTGCTCTCTATCCTCTAGCCTCTCCCTCTCACCTGTTTGCATTTTCCAGAGTCTCTACTTTCTTCCACAGTTCATTGTTCTCTGATGTATACGTCTCGACTCTGTGAGATCAAAAGACAACGCACACTTTTAGTATATTATCAGGTACTACTCTTCCATTGCGCATTATGTTATGCTGAGAGCCTTGCAAACAAAGTCTTTCCCCTCTGAGGCCTGTGTGTATGCTGCATGGAACGCAACGCAAGGCAATTCTTGCACAACAAATTAAAAGAATATTAATCGTTAAATTAAAAGTTTTAAGCAAAGGCTTACTTTTTCTCCAGGCACTCTACATATTCCTTCTTTTTTCTTCTGCTCTCTTGTGCGGAAATCTAATTAGAGAAAAGAAAATAGCAAGACAGCCTTCAGCAACCTGGCAGGTTAAACATGCATGCATTCAAATAAAGGGCAATGGATAATGTATTTCAAACAAGTGCGCACAATTCAAGACTGCAACAACCACAATGTCTCATTTATAAATCAGATTCATTTCAAAATATTGTATGGTATCAAAGAGATATTTCAGCATGAATATTTCTGGGTTTGGAAGATTTGATGGATAATTATTTGATGCATTATGCGTAAGGTATTTGAAACGCACATAAAACTCACTGAATCATTCTTTGTGTTACTCGGATTTCATTTCAAATCAAACAAATCAAACTGCAATCGCTGTGTGCAAACATTTCTACAAACAACAGAGAAGAGCAGCAAAAAAACCAGCTCTTCCTTTGTTTCAAGCTTTGTTAAAATGACTCGCCACCACGCTGAAGAAATACCTTGTTTTTGATCTTCCTCCTGACCCGTTTCAGTGCCTTCTCTTCAGTCTTGGTGAGGGGCAGCTTATTTGGGACGGGGTAGCCCTCTGCGACGAGGGTGCGCTTCTCCTCCTCAGTGAGCATCAGAGGCCCCGAGGTTCCCTGCAGCTTCTGAGGGGAGAGAGGGAGAGAAACACTACTCAGACTATCCAGCTTCCGACGCAAGAGACAGGGCAATGCTGTTCACAGGGGAGCACCAGCAGGGTGCACAATCTGGCGTTGTAAAAGTGTAGCGAACACAATGAAGCACAACGCTCCAGCTTGCGGTGTGAGTCTGTGGGCTGGAAAAAAACAGTGGTGGGACTCCAGGAAGGTGATGACTCAGCGGGTATGTGAAACACACAGTAAGAGGTGAATGTTTAATCACTGTGGTAACTAGCCTAGTTAATTAGGACAATTTCTCCAGTTTTTTACCAAGGGGCCGTAACACTGTATCACATTACTAATTAATGTAATGTTCGCCCTTTTGTGAACTAAGAACACAGAGATAATTAGCACTCAGCGGGACTCAGCAGGCTCAGGGTTTTCCAAAACTGTCGAATCTTCTTTTTAAATAGCATTGCCCATTATTTGAAAAAATAGAGTTAATATCTAAAACGCATCAGCAAAGCTGTAAACATCAAAGACTGGGTATGAAGAAGAAAGAGTAGGACACTTTTTTATAATGTACTATACAGTATATTATTTTTCTTTTCTGATACCAGTATGCTTGGTCCGTAATTGAATTATTATCCCAATATCTTATTATCTTTCCAACCCACAATGAAAACAAGGCATATTATGAAACTACACTCTCAAATACATGCTGCAGATTAAATATGTTCTTATTGTATATAGAGCAGCAAACACACACAGAAACAAACACTCAACCGCACACCCACACACATAAATATATATCATATGACTCCATGTTGGGACAGTTCCGGCTTTTTAACTCACACCCCCAATGAATTCTGGTAAGCATAGTCCTGCTTCTCTTCAAGAAAAGAAACAAGGGCATGGTAGCTGAGACAGGTAAAATGTACCAGAATGCATTGCGATACGAGTTGAAAAGCCTGAATTGTCGCAGTGAACATGGAGTCATGTGGTAACCCGTCTTCAAAACAAACAAACTAGGACCTTGTGTGGCTTCTTCAGCCCGACTGAGTGATGCTGGAGCTTACGTGAGGTGCTGTGAGAAGGGGCGAGGAGGAGATGGCAGTGGAGGTACGAGGCTGTGGTCGGACTGGGCTGGAGGGGGGCAGGGAGTGAGGACTCTGGGAGCCATCGCTGTCGCTGCCGTGACTGCTGGGGGGAGTAGGGGGCAGCTGCACCAGCTCATCTGTTAGACGGGTAGGGAAGCAGGACACAGTTCAATAAGACAAGAACATTGTGCTGTATAAACCAGGGGTGTCCTGGGAACAAAAAAAACTTGATAAACCACGTGTCATTTTCTTTAGATAAGCTAACCTTGCTTCTCATTACCAACCGAATATTAATTTCTGAAAACTGTGAGTTATCATGTTTTTTCAACAATTATGGCATAGCAAGATTTTCTGGGACACCCATTAAAAAAAAAAAAAAAAGCATTCAGCGAAATACATAACCTTGTGTAGTTATTCTCAAGACTCCCCACAATGGCAGTGAGGTCCTGACAATACCATTTGTTTCAGATCTCAGAATAGTGCCCAGAATAGACCCAGCCAAGTACTGCTCCAAGAACGGCTGTCTGGAAAGGGCTGTGCGTTTAGTTTGGCTCCAATCCCAAGTAACCAGGGCTGAGGCTTAATTCTGTTATTGCTGCCCATGGTAGGCTGCGTGCCGGCACTTTCTACAAGTCTAGGCTCAAAGCATGGCTGCAGCTACACAGGAAAGGCATCCCAAATAATTATTCTAAGTTTGATTTTTTTTTATAACCAAAAGTCGTATATACAAGTTGTTGGATTTGGTATTTAGAATAGTTTGATTTTCCCACTGGGAGATCGTTACTGATTCATTCATGGTAAGAAGTAATCCCACCAGCGTGAGAACAGGCATGATAATTCCTCAAGGCTCACTAAACCCCCACATGAGTCATAAATGTCTAATTCCATGAAACTGCCTAAAAGCCCACCTAGAGCTTTTCTTAATCGGAATATGGATTGATTTAAAAAATAAATAAATTGATGTCACGCCTCATATCCTCATAATTTTTCATTTTTTTCTTGTAACAGCCTACTGTTTCAAATGGGCTACCTCATCATCAACCATGGTTCTCTAGATTTTAATTCATAAGTAAAAAAAATTGAGTGAATTCCGTTACACACAGAGCTTGCACTGGGTTTTACGTATGCACCAAGCCAGTGCCTTCAATTGCTGATTCTTTACTATTTAAATGGTCCATTTATAATTTGTAATATTAATATGCCAGAAAGAGGCACTCAGTGGCATGAAATCGTTTCAGAGAACGCAGCATTTGTATTAACTAAAAGCATTTTCCCAACCCATTTAAAAAACGTGCAGAGCAAAACAAACACATGAACAGAAAGGGCTGTGTCCCTGATTTGGATCCTGGCAGTAGGCTGAGAAGTACATTTGAACACAGGCTCAAAGGCGAATTTCACTTGATAGGGGTGCTAAGCTTTGAAGGAAACTCATTGTTTGGGAGGGCGAGCTTGGCTGCTCCTTATGCCAGGAAAATCAACATTGCTAAGGGGCTGGTTTATCCAGAGCGAGACCAAAAAACGTGTCCTCATTACTCACAAGTGCTATTTACTTTTGGAGGTCAATTTGGGTCAACAGTCTTTATTCGCTACAACTTCTGCAAGCACTTTACAATTCGCTTTCCAAGTTCAATAACGTTTTTTTTTTTCCTAAGACAAATACAGCGACAACGACTGGAAGACAATGCAGACTGAAGCTTGCTGTGTTCACTAAAAGCACAGTCCTAGACCTGGCTGCTAAGTCTGGACTGTGCATGACCGTTTCTGTATACCTGATGGGATGTTCAGGAACTGGTTCACTTCTCTGGGTTCAGCTTTAATCAGAGGAAGGGGATTCACTTCCTTAGGAGCCTAAAAGAAAAACAAATGCATAAACTAAACTAAAACATGATTCACAATAAATGATTTGCACCATACAATGTGTGTTTGTAAACTTCCTAATCTCATCATTCAGATGGCGAAAGCAGAGAAAGATTTGCAGACACTCAAAAGAAAACAGTCCGTTCCCAGCTGCTGTTTTCCTAAGAGAATTGATCTGTATGAATCAGCAGTGTATCTAAATGACACAGGCAGTAAGCACAGCTGTACACTACTTAAAACCATTCAGATTTGCCCTAAGAGAGAGTTGCCAAATGCACTTCACAAAAGTGCTGGGAAGAAAGCTCTGTAGCGTTATTCGTTCCTAAACCCTATAATAATACAATGCTCTTTTAGTGCTTCTGTGTATCTTAGTTAAAATGAAGGCAAGTTCTTAATAATTTGTACCTTTTTATGTCTAGCACACGCCGTTTAAACCAGGACAAGCCGACTATACAGACACATGCCTAAGCCACAAAATAATTTGTGCAATTAAACACAATGCAGCTACTCCTAACAGTAGCGGCATTCTACTCCTGATTCGAAATACATTTCTGTTCTTGGTGGGGTCAATTGTTGTCACTGACACTGTTGACATTATGGCACACATGTAACAGGTGAAATTCAAGGCTAAATAAAATATACAAGGTTATTAGGCCAAGTTTCAGGCACAGGAAAGAGACAACCCACAAACTTGCTGTGATGGGAACTATCAAGTGATCTAAATATTCTGACTTTTTTGAGAACTTTTCACACCAACCAAGGGTCAAAACATATGGAAGTAAAGCAGGTTTCTGAATGTCCATCCACACAGCTTTGGAGTTCTAGCTCTGAGATATCTTGTGGCTCTAGGTGCTTATATAATGCATTTGGTGCAGTGTACGGTATACTGTATTGGGGGTTGCATGAAGAGACAGATCTGTAAGCAATTAGAAAGAGGTGTATGCATGCAAGCCATTCAACAGCATGCAAGGACTAGCATCTCTGCATGGTAGTGTACTCTTTCCCTCATTTTGTTCTGGCTCATCCTTCACCATTGCTAGGACTCTTCCTTACCATTTCTTCTGTGGGAGCGAGCCTGGGAAGCGGGGCCAGGTTTATGGGCTGGGGGGCGTTGGTTACCATGGGAGTCGGAGTTGGCTCTGCCAGTAGGTTGGGTTCCTGTTTCACCAGTATGGCGGAAAGTTCATGGCCCAAGCACCACATGCTAGCATCTGAATCTAAAACAAGAAAAAAACAAGGAAACACGCTCATTGTATTTCATGCAGCAAAACGCAAGGAGAAAATGAGAGTGAGTTGTTCGGTTCCGCTCAATGAAAAGAGGCTGAACGTTTTACTGTAGCATTTCATGGTAAAACCTAGGATTGGTTATCCAGTTCATATTTATACAGGTTGGCTCTGATTCTCATACTGGGTTACCATATGACTCCATGTACACTAGGACAGTTTGGGACAGTTAGGTTTTTCAACTCACATCACAGTGCATTTTGGTATGTTTTACCTGTCTCAACTACCTGAAAAGCCTGAACTATCCCAATCCGTTCTTGTGTACACAAAGTTATACAGTAAAATAGCCTGAGTCTATCAGAACATTTTAGATCATTTGTGCCCCATTTTAACATATCTAGGATGGTAGTTATGAGCCAATGCCTAGGGCAGAAGCACTGCTAAAATTAACAGTATCTGGCACAAACTGGTTTCAAAACACAAGGATAAACGAAACAGCTCAACACTCTCAATTGAGTTCGACCTACAACACTAACAGCCAAATGCCACACTCTTCTGCCACCTGAAACTAATGGAAGCAGTAAACAAGGTCTGTCCCTGGACCCCTGCGCGCATCAGCGTGCCGGTTTACAGCACCAAGCTCTGTGCCGTTAACCAGCGGTGTTAAATCCTTTTAAAACGACCCACTGTTAACAGAGCTGGTTAAAAAAAATCAAAGCAAAAAGTTCTGCTGGAAACAAAGCAGCGAGGTGCCCTTGTTAGCTCTCCTTTTGGAAGAGGTTTACTACATGGAGTGGATCGATAGAACATTATGGATGCTTGTAAAAGTTAAGGGGTTTGCTTTCAAGTTTCATGTTAATGAAAGTACATTTTTTTAATGAGAACATAGACCCTTTTAGTCAGACTGAACCACTGTGCTGGGAGGTTCTTTGGATAATCATTTCAATCTATATCGTATATATACTGTATACACAGCATTGCAGCTCACAGCTATATATGTAAATTGTGTAGCCTATGAAACGGTGAGCAGGATTAGCTGATATTTTATAAGAGGAACAAGTAAGTTAGGAAGGGATGTGGTGTGGATAGAGAGTGACCACAAACCTTAATTGTAAATATGTTCCTTCATACAATTACTTGACAAGGGACACCTTTAATTAGCGGAGATAGATGTCTGCTTCATATCTTATAAAACCTGCTGGCTCTTTGACCTCTGACCTCTGACCTCACCTGTTTAGTCAATTAGATGGGTTATACATCAAAAAGCTATGTCTTTAGCCTCTTTAAAACCATAGAGTACCCATCCCTCTGACTCGCTCTTTTGCTATCAGAAAATGTACCAGTTTTATGTTAGTTTCAGACGGTCCTTAAATTTCTAAAAACACAAGAATATATCTAACGATAACTAACTGTAATGAAGGTACTTACACCACCACTCCCAAACACACCACAAAAAAAGGTTTACACATACACTGGTACTTGATATATCCTGTCATTTAGAAATCACTGATTTCCTTGAAGTCATTGCAATGGACTCTAGACAAGCCACAGACTGCAAAACACCAACTGCACTTACAGCAGTCACACCCTCACAGCGCTCACTGTGGGTTGGTCTTTAAATATACAGTAGGGTTGACTACATACTATAAAGTTAGATGCAGGTAAGAAGAAAGGTTTCTTTAACGTGTGTACTGTTCCACCACAGGGCTGAATAGCTTGGATCCTTGTTTTTTCTGGATGTTTCACGGCATATATGCTACAATGTGGGGCAATGCTAAAGGAGCCTCAGCGTGCAGCCCCTTCCTGAATGATCTGTCTTTGATGTTGATCTTTTATTTGCACAGCCAGTCTCAGAGCTAGCAGGACACAGAGTTCCCAACTGGAGCTGCTCATTATGTGGCTAACTGCCGGTTTGATCTTGAGGAATTATCCATCCTGAGTTCCGTAAAGGGGCTTGTAAAACAAGAGCCACCTTCATCATTTAACTAATGAGTTTGGGTATTAGGCATCCACAAAGACTCCACCACCCTGTAAAGATAGTAGAAGTGCCCTTTCCTTGATACACACACACATGTTCAAATAACAAGCCCTGCTTTTATAAATCTACCTAGATTCAGTGCCTCTCTTTCAAAGCATGGAGAAACAAACTACAGCAGTTTTGATCGAATGCCTTCTTTGATCTGGAGAATATAACTGAGACAGGAATATCCTACCCTTGTTATGGCACACCTGAAATCGATCCTTTTAACTGGCTTAAGGTTTTCAGGAGGTACTCTTTAAAACTACCAGAAAACCTTAGTTACAGCTCTTAATTGCAAACAAGTAAAACCAGTAGCATTAACTTTAGAGCACTGTAATCTGGAAGCAGGCAGGGCTGCTTTGTGGTTAAGGTATGGAATTTATTTATAGTGTTTTAAAATGTAGGCCATTCAACCTTAGCTGCTGTCCCAAACAATAGATCTGCTTTTTATTTTCACCTCAAGTCTGTCTAACAGGCTCAAGGTGCTTGCTGTTTTCAATTAAGTAAGAACTTCAGAACCACATGTGTGCCTATGCTGAGGGGAGCGAGGTTGGAACTGTGCCTGGAATTTCCAGGCCTGCATGCAGGGGGCGGGGCTTGGAAAGGGGGCGGGGCTTGAAAAGAGCAAGGAGGAACAATTCCATAGTTCAGCTGTCAGGCTGCGGTTCCTTGTGCTGTAAAGGGGCTCCAGGAGACAGGGCAGGCAGAAAATATAGAGGAGGGAGAAAAACGTCAAAAGCAATAGAAAAAACTGCTTATATGAGGCGTTTACTGGAGCTTTCTTCTTCTTTGTGCAACTTAAGATCCGGTATCAACGGCTTTTGGTTGTCATTCTTTACAGCTTGCGGCAGCCAATCACTGCAATACGTTTCAATCAAAAGTTTAAATTAGAACGATTTATATCTGAGGCTGCTTTTGGCCGCAGTGTCGACTCAGTGCTGACTGACATCTGCGCCTGCTGAGTTGCTGCTGAGTTTAACGTTTTATGTTCTTATGATTGATTATGTGGGTTTTTGTTTACTCCTTATTTCTTGTGTTTTATGTTGTTTGCTGAGGTGGTGTGAGCTTCTTGCCAGGTCGTCGTTGTAAATGAGAATTTCTTCTCAGTTGACTCATCTGGATAAATAAAGGGACTGATCGACTGATTGATTGATTGATTGACTGATCGATTGAAACCTTATAAAAGTAAAAAAATAAATGCCCGCTCATGAGGACTTAATTTGTATAGAAGTGAATTTGGAGTACCCAACACCATTGTTGAACCTGAATGCTGTTCACCCAGCTCTTGTTGTTTCCCTGCACCCCAGGGGTAACTGTGGACACTCTCTTGTGCAGTATCCCATTCCTGCTGTCTGCTGGAATGAACAAACTAGCTGCCTTACCCTTTTAAGAGTTTAAACTGCACAAACGAAAGCTTCCCATTTCAGCAAATGTTTTTCGAGTTCTGCGCTTGAAAGGATCTGAAATTCTACCCCCCTCCCCCTCACGCTCCCATGCTTTTAAAGTCATTTGAAAAACCAAATGGAAAATCCTGTACTGTGAGATTAATGGGTCCTGTTAAAGAGCATTACCTCAGTAATTATTTATTTAAAAGAAGGCATTTTCTCTTTCGAAGACAACAAAAATGTTTGGTGTGAAACCATCAACAGTCTAGGACAGTTTTGTGAATATCACAACAGACTTTTCAAGTTTTCTGAAAGGAGAAAACCATTGGTTAATAAAAAATGAATGAATCACTAAGAGACCTTGAACTGAAGTCCAGAGTTGAGCATGCTGATGAAACTTTTCAATAAATGGATTGGTGAATTTTTACTTGACACTGGGGTTTTACAAAATGTCTTTTTAAAAGACGCTGAAAAGACATTTTGCTGAAACTACGACATTCCAAAAAAGGTTTTCCTAGCTAACTGGTGTCTCTCTCTACCTTGGTCATCCTCGTCCATTTTGATGGACGTGATGGGGCTCTGAGGAGCCGAGTCCCCACTCAGAGAGTAGCTGTGCTCAGCCTGGATGTCTGGATTGGGAGGGTCCAGATCCATATCCAACAGGGGGCTCTTCTCAGCCAGGAGGGGGTCGTCGAAGAAACTGTTAAACAGCTCGTTGGAGAAATCTTCCATGTTCTCAGAGAAATGCTGCAAGACAAGGAGACAAAGCATTAGTCTGCTCCACAGAGTCCCACCTGCAACCATCACCTGCCTGCTGCATGTCAGAGCATATCTAAATCAGACAGCTGAATGAAAATCACTCACTTTGGTGTAGCGAAGATTATTTTTAGTGACATGCACCTTCCTAAATCCACACATGGAGGGCTGCTCAATGGCACAATTAAACCTCTGCATTAGTAGGACTTAATATGCAGCACTTGACTGAGCTTGACGTCAGCACTGAAGAGGCAGTGCTTTGTGGCTTAAAGAGCACAATAATAATAATAATAATAATAATAATAATATAATAATAATAATAATAATAATAAAGGCAGTTGTGGATCGCTTGTTGATAAAGGGCACAGCAATTCTTTATGGCCTGAATCAGTTGGAATCTAAACACAGGGCTGACGTCAAAGAGCCCTGTGCACTCTGTCTTGATCCTCACATCAAGGAACAGTATGCAGTTAAATTGTGATTTTTCTTTTACAGATTCAATGGTCGTTGACTCAGATGTAAAACGTATAAGAAAACGAAGCATTTGATTTGATCAGATACAAGCCACGGCAAGATTAATTTGGAAGATTTTATAGTCAACTAGGTAAACTTTCCAGCTGGTGCCTTGGTCATGCTTAAGGAACTATCCTGCAGAAGCATGCATGTTTGCTGTACAGGGGAGGGTGAGAGGGCGTGTTACAGGACCCAGAGCCCTGAGATCCTGTTCCCAGAGGAGATGTGAGGTGTGTGCTGTGCTGTGCTGCAGACAGGCAGGTCTCTGTGAGCGAAGCAGCTGTGTTTGTGTGCGACGGGCGTTCCTCCTGCTGCAGTCCCTTCTGTACTGTATTTGTGTGCTGTACTGCGCTTGCATTTAAACAAAAGCCCCTGTTCCCCTAAGGGGATTACTAAAACACCTAACTGTTTTCCAGGTGTTCTTTTAATAATAGCGATAGATGATCAATGCATTTCCTCCACCTTTTTTGTGTGTTTGTCGTCCTTAGCGTTTCACCTTACAGCCACATGCTGTATATGCCAGATCATCTTTAAAAAAAAAAGACTTTGTAAAACCATCTTTGGTTTCTAGGGCTGAAATGTTAAACCTATGATACATACTGTTTAAAAGAGTTCAGTCTTACACTTATTTCCTTCACATGCAATTCATGATGCATTTCAAAGTGCACGCTGATCAACAAACACTACATTCGTAAAGCATTGACAAAAACAAAAATGAACTGCCCTCCAGCTAAAAAAGTGTGCACAATTCACTGCAAGGCAGGGTAAAAAAAAAAAAGTTTAGCTGCTTAATTTCACTGTAAATATACATATAAATATATAAACTCTCTCAAGGCATGCAGCTAACCAAACAAACTGAAAACAAAATCCTGGAGCTCCAGGAAGGACAGCTATTGAAGATCATGGGAAGTGCGAGTTGCCTGAAATGTTATGGCTTTGGACTCAGTCCTAATACCCTGCTACTGACGCACAAGCCTGAACATTAGAAAGGCGAGGTAATCATCATCAAGGCAAGATATTCCATATCTCTGAAACAGTAGAACAAACAGTCCCACCCAGGTCATTCTGTGTCTAAAAGATTCCTGTTCCACTGTGTGTGGCGGATATGCATCTGTTTGCATTTCATCAACAGATTTGCTTGTTAAACACTGAATGGAACCAGAGGATCTGCCACAGTTTGCTGTACAGCCCAATGTACGTCTTTAAGTACTGTGTGTGGTTAATAAATATCCTGGCAGACAACAACTACTGCTGTTTATTGCACCCTTTACCAAGCCTGCAAGCACATAGGACAAGGCTGCTGCAGTAACTCGATTAAGCTACTTATTTCTCCCATCCAGTCCAACATAACTTACAATGCATTGGGTTTTACTGCGGTTCTGTGATGAAATACAGTACGTCAGGTATTTTTTAACATTATCAGTGATATCTTTTTGAATTTGAAGAGCAGGCAGGATTGTTTGAGATTCTGGAGAACCCTGTCAACTGAAAGCAGAACCATTGTTCATAGATATGATATTTAGTTAACCTCACAGTGCAATAGGTAGTGGTGTTCCAACGTGTTTTGTAACGGTATGCATATGGTGTGTCTCTTACATTACAAACTCCTCACTGACTTACAGTATACAGAGCTTATCACCTATGATCCTAACATAAAGAACATGAAGAAAATGCCACCACCCCTAAATTCATAAACCGGATCTATTGCAGACCTTTTGCCACCATATTTGTACTGGGTTAAGTGATGCTAAGAAGGGGTCTAAAAAACCCATCCATGGGCAAAACCACAAGCAGAATTGCAATAGTTTTAAAGCATTTCGCCCACGGTTTAGATTAAAATTGATAAGGCAGCCACACCCAGATTAAACATTCAGATAATGCTGCTGAGCATGCACAGTAGCACAACAATAAAATATATAGCCCAAAGCCCACTGTCCTGGGACACCTTGCGTGAAGATGTTTGAAAGATCATTCCCTTTCACCCGGGTGATGCTGGTTTATTCAGCAGTTCCCTGCAGATTCCAGCAGTGCTGGTAAAATACCTCTTTATTGTTATTGCTGGACTAACTGACTGGCTTTATCTAAAACTGTTGGTGCAAGAAGTACTCTGTTAACCAAACTCATTGGCTTTGGAACCACATAAAAAGGTCTTTTGAGTTCACAAGAATTTTGAAAAGACAGATTCATTATTTCTTGAAGATATGGAGTTTATATACATTTGGATAACCGTCATGCAGAGAAGTCTATCAATCAATCTTTGCAAAGGAAAATATTGCAGCAGGGAGCGCTGCCTGTTGCCCTTAATAGATTAAATGCATCCACATTAAATAGATCCAATTACTTTGTACATTCAGGGAATTAAACAGCGTGCAGTGGTACTATGAGAAATATTCATTCTGTATCAATAAAATTAATTGCCAGCATTTATCTTGCCTGAGCCTGTTTATCACAGTAGTGGCACACAGTTATACAATGTGCTTACTGTTTATTAGTTTGAGGGTACCTAGTGCAGAGCAAGCCAAATAACAAATGTAATAGCTATCATTGTAATAGCAAAGAAATGAAAAGTGTAAAAGCCTCCTTCAGAAAAGAATGGAACTGTACAATGAAAGCTGATATTTCAGAAAAGTCTAAAGCAAATCTTTCACTTCCTCTGCACCTTGTTTTTATTTAAAACGGAGAGAGCACATTAGAAGCCCGTTTTTATAGTTTTAATCATATATAATATCTATCAAAGCGTTACTTTAAGAAATTAGGATGGCACTAGCCGCAGTAATTACAAAATCCATCAGATATGAAGCCCTGTATTCTGCACATTTGCTATTTAAATACTGAATATTATTGTGAGTATTTCTCTGCATTCCTTTCTCTTTTCAGACAGATTCCTATGACATTTCAGACAATTGCCTAGAATATAATACAGCTAGTGCTATCCAGACCTCCACAAAGTGAGAGAGTTTCCATATGCCTCAACTGTTATTACCATCACTAAGACAAACCACACAGGTTTACCAGATGGTGCAGGTTTTGGAGGATGGGAAAAATGCGTTGCACACCAAGCTCCTTTCTAAATGCTTGTGCTTTACTGAACGTATTTTCTGTCTGGAAAGGCAATCATTTAAATTATTTTTGCATAAAACAGCCGTTAATTTAGCAGCACCTTCCTGGAAAGCACCACTGAGGAGCTAGCGGGTGCTGATGGAGTTGTGGCTAAGGTGGGCAGGGATTTTAAGTTGGTCTGTTGCTTGAGCTGAAGACTTTTTAATGGTATAATTACAGTGTCATCTGGACTAATAATGCTATGATGATTGATAGTGACTGGCAAATAATGCAAGGAGTAGAGTTACCGTCCTCCATCCAAGCATATCTACTTATTAAAGACGAGTCAATGCCCAGTTTATTGTATTAAATTGCTAAAGAAATATTCAGAGTTTAACTTTCCGAACCCATGTAACTGCTGAACGGTACAGTTACAGAGAATACACGGCAGATTCTCCATCATGAACACAGCAAGCGTTATAGCAAAGCCACAACGAAGGCTGATACTGGGTTTCACTGACTTTTCGTCCTGAACTGAAGTTTGCTCAGAGGTGTTTCCTCTTTTCTAGCCGTGAAAATAAAGGGTTTAAGCTTGAGGTCAAGCATATTCTAGGGAATTACTGTGATTACAGAGTCTACCCGGAACTGAAACTTCCTAAAACATCTCGCAGTACTTTTAAAGATCAGCGGCAGTATCAGCACTCATGATGACAAGCTAGTTGCTCCCGGCCTATATTTAATTGGCTGGTTACATGCTTGGGATACCAGGTTACCTTGTTCACCATGAATCAACAGGTCACATAATATTACCTTTGCTGGATTTGGGAAACCTTAGCACTGACTCAACCAAACTGAAAGGATTCAGCAGCTGCATCAATACATGAAACCCATCTCCTGCTACTTTCCTAGAACACAATCCATGGACTTACATCTTAAGAGTAAAATCAAAGCTTCAGAAATGTGCTACCAGAATATCAGCTTCTTGATCACGCAGACATCAACACTAGGCTTGGGCTAGGGCTCGGGTATTTATTACCTGTTTAATTGAGCACCTGCATTCAAGTTAGGGCAAGACAAACCCCTGCCTGTTGTTGCCATACTGTCTGTCTCAACTGAAGTCACGCCCTTAAAGCTGTCTTTTGGGAATGTTTCAGAGCTTACCTCTTCCTTTACTCAATCAACAGGAGCCGTACACAGACGCAGTGTTTGTATGTAAATTCATGTAATATCCATGGAAATTCCTTCAGTGTTCTTACTGAAGGTCTGTTCATAATTACAGTGCGGTTCTGAACCAGAATTGCTTGCTATCCATCACGATTCATAAACTTTGTTGAAACAAAGATAAAACACCCCTGAGGTTCAACATTACAAAGGTGTCCTGGGATGCAACAATACTTTAAAGAACAAACCTCTTTAAAAAAGTTAAAAGTAGCAATGCAAGAAAATACTTTTCTTTTTTTTTTTTTTTTTAATTCTATTTTGATTTTCAGAAAATCCTTTTAATAATAAGGATATACTAGTAAGTAAAGGTCAGATTGGAAAGAGTCAATATTTGTAGGAGTTATTTACAAATTGTTTTAAAAGCTTTTGTGTTTATGGAAAGTTTGCTTTGCATGGAATTGTTGGCTGCTCCTGAAGAAGCCCTGAACCACTACAGAAGAGTTTCATTAATATTAAACTGTATTTGAATTGCTCCAAAGAAGCTCTTTTAAAAAGAACTCTTGGTCATTCGGTCCCATCGATTAAAAGTAAACAAAACAATAGATGCCCTACTGACAGTCCAAATCACAATACAGATGGTTACAAACTGTATTTTGCACACTGCTACAATAAAACCTCTGCTGTGTCTAACACTGCCTGCACAAAATGTGCTTCAAGAGAAACAGCGGCTTTATCTGACTTCAGAGCATTCTGACCAATTAGAAGAGAGTATGCAAATAGCGAACCCACTAGGAAGAGCATCTCCGAAGCAGGAGTGCAAGGTTAGCATGGAGAAAGCATTCTGAAGCCTGCTATTATCTTGAAGGGGAAAATATGCCTTTATCATAGGAAAAATAAATGAGATAATAACAGGGGAGAACTTTCTAACAGAAACAAATTCATACTGACAGGCCCCAGCAATGTCTGAGAATTCAACATTTATTGGACATTTATTTATTTCTCTATTGAGACTCTTATGTACTGAGTGGAGTGTATTAAAAGTATAGGCAATTTGTGAGAATAAATTACAGTCTGTTGTTTTTCCAGCTATTTGTCAAACATTTCTTCCAAAAAGCTTTTGGTTAAGTAAATGGGCTTTTTCCCTGTGCCAATCTCCTACTGGCAATTCAACGAAACAGTCTTTACAGGTCAAACCCATTGCTTCTACCTTGATGTAATCATGTGTTAGACAGCATACTTTTCCATAGCTCCAGTCTGTATTTATTATACACTTTCAGTTCCATTACAAGTCATTGTACTTTTGTCATTTTTATCAGATAGCCCTAGGAGACTGATTGACAGGAAAAAATCTGCACAAGCATTTTTCCCTCCAGCATGCATTCCACAGATAACGTCACACAGTCCTTAAAATGCCAATCATGCAGCCCTTTGTAACAACATATTTAAAGTAAGGAAAGCTCTAGGGTCTTTTAAACTGAGGCGCACAACACCTCAGCAAAACTATAAAAGTCAAGCAAATTTGGCAGTTATTCTGCGCTGTAGCTGGAAACGCAACAATATATTTACTGCATAATTAATGTTTTAAAAATCACTAATTCTTAAGATGAATTTGCACCAAAGTTTTCTCCCAATACTACTAGCCAATTACAGTGTATGTTAATGTGTATGTTCATACAGTAGCCCTTTTAGGTACATTAAAACAGAATTTATTTTTGTGCAGATAAAATAAATTGCTCTTGCAGTCTGAAATTTAAATGCTGTGTATTAAAAACCGGTTTCCACTGGCTCCCTGTGGAATTTATCAGGGTTCTGTGAATGAAACAGTGCAGGCTTGTGGTGTCTTTTACCTGTGGCACAGTTAAACAGTTGCAGGAGACACAAATAATCACAGGATATTCCATACTGATCTGTTCCTAATTAGTGGTGTAGGTGCCTACGATCAAACCACATAATCACCTCTTTTCTTGTAGGAAAATTTCAACAAGGATCCCAAACTACAGTAAAAGCATTTTACAGTTGAATCAAATCACAGAGACGTGCAAACTCAAGCAGATCTTACTGTGTGAGAATTCCTGACAATTGTACAGCATCTTAAGAGAAGTTGTTATGTTGTAATTACAATGCTAGTGCATACAGCACACATTCAAAATTCTCAGTCCTTGGCAGATACCTGCTTATAGTATACATAGCACTGAATGACATTCACCTGGTTTTTAGTCAAATCTGAATACAGTTTTTCAGTGGCAAAATATTCAGAAGATAAACACATCCCAAACTGCTTACTCTGCTTATCCCTATTCTCACTCCATCCTAACAATGTGTTCCTGGTTAGCTCAGTTTTTCCTTCTCACTGTTTGATTTAGGTTAACTAACGTGTGCCAGAGACAATCCGGCATACTGAACTGATTTGCACAGATTTTGACTGTGTTTGGCCTACAGCCTAAAACAATACCATTGTTGATGGCCATGTGCTTCGTCCAGCGGAGAACACCGTGCTTTGATCTCGGGCCAGTTTTTTTTAGCATATACCCAGACAAAAAGGTAGTAACACTTGGGGAGAGCTGCACTTTTTTTTCAGGTTAACCAGAACTACTAAACATCTGAATCATTAGAACATGCTTTAGCACAGGCAGGAGAATACCAATGTGATGTGCCTTTACCAAGGGCAACCCAAAGGAAACTTGAAATACATTAAACTTTGTATATTTTTCCAAGAATGAATCACACTACCATTGCATCACCCAGACCACAAGACAATCCACCTTAATCTTTCCCTTTGGCTCAAATTCTTGGGTTGAATTGATGTTAATAAGCGTGCTTGTTTGGGGTTATTTCGAATCGGCCTGCAGGGCAGATATGTGCTCTTACTCCTACCTGGATATTCAAAGAGCTTACAGGAGGCTGTGTTTTAATTTAACTTTATTTTTAACCTATGGGGAAAATTGTGTGCTGTACAGTGTTAAATCAACAGATACACAAACAAGGAGGGTGGCGCACTATGAAATAAGGTAGCAGTACTTTATAAAATGCATCAGCGTGCATTCATTTGCAGGTGTGTGCAGGAAAGCTATTGCATTGCACATGTAAAGCATTCTGACGCACTGTAGAATTTAAAGACTAGCCGAATAATAACAGTGACCTGCTACAGGAAACAGGTGAGTCTTGTCCAATTCTGAAGGCTGTACATGGTTTTGGTTTCTGCAAATGCTTCCACTCCAGGAACACCCGGGAGCCTGTCCTGATGGACACACTGGTCAATGCAGCCACTGCATTCAGGGCACCCACAATCATGCCTTTAGTGAAGTCACAGAGCGCGACATGTCCTATCCCCACACTATAATTGCACTTACTCATTTGTTTGCACAGCCAGTGCAGCATTGCTATACAGCCACTACATCTACAACTGAACATTACAGTTCAGAGTAAAGGGAAGAACTGTATTAGTTTATGCGTTCAGGAAAGCAGCTAATTAAATTGACTGTTTGACATTGTTTGTTCATAGTCAGAAATTAACATCTTTAAAAAATTTTTTAAAAAACTATAAAACTCATCTGATATCAAGCAAGCCAAAGCCAAACCATTATTTTATGTAAAGAAAAGCAATTCATTACTGCAGAAAGCTGCTCAAAAAGCTGAATGTAATAACCTTACGAGCAGAGAAGTGGTCTGTCTAGATCACCGGTACTCAACTCTGGCCCTCGAGATCCATTCCAGTCCTACTCTTTCTTCCAAGCAGGTCCTAAATTAGTTAATTGCCTCTTAGCAGCTTCAATTAACTACATTAGAAGCTGCCTGGAGTATAAACCTGAACTGGACTGGATCTCAAGGGACAGGTTTGAGTGCCACTGCAATAGATTATCTGAGCTCAGATACTAAATTCAAACTTGCCTCGATCTTTATTATATCTTCAAGGCACAGTTAATTAAACTCTCCAGGTGCTTCCAAATGTCATGCTGCCCGCTCGATTCACTTCAGGCTGAGCAAACATGAGGTCGCATGATGCCACTGTGACATGAAACAGGAGGGCCGTATCTTTTTAGGAACAAAAGACTAACGTCTGAACAAGGTCACTGTGACCACTTAACCCTCCCACTGACTGATTTGTGTTTTTTTGCTGTTGTAAAGGTCAGTTATCTCCATACAGCAGACAATATATGTATCCTTATTAGGGAAAGGGTTATATTTTTGGTATGCAAAGTTGCATGACAGAAGTGTTTAACCCAGAAATCAGACCTGCCATTTGGTTTTAAATACATTACAAAGACCGTTACATTAATGATACGTCTTCTGTAAAAAGAATAATGTATGCATGAGTGTAATGTGCCAGGGGGAAAAAAGTGCAGTATGGTTTTCAAAATGCAGGCTTGCTGAGAAGTTTCTAGTTTAATGTGCTGTACTGCTCACCATAAAACTATAAAGACTTGATCAACACAGTTCAAAAATGTCCACCTCTTCTCTTCAAGTGGTGTGTGTGTGTATATATATATATATATATATATATATATATATATATATATATATATATATATATATACACACATATATATATATATATACACATATATATATATATATATATATATATATACACACACACACACACACACACATCATATATACATCATATATACATCGTTTGGATTTTATGCAATGATTTCTGATCTTTGTCTGGCTGGCTACATTCCAGCAGCAGGAACAGATGTCCCTAGGAATGTGCTGAATTGGAATTTCATCCCATCCCCTTCCCTATCTCTCTCCATCTCTCCCTGTCTCCTCTCTCCCTTTTGCTTTCCAGAAGGTTTGGGAGTCCAGACATGCCGAAGCCCTGGGGCTGTCAGTTAATGGCAGGTCACAACCAGCTCCTGGTGCACTCGCCTGGCTCCCTCACAGATTGATCCCTGGGATAGTAATACATGGAGCAGAGATACACAGAGGGGTTCCTGAACCACAAGAGTATTTTACATTCAGACTGCTCCTCTGATTATATTCAGAAAACCCTGTCAATGTTAACGAGGGATGTATGTGGCATATTATATTAACTTCTGAACACTATGGAATTCAAGACTCCTCACCACAGTGAGTTATTAAAATGGGTCACATGTCCTGAGCATTGCTTTCACTTGCATAATAAAGTTTTTAAAAACCCTTTGCAAAACTTTAAAGGTTCTACAGGTTAGGTGGGTCTGTGGTACTCAATTGCTAAGTCAACTACAGCATGTCTGACTTAGAAGCAGGGTTTAATTCTATTCAAAATCTCTACTCAAAAACACAGAAGTAACAACTATGTCTCAGGTATAATTAGCATTTGGAAACATCAGGGTACTGGGCTCACTTTAAACACGAGTATCTACTTCAGAACAAACTAGCTGATTGCTTTCTATAGCCCTAGGCAGTATGCGTCTATACACAGAATCAATTGACAAGGTATGAAACTGAAATTTCTTCAACAGGACACTCCTATCTACAACCACACAGGCTGGTCTAGAATGCTGCATGACAGGGTCTGACACAAACTAAAACTGCACCTGGCTTTCTGCAAACACAGTACAGTCGTTTTTATTAAATATCAATCATTAAAAACACAACCAAGAGGATCAGTTCCTATGCAACCACATTTCTTTCATTCCTAAAACACACACTCATTAATTCATGTATCAGGTATCAGGGCGTGCAGCAGTATTGTCTGCACCAATCTATCTATCTATCTATCCCAGTCATTAACCAAAATTATTAGTCAGATCTTTAGTGGCTGTTATTTGTTTTTCCCATTGTGTTGCATGTTTTTTGTTTAGTGCTGTTCACACCCTGTAACAAAAACAATGTATGTTAGCATTATTTAAATATATTTATGACTTGATTGAAGCCACAAGTGCAAGTGCTTGTCCCATATCTGGCAGTAAAGTTGATTAAAAACACACAAAGCAATATCTAGGGGAAATTAATTTTAGAGATTTTGTTAACATACAGTAACAAGTCCCAGCAGAAAAGCCAGCACTCTGGAAACACTTTCTGAATCTATCCACAACAGCAAACTAATGTCCTAAAGGTCCTTTTTGATTGCCGAATCGGTGCATGCTTCTCTATGCTTTACAATCTATGTTTTGCCAGGCTGCATTACCAGACTAGACAGCTACTGTATATTTCACCAGTGTGCAATACAGTAAAATGTATGAGACACACCATCGTCTGTCTTAAAAATAAAAAACACAGAGTGAGCACTTGCCAACCACATAAAAATAAGGAGTTTCTATAGCAACCCCACTACAGCCTAGAAGAGATATAAATCTGTGTAAACTCATCCTTCCTGGTAGATAACAGATTATCATCTCCAGCAGCCAACATACTAGTGTTGCTGCATGGGTATGCATATTCAATGAAGTTATACAATGTTAACTAAAGCATTTAGGGACAGCATTTAACCCTGTTACTAGCTTTACTTGCTTTTTACGTTGTGTAGAAAAATCAGCCTGAAAGGGTGCCCTTGGGCTTATACAGTAGTTCCACTGAACTAATAACTCACTGCTGTCAGATCTATCAGTAAATGCAAGTAAAACAGTTTACACCAGTATAAAATAAATACTACTGTATATAACCATCTCAAATCACAACCTCTTAGTTTCCTCTAGTAATACTGCAATCCATATCAACAATGTCCCTACATCGATCCCGCATTGCAGCTTGAATTCATTCTAATCATACTTAAAATGATCTAGACGGACAATAATACCTTTCCTCAATACGCCTTCATTACAGTGCCACCTATATAAAGGGTCTACACCATTGTGCAGTAAACCCAGCCGCTAGTCACCAAGGCGACGCGGCACTGCTCTAATTGTAAAGCAGGGTAGGCTGAATGCTACGGCTAGAATCTTGAGCGCAGGAGTTAAAGGGATGACGCCTGATCTTCGTAGGTCAGCTTGGCGTTTTACATTTTAGAAGCCAATGCAATTATGAGGCAACACCTTTGGGGATGTGGCTGTTGTTTGTCGTGTTCTCACTCACACAGGTCTCTTTCTAGTGCACCACAAGGGCTGGATTGAAGCAGTACACTGAGAGACATTGCACTGGCTTGGGTAACCGACACCTCCAGCCCCCAGGTCAGTGAGCACAACCATCACATAGTTCATGCAGTGAAAAAAAAAAAAAAAAAAAAAAACATTTTGGCTTCGTAAGTTAGTGGTCTACTCTTGTCACCCATTTTTGAAACTATTTTAAATTCATTTTGACGTGCCAATAATGTTCCACTTCTCTTGGTGCTCTTAAGCAGTTTTCCCTGTCTTTGATTTAATAGGTATTTATGAAAGAGATCTTGCAGTTTTAAAATGGTCTTGTTTAAGATGCTCCTGTGTGTCATTACTGTGACAGATACAGTACACTAAGTTGTTAACTACCTCACTTTACCCCGTTGCTATCCCAACACCGTCTCAGTACTTGTACAGCACACAGTAAACCTGAAATGGCAAAAACGGGCAACAGATTCACCGTTTACTTTCTCTTTAACAGAAGCATGAGGGCTTCCCCTCTAGAACTTGACATCTCCCTTAGGCACAAAAAAAGTAATTCACTGGGGTAGTGAGGGGAGCTTGAGCTTCTAAACAAGAGTCTTAGAGTAGGAAGCAGGAGGCTGGTCCACAGGCACACACAAGCTGCATTGAGAGGCAAGAAAGCAAGCGCTCTTTTAACCAGCTAACCCACACAGACAGCCTCTCTTTCTACACACGGTGGATAGCCATCAGCCTCAGTGAGATAACCATGCAATTGAAACCCAGTAAGACAAGGGTCCATTGTGAATACAAGTGTTAAAATATGTCAGTGTCCTCTATGGGCCTGTTATAAAGTAAATGCTGTCTGAGACTTCACACCACTCACTGTTCAGCAGGAGTGGTGTGAAGTTTCAATTATCTGGACAAGCCTTAGCATTAGCTGCAACAAATGCATAGAACTGCATATGGCCAACACTTTGTGTAGCTGTATCTCCAACGTATTCATTCTCGTCCTAGTTTTTTTTTTTTTTGTTGTTGTTTTTTGTTTTTGTGTACTGTACCTGTAAGACTACACGATACGCTAGTGAATTTGGTTTCAAAGGATAAAGATAAAAAAAAAAAAAAAAAAAAAAAAAGCTTGAGCATGTGTTTAACAGGATGAGAAAAGTCAACAAAACCATCGTCAGAGCAGGAGGTGTGTGAAAGCTGGGGTTTTAAATCGGACTAAGCCACTCCCACAGGTGGGCGGGGCCAGCGCGACAGACAGAAAGAAGCCATATTCAAAAACACAGCTGGATAAGGAAATATCGGAATCCCCAACAGCTGGTTTACAACAGAAACGAGAAATACAATTACTTTACGTTGCATTTGAATACTGCTTTCAGTTTATACGCAAAGATAAGTGTTCACTTCATCTATATGGTTTCTACACGTGTTCATGCCGAGGTGGACGTATACATTAATGTATGTGTAAGTGCACTACGTTTTGCTCAGGTAAACAAAGTGTGCGCAAAAATGCAAAACTACTTTGTAAATGCATACAGGCTAAACATATGTTTCAAAACATACTGTAAAATAACAGAAGCATAGAAAACCAAAATGCATGCGCTTACCAGTCCAACAGATATACCACACTGCACGTCCTGGTACAGCATAAAAATAACTCATCAGTTGTAGTTATTGAACTACTGGACTGAAACTTCGGAAACTACCGTAGAATATAAACGATAGGAAATAAAACAGAAACCCTTACCACATTATTGAAAAAATCTGCTTCATTCAAATCCTCAAGATCCAAGAGGTTGGAATTGGGGAAAAGTTTCTCTGAAGAAAAATTGTCCAGAATTCTGTCCATAGTAGCCACTGTTCCTAAGAATTACGTACCGTATGAGAAGGGCAAAATTACACACACACACACACACTCACATATATGTATAAAATGGAACTCTAACCCTATGATTGACACTTTGTAATATTCTTTCAGATTGAATCAGCTTCTGTAAAATTCTGCAAAAAGAAAAAAATAAGTTAGCAGCTGCTCAGTTTTCTCCTGTGTTTGTCTCTGTGCACCTTTCCACGAATACACGCCTCTACTGACTTCAGTGCAGTCTGTCACTGCCAGCTGCGAGCTGTCTCGATGGAGCCCGTCAGTTCATTAATATTCATTTCTACACTGCTCTGAATTTTCACGATTTCTTGCTCTAAGCCCCGCCCTCCAAAGCGCAGGTATTCGGTCTTAAAGAGACAGCGTCTGTGCTGTACTTCGCCGAACAGCCATCAAAATGCAATCTTTTGGTTTAGCCATGCTGATTCCATGCAGGTATTGTTGATGTGTTCATTGCTCTGTTTTTACATACAGTAAATTAGAACAATTCAACTTGGACAAGAATAGATAAAATACAAACTACCCCGCTGTTTATTGGGATATATTAAGTGTTTAACTGATAATAAGACAGGCTGGAGTAAGCATTTTTAGGGGACAGATTGATGCTCAGTGTGCAAATATTTCTAGATTCTAACAATAACAAATAAGAATCAAAATCGAAAAATATATACACACTATTCCATAGGACTGCAATCTTCTTTTTTTTTTTTTTTAAGTTCTATGCAGTGTGTATTTTTTTTTTTATATATGCCAAAACTACAAAGTATTGTATATTTTCTGACTCTAACCCTAACCCTAACCCTAATCTGGTCCTGTTTTTAAAAACTGAATTAAAAAACATGATCAAAGGAAGTGATTTGTGATAAAACCGCACAGGCACTAGGAACGTGTGGATAAACCAGGATTCAGGATTCATGTAGTTAGAATGTCTTTTCAAGCAGGACAGGGAGAACTCTGGTCACATGACCTAGCTTGCCTCCATATGCATGTTTATCACATTAGAGATTAGCAGTAATGTACAGCCTTTAACAATGCACTTCATATAAATAAACAGTGATTTCTCCTTGAGGCCAAGGGAAGCTGATAGACTGGTACTAAAATCTGTGTGCATTATGCTACATAGTTTTAATTAAATGTGACTAATAGGACATTTTCCAAGCCTTTGTCATTACCAGATACATTCTGTTATGTTTCCTTCTACAACTGAATAGAACGAACTACTAAACAAACAGTTTTTCTTAGTCTAGGATATTTTAGATGGTTCACTATCTTTTTAGAACATTATATTCTATGAATTGTGTTTATCAGGGTGTTAGCAGAAATCTTATACAGCGTTATTGTAATTAGAAGGACAGCAGATTTTGAAGTAGTACTATTTCATAGGATACAGTTTGTTAAAGGTCAGCCTACTCATAGTTTACTCACACACCCCAACCTTCTCATGGTCAAGGAGATCATACCAACCACATCTATGACCTCCCCCTTCCCACAATAGGCAACGGTGTTCTCAGATCTTTTAATTAACGTTTTCCTCATTTGACCTGGCTAACACAAGCATTACAAACAGTAAACTCAAGAAGTAGAGATGATTTGTTGTAATTTTCTCATCAACATATGATTTACAAACTAGTGCTATACAATCTATTATAAGTGAACGTTGGCATAAACTTTCTGCTGATTCAAGGTTGTTGCCTATCTTTTGGGATCCTCCCCTTTTTACTTATCACAGGGCATGTCATTTTAAGGACCATTTAGTCCTTGAAGACTCTTTTTAACTACCCTGTCCCTTCTTCTCAACTACACCAGGCTGCTATCCTTGCCATCATGTGCATCCTGCAACAACCTGATGAAAACGGATTAATTTGTCCATCCAAGTACAGGGAAAAGGTTTAAGGTCCATGCAAGGTTGACATGTAATAGTGCTAATGTTATTTATCTTTTATTATGCCTGTGTGGAATTGGTTATGTAGATAAAACCACAAGACAATTAAAAATTCAATCAGGGCAACATAAAAGTGCAATTAGAAGAAATGATTTCACATCACCAGTAGCTGGACACTTTAAAGAATTTAAACACGATGTACAAGCATTGAAATGCATTGGTATCGAGAAGGTCTGTATAGGAAGAAGGGGTGGTGATATTGATCAGAAAATATTGAGACGTGAGGTCTTTTGCATTTCTACTTCTAATACAATTACCCCCTTTGGTATGAATGAGGAGTTGGACTTAATCCTTCTCTTGATGTAGTAAGATAACTTTTCAAGATTTCTAGGCTGCTTACTTGAAAGATAACTGGTTCCCAGTAACTATTGATTTTTCTTCATACACATATATGTAAATGTGAATGTGTATATGTGTATATATTGTACATGTATGTATGTATATATGTATGTAGGTATATATACATATATGTGTATGTTGATGTATGGGTGTGCTTGTGGATGTGTTTGTTCTAATTTGTGTATCTTTGTATATCTTGAGTAGTAAATGGATTGATGTCTATGTATCTGACATATTAATTTATATGTTTTTTGTAACATATGGTGATTTAAATACTGTTCATTATTATGACAGGTATACTGCAGCTGTTATGGTCTTTTGTTAACAAATATATGATTATGCAATGAGATAATTGACAGGTGCCATGTGTTAAATGAGAATTAATTAAGATTTGGTTAAATAAAATGCAGCTGTCAGTGTGATGAGAGAAACGCTGAGGACTGCCATAGTTAGGTCGAAACATGTTCGTTTTTTGTGTTTTTAACCTCGAAAATAAAATAATATGAACTATTAATTATTTGAACTTGCTTCTTTGATGGTGTGAGGGAGATATAATTTATTGTTGTGAAGTCAACGCACCAGCTTTTGGATTTTATGAAGAAACTTGAATTGAGCAGAAGGGGTAAAGAACAAACACTCTCATTGACGTCTTACCATTTGCAGCCAACTGCATTTCCTGGTAAAAGAGAGAACCTGCCTGTAGTATACTTTGAGTGAACCAATGCGACTGGAGGATTGATGAAAATGAACCAATATTGCCTAAAAAAAAAATTTCAAAAGTTTCTGAATGCTAATTTTTACAAAGAAGGCAACATTTTCAAGTGCAATACCTTGGCAATTCTTGTTGTTATTTCCATTCCATTTGCATAGGCACTGAAATTGCCCTGCTGCTGGGACAGCAACTGGAGAGCTCTGAAAAATGTGACAAATTGGGAGCAGAGGAGAGAGACAATACTGGAGGACAGACTTCATCACCAAGCCTGTTTATCTTACAGAAGAGGAATTGCTCTTCTGGACAGTCAGTCACTTGGCCATGCGCACAGAACTGAATACCAGGGCTCGTTTTCCACTGTGCTGTAATGCAATTTGGATTACTAATATATTTATTTAGTAAGGCCAATAAATCATTCTATAATGATACTTTCTGTTGTTACACCTGTTTCGTAATTACATTTTGAAATTGCATTTCGCATTGAATGCAATTTATACTGGGGTATTGAACTTAAATAAAGGTCCATCAAAACTGCTTAATAAAGCGAAGTGGAAAACCCAAGTCACTATTAACTAGAAAACAACACTTTTTGAATACTTTCCCTAATTTAAGGATTGATCAAATAGGACAGGAACTGAAAAGGATACAATTAGCACCTGTTTGTGAAACTTTGAGGTTGAATGTTTCCAGCGATGGACAATTAACAACACCCTTTGTAGGCGACAATACTCGCAAAAGATGCATGTAGAGAAGAGGGGACTGTTGGTCATGCAATTCTCTATCTTTTCAAAGAAATCATTATGTATTCTAGCTGGGCCTTAACCAATTGTATTTCTTGGATGTCTGGAAATTATATTAAGGCTTTGGGCACAGAATGCTGCTTTTCATTAAATTTACAACTATAATTAAAGCAGGCAGCATTACAGTTCAAACAAAGTAAAAAAAAACAAACAAAAGAAATATAAAAATGTTAATAGTGGAACCTTTTGGGGGGACACAATACAGTATAGGCTGTCTTTGGGAATGAGATTAGGGATGAATTTTATGTCCTCCTAATGTTTAAACCCATGGACTCCCTGTGGCCCAGATTCAATGGGAATATGGTCTCAGTATCTTCTGGGGTAAGATACTACTTACATGGTAGAGTATGCATTTCAAATAAAACCATAAGCACTAAGTTTCAGAGGTCTCATTATTCTTTCTCTGCTGCCAGCAAAGGATCATAAAGGTTATCTTTGTTGACAGGTTTAACTTGTAACATGGTGTAGTTCAGCCGGGAAAAAAACAAAACAAAACAGTGTCTTCGAATTTTTATTGCGCTCCTAACAAAAGCACCCCAGTCTGCAGATAAGCAACCCCACGGAGTTGCTTGTAGTTATGAAGTCATCGAGTGGCACCGAGGGAAAGCTCACTCCTTCCTATACTGGCTCGTTGCCTGTCAGACAGTCCTAAGACAGCCAAATACAGTAATTCCAGTCTGCTGCAGGAATGCACAGCGAGTAGAGGAGGGCCATTCAAGGGGAATTGAAAGATTGTCACAGAAATACCAGATCAGATTAAGGAATGCTCACTTGTTGACTTCCTTCAACCCAGATAAAAACACTTTGCTGGTGTCTATCCCTGCCAGTCTGACAAAGGAAATCATAAATTGCTGTAGACCTACCTGTTATATTGCACAAGGCTGCAGCCATGGTATGTATCAATTATTTAAACAAGTACACCCAACAAACCACTAACGGATAATGAACAGGGTCCTAAAATGTCAGAATCTCTGGATTCCATTTTCCTAGTTACCAGAAGAGAGGCTCCCATCTCTGTGTGAAATCCAGAATCCGGCAAGTGAGGGATGTCCTCTCAGAGATTTGAACTCTTGACCCACAGAGAAAACACACTCGGCTAATGTCATCTAACCCCTGAACAAAAACAAACCCTTAATCTTCATATATTTTAGAAAATATATAACTATAGAATATATAACAACATTATAATTAAGCTTTTACACAGTATTACTGCAATAAACTGTGATAATAATGCAGCATTTTGGGCACAGTACATGTGTAATGCGATACAATGATGTACAAGGAGGTTATACTGCAATACAGTTCAATAGATCTCAAAGATACTCAGAAGAACCAACATGTTCATCCACAAACATTCACTCTGAAATTCTGAATAAACTAAACCAGCAGACAGACGTTTAGCTTTACTTTACTGCAATGACACTATGGCAGAGTTCTACCTTGTAATAAGAGTATTGGTTCCATTACCAATTTGGAACATGAAGGCATTGGGGTTGTTTCATAAACGGACTTGAGTCATCAAAATCTTGGGTTTACAGCATTCTATGGTAAAGTCTTAAGAGATTTCAGTTTGCAGGGTTACGAACCTTAGACTTCCTCTTTGCTATTCCCCCCTGCTATTTATAGTTGCTGTACACTCATCGCAAACTAAAATGACTTCTGAAACTTCTTAAACAGTTTCACCCAGCCTGAATGATGCTGTGATTTGAATGCCATATCAATACTATGATAACGTGTCAGATAGGACGGCGAGAATGTACAACATGTATTTGATAAGTTGGGTTTGTTCTACAGTAGGTAGGGGGGGAATACTTCAATATCAGAGTCACCACTGCAAACTAAAGCTACTGTATATGAATCAACCCTTTCTATTTTATTCAGTGCATCGCATTACACTGCTCACACTACAAAAGAAACCAGGCATCAATATAAATCTCTTTGGAAGTGTTATTTTCTTTTTTTTCCCCATGCTTTGTATCATTGTATCCAGACAGCTGGGAGTCCTCTTGCTTTATATTGGGCTGCCTGGGATGCTTATTGCTTAGAAAACCATTTAAAGAGACTATGATACATCTTTAGACATTCTTACACACTTGTGGAATCATTACAAGCAGTATTTAAACTGAACTATTTGAGAAACAAATGCCCTGGCACCTGACACCTGCTTGCCATCACCCAGAGACATACTGAGCAGCACAAGCAGTGGTAATATAATAAATACAAGTCTCCAGCACTTGTTTATATTAATTGGACCCTAAATTGTAAAATACAACAAAGTAGTTGTTTTTTGTTACACTTCACTGTTTCTTTATGTGATAATCGCTATGGTTAGATGTAGATTCCTCCCAGTAATGCATTATATATCCAGGCAGCAGTTGAAACTTGAACACACCGTAACTGCACCATAAGTGCTGTAACAAGGGACATGATTCTGGCTGTGTGCCATGTGTTAGTTTCTTCAGAGAAGCACCGTATCGGATAAACACTGAGGGAGACATGCTTGCTGAAACACCTGTGCACCTAAAGTTTATTTCCATATTAGAGGTACTGAACTAAAGCTACTATGACCAAGTTTCTGAAGATACACCTTGAAGAAATATTGTATAATGCAGTGAGTCAATTGTGGTGTACATTAGTATACTAGAGTTCTATGCTGTAATACTTGAATATAGGTGAATATAGCATGTTTGTCAGTATGTACTATTTACTAAACTGCATTAAAGGACACAGTAAATACTGTAGTATACCGCATATGAGTTGGATGCTTTAAATACAGCAGTAAATGGTGTAGAAACTTTACAAGAGAATGGATTGACAAAATGTGAAGTCAACACAAATCAGACTGACAATTACACTAAGAAGTGTGGATATATCAGGCACTAATACAGCTCCAATCCACTAGCCACTGCAAACCCCCGCTCCAGCGACAGTAATGCGTATTTGCATCGCCAGTGTTGTCCAGATGGATTGAGCAGTGTTTACTGGTCACTGTTTACTCTTCTAGCTGTCCTGTCAGCTCTCAGTACACAAGCCTAGTTTGCACAGGGACCCCCATCAAACTCCTGCCGCTTCTGCATTTGAGAAAGTAACACCTTGCCCCCTGTATTTCTTGGGTTGAATAGCACAGCTGCAGTGATGGTCAGTCAAAGATGTGTTGAGCTGCATGCACACTCAAGGACCAATTATCATTTTAAACAACCAGTCTGGACAGAAAGCATCTTGTTTTATTATAGCTAAAATGATCCCAGTCTCTTGGCATATCATTTCCAAATTATCTTCCCTGTGACCGCAGTGGCACGACTCTACTGTACTAACTGGCAATGGTAGCATAATGGCAGCTAAAACAGCATGAACCATTGATAGTACTGGTTCATGTCTGGGCTCTGCTGAAGCCATAGCAGAGTTATAAAAGTTTACCATGGTATTTTCTGCAAGATATTTTTGCAATTTTTCTATTCTTTTCCCATGCTTGTGCTATGCATTTACTATTGTTTACCCTGGCTTGCCATGTTTATTATTGTGCTTTCCCATACCTTGCAATTCTTTACAATGCTTACCTATGCTTTACCATGCATTACACTTTGCTTTGCTTTTACGATGGTCAACTTATAAGGGTTGTCTTTGCATGAAACCTTTTCATTTAAATGAAAGGAATATTGTGGTAAGGGCTACCACCATACAAAGCTGTTTGTTGTGTCTCAAATATGTATGTTGAAATGAAATTTGAGCACCTGTCTGAAACTTCTATCAATTTCCTATGAGGGTTAGGCACAAGAGGTCAAGTAAAAAGGCAGTTAAAATAGCAATGCTATGGAGGTTTTTTATTTAATTTCTTTAAAAAAAAAATTTAACAAATAATAATATACAGTCTTGCTTTTGGCAGCAGCCCACTGGCGCTCCTACCTAAGCCTTAGCCTCTGCAAAATACGACCCAGGTGTAGTCTTGTATACACACCTGCATCGGTTAAACCAAACTGAAGAATTGACTGGCCCACCAATCAATGCCCACGTCTGACTCCATTCTATCCACAGTCTCATATGGAAAATATTTTACACCAGTCTCAAAGTCCACCCTTTCCTGCATCCAGTTAATAGACGCATTTAACAGCTGAAACTATAAAACATTTATAAAATAAGCACATTTAAATATGAAAATTCAGATAATACTGTTGTACTGTTGTCGATGGAATTATCACACACATTTCTACTGCAGAATGGGAGCAAGGGAAAACAGTTATTAACATGAAAATAAAATGACAAAAAATAAACCAGATTTACAAGGGATAGGTTTTAACACCCTGACAACCCCCCCTCCGAGATGCCTGTGTAGACAAGTCTGCAGTAAAACCATTAACACTGCTTTCATCTTCCAAAATTTTTTTTTTTTTAAAGACTCTGTAATTTACACAAGCAATTAGCCATTTCAAATAATATGATCTTAGAAGCAGGGCACTTCGGTGGAAACTGAAAGTCTCACAATCTTATAATAGTTAAACCAGTTTCATGTTTAAATATCTATATGTTTTCTGTTTTAAAGCTACTTATTTTGTTTTAGCAGAAGCGAAACCCATAATTGAAAAGTGTCTCGGCCATTAAAATAACATTGTTCAGACTCCTTGCAGACTCGCCCTCTCAACAGTAATTACAGACTGTCGGGAGTAGGATCCCTTATTATCTGTTTATAATTATGCAGTAATATTAAACCTAACCAGGCTAAATACTAGATTCACATTAGTCATTTTTTTACTTACAAAAGTGGGCATAGGGTGAGGTTTAATACTCAGTATGGTTTTTATTATTATTATAAAGATTTTATTATATTTTAGTTTATGTGAAATATATATATATATATATATATATATATATCTATATATAGATATATATATAGTAGGATATAGAGAGAGAGAGAGAGAGAGAGAGAGAGAGAGAGAGAGAGAGAGAGAGAGAGAGAGAGAGAGAGAGAGAGAGAGAGAGAGAAATATATACACAAACCAAAATAAGCTTTGGATTGGGTAGAGAAAAGATTGCCCTCAAAAGATCTTGCCGGGAAAGCTAGTAGAGTTATTTCTAATTTTATATTTTATTACACTGCAGTGGTTCATTAGACAGAGTATGTTGGTTTGTTTTTTTTTTTTTTTTTTTTGGGGGGGGGGGGGGGGGGGGGGGGGGTGGGGGGGGTGGGGGGGGGGGGGGGGGGGGGGGGGGGGGGGCACAGACGTCATTTGTGACCCCAAACCAGCTTCTGTAGGCCACTTCAGAAGACCTCTTTTGTCTCCAGGGTGATGGTCTGACTCATTACTCACTGATTTGTGCAACTTTTAGAAATGGCTGCTGTTGAGTGCATTGAATCAAATCTCAGTTTTAATGGGTCTATATAAACATTGTGAGCTCCTGCTGATACATCATCATGCCCATGTTCTCATTATAATTGAGTCCTGCTGCTGGCTGCAGGTAAGGCTGTGTTGTTTCGGTTTGATCTGCTCTGACTCTGGCTGGGCCTCTGCTCATTAAGCACCCCACGCTCTGGAAAACCTTTTAAAAGCGAGCATGGATGCAGAATTAGGACTGAACACCTATTAGTCCAGAGATTCTTCTTTTCTGACTGTAAAAGTAAGGCGATTCAAGTATATTCACTATGCAAAAAGAAGTGATGTGTTCAATTCAATCTAAATCCTACCCCTGCTTTTATTATTATAGTGTGCATGGCTTACCAATGAGAATGAAAAATCAGTCTAGAAGGACAAATAATAACCCAAACCCTAACCCTAAACAAACCATAACCCTAACCGTAAACCTAACATTAACCCTAACCCTAACCCAAACCCTAACCCTATTCCTATCCCTATCACTATCTCTAACCCTAACCCTAACCCTGACCCTATTAGTAACCCTAACCTTAACCCTATCACTATCCCTATCCCTAACCCAATCCCTATCCCTATCCCTATCCCTATCCCTATCCCTATCCCTAACCCTATCCCTATCCCTATCCCTATACCTAACACTATCCATATCACTATCCCTATCCCTATCCCTAACCCTAACCCTAACCCTAACCCTAACCCTAACCCTATCCCTATCCCTAACCCTAACCCTATCCCTATCCCTATCCCTATCCCTATACCTATCTCTAACCCTAACCATATTGCTAACCCTATCCCTAACCCAAACCCTAACCCTATCCCAAACCCTAACCCTATCCCTATCCCTATCCCTATCCCTAACCCTAACCCTAACCCTAACCCTAACCCTAACCCTATCCCTAACCCTAACCCTAACCCTAACCCTAACCCTAACCCTTATTGTATTTCTGTCTGTGAAGATCTATTGTAATAATTTGCTTTGATATCATGCAAGCATGACACTGCGTTCCCAACATGAAGGTACACTTCCTTAAGGTTACTGTTCTGCAGGTAGTTTGTATTGCACAGTATCCTCATGACTTGCCAAGAGCTGGCAGGCTTTGTTACATCAGAGGGAGCCTGAAGGAATGCAAATATCAAAACCAGGGGTTTACAATAACATGACACTGGAAACCCGGAGGAAATTGTTCCCGTTTTCAAAAGAAAGCAGGGATTTGAGAAACAATAAACAAGATGTGTTTCCTAGAACTGAGGCACTTTGAACAAAGCCCGCTTCTGTAAAGCTGCCCTGCTCCTCTGTCACCAAGGAGTCTGATTGGAAACACTGTAGTTCAATATTTCAATGGGCTGGTTTGTTTTGGTTCCATTCTCAGCCTTTTCAGGTGTTTCCACCTGTTACTCGGGGCTTGTTCTCATTAGGACAAAGAAGGTCACAAAAGCACAGAGCTGTACTGAAGAGCAACATTCCCAGCCAGTTGCAGGTAAATCCATTTCTGCAATGCTGAGCAGGTATTTAAGGGACAGTAGCCTTTAATAGGTTTTTTTTTAATTGTTTTGCACTGCAAAATAAAGAACCTTAATGATCAGTGTATAGCATGCACCCTGTGGATAACGCACACCACATGTATACGAGTATAATGCGTAGCTCCTATATAATATGTAACCTGTATACATGACATGCAGATATTCTCCTAAAATTTGTAAAAAAAATAAATAAAAAAAATACGTACATGTATTACGTGTATTACTGTTAGTTGTCTTTAAATTAAGTCACGCCGTGTTGTCTCATTGGATCTCATCAGATTAAAAAAACAAACAGCGGCTACAAAGTTAGCTCCAAGGCACAAAGTGCCATACTAAGCTAGTTGCAATGGCAGTCGTTCATTCCAATCTCCGGGTCTCTACACTGACCAATATACAAAGCAGCTTTAAACCCATGTTCATGTCCACTAGTATGCACGCTTGCTGTCTTCTTCGTTGGCATTGTTCTCTTCATTGCATCACAAGGACGTCTGACTCAATGAGACACTTGTGCTGGAAATGTGTGGACTCACGACTATTTCAAATACGCGCCAGTTATCAGAAACTCTGATTCAGAGTGTACCATCAAAACTGGTAAGTAGGGAACCAAACACTTATTTTTTTTGTTCATAGTGGCAAGGCGCAGAAAGACTAATTTGACTTCCCCACGGAAAAGAGATCGCTTCATTGTTACCCAGCGTTCCGATGCATTCCGGCTCAACTGCTTCACTGATTATCCTACAACTTGGAGTGTCTGTAGGATTTCTATTGTATTTTTTAGGGGTATGCTAATTTGGCATTATCATCTTCCTTGCTGTCACTATACAGAATGTATTTATCTATCTATTTATTTATTTATTTATTTATTTTCAAGACTAAAGGAATTGCTGAGTACTGTACAGTATATTCCTATACAGTACTTCAGTACTTCAATAGAGAAGTATACTTTACTGTAAAAGGTAAAATGCTTAGCCCTGGCCATAACTGAGTAATTGTAACAATCTGTAAAAGTATGTTACAGGAATCCGATAAAAAGATGGTTAATGCTTGGTCATTCCTGCTTCTCCTTTTTATTAGAGATTCAAAAACTAAAATAAAAATAAACTGCTGTTCACTGCATCAAACTACTGAATCTAAAAATGAGATTAACAAAAGAATAATGCACTGTTTACACTGTAGTTGTGTTGTGTGTTTGTTTCAAATAAGAAATAAAGGAAAGAATGAGTAAAGCAATAATCTCTGATGCACAGTTTTGTAGCAACCAATTGTGAGACTAATGAATTCTGAGCAGCTTATTACCCACAGGATATGCTAAAAGCTTTTCCATTCCACTTACCATATCCAAGAGATGACATTTCCATTCTCTCCGGTGTTGACGTCAAGAGTCCCCGCTGTGTACAGTAATGGACAGGTTATAGGCAACCATTCTTTTTACACACTATTCCTGAAACAACAAGTGTGTGGCGAGCCACTTTCATTTGCTACTGGTTTTACCTCAGGGCTCCATGGCAACGACTTTTATAGGTTATGAATGAATGTCAACGTACTGCATATAGAACAAAAACAAATCTTTACACCTTAAGTATCTAGCCATAGCAGCACCTTACATATCTAGCCAGAGCAACATATGTTTTCCTCCATTATACGTTTTGCAGCAATTTCCCTTTTATTCCTAATGAGGGTTTCATTCTTTTAACTTCTGCTCAGAATCCCAGGGAGGGAACTGTGTCTTCTTGTTCCGTTCATTAGAGCTTGGAACACACAAGTTGAGTAACATAGAGTAGTATGGGAGTATAGAGGGCATTACCAGAGATTACTGACCAGAGATTTTACATATAACCTCCTACTGCTGAAAAACTGCAGCCTTCTACTTATTGGCTGTAAGAGTGGTGTGCAAGTGTCTGTCACTGTTAGTGGGCAAGATCTGTTTTATGAAAAATGTACAGACTCTAAGCAATGTAATATTGCAAAAAATAAATATTAAGTACACAATTGTGACAACTTTAACAACATAAAACCATGTAAAACTGGGGTACAGAAAACACAATAACAAAACAGGGGAAAAAAACGTTACTTTTCTTTCAGCTGACGCATATATTTAAGTTGTAGCGGAACATGGTGTTTGCTGGACATTTTAATTGCATTGCTTTAACAAGGTCTTCCCAGCAAGTGCAGTTAAAAATCATATTTCAGTGGACATATTTCAAAGGGGAATAGCCATGGGGAACAGCTGTAAAAGACTCATTGACTGGCTGCCCTTCTCACTTACTTCCGTGTACATAATGGGGGTTTAAAATTCAAAGAGTCATACAAATGTCACAGAACCCTTGATAAAGTCACTGATACAAATAATTCCAATCCGTTTATTAACAGCATGAAGTGAATTTGAGGGTGTGCACCAAGCACAGGTCTTTTGAACTGGGACCCAGTGAACTGCCAGCAGTGTGACTGTATTCTGCCAGAGCTCTGGTTTAAACAGACAGCTGTCTGGTTCTTTCTCTGCTCTTTTAATACCCATGCAGCAGGGTTTTCCTTGCAATCCGAAGGAAAGCCAGGGCACTGGGATGGAATAAATGGCTGTACAGTCCGGTACCTTGCCTTTCTCTGTTTTTCCTGTTACTAAAATGAAGCTTTCTCAATTAACTGCAATTAAAGTGTAGTTACAGTACAAAGCTACAATGCTTAGAACTACAGAAATACACTTTGTAAAATTCAATGGCAGTAAGGATTTCACAATGTCAGTGTTTACACTGAGGACATTGAGAAATTTACAAGTAGTCACAATGAAAGATTTGGTAACACTTTACATGAAGTGTCTCATAATTACAATGTTATTTTGCATACTTACAATATACTTTGGAATGGTATAACTCTAAACCCTAACCCCTTTCTGATACAATTGTGAACATACATATATCATGCAAAAAGGTTTACACAATAGGTACATTGTATCTATGCATAATAACATTGTAATTTTGGGTAAGTACACATGTATTTGCTAAGTAACTGCTATGTGAAATACACACTAATTACAGGCACTTCATATAAAGTGTTACCAAAGATTTATGGTCAAAACTTTTTATCACTGAATTTGGAGTTTTATAGTTATGGATGATAGTAACAATGTTGCACAAGTACCTAAGTAATTACAGCGTAATTCCTAATTAATGCCACCTGCTTTCTACACAGCAAATATGGTTATAACAGTATCATCTTCACCTAGAATATCAGTGTCATGTTCAGTCACTTTATTTGCTGTGAGTACAGGGATGAGGAAATTATAATAAAGTCCATACAGTTCATCTCCTGTCACTTCTTAATGCTTAGCGGTAGGCTTTGGATGAGTCACTTGTTTTATTTTTGATAGTGGAGTTGGTGACCTTTTCATTCTAGTTTATGTTCTTGTTTGATGTGACAGATATATGCACTTGTAACATGTTGAGAATCTAATTGAATTGGAAATCAGCTTCTACTGCCATGTCTGTCTCTCATCTGAGTCACAGCATGCAGCCTGTAACTCTTTACATCCCAGAATGCACTTACTCATTCTGTTCACTCATTGGTTACTGGAATCAATGTTTGAACATGCCCTCCTCACCTCAAAGCAGAGCACAGTTCTAAGATGAAACTAGAAGAAACCAAGTCACACAGACAATCGTTTTGACCCATGCCTTCTTCAGTGTCCTCTGTATGTGGGGATGTTTTTATATTCCTTTCAGGAAGTAACCACATTCACTTCTTAATTAGTACAGTTTTTAACTGGTGGGGGAAAGCACTGTTTACTTGACTTTTATTTTTAGAATTCCGAATGAGTGTTTGAATTTATGGATGAGAATGTAATTCTAACAAAATGGTTTGCTAACTCATTAATTTGTCATTTTGGGTAGCACTTTACATTAAATGCCTCGAATGCCTATGTATTTACATAACTGTTACTTAGTAAATACATGTTTACTTATACATAATTAGAATGTTATTAAGCAATGTACTGAATGTGTACGTGTTTTTTACACATTAAGGTCCTCGTTTACATTGTTTTCGATGTTCCCAAGAGCATTTATCTGTATTTTAATTAGTTCTTTATTCATATATTTGTATCGACATTAATTAAAGTACCATATATGTGTTTGTATGTTTTCAATTGATTTATGTTGTTTAGTAAAAATAAAAAAACAATAGCCTGATAAATATGAGGGTATATTAAAATAGCATTAATGTGTTTGTACACCAGTAAAATCAAATGAATACCTTGCAGGCTTTTTTGTCTATCCTACATGTAATACAGTACAAAACAAATCATGCTGATGTGTTGTAGGCTTCACAATGTTGTAGGATGCATAGATGATAACATATTATTTTAATTTGAAACTAAGTTATTTAAGCTTTTTTTTTTTTTGTAACCCTCGCTCATATTTTTGTCCCTGAGGCCACCAGTAAGTAAGCTCCTTCTCATGTTGTCAATAGAATAAATACAGTGCGCAATTTCAGAGCTGTTGCCAGCCACAATTTATATCTTGTATTTTGCTTCTAATTAGTTAGTAAATAGGGTATGACACTTTAGGAAATACCATGCACAGTCATCTCAATTAGCCTCATGGCCAAAATACCGCCGCTTAGTAAATGAGGCCCTAAGTACATTGCATCTATGCATAATAACATTGTAATTATGCATAAGTACACATGTATTAACTAAGTAACTACTATGTAAATGCACAGTAATTAGAGACAAAAGCAACCAAGTGAGCGATGTATCCTCTGTACAAATGGAGCTGAAGAATATCCCAGAGCATCGTCTCACATTACAGTATCTGGATCAACGGCAGTATCTCTCAATTCAAATCTCTTTATGAAAACTCGGATTGTAAAAAACGCTAAGGGGAATGCCACATCAGAAGACTGAAGGTCTATCTCCCTCCTTCCACCACCCTCTAATATATATTAAAAAATCAATTCAGTGCTATTCCTGTTCATTAACGAAAAGGCAGTGCTGCGTTTATAAATATTCAGAGTCAATTAACACCTTGACTCACAGAGAGATACATAAATCAGCCACCACCTTTGCAAGCAGCTAATCCACTCGTTTGGAATTTCATCACTGCACTGTCTTTGTTTTCAAACTGGAAGACAGTATTTTCGAGACCCTAATTAACACATTTTAAAGCAACGTACTTCCATCTGAATGCCAATTAGTTACATTTTAATAACTTGCATCCCTATACTCTAAAGTGCTAGAAGTAAAAAATGATGTCCAAAGGTAACACTTTACATTAAATGTCTCTAATTACGATGTAGTTACATAGTAGTTACTCAGCAAATACACATGTCCTTACACATATTTACAATGTTCTTATGCATAGTTACAATGTTCTTCATTTGTCTTTTTGCATGATATAACCCTAATCCTAACCTCAACCATAAACCTGTTCTGATGCAACTGTGTACTTAGATATATAAAAAGTTTAAGACATTAAGTACATTGTAATTGTGCATAATAACATTGTAATTGTGTGTAAGTACATATGCATTTACTGAGTAACTACTATGTAAATAGACAGTAATTAGAGACACAATGTAAAGTGTCAAATTAAAAAGTATAGATTCCTTTATCATTCATCACATATTATAAATCATAGGGTCTGGAATAGTAACTGCAAATAGGAAAGGAGGGGATAGAGATCTAGCATTTTCTGAAAAGGGGTCCTGTACAGTTTTAAGTATAAATAAATCACTCATTTGAGAAAGTACGACAGGAGCTTGGTTTATTTTTGCAGACTTTTGCAGATGCTGGACCCTCTGATAAGGCAAGCCCTTAATCTTCTAATAAATATTGAATATCTTACAGGAGTCTACGGAGCCCGGGAGGGAACATGAGAGAAAAAAAAGTACATCACTTGTGCACAAGATAGCAAGTCGTACGCACAAGATATATATTTTTTCTCTCATGTCCCCTCCCGGTCTGCTTGAGTCAGTTCTGTTGAATATCTTTTTTTCTTTCGCATTGTATTTTATTCTTATATATTTTGTTTTGTTTTCTCGCTTGGTTTTTTTTTTTTGTTTTTGCCAATTATATTTATATCTTCAATGGCTTGCTATCATTCCACACAGATTTATTTATATCATGTAAGCCGAGCTGAGGGCCCACAATTACATCTGAAACTTAAACCAGTAATAAAAGCAGCATTTATAGAAAGCCTCAGGGCCAGTCATCTCCTTGTGTTAGGAAGCAAACTGCAGGGTGTGGAGGCAGGATAATTCTGTGTTGCCTGGGATATCAGTAATTACGCTGAATGAAAAGACGAGTGTCTGTGATAAGCGGTGGTACAGTGGTTTGCCCCAGTCCTACTTACACAGGGCTGTGGGATTAAATCCCAGCTGAGAATGAATCACATCACAGTGGGACCAGTGAGGCATTCAGGCTGGCAGTCACATCTGAAGGGATGTGCAGCAGGGGGGTTATAGAATAATGTTTTTAAACACACTGATTTGTCCATATTCAGCAGTGGACCTCTCTATTAAGAACAAAGAGCTGCTTTTAATTATTTGTCCATCAGTCAATTTTGTTATTCTCAATGTCTGGTCCTGTTAGTCATTCTGCTGTATTTAAAATACTGCAGGTCAGACTCTTAAAGGATTTTCATCCAAAATGTGTTTAGAAAACATTCTAAATTCTAAAACAAATTCGAAACAACTTAAAACTACTTACAAGGGATTTAATTGAATTTTATTAGAGGTTTGGTAACTTCTTTGTGTGTGTTTTTTGAGTCAGGGGTGAGGGAATGGAACAAGGTTACCGAACCACATTGCTGATGTTGAATCATTGAAGTCCTTAAGACTCGACTTGACAAAGTTTGGGGATGAATCAGCAACTCGGAACTGGAACTTAGATGGGCCAAATGGCTTCCTCTCATTCATAAATGCTCTTGTGTTCATGTACATTCATTTGATGTGTCTTTTATATTTTTCAGCTGTTTAGGCTTTTTGTAGACAGGAAAAAACTTCCCCAAACAAACAACAGCAAAGATGCTAAAAATAAAAACAGTAAAATCGCACCATGAATGTGGGGGTGTCTCAGTGTAGGATAAACATTGCTTTCATTTGTTTGTTTCAGGGATGTTTTATTTATGTTTATCAGTTAAGTATACAGTAACCAGATTGGTTTTGAAACAGTGCTTGTGGCTCACAACCCTACACATGGCATTGTTCTAGAATATTTTAGTGATTTGGTCTCTGTCTGGCCGCACTCAGAGGTCCACACTGGAGGTTCAGGTTGCAGTCAGCAGTTTCAAGAAATTTTGCTCTATAGCAGATCTGACTGGCAAGGTGGCTGCTGAGCTCAAAGTGGACACCTGTAGTACTGGCTCTTGGCCTTTAGGGGCCAGTAATTCACTTTAGGGTTTTACCTCTTGAGCAATGCAAACAGGTGAACCGTTCTGGTTAACTATTAGTAATTCTGGACGATTACAAATTGTGTGCAGGCTTTATCATGGAATATCATTACACAATAGTTTTTTTTTTTTTTTTTTAATGTGCTAAATCTATAAAAAAAACAAAAAAACAAACATGATCCACTATCTCATGTTTAAGTCAAGGTGTGTTGTTAATAATCCATAAAGATTCTACTGGTTTTACAGTGCCAAGTTTGTAACAGTATACAGGATCATCAAATCAAGCCCTCATAAACAAGCCACCTCTTCCCTTGTCTGGGGCTCTTTTTTTTGCCGCAAGCTTTGCTTTTTACCAGCTTCCCATTCAGTGGGTGTTAAAAGTGTTTTTATTTGACTCTGAAACCCATTCTAATCCCTTTTTAATGTTGCCGCCAATGGTGTAGTTCAAGAGAGTATCAAAAGACAATTAATTAAGAACAGAAAGACACAAACAGGAAAGCATGTTTTGATGTGCAGTGACGGTAGTTTGTTTCCATACTTTTAGAGTTTGGATGCACTTAAATCAACTTTATCTATCTTTATTAATCCAGTATGAATTTAAACAGTTTTCCATTCCAGAGCGTTTAATTACTAACCTAACATGCATGGAGCATTTGTTTGTGTCACAGGAGAGAACAGCTATATTTATAGTACTGTGCTTTATTCAAAAAAGAAAGCTAAGCATGGATGCAGATCTCAATGATAAAATCCTAAAATATGTTTCAATTTAAAAGCAGCAGGCATGTGACTGCAGCCCTTTGCCTTTGCCAGACCGCTTTTATTGAAGACATCTGCACAAAAGCTGTCTTCCACTTTGGGAGGCATTTGCTCGAGGTTTAACCATAGCGTGTCTGTTTTAACCCTTTCTCTCCTAAAGTGCACCACAATCTGAAGTTGTATTGCTCTGGGAAAAGTTGTTTCCAATTACAGACTGCTTTCATACAGCTACCAGGAGTGCTTATTTCAGGATAGCTGATGGAGGCATAAAAGTTGTAATTGAAAACTGATTTCTCTGCTGCCCTCAGAGCCATTTATTATCAGTGGCTACCTGCAGTCTGGTGAAGTCGTTGATAAGATGACTTTTGGCTGATGTGATATATAGGCTTGTTATTATTTATATATATATATATATATATTATATTATATATATCTTATATACATACACACACACACACACACACACACACACACACACACACACACACACACACACACACACACACACACACACACACACATATATATATATATATATATATATATATATATATATGAAATAAACGATGGAATCCAAGCTTTCAGTCGAAGATTTATGATCCTCTATTTAACTTATATACTAGGAGATGTTTTTTTACGTTTTACTGAAAAGACAAAATTATGATGCAAGGATGACTGGTCCATCATAATACTTCGTTCTAAACCAATGGGACTGAAGTTACTGATTTGTTACCCTCACAATGATCAGAAACAAATTCATGTAAGTCCACCACACTTAACCCACCCCACCCCACCCCTTCGGTATTATTTGGTTGTTTGGTTAAACCGTTGTTCTGTTGCAAGGGTTGTGACAACGAGCCAACGGGACGTCCTGGGTGCCCTGCAGTCGCCACTCAGTTATTCAAATGCCAGCTGTATAATAATTATTATTCTATTATTATTATTATTATTATTATTATTATTATTATTATTATTATTACTGTATTTGGCCTTATATTGGGCTGATACTATAGCTATGGCCAAAAGTTTTGCCTCACCATAAAGAATTAACACATTTTTTTTCATAGTCTAATGAAACCTGCGGAATAATGTTATGTTAACATATTGAATTGCATACCGCTTTGTAGTTAACGAAAAACTGACAACAATTTTCAAATGTGATAAACATGAACAAAAACACTACTACTACTACTACTATAATAATAATAATAATAATAATAATAATAATAATAATAATAATAATAATAATAATAATGTGGTCTGCAAAGCAAGGCTTTTTTATTCTTTTCTTTCCAGGTGAGCAGAAGAGATACCAGCTCACTGCATCCATTCTGCAAGCTCTTCTGACCCAGCCTTGGGTCAGAGGTCCAGCCGCAGTGCCAGAGGGATAGCTCATTGAACCCACATACCCTTGAGGCAGGGCCAGACTCACATCTGGAGAACATGAGTCCGCAGTCCACGGAAAACGACCTTAGTGAGTTTGGCACCCGAGGCCTGGAGAAATCCTTTCAGACTATTGCATCAGACTTAAAGAAAAGAGAAATCAGGAAACCCATCATGCAGTTGAAGAGCTCTTTAAACTTGGACACACCATTCTTTAGAGGGGATTGTTTATTTAATAATATACTGTGCTCTAGCCATGTGCGTGTGCGTGTGCGTGTGCGTGAGCGTGTGTGTGTGTTGGGGGGGTTTCTAAATTTCAAATGTGGGAATTGGAAAGAAAACGTCACATTCATTTGAGTACAGTACAGAATAAGCTTGAAGTTTTATTTCTACAAAGTGATTTTATTTTTTAACAAAAGATCACCTTTTTTCCTCCGCTACTGAACTTGCAAGCGTGACACCCTTCGCTGTTCAGCATTTCAACCACACATAACCTCTTGTACTGGACACCGACAGCTGTTACATAACAAGAGCCATGTTTGTGGTTACAGAATTGTGATTGGCTGAGCTTCAGGTCTTTCCCCTTGTATCAGTAAACAAGTCCCATACATAACTGATCCCGGGCCACCAGCCTGTCAGCAGAGAAGCAGGCGGTAGATCTCTTTCTAAATCCAGCTGGGTGTTTTTCATCAGTAGGATTCTTTAAAAGGAGTGGCTTTCATGTTTACTTGGTTCAGCAAGCATTCTTCCAAGGGGATTTTACCTGATAAGAGAAAGTCAACATGTATTCTGTATTTATTATTATTAGTATTATTATTATTATTATTATTACAAAGGTGTTTTTGTTTGTTCAGTATGGAGCCGATGGTTTTAAAATTTAAACAAGGAGAGTTCCAGAATTCTAGGCAGTTATCCAACGTGGGATAATGAATTTACAGCACCTGATTGGCTGAGAGGATCAAGTGTAAAAAGTTTAACTATTTACTTCATGTCTGATGCTCACTTTTTCTAAATATCGGCATTGTATAATTATTTTTTATGAGGTTTGTCTTAATTCCTATTACACAGAGTTGAAAAAATTAGCAAGGATGTACATTAAACATTAAGTTAATATTGTTTTAACTAATAATAGTCTCTGATTTTATAAAACATTACAAAAGTTGCTAAGAACCGAGTTTCAGAAGTCTAAAGGGTATAGTGTGTGATGTGACTACCCAGTGCAACATTAGCCATTGCATGACATTATGAATCATGTATCTAAGGAAGAAAATGGAAAAAATGAGTAAATAAAAAAGTTTGGATTGATAAAATGATTCAGATACAAGATTCAATGTATCCTAGTGGTTAGAGTTGATTAGCAAAGGCCAATTCTAATTCCCTGCATAGTTACTGACTCGTTCATGTTTCTAGCGTGCCCCTCCCTGTGTAGAACTAGGTGTTGTGGAGATAGAGAAGGCTGTGCTTGATAAACAGAGTTGTTCTCTAGTAGAAAAGTTTACTGTGGTAAATGGTTCTAAAAGCACAGTGAAGTGTAGTAAAGCACAGTAAAAGCATGGTAAAACACAGGCTGATATGTTTTAAATGCATGGTATACTCACTTTTAGAAGCCATTATAAAGGCAGCCCAAAGAAGTTAGGGTTTTGTTAGTTTCGGCTCTTGTCTTACGACCTTCACGCTACAGTCCAAATATGTTGTACAGTATGTACAGTTCAGTGTTTTGTGGAGCAACTGAGTGACTTACTGGCAGTAACAAAAACTTTGATCACACAGTGATCAGGGAGGTGTGAAAGTTATGCCAAAAGCCCTCACTGTAAAATGAACCGATTTGAAGGGTAACCATAATTAACAAAAACAAAACGAGAGAGATAATTGCTTCGCCAGTTACTCTTACAATGATCAAGTTTACCACTAAAAGGCTTTTAAGAAATCTCGACTGCCAGCTGTGACACTGAACCAGAGCTGTAGACGTATTGTCAGGGAAAAGTCCTTAGTGCATCTGATTGCAATGAAATCGAGATGAAGTCAAAGCATTGGGCTTGATTCAAAAGGAGTCCCTCAGAACTGTTTGCAAGCACGCCCTTCCATTGGCCTGCACAAGAATTCACCCACAAGGGGTCAATAAAATACATGGGGAGCCTCTCGTCCACGCCAACCTGCTCTAATAGGGAAAACACATGCCAAAGCTGTCATGAGATCCCCAGACTTGCGGTCTGCAGCCCCCCAGCTTTTTATCCTCGTCCTGCTTAATAATGCAGAGAGGTAAGGCTTTCCCTTATCGGGATGACTATTTTGTTTTTTCAGGCACTTTTAAAAGAAGCGGGCAGAATTTAAAGTTTACAAAGTTTTATAATCAATTAAAAACTAGAGAGAGAGAAAAAAAAAAAAAGGTTTGGGAGTTTTTAGGCCAGGAACACATTTTCAATCCAATTCTTCTAGTCTCCGGTCTGCAACACTGCCCCCAGTGGATGTAAGATTTACTGCACCACTTTTTCCGGGGAATAGGTAAATGGTCAAACTCTGGCATGCCGGCTGAACTTACAGAGAGGACATGTTTGAGAGCCATTTCAATGTGGCTGGGTGAGGTTTCCCTAGTCACATAGGACAAAAAATTCCCTACCTCTTACATTAGTTTCTGGCAGCCATGTGGGCTATTGATAGGCTAAGCAATCACATTATTTAATTTAGTTTCCATTAGTGTGATAGAGGCTGGAGTGTGGGAGGGAGTGTCAGTGAGTGATATTTTAGACCAAGTTACTGAAAACCATTGACACCGAAAGAGCTCGCAGTCTCTGCAGCCAGCCTGAACATTGCTCTGACCTTCTGAGCACTTCAAGAGGATGCATTTTAAAAACACGATTTAGATTTGTTGGTAGGTTCTGTAATTGCAATTACATAAAGCTCAAGTGGGCTTTTAACATCATCACTGACAAAAGCTTGTGATTTAGATCATTGTTTGGATACATATTTACTCAAACACATTTGTTTAAAAAAATGTTTTTAATGCGGCCATAGTGGAGTACAGATATAGATAAATACAGATAAGCAAATGATCTCCAGTGATTCCTTAGGTCTGCACTGAGGGGTGTCTGAGCAATGGATATTGCATTGCTGTTGGTTGAATGGTACCCCCACATACACGATTTCCTAAGAACTAAAATGACTCCCTTAAAAGCGCTAAATAAATGGTTTGTGTGTGTTGGGAGGGGGAGGGGGGAGGCAGGGTTGTAAAAGGTCAATAAAACATCAGGTTGTGGAATGTGAAAAATCAATTTCCATACGCATAGCTCCTCTCAAATACCTCAAGCCTGGAATTTCAGAAATCTCTTCCTCTGTTTTAATGTGTTCTATACACTTTTGAATGTGTTTTTTTTTTTTTTTTTTATTATTATTCTTTCCTACTGTAAATCTTCTGCATTGTTGCCAGCTTCCAAAGAAATCCTGCCCCTTCAGAATATTTCCAGTAAGTGGAAAATTCTACTTTTCTAGCAAAAAGACAAAAATGAATCATATGATACCGCTATATAATAATAGTTATATAAAGGCTTCAAACCCTATTAAATATCAGCATTGTTTTCCATTCCATTCTATAGAGTGGTTTTCTGTGTACAACACTGTCAATCTAGCACTATTTTCCAGCAGTGTGATTTGCAAAGAAATACATTATAGACCACTTTTAATGAGATTTCACAGTGAAAAATAGCATGCAAGAATATCTCAACCACAAGTTAACAGATCAGAAACAGCTTGCCACTCACTGCAGTACATTTTCATTATGTGTATTCACTGCCTTTGTTTGACTATATATTGACAACAGTAGCGATACACACACACACACACACATACATACATATATATATATATACATACACTGGTGTAGTTCACTAATTGAATACATTGTACTATGAGCGCCCCCTTGTGGATACTCTAGTTCCGAGGTTTACAGCTCAGGCTGTCAAAAGCAATTGCCTTAAAAGACAGACAGGTGAACAGCATGTTATTTTTATTTGCTACAAAAATTCACTGACTGAATTTTAATTGAAAAGAAAGCCCTCCCGGTGTGTTTTAAGAGCAATTTCTGTGTCTCTTTTAAAGGCAATTTATGTGTATCAAAGTTAAACCAGGAGTTGTTTTGTTACCTTGAATGAATCCAATCAATCCTGGATATCGTTTGCATTTCTACAGTATCTGTACGCTAAAGGAAACCAGTCCTCTGCTACATTCCTGGAACTAGGTTATTAAATCTAATCAAAATGGCTTTCTGGGGGGGGGGGGATCTGAGCTGAGAGCTTATTCTCAGCACCTGCTTTTACAGACAAGTTTAATGGGTTAGGCTGCCACCTATAGGTGAACCTTAGTAATTAATATTTATCTTCCATACTGGTAATCTAGTAATCTGTGGGTCAAAGAACATTCACAGCAAACCCTCAAGCTGCAGGAAAATCTTGAGGTCGAGTGAGGAAAGTACAATAAAACAGATAGGCCTGGGTTAAATCTATTACAGCTTTCTTCTTCCAAGGAACATAATAAATTATTTAATAATAATTAAATACAGTACTTAATAATAATAATAATAATAATAATAAAAATAATAATAATAATAATACAGTGTTTGTGTTTGATTGATAATTTATGATTCAGAAAATGATTGGTCCAAACCAGGATAGGAATAATAAAGAAAAAATAACAACATTATTATGTATAATTATAATAATATTTATTATTATGATAGGTATAAATTTTACTTATAAATAATATTAATAATATATTATAATTTATTTAAACATAATAATTGATAATTCTTAAAAACTTATGTTTGATCGGAAATTTTATTAAAAGAAAAAAGAAAAGAGAAAGAAAGAAAGAAAGAAAGAAAGAAAGAAAGAAAGAAAGAAAGAAAGAAAGAAAGAAATATATTTTATTCAGGGAGTCATTGGAATGCTCTGAGAAGATACTGCACACATTTTCACCCACAAAGTGTAAGGCCACTTTATGAATAATGAACAAATGATTGCGACAAAGGAATTGATCAATGGTTTTAGCCTACTGGTGCTAGATCATCCAGCTTTGGAGTTATTACTGACATTTGTCAAATGTCCTGTATACCTGCCATCCTTCAAAGAACATTACACATTGTCACTTTCTATATGTCCAGCTGAACGACGGGTCAGACCTGTAACCCACAGCCCCAGATAGGCCTACGTGTGCTTTTAATGAAGTTGCAGTCAGGCGCTGCAGTGCGTGTGGGCACGGTATCTTGTTTATGAATTGCATTTAGGTCACACACTTCTTCTTCTAGCTCCGGTAAATGATTTCATTAGATGTGTGCAACAAATTATCACCGCAGTACAAATGTTACAAAATGCTTTGCGCTGAACAGGCTTTGAAGAATCACAATAACAATGAATGTACTGCAGTCACATCTATACAGGAGCCCCAGTATGGAAGGGCTGCCTGTACTCATTTTTACATCTGCTACACTGTAGGATCTACCTGTGTCCTGTGCGCCGCTGCTTTCACTATGTTACAGCTTTTTGATGTGTAAGCCAGATAGAAAAACAACATGGAAGCACTGTGTTGTATCTCCAATGTTTAAATTGCTTTATTGACTGTAATTACATTTCACTTGATTTTCTTGTAAAAAAAAAATTAAAAAGTGGGGAACATAAATCAAAGTTCTAAAAAGGAGTGATAGGACTTTTTCCCACATACACCTTGTGCTTTTTTTTTTTGCAAAGAACAGGCACTTGGTTTTGAAGTCCACCTATTCGACAAATAATGAAGTCCACACAGGCTGAGAGAGCCTAAATATAGTTCCTATAAAATTCCAAAAAGCAGAGCACTCTGAAGAGCCTAGACGCGCAGTGGTCGGATTAAATGAGCAGGGGCCGTGACAGATAGAAAAATGATGCAATCAGAACTACCCTCAAAAGAGATCAGGTTAGCAAAAGAGATTAAATCAAACACAATGATAAATGAGAAGTCATGGGAGCTCAGAATCCTGCTACTGGCTGCATATACTGTACAGCCCATCTGGATCCCAAGGATGAGGTCCTTCTTTAAGGTGCTATTGAAACTATCAATATTAACAACATTATTACAACAATAATAATAATAATAATAATAATAATAATAATAATAATAATAATAACCTTAACCCTAGCCCTAGCCCTAACCCTAGCCCTAACCCTAACCCTAGCCCTAACCCTAACCCTAACCCTAACCCTAACCCTAGCCCTAACCCTAGCCCTAACCCTAGCCCTAGCCCTAACCCTAACCCTAACCCTAGCCCTAACCCTAACCCTAACCCTAGCCCTAGCCCTAGCCCTAACCCTAGTCCTAGCCCTAACATTATCCCTAACACAAATATCACAATCAAAAATAATAGAAAATTCCCTGAAAAGGACAAACCAACTTAATTTGTACAACTACCAAGACACAACTTTGTTGCAGTTAGGAGCTAATCGTGTTTTGTTCTGAACACCTGACAGGCTTCTAACAGTTGTATACTGTTACTTTGTTTCATTGCTCTCTTTTGAAAGTGTATTATTATAATGTATTATGGTCGTGAATGTGTTTAAATACTACCATAGCGTCAGCATTAAATGTGGTCTAGCTTTCTATTTCTATTACAGATTTTTTTTTTCTTCCAGTTGCCATGGGCCATCTTGTCTGGTTTGCTTACTTGAATTAAATTGTATTGAGGACACAACAAAACAAAAGTGACAAACCCAAGCAGCAAGGCCAAGGACTGTCCAGATTGCATCCATGCTAGCAGAGGGGCCTCATTATAACCCAGAGAGAGAGAGCGAGAAAGAGAGAGAGAGAGAGAGAGAGAGAGAGAGAGAGAGAGAGAGAGAGAGAGAGAGAGAGAGAGAGAGAGATCAGTTCTCATATTTAACAATGCTGGCAAGCTGTGAGATCTGTAGCTCTATTGTGTGTGTGGGTTGGAGATAAATACATAGTGCAAGAAACAGCATAGCAAGATACACTAGTCTTTTGTTATTTGACTGTATGTATGTATGTATGGACGGATGGATGGATGGACAGATGTATACAATATGTATTTGTTATATAATGGACTACTTAAGTACAGCAAAAAATAAGGCAGAAATAATCCCTCGCTGTGTTAAATCAACTTACACTGTCAGTAAATGCACACAAGCTACCCTGCAGTGTTTGGCAATTACATTGCAAACCCAACATTTCAGATTTCAAAAACTAGCTTTGCTCCTCGCAATTCTAACCATTTGCAACTGTCATGCCTTAGAAAAGATTAAGTGACGAATGGTCAGTTTACAAATAAAACAGTCCGGTTTTTTGTTTTTTTTTTTTTTTTTTTCCACTGTCGGCAAATTCGGTTAATGAAACGTAAACTACAACTGTTCTTTAAAACTACCAATTTTTAAAAAAGCTTTGCTCACAGAAACAGGTCCACCCATCGCATTAATACAAAGGAAGTCTACGGTTATTATTAGCATTATAGTGATTTTTGTATGTGCTTATTTTTCAGTCAGCTACACTGTTTCTTTCGTGTTCCGCCGAATATTTTCGGAAAACCGAAATTTGTGCAATACACAGAGAATGTTGGGTCAGTTACATTTTATATATATGTCGTAAATGATGCCAAACCGAATTTTACTCCCTGAATGTTTTGCCTCTAGCTGGAATGCAAAAACGAAACACGGAAAAGTCACCAACAATCACCGCTTCAGGTAACCAGGTAATTAAAGAAGGGATGATCAGCAAATGTAATGAAAGAAAAGAACACTGTGAAAAACAGGTGCACTGTATATGTGAAAATATGTGTCGATGCCACTGTAAATAGAAACATGTACCGTAGCTGTAAATAGAGCTATAAACACAGTTCAAAAGAGTCTACAATGTTGTCAATGAGGCTTCCCGTGTTTTTAAACTGCAGGACTGTACCATTATTGAAAACTGCTTGAAGGAGACTGCAAAACATGAGTCCCTAACCAGAGAATTAAGACGCTTTTTTAGTCTCCATATTTGATTAATGGCAAATCTTTAATATCTTAAGCAGATCTATACCAATTTTGCATGGCCTATATTATAATGCTTTTGAAATGTGCGTTTTCTATTTACAGGCCTTCCCGGGTACATTAAAAATGCTTGGCGGTAATAGCATCAGCAATATATATATATATATATATATATATATATATATATATATATATATATATATATATATATATATATATATATATAAATATAATAACTGGCACATGTTATAAAACACTGTGTGTTTACCTACATAATATATGCTGTAGAAGAACATTGCCCCACTGAAGAAGCTGGGTTCAAATTGAGTTTAATTCAGTTCTATGCAAATTGCAATGGCTGCTTTCTTTGCGTTATTTCTTTTTTTTTCTCTAATTTTACCCTCTCCAAGTTTTTATGAATCAGTTATTACAGCCAACAGTGTGGCACAGTATTTAATTTGACATCTATCTTGTTAAAACAATCAGCAATATTACATTCTCCATTCTACTGCCAGCACACTCCACACACACTACACGACTGTGGCAGCGGGCCATTGACATATTGCTTTCCTATAGCAAGTGTGACTTAGTATTGTTCCCTTGAAGGAGGGCCACTCTGCTTTTCTTGCGGGAGGAGGAGGGGGCGGGGAGGTAGAAGAGATTGAATCAGAGAACCCCCTGACAGGCGGGGAGAATTGAGACCCTTCAACTAATTCATAAACCAGTTTGGCAATAAATTGAATTGAATTGTTACTTGAGTAACTAATTAGCAAATATGTATTTGCAAAGGAATAACAGGTCCACATTGTTCATTATGTCCTTTGGTGCAAAGTCATGGAGTTCGGTATTGGAAATATTGGACTATTGTAATAAGTTTACATTTTTTCAGTGCACAATTCAAATAATGTTCCTGCAAATATCGTCTATTTAAATAAAAATAATCAAGTTAATATTATTTTGCAGTCTTTATTAATACTTCATAATTACTAAGTGTCAGCTATTCAGATGGAATTATATATATATATATTATATATATATTATATATATTATATATATTATATTATATATATAAATGGCAGTATATATATTCCATATTGAATTCCTATTACATTTGGTATCCAGGATATACTGTAATATAGTAAATATCACATTGAAACCATAACACATAATCCATTCTCAGCACTGGCTGGTTCTAGCTTCAGAGGGTCCTGACCAAGATCGATGTTTATAGGACGACACGAGATCTATATCTCAATTAAAAATGATGCTAGGAGTTAATTTTAAAGAAGAGTGCTCCGAACTATCTTTTTTTTTTTTTTTTTAACTGAAACTGACGGGAAACAGTCCACATCACGACCTTGGCTGACCTAAAGTAAAGGTTATCCAGCCCACAAATTGTCTTCCTCCTGGGAACCACAGAGAGCATTTTACTACAGGGATCCAGTGTGCTCCTTCACTGTGATTAACCAGACTGATGTGGCAATCTGTGACAAACACCACAAAATCCCTTTAATAGCATGTCATTGTGTCCACACACTAAAAAGGTACTAAATAAGAAAAGCAGGGCAGAACTATGAAATGTTCTAATGTTCTGTGGCAGTTACAGGAGACTAGTGCACTTCTGTCACATGACCAACACATGTAAACCACAGAACGGTGTACTCACTGACTGTCCTGGTTTTAAACCTGGTCACAGGTCAGTTCATCTAACTGGATATATTTTAAAAGACTTTCCGACAACACAGGAGTCTCACCATTTGAAAAACGTTGATATTGGCCCCTTTGACAGTAGAATGCGGGTGACAAGTGCCATTGACGCTGAGTATATTTCTTTACTCGTGTGCACAAATACTACAGTTCAGGGTTTATATTTATTTGCTTAAAATACTGTATAGAAATAATAAAATGTGGATTTGTGGAAAATTGCTCCCTCCAAAAGAGTCAGAAACAAAATAAACGGAAATGTTCTTTGTGAAAATCAAAACGTGAAACCACACACACCTGCCTAATTATTTGCAGGAGACAAAAAAAGTTGAAGGCAGATGTACAATTACTATTCATAATCAGGATTTAGGACCGGTATTACATTACAACAATATTGTAACCGCGGTAACATTGTTGTAATCATACCGGTACTAAACTACACCCCTTTGTCGAGCACGTTATAGCAGCTTTGTGTGTAACTAAGTTTATTACTCGCTGCCGATTAGTCGTTTGGTTCTTGCAGGACTATGGACCCCTTTGTGTTGTGATAACTGTCTGTGTCGCCGCGGCTGCGAGCGGTACAGCACCTCAATGCATTGCTGCGCGTACTTCTTTGCACTAGACTGAGTTGCACTGAGTTTCTTCACTCCAGATGAGTTTCACTGAGTTTACATCCGGGTTTTTTCCCTAGGCAATGGGAGTCGTAGCACCCCCGTTCCTTAGGCAAAGTGAAATAAATTCGCCGCACCGTCACACAAAGTAGTTCGCTCTTTCAAACACAATTTCTCCCCGTGGTTCGGTGGGTACCGCCGCAAACCTCCCCCGTTTTAACGGGTTTTCGAGGTCGCTGAATCGATCTGAGCGGCTGTCGACCCGTTTTATTTTCATTCGCTCCTCATTTCCCCGGCCCCCTTTCAAGCTCCCTCTTCCTGCGCGGATTGATAAGCAGTGTGCTCAGGCCGGGGGTGAATGAGATTGAAGAAGAGTTCTTGTTTTGTATCTCAGTTTCTCTCTTTTTTAGACAAAATTTTAAAAAAATCAAATCGAACAAAAATGCAGTTATAACTCAATGGAGGGAATTTAAACCCTTTCTGCTAAAATTTGCTATCCGCGTAAGGATACGGCAGATAGAGACTGGAGTGTTTGTAAATATTTATTTAAATAATTTGTGTGTGAGGAGAGAAGCTGCTGACTGTGTGCAGAGTGAAAGAGGGGGGTAAGTGCAGCCGAGCTTTTTTTTTTTTTTTTTTTTTTTTTTAAATTATATTATTATGAAACTTTTTATTTTTCTATGCACCGCAACTTTTAAAAGACGGTCGAGTTATTTCAGTGTTTCTCCAGTGACGCGTTTGTGTTTTCAGCGAGGGGGAGCGGTCTGGGGCATTTTGTTTTTGTTCATGATCCTAATTCTAGGACTGGAGTTGTGTTATTTTCTAAGTACACCGCTATTGGAAGACAGTGAGGGTAGTGCAGTAGGGAGGGCACATTCCCAACTTAACTCGACCAGAACAATTTCTCTTTCATTGACCACGCTACTTATATTATGCAAAATAAACAGTTTTGTGTAACGGGACATAATAGATAGGTTATTAGTATTGTTGTTATTATTTGCCAGCGGTAGATACTTGTCGTTGTTGTTTTCTTTTTTGAAATATGTAAACTGTCTGTAAATTACTTTTGTATCTTTACATTTTTTTTTGAGACGCATCTCTTCGGAAAATGAGTCTTGCTTGTCTGGTGAAGTTAATGTGTCCTTTTATTCCATGTTTGTGGAAGTGCGATTCTATTGGCGGACGGCTTAACTGAGACGAGGCAGAGCTCTAATGATCATAGAGCAACTTAATAATCTCTTTGCATGAAGACAGGGACTAAAATGATTTATTTACTGTTTTCTTTATTTTATTTGTACGTAATTGTTTACATGGGGAAGGACAGCATTGTATGCACATTAACCTTTTTTTTTAATTATTGAATTCTTTTGCCATTCATGTTATAGAGGCCTGTAATTTATTATTTTGTATTTTTATTGAACGAGTAAATCTGGCTGAGTAACTGTAATCAATCCATACAGTTAATTTGATTTTTTTTTTTTTTTTTTTTTTTTTTTTTTTTGCGTTTTACTATATATCCTGTTTCTTATAGAACACATCTACTCCCACATTTCTAGAAACAGGTGTTTTTAGTTTGTGATTTAGTTTTTAACTTTTCACTAAATGTGTGGTATTTGGTCCATGGTTAAAAAAAAAATAAAAAATACTTTAATTTGATGGACCTTTATGATAAATATGAAAAAAAAAAGTCTTGAACTGATTTTGCAGTAGCAGTTGATTTTGAAGTTACATTCCTGTTTTAAAGGGTCAGAGAGAGAATACTGTAGGTGTGTTTACTGATCAGATCATTAACAATAATAATGTACAGAGGGCATTGTGTGCATGTTCTGAGTACCCTGGATGCCATAATGCAGAACTACTTATTCTTTCTCACAAAGTAGCTGTTTTAGAAATTTGAGCTGGTTTATTCCAAAGCCTTGGCCTGGGATCGAACTTGGGCTATAATGGGATACTCTGTACAGTAGATGGTATTGTAAATGAGGTTTAAAAATAAACCTGGTTGAACTTGGTACTTCGTTGGTACCCGTGTAGATTTTGCTTATTCTGGTTTTATCAATTGGCATCCCCAGAGCCAGTATTCAATTTCAGCTATTTTATTTAAACAGGACACACCCTTCTGTGGGATCACACAACTTATTCTGATTGGATTCCTCCAGGTCAACATCTTTTTAAACGGACTGGGCAAAAAAAAATGTGACAGCAAGCAGAGATTACTTTATGAGGAGTTCAGCAGTAATCTGGCAACAGAAGCATTTCAACAACAAAAAGGCCTGTTTTTGCCGTAGAACTACAAATACAGTAATGGGATTTTAAAAAACCATAAGAAGTTGGAAGTATAGAACACATGGAAGTCGCCTTGGGTAAAGCGTCTGCCAAATAAATAATACATCTATGCATGGCAGAGTCCTGTGTGCTACAGTGTATTGTGCGGCTGTGTTAGTGGCAAGCTGGCTGCAGCAACTTGCCTGCAAGTAAACGTAATATTGTATTTGGCAGAGTGTAAGTGCAAATATGGCTGATAAATTCTGATTAAATTAAACCAGAGTGTGATAATATTAACCCAAGTGATATTATCAGGCACTTTCCCTCATTGAATTCTGTTCGTCCGGGACGTTTCAATGAGTGAAGCTGACAGGGAGTGACATTAAGCAGGTTTGTCCTCTAGAAATATGTTTCATTCTGGTTTCCGAAGTGTGAAAGGTTGTTGGCATTGATATGTGTGTCAAAAATGACCTTGTCTTTGCAACAAAAAAGTCAAATTCTGACTCCATCTACGTTTTTGTTTGAAAACTTAAAATGTTTTCGTAATATTTTTTTTTTTTTTAGCACCAGTAAGGACTGGCAGGACCCCCACTTTCAGAAAAGTTGAAAGAACTCTCCTAGTCATTTTGTATTTACTAATTAGTAAGGATATAGTTACCAGTAAAACTCTGGTAACATCCTACATAATGTGACCATCTCAGTTCTTTATAGATAGTTCCGTAGATCTGCATACTGTAAGTGCCATGTGCTATATATCTTTAAAACTATAGTTTATTGCATTAGTTATCACTTGCTAATACTTTTCTTCAGCCCTTCGTAGTGTTTTTATTTTCAAAATGTGGTATGTTCATATTTCGGCTACCAAGTACAGTTGGATTCAAAACCGGTGAAAGGTATACACGTTTACAGTGAGTCTCTTTACTGTTTCATGACTTTGAAGCAAGCAGCATAGTTATGGAAAGGGAAAGCCCAGAGTATGCTAAGTGGTCTCATTTGTGTGTGTGTTTTTTTGTAATTACTTCCTGTGTATGGAATTCTTTTGATATGTAAATGTTGTGCTTAATAAAACACCTGACAATCTTATGTAGTAACCGTATGCAGCAGGTTGCACTTGTGGTAACCTCAGATGGAGGGCTGGTCGGTTGTTTGGTTACGTGATCATTACTCTCATTCCAGTATGTTTTGATTGTTTTTGGGCACCCTGGTTTAATTTGACAGTACCATGTGATTGTTCTTGTAACCCTTTTGATGTTTTTCACTCTTGCAGGGGGCTGGAGCGAGAAGAGACCGGTTTCTGCAGCCAGGCGGTGAGAGTTTTATTTATTTGTTTATTATTTATGGATTTAAAAAGAAAGAAGTGGGCTGATTTCTGTTACTTTTTTTCTAAAGGGTTATGCATGCTTGTATACCCTGCTTCTTTGGGAGTGCTGAGCTGGTAGCTCACAGTGGAGCCAGTAGCTGGCATGAGTGCCAGGCCCCAGATTAACTTTGTTAAAGTGATGCAGACAGAAAAGATACTTTCAGACTCTGCTGTTCTTCAGTGTTTCATTCGAAGCAAGGAGGTCAACTTCATTTCTAGGATATAAGTGAATGTTGCTGTTTTATAGGCATAAGCAGTAGTGTTTTTTTTATTTTATTTATTTATTTTTTAATCGCTCATTGAATAGATAAAGCCCTGCATTTGTATAACATCGAAATGCACACACTGGGCAATGCAGTACATATTTTTGAAATCAGATAAACAGTTTGTTTCAACATCTTGGTTATGAAGTTTAAAACATTAACACCTGCTAGTCCTTTGTCATTGGAGTACAGAAGGTTTGTTCGAATATAGCAGTAGTGTAGAAAAAACTGCATGTAAGGTTTACAGTAGGCCTGCTGCCAGTGTACTGGTGCAGTGTATTTTCCAGCACATCTGGTCCCCAGATGAAGCCTCCTGCACACAGTTTTAAAAGCATTGAGTGTTGCCCCCTGTAGCTACCCTCCCATGCACACGTTTACATAGAAATGTGTGCATATGATGATACGCAATGTGTGGCCTCTTGATACAATCATAAAATACAATTTGCTTGTAACATTAGTTTGCCAAGCCGTGGAAAATAAGTGAACAAATTAGTTGTTTCTTTTTTTTACAGGCCGAAAGCTCCCCAGGACTGAGATTCAGAGAGAAGAGATTAATGATGGAGCTTCAGACTTTACAGGAGGCACTGAAAGTGGAAATACAAGTCCATCAGGTTATATATATATATGTAGTGAAATAACTTTTTTTTTTTTGTTTGTTTGTTTTGGTTTTGAGTGCTGAAGTTTCTGTAATGGTTTTTCTTTGGACTACAAGTATCATTGCCAAATGTATAATTTTTTGTTATGGTTAACTAGAAATATAAGGCATTTCACGTGTGTGTGTGTGATGTGATAATTTTGTCTGGGTTATAAACGGTTACTATCCTTTGCATATGGAGATTACAAATACCGCAGGGCAGAATATATCTATTAAAATGCTACAGTGTTAGTTGCAAACTTTGTTTCTGCTGCGGCCTTGACTCCAATAAGTGCTGCAGTTTCCAAGTAACATTGTAGTTGTTTGGTTATGTTTACATCTCTGCTAAGGATGATGATGATGATGATGATACTGCTGTGGCACATTGCTCATCTCCACTGCCGAAAACAAGCAGTCTGGAGTGCCTTAGTCGGCTCTACTTCAGTGCAGATTCAACAGCCTCCACAAGTCTTGCGGGCAGCTCAGTGGCACAGCCACATCCAAGCCTGTTGGATCAGCTGGTTAGTGGCTGCAGAGCTGAGTAATGGAATCGTGGACCGACGCAAAGCATTAACATTAGGAGTGTTAATAGTTTAGAGTTTAACAGTTACCCAAGTGTTAAATGGTTAATTGAAGTCTTATAAAAAGCAAATGTTCTAGTCCTGGCTTCTCTGATTGGTAACCAACATTCACAGTATGTTAGTTTAAATGATCCTGAAGTGAAATTGAAAGTCACCCCTCCTCAACATATAAAGCAAGAACACATTTATTTTACAGCTGTAGTAACACTTCCAGCTGTATCTTTGATTACTCAACATCAGAAAAATCCCTTTTCATCCTGGTATTGATCAAAGGAGGTTTAGTCTAACTTGTTTACCCTTAATAAAGTTACCAATAGTTATTCTAAGAGATATTTTGGAATATATTGTATGAAAAAAGACAAAATGCAAATGAGCATTACAATAATTTATGGTACGTTTTATTTTAGTACTGATGTATTTTTAAGCTAAGGCAGCAATGCTAAATAGTGCTCGCCCGTTATAATGCGCCTCGTTATAGTGCGGAATCGGTTATAACACAGTAGGGTCGTGGATCCCATTTGCTCCACAAGGCCATTACAGCAGCCCTTTTATACTCATTATAAGGCGGAACACAAATAGCACGGTCTTGTAACTATGGCTCCCCACTATAGTGTTTTATAAAGGGTGAGCACTGTAATAACAAGTATACTGCAGGGATGGAAATAAGACTATTCCAAGGCACTTTCACCCATTCCAGGTTTTATTACGTGTTTGATTAGCCAGTGTATAAGGTAACAAGCGCAGGAATGGATGCAGTGGGAATCATTTTTCTATCCTTCTATTGCAGAAAAATACCTTGACACAGTCTCATGACATTGTTTAAGCCATTGTTGTGTAGAGCAGGGTTGCAAAAATGTGTCAAGTAAAGACAGGCCATCCTACAGGACAGTGGCCCCCAGTACCAGGGGTCATTGGGTCAGTTCCAGCCAATAATATAGCATCTGGTGCCACATTGAAGGTCTCAACCAGGTCCAGGCTTGCTGGAAAAGGTCAGACTTTTTTTTTTTTTTTTTTTTTTTTTTTTTTTTTTTTTAATTAGTGTGGCTGAAAAATTAGGATCCATTGAGGAGAGGACAGTAAGGGGCCCTGCTTGAGAGGAGGGTTTGCTAGCTTCATTCTCACGCAGACTGGCTTGCACGGCACAGCTATTAGCTGACTCTTGCGCTTAATGTAGTGCTCTGTTCTTGGTGCAGGATTAGTTTTTTTAATTACATACTCCTACAGTGTTAAGTTCATGGCATTCTGTATTCGATCCCAACTCAATTCCCCTCCCCTACATCTTCAAATGAAGTCCAGATACAAAGTACCAGTCTGGATGAGCTACTTTTGCATTGTGTGTGTGGGTGTGTTTTTTTTCTTGAAATATTTATCTAAATTTTGTTGGCAGATATTATTATTATTATTGCATTCCCTGACTTGAGTTTCATTTTTTGGTGTTCTATTCAATTGATCTAAACGGTGGCGCCTCTGAATGTCACCATTCTTTATTAAATAATTGGACTGTCATTTCTAGACAGAAATACCCTAAATAGACACAATAGCACTGTTAGACGTTTGATTTTGATTACGCTGGTTCTCAAGTTTCAGATCAATTAGACAGAGACCCCCTTTGTTAAATAGTTCTTGTTGCACAAACAGTTTACTATGTCCAGAACTGTAATGCATCACCTGAGCTGTTCTGTTTACAGCAGGCAATGCACTTGCTAGTCCCTAATTAGCCATTAGGATTAGCGCAACAGATATATTTATTCTTTATTCTTGTTGAGATCTGGAAGAACATTTTTAAATTAGTTGTATTCTCTTTTATTTTTTTTAATTTAATGATTTACAAAACGGCATTGAGTGTTTTTTTCAATCTGAATTTGGTTCTTCAAACTAATGAGTTCTTGGAATAATAAATCTGGCTGTGCGCTGTGATGTGGATGCAGCTGTGGTGTAATTTCTTTGAGATTATGTTGCAGCAGCTGCTACCTTGTTGCCAGGATAATATTACAATACTTTAAAATGCAATACATTACGAACTAACAAACCCCATTGAAGTAAACAATTAAACACTCCCCATTTGCACATTTTGGGAAAACTTAATCAATTAATTTGTGTAGGAACTAGGTTTCCATATAAATTTGTATTTTAACATAAATTTAACACACAGAAATGCAAAGGTTCGTTGGTGTTACACTGTAACTACACACAAGTTCCACCACAGTTACTAATAATAAGCAACGAAATATTCTGCGATGGCTAGTTCTAGTTTTGATTCTTAAAAAAAAAAAAAAAAAAAAAAAACAAAAAAAAAAAAAAACATGGAAGCTTTACATTTGTGGAGCAAAAGTAAGTAACTGCATAATGTTCTGACTATTGTGTGCCATCGACAGTTTTGGCCATTGTATGGGGGCATGCGTTTATGTATGTAAATGACAGACCTGTAAATAAAGCCTTGGGGCTTTATGCAAGCAAACAGGTGTGGGTCTTAATGCTTTGTCTAGCAGTCAGAGTGTCATAATTGGCACATTAATTCATCCTCAAAATGCATTCTGCTCTTCAAATGCATGCTTGTAGGCTTGTTTGCAGTGCGAAATGTTTAATCAAGCACATGGACCAGCTCAGGGTCATTGTCAGTTTAGCCTGCATTCCCTGTGGTTGCAGATCTAATTGAAGAAGGTCAGCAGAGGGGTTGTTCTGAGGGTGGACTGCATTTTGTCTGCCCCCCCCCCCCCCCCCCCCCACTTCTCTGGCCGCTACTAATTAAAAAGCATTGCCCTGGCAAAGGAGTCTGCTGCCTGCATCTCTCCCAGTAGGAGTCACTGTGTCTACAGGGAAGGATTGCCTGGATCGTCCTGGAAGCAGGAATAAGGGGATAAAGGCTATTCAAGTTCAGAGAGTTTTGCTTTTTTCAGATGCAGCAGTATTTTCCTAACTGGAAACATATTCTGTTCTGCTGTTTGCCCTGATACCTTCCAACATTTAAAGAAACTGATTTTTCTGAAAAAGATGTATTTGTTTAATGCTTCATGTTCTGACTTTCTTTTTTTTCCCCTGACATTACAGAAACTAGTTGCCCAGATGAAGCAGGATCCACAGGTAAATCTTTTCTTTTGTTGTTGTTGTTGTATGTTTGCACAGTAAATTGTCAGAGCCCATTTTGCATGTCTTCAAATGACTCCCCTACTGATCTGCTTTCCACTAAATACACCAAACAAGAAAGGGCATGTTATACATAATTACCTTCTCATATTAGTCTTGTTTTACACTAGCCGCATTATTAATGTGCTTTTAAGATTAAGCAGAAAATGTATTGAGAGTATGTGTCCCAGCATCCAATGTATTGTATTTGATCTTGCTGGAACCATTCTAAATAGTGGCCTATATACATGTGGGCAAAAAAGGTTCTCTCCCTTATTATTATTATTATTATTATTATTATTATTATAATATTTACTGCTGCTGCTGTTTAGCACTTCACATGCTGCTACATTAATGTACGATGCTCGTATCTAAATATAACCCTCAATCACAGCAATGCCCTTCACCGGCTTGTTCCACAAACGGATGACTCAAGATACATCTCTGCCTGCCGTGTTTATTCTTGGGCTTTCTGAGGGTTTTTTTTTAATCCTGTTTATCCAATAACGGAACCTTAAATATCACAGATTGGAATTCTTTGCTCCTAATTTGATACGGTTAAATTTAGCTTGGGGGTGGGGGGGGGTTGTGATTTATGCAGTATACAGGGGTGTGCACAAAGATCTTACTATTGTAGAGTAACCCAACATGGTGATGGTTATTTATGCTAACAATGGGAATTGAACTTGGCATGTGGGGCCACCTGGTGGCTGACTGAACTTGTAATGTAAATATATATATATATCTTATATATATATATAATATAATATATATATATATATATATATATATATATATATATATATATATATATATATATCTTATATATATACATACATACATACACATTGGATTTGTATACCAAGGATGTTTTTTATTTATTAATTTTTTCTGCATATTGTTACAGACCGAAATGCGCTTAAGCCATTAATGCACATTTGAATGTTTTGATATTCATGAACATTTTGTAATTGTGTGCCACTAAAATTAATAATAATTAATAAACAGTATTTGCATCTTACCACTGTTTAGATTAATTGCAAATTTGTTTGTTTCTTAAAGGAAACTTCTGATTTCTGCACATGGTTATATTTAAAATTCTTGAAGTTTTTAAGCTTTTATGATTTCCACTCCAGTCTCTTGAGCACTATAGACTTTGGCAATGCAAGTTTCTAGCATGATTGATAAAGTACAAAAGCAGGCTAATAGCGACAGGCGTTATCTGTTCCACTGGCAGGCTACAATGCTGTCAGCCAAACTCCTTTTCAGAAAGTAAAACCTCATTGAGCTTTAAAGAAAGAAACATACATTGTATAATGCTTTCCAAATAGTCTTATAATATTGTTTAAACTGGTACATGTCTATTACTGTTGTAACATTGACATGCTGTTTGAAATCTTTGTTGGTTAATTAGCACCCTTATGCTTTTCTTCTGTAAACCAGCTGTAGAGTAAAATGGAGTATTCCACAGTATAGTCATTCTTGTAGAAGTTTGCTAAGCCTTTTAAATTCTGTGTTCATAGTGTTCATATTTTTTTGCTACAAGGTAATTCAATCAAAGAGAAATGTTTGGAATCTTCAGTAAATACTGTGTTGGTCCACATTTATTGCATGGGCAGTAAGCCCCCCCCTCCAGCTAAAAAGGTAATTCAGTGAAGTCTGCTCTTGCTATATAGCTGTTCAAGTCAAGCAGACAAACATTTGACAAAAGATCTTTTCAGCAGTTGTTATTTTTTCAAAACACATAGTCTATCAATGGGGGCTTTCCACTACAGTATGCTGTAGTCGGGTTTGAAATTGGAAAAATTATAGTATGGAACACAAATACAGTGCTGGCAGAGAATGGGGTTAAATGCCTAAAGTGTTAGGTTTGTGATTTTTAAAGATTAGGTGACCTGTACATTTTTTAAATTCCTTCTTTGGCAGGCATCTGTAAAACCTGTATGTAAGATGTTCTTTAAAAGCACATTCTGCTGTCTGCTTCTGTTACCAGACTAAACCTCATTTACCTGAAAACCTTTTTGCCTCTATAGAACCTCAGTTTAGAATCTCCTCTGGAGCAGTACAATCATTCAGTGTTCAAGGGGGCACCACAAAGGTGCAGTTAGGAGCAGTCTCCCCTAAAACACATTCAAAGGGCAATGGCTAAGCAGGTAGAGGAGTCAGGAGCCCCCATCTCTGCTACTCCTCTGGACTAAATATCAACCTTCCCCCTGATGTTGGCATGCTTTTTTCCTGTGTGTTAGATCACCTCATGCACTCCATTTAAGTTATAAAATATGGTAAATAGTATGTGTGCATGCCTCTGGACACTTAAAAAATATATATATATATATAGTACTGATATAATCTTTTCTTCTAACAGAACGCAGAGTTGAAAAAGCAGCTGCACGAACTCCAAGCCAAGATCACCGCTTTGAGTGAAAAACAGGTAGGCCACTTGATAAGGGTGGAAAATGCAGCTGAGATCAAGCAGCTGGATGGGAGGACCCAGTCTGGAGGTGTGCTTTAATCTAAACAGCAGTAGCTCTTAATACTGCCTCATTAATTCAGTTGGTTACCCCTTTATTGATTTGATGCAAAGAAACATATATTTGTAACACGAAGAGGTCTGCAATAGGCAAGGTTAGAAGTGTGGGGTTATAAAGGCCTGCTAATACTTAGATCAATAATATCAGTCCCTTACTGTGACTTCTTTTTTTTTTGGTTTGTTTATTTTCTCATGTTTCAGATTAAGTCTACATGAAACATAATGCGGAACATTCTACCAAAGATTGTTTTTCTAATTTAAATAATTTTTTTTTTTTTTTTTAACAAGTTTCAAAACTGGTAATTAACAACCCTGAATGTTAATTTTAGGGCGCTTTCATGTTTCTTTCCAAGTAAACTTTACACTGCGTGCAGCAAATGGCTTCTTGCCAGCAGGAGAGCTGTAGTGTCAGGAATGTGTATGCCTACATGTTTATTCTGTTGTGGCAGAAGTTTTCCTAAACTGACGTTGATGCTGCATCGTTTTGGAATTTCACCCTTTGCATGCTGACTGACTGGTTATTTTCTAAAGCTTTTATTAACTTGTCTAGTGCCACACTTTAAACACCCAGCGCTTTGCATCTCAGAATAGACATGCACTTGTCGTTGAAAGAGGCGTGCTTAAGAGGCTGGATGAATTTGTATTTTTTGTTTGTGTGTTTTTATATACAGGGTGAGTAGAAAGTAACTTGACCACATCAGTGATGTGGTGCGTTGATGGGGTAAACTTACTTTATAATCACTGTGTGTGATTTTTATATATATATAATATACAATATACTTTTTTTCAAAACTAGACTAGTATTAACCACTTTTTCCTGATGTAATCATGGTGATTTCATTAACCGTTTTAGTATGTACTTGTATATAAATTCACTGTTTCAGATCCTTACTTCAGGATCTGCTTTAATGGTTGACCAGATCTTAATACTTCTGCCCTTTTAAATTTATAAACCTGATTTTTCAGGAATCTCCTGTATTTAATTGTAAGTAATTCATTCAGATCTGCCACTTTAAGGTCATTAAAATCGACACCTACATGTTTGCAGGGCTATATGAATTCTGTGACCTTGACCTCCAACTTTGTGGCAGCTACAGTTTTAAATATGTTTTCTAATCTGATTCTGTTAACCCCAATGAGGGAAAACGTGTCCAGAGTATAAACATTCATGGGTGTGCAGTCCTTCTCTCTGGAACCTTGATTCAGTACAGCTATTGATCCAGAGAAAGTGCTGTATGTATTTGTTTTACTTATGTATTTATTTATTGTGTGTGTTTAACTGACTGCTCCCAATTTAGCTCTACTCATTTATTCATCAGACAATTCAGCTGATATTGCACTTCAGAATTCCTGCCTGTGCCAGTTTTAGCTACATTTTTCTAGCTGTTTTCCAGGCATAACCTGTTGAGTCACACTTGAGCAAGCTGCTATCTGGAAATAATGTCAGTGCATCTCTTATATAAAAGGGTTTATCCACTATGCACAATTTAATATTGTGTAACAGGCCAAGTATTGCATACTTGAAATAGTAAGCAATACTACCATTCTGTAGGACATCAAATATGGTATTTGGTATGGAAGAAAATGCAAAAAAAAAAAAAAAATTCGCCCTTGTTAAGCTGTTGTTTTTTTTTTTTCTTCTGTATACTCTAATTTTACTGGCCCTGTACATTTTATTATTTTTAAATTTCTCTCCTCCCCCCCCCCCATACAAAATTATTTAATACAACAAGATGTTAAAAAAATGAAAAAAAACAATAAAATGGTTTTAGTAACTAAGTTCAAATTCATATTTGATACACAGCTGTAGTACGTATGATTCTCTGTCAGATTCCATTAACCATTTCACCTCTGCGTTGTTTTTAATCTTTGTGATCGCTGATGCATCCTTTAGCAAGCACCCTTCTGTATTTACACAAACTTTCCAGTTAATCTGAAATGTAACACAAAGGAAATGCTGCTTTTTCTTCTCGCACTGTTGTGCCAGGAGTAAATCTTTTACGTTCTGCCCTACATCTGAAAACAGATATTACTCGGATAATCACACTGACAATTAAAAACGGGTGGGAAGGGAAGTAATCCATGGTCTATCTCGGCTGTTCTTGCACGGTATTGTGGGAAGGAGCTGTAATAGCTGTGAGTGAGTAACAACGAGTTCCTTTCAAAGAATGTGTGTGAGAGAGTGGGAAAGAAAGGGAGAAGGGATGCGGATGGCTGGCTGCTGATCTTACATGTTGAGGCAGGCCTAGCTGAAAGGTATGTTCACCTTTTTACCAGACAAGAGGAGCTGCTCACTTCTTCATGTGTTTGTATATTTTGATAGGGGGGGGAATGAACTGCACGTGGAATATTTACCTTCTGAGTGTTTGTTTACAGCAGTGATTCCATGTCCAGTGTAATATTTGCACTGACTAAGTCATTTTCAGCATTTGTTTTTAGCTTGATTCACGACCAGCAAAACTTTATAAACCAGGTAACCGCAGTACTGCACTGTAGATGCCTGGTCAGTGTAAATGTAACGTTATACTCTTGTCACCAGTATGCACTGCACTGTGCCAGTGGCACTGGAACAGTTTTTAAAGTGGGGGTGCGGAAAGCGATTAAACAAAACTGTAACCCCTGTAAATGATGAAAGCCATGCAGAGCCAAGAGGATGCTACTGCACCCCTAGTTCCACCACCCTTGCAACTTGATTTATGTTAAATCTACTGTATATCAGCTCACTGTAGGCCTAGTAATAATAAAGCAAGAGTATTGCTGTGCGTATCCAATAGTTAAATTTGTATGCATTTTTTTCTGCAGTCCTCAATCCTTTGTTTTTGCCAAATGTGTTTTTCTATTTATTTATTTTTTTTTTTTAAATACACAGATGAAGGTATGAAAAGTGGAATTATCCACAAAACTTTCATTACACTCCGAAGAAATGTCATGTTAAATACAAATCGTTTTATCTGCCTCCCCTTTCAATTGCCGTCCAGTATTGAGAGAGGAAATGACATTATTTTGAACTATGCTTGGCCTTTTTTTTTTTTTTTTTTTTTTCTGATGCTTGTAGTCAGCTATAATATAAAAAAAATAAAAAAAAACTGTCAAATTCTGATGTTGAAAGATCAAGCGGCATAACTGGATTCAGTGTACAGAGGGGGATGGAAGGTGGACTATGATTACTGTTTTAAAGACCGAGACATTGCACAGCAAGCAGACATTTGAGTTCATTTAGATGACAAAGTGCTTATAATTATAAAACTGGCATAGCGCTCTCTGTGATGCATTTCACTATTTGTGTTTCCTTGTTGCGTCGGGTATTACTTTGTCAGCATAAATGTTGCTGTCTGGGTGCTAATGAATTTTATTATGGATTTGTTTTGCCTGTAGTGACTGGATTTAGCGTCTGTTAATTTAACCAGCATTGCGCACCTGGTGTGATTTCTCAGGACAATCCCTGAAAGGCTGTTTCCAACTCCGTGGATTCCTTGTAATAAACAAACTTCAGTTAATGATTTTTTTTTTTTTAAACCCGTTTGCCTTGTCCCAAGTTTTCTCGATTTTCATGTAAAACATTTTATTTAAATACTTTCATGTTAAGCTGCAGACTATACTGAATTCAATTAAACGTTTTTGTTTAAAAACATTTTTTATTTAGTTAGTTCTCTATGATTAATAAGAAATAACCAAGCTCATCTCTTCAATTTTGTGTTCTGCACTTCTTCAGAGAGTTGTAACGCTTTTGAAGTGGAGACAATAGATGCCTTTGTAGTTCTGTGTCTTTTTTTTAAACTTTGTATGTTTTTTGAAAAAGTTGCCAGGTTTCTTGTTAAAGATTTACTTTATCTGAGAACTTTGTAGGATCAGTGTTACAAGCACAGTGAAATTGACTTGAAGCTTGTGGCTGTTACAGTACATTAAAAGGTATTTGTGTGCAGGGTAAGCAGCAAGCAGGAGCAATTACTATGGATTTAGTTTATTTGCCATTACGCCTTGCACTTATTTAGAATACTGCTGTTGCGATTTTTATTTTCCTAATTTTAAAATATTTGTATTTGATACACTTTGACGGGCAATTTAGTTAATGTTTTGTTATTAGGAGGGAAATTTTTATGTTGAAGATTACAGAAAATAAACCATTTGAATTTATTTATTTATTTTGCTTTCTACTTCTAGAATATATTGCGTTTGGATGGTCTTGTTTATCTTTTAATTGCTTCTGTCCAAAGCTCACTCAGTAGGCATTCATTGCTTTTCATGGAAACACTGAGCGAAAGATATTGTCAAGGCTATTATGAGACAAGCAAGAGGAAGTACTGTACAGTAAGTCATTCGTTTGGATTTATTTTTTCTTTTAGTTTAGCTACTGGCCATTTTTAAATATTTTTCAGATAATATAAAATAAAATAACTGGGTTGGCCGCGATCCTCGCCTGGTATACTTTCTTTTTTATTTTTATTGATTTGCATTGTGTCAAAAGACTTTGATTTTAAAGTACTTGGCAGCGTCCTGTTGCCAGCTGCACGTTCATGCCCACCTGCTGTGGCAGACTCCTGAGCAATGCCATCTCAGCCCTGCGTGGACTCTCGGATTATACAGGGCTGGACAATCCAGCTGAGAAGTACCAGGTCAGATACACGGGTTACAGGACCTTCTGTTGCATGCCAAGCTGTGCAGTTCAGAAAGAGTTCTGGAAGTGACTCTATACTTGCAGATGTCTGTGCTGGTGTCCCTCTGGCACAGCAGTTGTGGGCCCAATAGTGGGGTGCAATGAATAAACTTGTGGTCAACTAGACTTTTATGTTCGTTTTTAAATGTAGTATTTTAAAGTTTTTAAACTCTGCGCAAGTTCAGTTTCGAAATGTTAATAGAAATCCATGTCTCATGTTAATACATTATGCTGCAGTGTAAGTATTCCATCTCCATAGCTAGAATATGCAGGAAGGGATGTGAGAAATAGGGTTAGGTTGCACTTACTAAGGATTTAAATCCTAAATAAAAAGCCATGAAGCAGTGCATTTTGAAGGTGGTCCTCATTCTGCAATTGCAAAACAACAAAATGTAATCTTGTTTTATAAAAAAAAAAAAAAAAAAAAAGCAATACCAAAAAAAAACTTTCTTTTGTGTTCTCTTTGTAACTAGTTATTGAAATAGTGTCACAATTTAATGCACTATGGGGGCTTGCTGAATAGCAATGAGAACTAACTAACTTCTGTTGTAGGAAGATGGCTTAAGGTACTATGTGGAAATGTATTCCTAGAATAGCTAGGTGAATTATTTTCAGTTATGGTAATGCCACTTCAGAAATCAAACCTCGTAAATGGGCTGTGTTGATTCTGCTCTGTCTGTTCGGGCTGGCTGGCTCGCACAAGCCCTGGTTTTGTTTTCGGCAGTTAATGAGGGACCTGGCTGTGAGACTGAGTTGTCACTAATGCTCAATCATGCATGTCAAAATTGTGAGAGACCCCCCCCCCCCCCCCCCCCCAAAAAAAAATGAAAGTATAAAAAAGAAACCATGGTTTGTTTTTTCTAACGACCTGCACTGCACTTTATCACATATCTTTGGATCCCACCTACCATACAGTACATTGAGCTTAGACAGGACTGGGCAATTGACTTTGTCTGATACCGCTCAAGCAGCACATTTTGTCTGTATGCATGGACTCGGTCACTGCCATATTGTTTAGGCTGCAGGAACATGCATCATTTTTCAAGTTGCAGGATTTCTGATCTGCAGAGAGGTGATGAAACCAGCACTGGGAACATGTATATATTTGTAGTACTATGCATTTCATCTGTGTGATGGTACAATGCATTTGTGTTCACGGGTTAAGTGGATAACTGGAGGTTTTTATGTACTGGTGTGGCTTGCCCTGTGCGAAAGCAGAACCTGTGCCAGCCCCAGTCTCTCCAGCAGGCGTCCCTGCGGAGCTACTCATAGTGGCTGGGGACAGGTGCTGAACTAAACAAGGAAATAAGTCTGATAATGAACATCTCAATTCTCTCATTCTTAATCTTATTCTCCCTACCTGAGCTACATTGAACTAGGAAAACATTCAGAATATAGAATCCTGGGTGGTATTTACAGAATGGATCCAAACCAATTCATTTTGAGGGAGCTTGTTCTAGACTGAGGAGTGGGAGGAACCAATGCTAATTTAGTTATTAGTTTTCAGAAACCACATTCTGTTACCTAGTAACCTGTGAGCACCCCTATTGCAATTCTGCTTAACCCATGAGCACCTGCTTGCTTATAAATAGGGGCGGCATGTGCCAAGTGTTGGCAGTGTGTCTCCGTTTTACAGTGTTGTGCCAGGCCATTGGCAGTCACTATGGTGCTAGTACTGTACCTGCAGTTTTTTGAGTGGTCTGCAACTGTTCCATTGTAGCACCCTCGCTGATTTATTAAATGTAGAGATTGCTGATGAAGGCAATGGAACTGGTCCAGGCTTAAAAATTCTTAATTTGTTCATTAGCAGTATTGAGATCTCGAACTCTCTTGCTCTGGCCCGAAACATGGATTCCTACAGCAAAGACTTTCCTGTCTGTCTTCAGGGAGTCCTCATTTGAATTTGAAGCCAATTCTGCAACACTCTGGGATGTTAATATTAATAAACATGTTGGTCATTCATCAGCGTGATGACAGGTGAGCACCAGCACCTTGGTGGTGGTAGAGGAAGACTGCCACATATAGGATGTGAACTCATAGCTGCTTCTCTAGAACTATAGTTTGCAAAGATATTTTACATACGCATTTATATATACACACACACATTGTGGGGAAGGCATTAAAACATACTTTTCGAAATGCTGTTTTGTATAATGAAACTTTTAAGACATCATTTTTTGACTCCTGCCTCTACCTTTTTTCTGTTTTATACTGGAATTTCCTTTAGTGAGGATAGGAACATTTTCTAAATGATAGCATTGAAAGAAGTAACAGTTGAATGTATCAAAGTAATTGTAGAACCACACACGTGTTAACATTGGGGAATGGTGGTCAGGGGACATTGAAGAAGGTGACGCTTTGCTCCGTTCTTCTTCGTCTTCATCATCTTCATTTTTGACCTGGGAGTTGTCTGGAAGAATGGGAAAGTGAGAGTAACAAAGGAAAAAACTAGTGAGTAAAACTAGTGCTGGCAGACTCCTCATTTTGTTTTCTTTCTTGACATCTTGGTGAAATCGCTAGGTTTTCTATCCCCACTGGCACGGTTCCAGTGAGTTGTATGTGTTGTAGCTGATAAGACTGTGAACCCGCTGGGCTGTCTCCAGGGATTTCCATTACAGATCATTGCATTCAAGGAGTCACATTTAATTATCTTAACAACAGCCTGCATCGCACTGTCACAGCAGAAATTAGGCAAATATTTTACCGTTTGCCCCCGGGGACGACACTGTCCTAACCCAGTTCGCTTGCCTTCTCAGCGGCTGCTTGTCAGCCCAAATGACGATAACAAGCAACAAGAAACTAGAGTTTCTGCATCCACCAATAACATGCTTTCTGTAACAGGTTCGTAGGCTGAACTCTGTGTGTGATTTATTTTTTCTTTATCTGCATGAGTACGATTACAAGCCTCAGACATGGATTATATGTTCTTGTTTTGTTTTTTTTTTTTTTTTTTTTTTTTTTTTTTCACAACAGTTAAACTTTATGAACTGATTCTAGATGCGCAGCACATAAACTATTAGCTCTACAGCTTGGAAGTAAATTGGTTTCTGACCAAGAAATTTGATAAGAACAACTACTTGCACTGTATTTTCTTATAAGCACCAGTCCTGGCCATGTCTGACTTTATCTAGGATGCTCCAGCACTGTAAAATGACTTGCACGTTCTCTCTTGTTTGCACTGCAGTGGCATGTAATTGAAAAGTGCTTGTTTTATGGGATTTCAGGAGTACAGAGAAACTGGCTTTCTGACGTCGTCTTACAGTTTCAAAGCAGTAATCGTCTTAAGCAGCTCTGAGAGTATTAATATAAGCAGGAATATATATATATATATATATATATATCATATATATATATATATATATATATATATATATACACACACACACACACACATATATATATATATATATATATATATATATATATATATATATATATATATTATATGTAAATATATATATATAATATATAACGAAAATAGATGTTATTCAAAGTTTTCGTAAACAAGGCTTTAATGTAGAGAAGTTACATGCAAAATACAACGATCCGTCTTCGAGTCTGTAGGTGAAAGTACACTGATAATGTCTAATGCTATCGGCTTAAAGGAGTGCTAACCCAGTTTTAAATTTAGATTTTCTTACCTTTTTTAAGCAATATCATTGTTCTGACTTTTCTTATGTTGAAGATCTGGTCTGGAAATCAGAAAAATCTAAATGGGGGGGGGAGGGGGGGGGGTCAAATAAAATAGGTAAAGTGGGTTTTTCTAAGTTTGTGAGATTGCTGCGTTTACTGTATCATTTTACAGCCTGACAGCTTTTATATGCGTGTACTTAATGTGAAAGCTATGGCCTTTATTTAGTTGCTTCAGTTTCAGAAAGGATTAAATAGATTTTGACCAAGTTTACACCACATGGAGCTTTTTTTCTAAAATCAGTTTTGAATGTTTACTATAGCGACTGCAAAAAAAACCTCAGATGAACCTTTGTACTTTATCAAGTTGCAAAGAGCTGATACAGTACTGGGGCGGGACTAATGTTGGGTCAATAACCCCTGTCTGCAGTGCGCTGATTTGATAGGAGGGCAGGCTTTCTTTCTCCGCATGGCCCTTGAACAGGTGCACTAAATAATTGTTGTATAATGTGGTGTTTTTCCTCCCATTTTCAGCACTCCTATTTGCCATTGATGTTGTAAACTCGCTGGCCTGGAAGTAATTAATAGCCATGAAGTGTGTGTTTTTGTGGAGAGCCAGGATTAAGACGACTGTGGTCCCGGCCAGGCAGAGTGTGTTTGTTTTACTGATGCTACGCCCCTTTCTGTTCCCTGTGGCACCTGTGCGCTGCTAACGTGGCGCCGGGGGCGCTCTAGTGTTGTGAAAGTCGCAGCTCGTTTCAGGTGTATTGTAGCTACTTTCGTGTTCATTTGTATGGCAACAAAATATTTTTATTTATTTATTTGATCAGTTCATTATCACTGGTGTAGATCCGTAGAGGTAGCAGGTACTGTGGGTGTGATCTCATTATCACGGGGGAGTCGAGCGATATACAGGTATTATTTAGTAATACAAATTGCGTAGACAGTGCCTTGATACACAACTAGTCCATCATTGCTATCCCAAAAGGTACACATGCAAACATGAACAGCTTTATTTTACAGTTTTAAATGAGGCATGTGTTTCTCATATTTCCAAGGAACATTGAGCTCCAGCCGTTGTCAGTACAATTTTCATGTTTTAGTTTTTTTTCTTAATCCCGTTGACTTTCAGAACATAATTTGTACACGCAATCCAAAGGCATTCTGTAAGTAGGGTAGGCTTGAGACCTGCTGAACACTGGTTTGCAAATGTGTATGTACACTGCATTATGAATGCTGGCAGCAGGCATTGCAGATCACTGTGCCAGCAGGTTTGTGAGCTGATGGTCTGTACTGTACAGTATGTGATGGTTCACCGTCTCCCAGCACAACTGTTCAGGTTGGGATCTGAACCGTTTGGAGATATGTCACAAAAGGGATTGTTATGTGAGCTGACGAGGTGTGTAACCAACCCCCCCCCCCCCCACCGGAGCAAACGCAGGAACCATGAGCAGGACTTTACAGAAGAAGAATAAGAAAAAAAACAAAAGAACATGACGAGCCAAAACCTTGCTGGTAATAATAATGCCCTGCATACTCTTAACAAAATGACAGTCATTGAAAGCACTGTAAAGTAATATAGTCTAATGCATTCAAATTAGTCTCCAGCTTGTATTTGAATTCAATAGCCAGCTCTGCCAAGATAAGAACTGCAGAAAAGATGGGCTATTCAGCTTCTGAGTTAAAGGGCCTTTTATTCTGAATCTGGGTTTGTTAGCATAACAGCATGATGGCCAGCAGACCACCAGATGTTATTCTTGGGGTAGCTGGTGCTTAGATGGCACTGTAGTGGCTTCTGCTGAGGTGTATAAGTTGTTTTAACACGCAATTCTTCACGCTACAGAGCTGGAATACAACCCACAAAAAGTTACATTAACTAGAGTAGAAAAAGTGTGTAAATGGTTCTGTTCAGTAGCTGCCTCGCCCTCCCAGTTATTAACTGACCAGCAAATATCTGTCTCGCAGTTGGTTAGCATGTACAAAGGCTGATGAAGGTGTAACACCCAGTGACAGGTTATAGTGGAGGTGTCTGTTGGTACGCTCCTACATGCCTGTAGTGTGTAGCTTTAGTTTTGAGAAAAAACCCCCATTCATAGTCATTAAAAACGCCTTGCAGAATCAGTCATCTTTCACGTGATTTATATTCATTACAGCCAAAAGTTGAGACTGGGATTTGAACTTTTGGGAAGTTTGACTTCCACCTGAACATTCTAATCCACTGCACTGCCAGCATGCCTCAACTCCCCCGTCACTCATTGCAATGCAAGTAGAGAACCCTCTTTCTGCACACAAGGGTGTTCCTGCTGCTATTGATGCTCTTAATGCATTTGTGACATTTTGGGGTTTTTTGTGTCAGTTCAGGCAAAGTGAACCGGAAGTCAGATGGGGTGGGGGGTGGGAATCCTTGTGAGCAGATGGGTGTGTGGGAAACAAGTCTCTCTGAATGAATGCCAGAGTCTAAAGTGACTGCAAATTAAACAAAACAAAATGCCGTTGGCAATCATTCCTTTTATATATATTTTATTTTTAGAGAGAATAGACCAGTGGCCATGCTTGGATATGCATATTAAAGGAAGGTTCTGTCACACTATGATTTAATAACTTTCTAACTATATTCCCCCCAAAAAAATCAATTCCATATACAGAAGCTGAATTGGTATTCTTGGCTGTTTCTGTTCCTTGTATTATAACATACATCTTTGGTTTGGTTTATTAAATAGGTTACATGGTGTAAACTTTGCACTGGTTTTAAACAGGGACACAATGTTCTCTTTACCTCTCATGAACTATTGCAATACTTTGACAGTTCTAGGAACCTGAAATACACTCGCGGAATTTTAATTTTTTTATTTTTTAAGCAAACATTCAGAGACATACAGGATATTAGGAAGTAGCTAGAAAGAATCGTTTTCACCAATGCCGGGAGGTTAAAAAAGCTGTTAATAAAAATATACTAATAAATATAAAAAATGATTTACTGTTTTCTACCAAATTGTTACAGAAAACTCAGCCACAGTACTGTATGCAAATATTATAACTCGCACTATTGCACAGATTTAGAAAATGATCAACGTTTGGAGACTTTGATCTTGTTATTGTAAGATGCTTTAACAAATAACTGCAAGTCATATGATGTAAAATCTGTTAATATTGCAAGAGAATCCTACTGCTTCACTTGATTCTCGTTCATTTACTCTGCTGTTGAGGATGTGACAGATATGCAGGGATTGTCTTTTCCCCAGAGGCTTGCTGTATTCCCCTGGCATAAATCCTGGGAATCCTTTATGAAAATCACACAAGTAGTTATGCATTGTATTTGTTAAACATGATTAGAAGAAGTTTCGGAGCCTGGAATTGAATCTGTGTACTTGTCAAAAGGTAGGCTTTGGTATCGTTACTTATGTGGCTTTGCTACTTTATTCGTGACCCACTTAGTGTCATGAACTGCTGATTTTGTATTTGGGGGATGGGGGGAGACAAACAAACAAAAAAACTAAAGGGAAAGAGAGCGAAGGCATTAACGTGCTGTGTGTTTTAATAGATATTCATATGCAGTTTTAATATGAATTGGTAGTTTTCTGAATAATAATTCTTAAGCTGATGACCACTTTTTCAGGAACAGTGGTTTGAAACATGGTTCCAGGAGATTGGGAGACTCATGCCTCTTTCACACTGGCACTCCTACCCGGGTCACAGTCCTGCGTAGTGTGGAACCACGTACCTGAGTCGTACGCTCAAGATGTGGGTTGAGCAAGACAACATGCATGACGGCTTTTCGTGAGCCAGCAGAATAACAAGCAGCCATGCCTGCATGAAGGTTTTACTTCCGTAAGGAATGTTGTTGTTTATTCTGTTTAGTCATATTTTTGTTGATTTGAGAAGCACCGTGAGCCAGATTGTAGCAGGTACGAAGAAACATTTGCACTTATCAACATATGGGCTGACTGTTCAATCCAGAGACGTTTGGATGGAAGCGTCCGTAACAAGAGGCTTCCGCATGTTGTGCGTCTGTCAGCCAGGTCAACCCTGCTTTTTATCAAAAACGTTGTGAAATCGCATAGCCAACCTGCATGACACTGGATCCCGACCTGGGCAGAGCATGCCAGTGTGAAAGGGGCTCTAGTCTGAGGCAACTTTGCTGCATCACCCCAAGTCTCCCCTGGTGTGCCATGCAGTGGCCTGAAACCGAAGTCTCATGAAACCGCGTGGCTTTGTGTTCCCTCTGCTTTATGCTGATTCAGATTTAAAAAAACAAACAAAAACGTCGTATTCCAGTCGGTGAAAATTTAAAATGTAGGCGAACCCAGGCAAGTTAACCTGAACGCAGAGGGAAATATAACATGAAACCTGTCATCTGCTCCGTATGTGTTTTTGTATAGTACATTACAATCCAAACAGTGTTAGATTTGAGAGAGAAACACAAATTAAAACATTTGAACAAGATTGAAGCAATATGAGTGCTGAAGTAGTGTAATTGTTATCCCTGGCGACACGGTTGTAGACACCAGTGTATACAGTGCGCAGTGTGTGTCAGACTTCAGTCTGCTGCATAGTGGTTCAGAACCATGTGCGATAATGATTGGTCGATAGGATGCAACAGCAAAAACGTCAAAGAACAAAATAAATGTGTGATGCTGTTTTAATATGTATGCACCAGCAGAAGAAAAAACTTCATTATTTCTCAACTGACTCTGGAATTCATTAAATAGGCTGTAATGGGCCGCGGGCCAAATAGAAGTTTCAAAATGAGCCTCAGGTAAAGGTGGGGAACCCCTGATCTAGAGAGCCACACGGCCAGCTGTAATGAGATTTGTGCAGGACATTTCTTTAGCAAGTATCATGGCGTACACGGAGAGCTACAAAGTGTTTTAAAACCCTTTCCTTTTTCACATTTAATGAACAGTGGAGACATAGCCAGACATTTCCAATCCACACAGTACCCGAGGCCTTAAATTATCATTACGCATACTGCAGCAACTTCATTTAAAATGTATAGCACTTGTGAAGTATGGCATGACTGTAAAGGGTTCGGAAAATGCACAGTACCGTAGTTCTATTTGAATCTTGAATACTGCCATTTAAATGTATGTAACCAGGTCAATTACAGTGCAAACTAGGATAATTCAGGTAGTGCTTTGCTGTATTCATTCTTAAAGTACAGTATCACGTCATATAATTAAACAGCGGGTGTAATTTGTCCTTTGATTTGAGATTTAAAATATTAATTCTTTGCAAAATCTGGTAATGCATGTAAAGAATAGGCAGCATTTTGCAAATGTTGATACACTTTGTATTCCTTGTATGCAATTAATAGAAGCTAAACTATCTAATGGGTTTATTATCAGTTAATGTAGTGTAATGTGCTGTATAGTAATTCAGTACAAGGTAAAACCAAAGAGTTTTAAGTTCCGTCAGATCTTGCTTTTTTATATGTTCTGTTGCATTTTAAAGTGTGATTTGGGGAAAAAAAATAAAAAACCCTGTGATGCACACCTTTTGATGTGCAACAGTTAGTAAATGATCTGTCTTTCATCCGTGTCGGACAACCTTATTACAGGATCCTTTCTCAGTCATTCCATTTCTGTTATTTTTCATGGACATTCAATACAGCACAAGGCTGGGGCACTGTGTTTTTTGTATATTTCATGCTTGTTAGAAATTGGGGGGGCGGGGGGGGGGGGGGGGGCTGTAACTACAGTACCAGACAAGCAGAATTGTGCTGTGGTTTCTAGATCCCTTTGTGTTTTAATAAATTCCACAACTGTGAAATGCAGCCCAACACCCCAGTCTAGAAGCGTGTTAAACAATACTGATAGCAGGAAGAATACAAATGTAATGAATCGGTTGCATAGTTTGTGTGTGCCGGTGCTGGAAGTAGGAAGAGCTTGGTGTTTCCAGTGAATAGCAGTAATGCGTTAATGTGTATCTGTGATGGGTTTAGTTACAGTGCTGAGAGGACTGTGAGGCAGGGAGCAATGTGAGAGGAATTTCAATCAACGGCTCTGTGCTCTGTTTAAATACCATTGGAAGAAAAAGGAGATCAATGCACCTGAGAAATTCAAGCTGCTGCATCTGCTTTACTCTCTCTGATGCTCCTTGAGGAGTGATCTACAGGAATTATTGGAGGGAGAGGGGTGCAGGTTTCCATTTGTTACAAAAAAAAATGAAATAAAGGGAACAACTTTGCATGCATATCGTTTTGGCCTGCACCCATAACAAAAATGGAAACCATACTAGAAATGCGTTTACAGGTTTGCTGTGTTTTGATTTCCTGTTATTGAAGGACGGTAGGAAAATGGTAATCTTACTCACTCTATCCAAATATATATATTTTTAAGCAAAGGTGTACATGAGCCGTTAGAATATACGTGTCTTTCATTTAAAAACAGCTTAAAATGTGTGTTTCCATTATACAACTACAGCATGGGCATAATCACCTAAACCTGACAAAATAGCACTCCACATGAGACTATCCAGACCTAGTTACAGGGTTAAACATTTCTTTGCAGTGCGAGCCGGTATGTAAAATTCAGGTTCTGCTTGTTTAAATAGCATGTGCAGTATACTGAGATGAATCTTCCATCTGCTGTAAATACCCCCAGAGACGGGTGAAGATGGGTGTATCAGAACTTAAAAGCTACTTTTATAAGGGGGGGGGGGTGAGACACAAGACGTATTATCTCACGACTGTCTGATATAAATATATGACTTTTCCCCAGAGACTTGTGAGTGGCAGAGCGAGAGAGAGAATAAAAGCAAGACACAGTAAAAGAGACTTGGGGGATTAAGAGATGTTTCATCTGCACTAAATCACACCTTTTAAGCACTTACTTGGTAAAAAAAAATCTTAACATGAGGGAAAGAAAGAAGTAATTCCTTTGTGATGCCCTGGCGCACATTTTTTTTTTTTAGACTTTGTAATAAGCTTTCCCTCTGGGTTATGTGTTAGAGCTCATGGAGGTGGTAATGGATGATCAATAAGGGACTTTCTAAGAAACTGAATGGAAATGTTCTGTTTTTTTTTTTTTTTTTTTTCGCATCCACAGAGCAGTGCAAGCTGTGTCCTTGACAGAACACACTTTCCCACCACTGTCCCATTAAAATTAGCGTGGGGTTATGAGCGTTTTGTTCTCATTGTCTTACTGCCTGCAAACGTACTTATGCCGAATGTGGAGGTTTTGTGATGTACTTTCCAACTTGTCAAGGGCTGCTGGACTCCAAAGGTAAGAAGCTGGAGATTTAAGGACTGCGCTGCCACATCCACTTCATTGAGTGTCTTTCTATGATGGGGAAAACTACAGGGTACTGTAGCAAAAAACTGGGTTAGGATTATTCCATTCATATACAGAGAACAACAACACAAGTGCAATTGCACAGGGGACTGTGTGTTAGTCAACTTCAATAACCTGTTCCGTTTATTAAAAATACAAAGCCCAGTTCTGATGCAGCTTAAATAAAACATATACCTGCGTAAATAATTGAACAGGTATAGAGTAGTAAAAATGGATTTGTGCCGACTGTATTGAGTTCTGTGCATTTGAATAAAGCCATTCAAATCACTTTTTAGATTTGAATCATTCATACAGGTTTGAATAGGATGTTGCTCTGCTCCTGTGATTACTTATTTTGTTATATCTGGGTGGTGGAGACAAATTGCTCAGTATATATTGATTTTGAGTTTGGTACACAACTGTGTTGTAAAATCCTTTGTCCAGTTCAATTACAAATTGCCCGTAGTCAAGCTACGAATTAGATTGCCAAATAATGGATACCAAAACGATTCAGATATTGGCTTCAAATTTATTACACAGCTGTGCTTTTTATCTTCAAGAGAGTTGCTGGGCTTGTCTTAAATCTGACAATATTTTTTTCAATTTAGATTCACAGCTGAAATCTCCACAATCCTTGTTTGAAATAGCACACTTACCATAACTGTTTCTGCTGTTCCTCCATTAGGGGAGGAAAAAGGAGTCTACTTTTAATTCTCAGTGTTTTGAAATAAATAAAGAAAAGTTGTCAGGTTATCAGCGAGTTGATTTAAAGTTTCGTCTGAACGAGGGTTTGGAATGTACAGAACATCACTAGCTGTGAATTCAAATTATTATTTCTTTCCCTTTTTGAAATCAGAAGATGACCCGATGCACTTACACTGTTGCGGTATGCAGTACACAAGGGGTGGATTTTGATCATTTATCCGTGGAGTAATTTTGGGGGTTACAATACGTAGGTCTTGTCATGAAGTGGATTACTGTACTGTATTAGTTGCATCAAATAACTAGTGGTTTATACTGTTCTATTTGTTTCTTAGACACAGTATGATTAGATATTGGGGCAATTCAAGAGCAGATAGTTACATCAGGATTAGATAAGAGTTGCAAGTGAAATGCAAGGTACTACAGATTGGATTAAGTACAGGATTAAATACATTAAAATAGTGAGCAGATAAATGCATTAAAGGCAGAGTGCTGTATTTTCCAGAAGGGAAGAGTTGAGTTTTACAGGTGTCTGAAGAGGTCTGTCTTGAGGAGGTACAATAGAGAGAGTGGTTAGACAGGAAAGTAAAAAACTGGCGGTGACCTGCCCGCTGGAAGGTTTGAGGGGAAGGTCAAGACGGAGGTGGGCTTGAGCATTTAGAGAATAGTTTCCGGGTTTGTTAGTGGAGGATTAGATAGATAATTTGGAAATAGGAGCGTTTACAGGTCTAGGGCAGCAGGTAGTTTAGTTCTCTTCCATTTCTTTGGTTCTTGCTGAGCGGAGCACAGAGGGGAGGGGACAGAGGGCAGAGAAGAGGATGGAGGTAGCAGCGTCTGCAGAGATTTGGGATAAAGTCGATAGGAAGGAGGTGAGGACAGAGGGGGGAGAGCGTGGAGGTTACGGCGGGAGGCGACAGTGGGGGTAGGTGGAGTGGAGAGAAAGAGATGAAATATTGGTCAGAGAGGGTGGAGGGGCAGCAGTTCCTAGAGAAGATAAGGTCCAGTTGACAGCCAGCTTTGTGGGTATGAGGGGGTGCAGAGAGAGAGAAAGTTGAAGGAGAGGAAAGAATCCAGCAGAGTGGGTGGGGTTGGAGAGATGGATATTGAAATCACCCAACAGGACATTTGGGGTAGACAGGGGGGAGGGAGGAGAGGAGATGGAGTTCACCAAGAAAATGAGTGAGAGGTCCATGGGGACGGACAGTACAGTACAATTAGCAGGAGTTGACAGGGAGAGGTTAGTTGGACAGCATGTTATTCAAAGGTGTTAGAGTGAGGCGAGGCGTATGGGATAAGAAGTAGAGAGAGGACAGGGCAGCAGGAGTTAGTGTTCTCAGGAAAGAGCCAGGTTTCAGTGAGAGCAAGTAAAGAGAGAGAGACACAAAAAGAGATTAAATCAGCTTTGTTTGCAGAGGAGCGACAATTCCAGAGGGGGGGGGGGTGCAGCAGCAGACAGAGGACAGGAGTGACAAGTCAGTCATAGCAGGACAGGTGAGAGTGGGAGCAAGAGCGCTGCAGTGAGGGTACAGACCGGTCTAGTAGTTAGCGTCTTCCAGAGCGCTGCTAGGGTCAGATTTTCTCCAACTGCCTTTCCTCGCAGGTCTCACCTGGTCTCCCACAGCTAGACTCCCGGCTCTTTGGTAGAGAGGCTGTTAGCTTGGCTGGTGCTTCGTGTTAGCGCACAAATAAGCCAGCTGTCTATTATACTATCTAGATGGATAAAAGCTGTGTGTAAACCAATCAAATTGCAAATCAACCTCTATTCAATTTAACCACACTCACCTGGTACTAATCACAAACAGTAGATCACCTAATTAAAACAACACCACATTGTATAATGTTTCTTATACACAGCTATTGTTAATTACTTGAATTTCTATTTATAATTGATTCTTTTTGCAAAGTATTTTACAAGAGTGATCTGGTGGTGTCCATACATATACTATACATTTATGTTTACAGTTAGAGATCAGATTTGTAACGGTAAAGGTGCACTTACAAATGTTAAATGCTACCATTACACAGCATGGTTAAAATGGATTTCTTTGAACTTCACTGGGATTGTATCAGGCATTTCACTATTTATTAATTCAGTGTTATTTGTTATTTAATTGTTTTTGTTAGTGATATTGCAAGTGCAGTGTGTGTGTATGTGTGTGTAGATATATATATATATATATATATATATATATATATATATATATATATATATATATATATAGAGAGAGAGATACTATATATATGAGAGAGAGAGAGAGATCTATTCCTGCTTTAGTATATTTTAACCAAATGACTAAATTAGTCTATTACCAACTAAACACTGTAGTAAAATACAGTAAGGATTAGGAACTGGTGCTGATGAATTGCTGGCTGCTCTGTACACACACTATAAATGCAGCAGAAGTGAGTCCTATATAAGCTGGTGTGCAGTGAATTTATAGTAATCCGGCACTCTAGAGATGAGAGAAGGACGTTCCACCACTGTACTTTACGTACCCTGGGTTTTACCGCTATTATTCAGAAGCTTACCTTGTCAGCAAGGCCATTTTTAAATCCAGATTGGACAGATTCCCAGTTTTTTTTCTTCATCTGCATTTAAAAACATTTCGCTGCTTACTTGTAACACATACAGATTTTTTTTCGCGTATTAAATAAGTGATGCAATAATGTTTTCATATTCCAAGCTCAGTATACCTAAACACAAAATGGTAATACAAACGGAAGCTACGAGATAATAAATTCATGCGGCACTAGCCTCTTTACATAGGAAACCAGTGAGATCGAGTACAGGAGAGGCATTGAACGATGGATAACCTATTTTAAATGCCAGAAGGTTTTCTGAACAGTACGTATCGCATTGCTGTTTTTATAGCTAGATCATAGGATTAAATTGATTTATGGCGAAATAACACAAAACTATACTGACTGTATCAAATTATTCAATGCTGGTATTGCAACAAAAAAAGGTTATGATGGTGACTACTATTATTATTATTTTATTTTTTTTTTTTTTTTTATTTCATGCACATTGTGTACACGTGCAAGATTTTTAGGAAATCTTGTCCATTCATGTAAATGCACGAGTAATTGCTATTGCTGCTGCTTTCTAAGCTTCTGGATAATTATTAGCTGGTCTCAAGTGCTGTTGTCTGGGTAAACTCCGATTGCACTTCTCTTTTGGTTTGTTATAAGGTTAGCACTTGCCCCATCTGCAGTAATTATCTTAGAGAGAGAGAGAGAGCGGTGCTGCTGCTGACGCTGTTTGTTCAGGGTGGGAGGCAGCTGTAATTAAACATGGAGGGGGCTTTATTCAACCCTTCATGCTCAGCCGCAGGGATGAATATCTTTTATGATTGTGCTAAAGAGGGGGTCCAAACGTGCCGTAAATCGTTGCAAAATAGAAGAAGCTTAGATATTTGCTGCTGTTTGTTTTGATGTCATTTGTGCAAGGAAATATGTCTTTTTTCCATAGTTAAGTAAGAGTGGAGGGGGTGTAGAGTTGATTGAATACTGTACAATACTGCAACTGTATTTCTATTGGACTAACTGGGGGGTTAGCAACTACCCAACTTTCTGTAAGAAACAATAGTGTCTCTGTCTAGTTAAACAATATATCTATATAGATATATATATATATATATATATATATATATATATATATATATATATAATATTATATAAATATTTTATGTGACCTGAAATACACTGAATAACTACGAATTGTTGATGGTTGTCAGGTTGGGTAGGGTTAATGCACACCCCCTGCCAGTTGGCCATGGTTGCCACCAGGCAGGAAAGCCGTGAAGTCAAGTGGTGTTTCACTGAACAGTGATTAATGGGTGTAGAAGAGGTGGGGCAACCGACACGAAAGTGTGCCATTTGTCCCTTTGGGACTGTGCTCTGGAGGTCTCCACCGCATCCAGAATGACTGATCACAGAGACACTCCGAGATTTCTGTCATCCGCACAATTGGCTCGTGGGGCCCCAGAGCGAGACTGAAGAGAGCGGCACTATTCTTGCATCGACTGTCGTGTGGAGTCCAGTGTTAGCTGAAGGAGTGATTTCTACTACATGCACAGGATTGTAACTGGAACGATGATTAAATCTGTACTGTACTCCCAGAGTGTGAAATTGCACATCAAATAAATAAATCAATATCAAAACCCCATATGTACTCATATGGCAAAATGCTTTTGTCAGGTTGAAATGCACATTGAGTCACCTTGCAGTATAATAGCATAAGTCAATAACAAAGTGATCAATATTGGAAATACATTTAGTTTTAAAGGGCTTTCTCTGAAAGCATACAAGACTATCCACTGTAATACAGTAATATTAAAAAAAAAAAAAAAGTATTTATTTATGGTGGTGTACTTGCTTGTTGACAAAGTATTTAAATCAACTTTGTCAAAGTTTGCTCCAATACAAGGGGTGACAATGTATCTATTTGTTACACGGTTGTACAAATAGTTTAGCACTGTCTTGTGCTTTCAGTTGGGAGCTGGTGTATAAATGACATGCTCATTTTCTATTCTTCTCCCTTTTATTTCTTCACAGACACCGAAATGCCCTAGGCATGCATGGTGATGGAAATGTGAGGGGGGCATTAGCATTAACTATGTAAGAGTGACTATATGTTTTGCATTAGCTAGTATGAAGTTCTGTTTTGCATTTTGTGTGGATTGCAGCTTATCACGAGCGCGCGTTTTGACTTGAAGGACTGGTTCTCATTATAGATCTGTGCTCAGGCCTGTCTCCCGGTGCTCTTGCAGATGGGTTCTGTTCGGGAGGCTCCGGCACAGTGGAAAACAGATGGCTGTTTTGACCGGTGATAACAGCAACATTTTTAAGAATAAAATGAACGAAAAAACAAACTTTCACACTCGTTATTCCCATGGCATGCACATTAATAGCTTCTGCAGTATTGTACTGTAGGTGACTGAAGAGTTTTGAACGTCTGGTTGTGGTAATTAATGAAAAAAAAATCAGAAGCACAGAACAAAGGGTTTTACAACACACCTACAGTACAGTGTGCAGACAAAGCCATGAGTGTAAAACCACCTATCTAGCCATCTGTTAAGTGTTTTAATTTATCAATTCTGCACTAATAAGGCAAAGAGTCTGCTTTTTCTGAAGTTAAAGTATTTTTTTTAAAGAACTCTGTAGTTTAGTGGCTAGTGTACACTTGACCTTTTTTTGAGCATGTTGTTCTCTGCTCTCTCTCTCCATCACACTTTTCGAACATGTTGATCAGAATGAACTTGGTAGACTGACATAAAAATTGGATCTTTTTAAAAAGTTACTTAAAGCTTTGTCGTGTTTCCAAAAGATGAAAAAAAAAGGGAAGACAGACACAGAAACTACAAAGTGGATAATTCCTATCAGAATGCAGCTGGCAGCACACACTGTACAGCTGCATTGTGTACATACTGTGTAAATATCTGGCACTCAATAGCATTTAAGCTGGTTCACCGCTTGAATGGGAAGGTAGGTACATTAAATACTGCAGTCATTTTCTGGACTCAATAGTCTCTTATCAAACGTAGGCAGCCGGAGCTGCTGCTGTGAAAGCACAGAGGATTTCTCTTTCTGTGAAAGGTTAATGGAGTGATTTTAAAGACAGAAATAAATGGTACTCTTATTGTACCTCCATGCACTCTGGCAGGGCAGACGCACTCTTAGCAGGTCGCTCGTCAACAGAGCTCTGATTGGCAGGCCTGCTTGTTGTAAGCAGAGAATATTTAGATCACATGTGCAGCCGGATAGTTGGATTGCAACAACAGCTACGGTACCTGAGCCCAGATTCTCATAAAGGTAGGACCAAACGTAAAGTCGAATGAAACCTGCAGAAATGGTGGTACGTTAGCATATTGAATTACATACCACTTTGTAGTTTTCCCATATACTACAATTGTGTTCATATGGTTTTATTTATTTGTCACAATCCTAAAATTCTAGATGATGCAACATTTTTGGCCTTAACGGTACTGTACGCTCTGGCAGTGGTAGTTTCAGAATCCTTTTTTTTGTGCAAACCAGACGTTTAACATATTGTACAAAACACCCAGAAAGTTACCAGGTTAACAGTACACTGCTCTCTCTACAATAAAGTAACTTTGTGCAAATTAAAGGGGTTTCTAATTGCTATAAACAATTTTATAAAAATGTTACTACAGTAAACTGTCACTCAAAAAGGATTGGAAGAAATCCACATTCTCTTGTACTGTGTGATCAATGGTCGAACAGCTGTGAGGATGTTTTTTCAAAGTTGGCCTCAGGCATTTAATCTGTACTCCTTGTTTACCTGTCGGGATCCAGAGTACCCCAAGGCTCCCAAGCATTAGTTGTGTTTTTGTTTAATTTTTTTATCCTGTGGTTTCAACAGTTACTGTAAATTTGAAACGAACAGGAGGGAGAAAAAGAAAAAAAACAACTGTACAGCAGTGACCATAGAATCTGCTATTCAAATCCAGGATGAAAATATGCATTAGTTTGCATGCAAACAGTAACTGCTGCAGAGCTAGTTAAACTACGAGGGGCGGGGGGGTGGGGGTTACTACAGTGCTGACGCTAGACCTGTAAAGTGGTAGCTTAGGGGGTAATAATTTTGCTGGGTTATATGAAGTCAGTAGGAGGGTATTAGTAAGGTAGCCCTAGCAGTTCTGATGAGAGTAGTCTGAAAATCAGTAGCTAGGCTTTTGTATGGGGTTGAAATGCCCATGAGAGGACCTGTAGAGTTGATAAGCAGGAGTACTTTGTTTTTGCTTTTCTACATGAATAGGCATTTTTCTGATGGTTATTTATTTATTTTTTTATGTATCCAGTCCCTGACCTCATAAAAGGATTATCGTGCTGTATGATTTCAGAAAGCTCTTTTGTTTCAGGCTCAAGCACTAATATATTACTACTGTATGTAGAAATCTGGGCTGCGGCAGCAGCAGCCTGAGGCATTTTACAGGTTTAAAATTTTTTTCTAAACTAAATTTTTTTTTTTTTTTTTTTTTTTGGCATTAATAACCACCCTCGATGTTTTGATTTAAAGATACGACAGCTATTTTATTAACCTTTTCTGTTCTGGAAGCTCAGTGTCCATGATAGAAGTTTGGAGATGCTTTGTGAAGTTTTGTTCAGCATGACAGATGGTTGCACACACTGTGTGTGATCAGTAAAGAAGGGTCCACTTTTTGAGTAAGCATGACAGAAGCAGCATTGGGAATTAATTCAACACAGCCCCTTTTAAAAGAGCGGACAGGTGGGGTTTTTTTTGGGTGGTGTTTTCACACTGAAAAATCATTACAATTTGTCAACTTTTGTGTAGTGCACATTTGCAGTATCTGATTACTGCTAACTGAGTTCCGATAGCCTTGCTAGCTTTCTTTTTGAAAAATTAAACAGCAGTTTATTCCACAAACGCGTCACAACTTTGACTACTCTTTTTTTTTTTCTTTCAGCATGTCAATTGTCTGGCTTCTGTCTGCAGTTATTGAAAGATCCAGCGTTACTCTATGTTTGCTGCTGTGGAATTTTAAACGTCAAAATTGTTTAAAAACGATGTAATATAAAATTGTGCCAGGCATCAGGGCTAAAAGATTGTATTTTTTTATTTAAAAAAATTAATTTAAAAATGCATCACTGTACCAGCAACCCTGAAGTTTAGCATTAATGTAAATACTGCTGATGTAGAAGACTTGTGCCTCATCCCTCATTGATAGAAACTATATCGAGTAGAATGCCTTTCCACATTGCAGAGCAGTGTGTTCCTTGATGCAGCGTCTGAATCAGACGGAACAGGACTGGGTGTTTAAGATTGCTAGCCAAGTTGGCAGGTCTAGGCAGGACTGCATGACTTTTGCAAAGTCTAATAAAGTATTTTGGAACTTTTATCCCATCTCTGTTTAACACCCCACCCCCTACAGAGTGTGTTCCAATATAAGCTGTATCCCCTGCTGTCTCCAATTTTATTTTATTTTTTTCAATTTTTAAAACAGTTTTTCTGTGAACTCCTATGGCCAAAACTTTGAAAAAACATGCATGCATTTTAAAATAGATACATAACTGGAAAACTTAGCCTGGTACAATTGTGCACACGGTGACTGGAGGGGATATTGATGATGTGTTTCCTGTAGACGGGTTTCCGTATCATAAAATCACCATGTGGGTCATCCACTTCTAATTGTAGGTTTTTTTTGTTTGTTTGTTTGTTTGTTTGTTTCCTGGACATGTGTAACCGCGCTTGTTTTTTACATGCCATAGTGTTGCCATATAAACAAACTACTGCATTTAAAATAATAATACAAAAAGGGTCTGCAAGAGGCTGCACCATGGAAGATGCATTAAACAGAGTGCAGTGTATTGTGATTGTACTGATACAGTTCCGTGTTGCATTTATAATATTGCAGTGTTTAAGGGTGTGAAAGGACAATGTGAACTATACAGATATCTTTTCTTCCCCACAGTGACTTCCTCAGGAGTTTCACATGTTTATCGTTGTTTAACAAGAACATGTTCAAGGATTTGATGGTGTGGTGGCTGTTAGTGTGTGTGTGTGTGTGTGTGTGTGTGTAATATATATATATATATATATATATATAATATTATTATTTTTAACTTATTTCTTGTCTGTCGACTTGACTTTGAAACGCTATTCAGCAAAGAAGGTTGTTTGCAAAAAAATGAAGGGATAATCCTTTTAAATGTATCTATACATTCTTAATTAAAATTGTGTACATGCATGCTATTCTATGTTCTGTAATTACATCGCTTGAACGATAGTTTGTTTTTTTTGTAATTATTCTGACAGTTACATGTGTTTTTAATTAGTATTATTCATTTTCACAAGATTAACCCTTCTAGTTCTTTATCTTGGCAACCTCGGCCCCAGAGAATAAGCACAATGCAACATGTCCTTGTAACATTTGTTCCATGAGCTTTTCATTCCAAGAATGCGAACAAACCTTCAGTTTGCCAAAAAAAAAACACGTTATACCCTCCCCCATACAGTTTAAAATGCAAACGAATCTGAACTGTTTGTTAATATGTTATTATTGATACATTGTTTTTGCTTAATTTGTTAGCACAGGAAATAAATAGATTGTAAAAGTACAATGTCATATTTTATTTATAGACAATAAATAGACAGACCCATATTTTTTCATAGACAAACTCGAATTGCAGTTTGTTTACATATTTATTTTTTGAGTAATTTGAGTTGCTTCGGTGGCATAGAAAAATAGTAACCGTGACATCAATGGGAGCGCTTTTTATTTTATTTATTTTAATTGATTTCATTTTAATGTCGTGTTGTGATACCGCGCGTTTGTGTGTGTAGCAAAACTGAGTGCCCAAGTGCCCTGTATAGAGAAATGCATCATTCCCAAGGGTGGCAGTGATGGTTCATCATTATGTAGTTCACTCTCATTGCTCCAGTTCTGATTGGTTGATTCGAGGTTGTTGCCAGATGGCAGAGGCTTCCTTTACCTCTGCGCCCCTCTCCCCATTGCTGTCATTTCAACAAAATGTACAGGGTATATTTATTTATTTATTTATTTGTGTGTAATTCACCATATGATTTGAAGTGTGGATTTTAAATTGACTCGACTGTGGAAATGAAAAAGGGACCAGCTACCGCTTTCGTGCTTGTTGGCAACTGCATGTTAATATTTGGCTCTACCGTGGAGTTGTAGCTGACGGTAAATCCGAGGCAGGTGCCGTTTCTCTGTGTCTCACTCTCTCTCGTTTTATGCCCCCCCCCCCCCCCCCCCACTAGAATGATAGTTACAGTAGCTTTTCTCTTGACTCGATTGTTGTGCTGGTGGTATTAGGAAATTACTTTATGGATGAAAGCAAGCCATAGCGAACTTGAAACGTATTGTGAACAATGTATAACACGCATCATAATTTTGTCTTTTATTTATATATATATAAAACAAAATACACATTACACAGGCAGTTTATTTCAAGCATGCAGCTGCATTGTATTAATAATAATTGGTTGTAATAATTATTGTATATTAACCAATTTATTTAAATAATATATAATTATTATATATAGATCTCATATATATATATATATATATATATATATATATATATATATATATATATATATATATATATATATATATATATATATAAATTTTTATTTTATAGAAATCTTTTTTTATTATTTTAGCTGTGATGTGTATGTGCCTCCTTCGAGTATCTGTTTAATGTATTAAATGGATGGAATTCATGCATGTGGTGTGTTCAAACTTTGGAACAACAGGTAGGCTATAACGTGAACAGTGCCGAGTATGCTGTCTAGTGCCTTTTGAACTGTAGCAGTATTTTCAATTTCAGAGACATTTTTATACATGATTTGGGGCACTGGGAATCCCAGTACTATTTTTCTCTTTATGCTGGTTATTTCATAATACTGTACTTGCCTGGCCTGTAGACAGTCATTCCATTCATTCTTTTTCTTTTACCCATTTTAGATTTTTTTTAGTCAAGGCACAGAGGGTTGTGTGGGTGGAAGTAAAGCACATTTTCATGACATTGTGTGAGGGCCCTGTGGTGCACCATGCTTGCTTTATTTATGGAAGTCAGAAAAACACTGTTGTTTTGGAGTGTGTTTTTAACCTTGGTCTGTTTTTTAAAGGTTTTCTTTTATACCATTTTAATTACATAAAACCTAGTTGAGGTTAGTACACTGCATGCAGTTAATGTGTTAACCCCAATCTGTCTGTTGGGGTGTCCAGACGCTGTCCTGGAGGGCTATTCCAGTTCAGGTTAACCAGGTAAAATGAAATAATCAACTACTTCAGGGTCTGGATGGAGATTTACAGCAGGGTTGGAACAAAGACCAGGAGTGGAAGGGTTAACTTTGGCCACCTGTGGTCTAAAGAAATATGCAGAGTGTTGGTTTATTTATGGTAATTGTTTTTAAGTACAGTGTTTGTGGATTGGGCGAAAAGTGAAAGTTTTAAGTCGTAACTGAGCAGTTTATTTCTTTTTTTTTTTTTTCCCCCGTCTAGAAAAAAGTGGTGGAGCAGTTAAGAAAGGACTTGATGGTGAAGCAGGAAAAGCCGGATATCAAACTTCAAACTCGGTCCGAAAATAAACTTTCAGCACAGGAGCAGCAACAGTCAGACAAAGCTGCAACGCAACAGTCACAAACCCTTCCAACACAGAACCTGACTGCTCAGCAGGTAAGAGGCTGTCCCACTGGAAGTACTAAACCAAAATCAAAGTACTAGTCTCACTAATAACACTACAGCTATGGGCAAGAGTTTTGCATCATCAAAAATTTTAGGATTGAGACATTTAATTAAAAAAAAAAAAAAAAAAAACTAAATGAACATAGTTTTGATCTTTTGTTTAACATTGTGTAATCAAATAAACTACACAATGATATCGCCAGTGTCTACCAGAAGCCATAATAGTAGTACGGTATTTCATGTTAGATTTCAAAATGTCACATTTTTAAAATTGTTGTCAGAAAATAATTGAAACTTTTTTTTTCTTTTAATTGCATCCCAAAGGCTAATTAACTATGCAATAAAATAACCAGTAAGGATTGTCTTGATTAATGTATTGCTAAAATCGATGTCTCTTAACGGTAGTGGTCTGTTGTGGTAAAAAAAAAAAAAAAAAAAAAAAAAGGTCTCCTTCCAGATTTGATATTCCTGGGAGAATTTTCCAAGCAAACGGTCCACAGACCCACCTGTGAACAAATCACTTCTGCACATAATACTATTTTTTGTCTGTGTCGTGTCCCTCTACATCAGAGGTGGACAAGTGACAGAAGCTCAGTTATGGTAAATGTTCACTCATTAGCTAGGGGCCCAAGACGTGACTGAGTGCCGTGTCTGTCTCTGAATCCTCTTGACATCGACAGTTCTGACTCCAGCAGTGGAACTGTCATGTGCATGTTTACTCGGGGTGGGGGGGCTGCTGCACACTGTCCCTCATCTTTCTCTTTGCTCCTTTGTCAGCCCTGACTGAATTCCAGGGAGATAGCAGCATAGTTCTCATGAATTCTCCTCCTTTAAGTTTCATTTTCTTTTAAAATCCTTGGAGGAAACTGGCTGTGAGTATTGTATGAGGCATTCAGTTGACTATTTAATTCAGTATTCTTTTTGAATATGAAGGGAAAAGTTATTTTCTTTTTGTTTTCTCATCTCTCATTGAAACACAACTCTTTTAAAATTTAAAACAAACGAGAAAGAAAAAGACTTTGCTATGAAATGTTTGAGAGGGCATTTTCTTATCTTTCATTTCTCTTGAGAAACTTGCAAATAAATATTTATATTTGTTTTGTATTTGTATGACTAGCAACTGGTATGGTGCATATGATACATAAGCAATACAAAGAAGTAAGCAAAACAAAAAAAAAGCGATCTTTTTAATAACTGAAAATAGGGTTACCATTATTTAGTTAAATTTGTCTGTTTCTCAGTTTTGCTGTTGAGACATTAATCATTTCTTTATTTGTACTGGCATGTGCCAATGGCAGCTACTGTACTACCTTGCCAGTCTTCAGGATCTTGTGTTTGTTTTCATTTTCAACTACCCATCAATCTTTGATGTCCACACGGATAGACAGACTTTAAACATTGGACACTAATGGATAGCAGTACAGTACAATATGCCCAAATAGCTCCAAGGGTAGGAGCTGAATCTGTACTGGTACTGCCTGCTAAACCAGAAACCCCTGGCTGGCAAAGTGCTGGCTGGCAGATTGAAAGCAGCATCAGACAGCTGGAGAAGCAGTGTGAAAAGGCTTATTGCACGTGCCACAGCTTGCCCTTTCATTTCGCTTTCTATCCAAGGAGTGGGATCCAGTAAAGTGTCCCTTTATTTCAGCCATGCTTGGGGAGCTGCTGTTTAACAAAGCAGTTAAATTAATCTCTGCATTGCTTTCTGAATAAACCACAATGTTGGATGTGTGTGTCCTGTATGTCTGTCTGTCTGTAGTAGGTAGATTGAGGCTATCGTATATGGATGCTGTACGATATAAGCTGATATCTTCACCACAAGAGATCTTTCTCACTGTTCTGACCTTGAAGGGGGGGGGGGGGGGGGTTGCAGATTGGCTCATATTATATTTTTATATAGTGTATGATTAAATAAGAGTAATTAAACACTATTGAAAATATATGTACTGTACAACTGGCCACGGATGTCTCTATGTCTCTGTATGGTAGGAAAACTAGACTGTACGCTAAGGACACACTAGACCAAAAATACAGCTGTGGCCAAAAGTTTTTTCATCACCCTAATTTTGCTTCATAAAGTCGACTGAAACCTGCTGAATAATGTTACTTTAACATTGAATTGCATACCGCTTTGTAGTTTTCTATATACTTCATACAAAACTGGCTGAATTAAAAAAAAAAAAAAAAAAAAAAAAAGTAAATCCTGTAATAGTGTTATGGCTTCGGTAGACTTTTGCAATATCATTTTAGAGTTTATTTGATTTTACATGTTAAGTGAAAGATCTAAATTCTTTCTTATTTCTGTTTTATTTTTCTAAATTGTCTCAATTCCAGGTGAGGCAAAACTTTTGGCCGTAGCTGTACAGGCATCTGCAGTAAACGAGTTACTGAAAATGGTATTATATTTCAGTATGATATTGTAACAGGAGCATGGTTGGACACTGCAACTTTCACATTCCTGCCATCGAAGGAACAGCTAGCGTCGGAATTGTAGAGGCTAGTGGAAGGGAGGCAGAGGCATTTTGGTTTTCATTTAAATTGTGCAGCAACTCAGCAGTGCTGCAGCTAGTTACTCAAATCTGTTCTGTGGGAAGTGTGAAAATATTTTTCAGGAGTTATAACAGAGGAGGTGTTTGGGGGGGGGGGGGGGGGGGGTGTCATCTTTTCATCAGAAAGGGATTGCTCTGGATGGTGGGGGTGGATTCTACAGGAGCTATTGATTTCTTAACCCAGAGCTGTCACTTCCTCTAAGTTGTCATTGAGAACAAGTTTCAGGGTCACAGCACCCTCTGCTGCTCAGACAGAGGTACTTCATCAACCAGTTCATTACACTGCAGTAATTAAACAGATGACTATTATGAACCTGCATGTTTAACCCTTTCAGTCCTGCCAGTTATCTTGCCGCCGTTTAGAGTTTTTAAAGTACTGACTAACTTATGGTGAGCGAGAAGTTAAGAGTAGAGCTGTTGCACTTAACTGTACAAAGCTGTTTTCTGTTTTGTTTTTTTGACATGGTCAGCAATGTAGCATTTAAACACCCATGCAGTGACTGTACTATGCATGTAGCAGCAAGATTGTTGGTCTCCCAAAAAAGATGAACTAGCACTTAACTGCGTCTGATTTGTGGAAGAAGTACAATTTGTATGAGGACGTGCATTGAAGCAAACCTTTGTCAGTTCAGGTGTTTGTTATACTTTTTTTTTTGTCCCCCCCTCCTCCCTACAGAAGACGATGACTGTGAGTCCTGTCATTGCCACGAAGACTCTACCTCTAATGCTAAAAGCTGCCACCACAACCATGCCTGCTTCCATTGTGGCACAGAGGCCTGCTGTTGCTATGGTAACCGCCATCAGTAGCACACAGAAAACAGTCGTGAATTCCGACTCTCAAAATTCACCAGTCAAACTGACCAGTCAGGGAGCAGACACCGTACGGATAGTGGCGAAAAATGCAGTCACTTTAGTAAGTAGCAATAAAAATAATGTTGTATTACTGTTACCCAGTTGTGTTATAAATGCTTAACTACAGGATGCACATGGTGATCAGTTGCATGAGAGAGAGAGAGAGAGAGAGAGAGTTCTTAAGTGGACTTTTTCGTAATAACTGTCAAAAGAAATCAGTTTTTTTGTTGCACTCCAGGATTCTGTCTGTGACGATTTGCCTGACCTCTGTACTGTTTTTACTGTGAATCTGTAATTGCTGGTTAGTATAAAGTTAGCAAGTGAGATGACAATATTTGTATGTGGTGGGGTGGGGGGAATTGTGTAAGATTTCTATCTGAATTACAAGGAAGATAATTAGGAAAACAAAATTAATAAAAAGTTGAAAGCAGTCATTTTTAATTCCACGAACCTGCTGCAATTTGCCCACGGTAATTAGCGCTGTTATAGTCACAAACGCTGCTTATAAAGGTTTATATTTGTCACAGGTTCAGGCTACAACTACTGCTCAGCCTATCAAAGTTCCTCAGTTTATCCCTCCTCCCAGACTGACACCTCGACCCAACTTTCTGCCACAGGTTCGTAACAGCTGGATCTTCATTGCAGCAATGTTTATCCTGTTTATCCCAGTGGCAAAACGAACAGTCGATTAGAGTATTAAACTGATGGAAACTTAAGTACGTTGACACGTTCCCATCAAAGACCTGTGTATGTTTGTGCTACTTCTAGAATAAGCAGCACCTTTTTATATTGGCACTGCAGCATTTTATCATTATATCAAAGTCAAGCTGTTAATTTTTTTCTATGCAGTATTTGAGTATTATCGTCCACCTCGTAGCTGTTTCTGTTCCCGTGCATATTTTTGGCCTTTTTTTTTTAAATAGATCTATAAAAGGTTTGATTTACAGGTTGTGGAACTTCATTTATTCATTTCATTCTTTTAGAGCCAGCCTCTTGAAATTCCCCAAACAGCATTTTTTCCCGACTCGGCACATGAGAGAGGACAGGAGCAGTGGGAAGCTGATTTTTAGCTTCAACAGTACATTTAGCATTTCTAAGTATATGTTGCCGTATATAGCTGTGCTCTGGTATTGTAACATGAGAGACTTCTAAAATTGAACTGCAACAGTGATAGTGAGTGGCTGAAAAGGAAACTGACTCTAATAGAGCATTTCTGTAGGGACTACTGCCATCTACAACTGAAGACTTTTGGACCAAACTGGAAAGTGGTCCTCAAGCCCTCCATTAACAGTACATGTCCTAGGAAGAAAAAAAATATCAAAATGGCACCCGTTAGATTGTGCATGATAGCTCATGTCCTTGCTTCCTAGGTGCGACCCAAACCCACCACGCCCAACAATGTCCCCATCGCGCCAGCTCCACCGCCCATGTTAGCGGCTCCCCAGCTCCTTCAGCGGCCTGTGATGCTAACCACAAAACTGACCACCACGTCTCTGCCTTCGGCCACGGGCTCCATTCACCAGGTGCGGATATTGAACGGTCAGCCCTGTGCCACCATTGCAAAAACGCTTCCAACCGGCCAGCTGACTGGCATAGTCATCACAACACCCGGAACCAGGATAGCAGGGCCACAGGCTCTCCAGCTCGGCAAAGCCAACACTGAAACGAAGGTAAGCAAGCCAGCCAGCCAGCAAACAGCAACAACTTGCTGGAGAAATGTTTTTGAAATTGCTCAACCATCAATTCGAAACCAACAATGTTTGAGAAAAATAAACACTCTAGATTCTTTCACACAATAGCCATGACTTCATCAACCTACTGTACACCTCCTGTTTGTTTTTAAGAAATGTATTATAATAGTCACATTTTGAAAGCCGGCTCTTCAGAGAGAGAGATAGAAATGTATAACTAATACCCTTTTTTGTTTTTTTCCAGTCTGTTAAAGCTCAGGGTGGGACAGAAGAGAAGCAATCTCTGAATGTCCCTTCAACTCCCCCGCCTGCCCCCAAGCCCAAACGCGAGGAGAACCCACAGGTATTGCATCACTGCAGGGAAGGAAACCAGACTCCCATTGCATAGCAGTTTGATCCATTCCTGGTTTTCTGCTGGAGACAAACCCCAGCTTGTTACCTATACAAACTGTGGCTGATCAAGCTTGCAGTAAAACCTGGATGAAACTGATATGCAGTAGGAGTCTTTACTGCCATTCCTACTGTTGCATCATCAATGCCTAAAAATGCAGCGCACAGTCATAGCAAGACTTGCATAACCTTTTGGTTTATTGAGGTTCTGCTGGATTGTATAGCTGTACCACACAGACCTCACGCCACATAACAGCGAAGGCTTACTAATATAAAATAACCTTCAGTCTTGTTCTGTGGGTGTGATTCTCTAATGGGTGAGTTACGACACCCATGCCTAGATTTACTACAGCTGTCATAAAATCCACATGACTCTAGAATGCTGGAACACAATCGCAGGCTTTCCCTGGAAAGGGAAGTTGAGAGATGAAATGCAGAATGTTAACAAACAGGTTATATTGAAGTCTGTGGCTTTAGGTCCTAGTGATCTACTTGATTCTGTATTGATTGCCTTGATGGGAGAGGTGTGTGTTACTGACTCGCTTGTTTTTTCTCTATCTAGAAACTTGCCTTCATGGTGTCTCTAGGTTTGGTTACACACGATCATCTTGAAGGTGAGTCACACACATATTTATTTATTTATTTTTCTTCTGAGTCTTGCTCTGATAAGGTCAAAGTTTAAAAAAAACAACAACAAAAAACACAAAGGCCAGTGTTTGTTGTAATTGTAGTTTAACTGGCTTGTAAACTCTCTCATGTTCTTTTTTTATTTTTTAATACAGAAATCCAGAGCAGGAGACAAGAGCGGAAACGAAGGACCACTGCTAACCCAGTGTACAGTGGAGCAGTGTTTGAGCCTGAGGTATTAACATTAAAACCTGCGGTGGATGGGAAGTTATATTAGCATGTGAGGCAGTGTTTATTAATCAGTATGCTTTGTATTCTAAGCTGGGGCAGAAGGTTTTGTCAGATGGAATTTTACAGTGGGATGGGTGATCAGGGAATGTGCACCACTGAAGACTACAGTTGCATTTGTGTGTGCAAACTTTAAGTACACTTGTTCGCATGGTCTTTGCATTGCAGTGAGTGTTCCTAGTAACGGCTTTCTGTGTTTACAGAGAAAGAAGAGTGCTGTAACTTATCTGAACAGTCCAATGCATCCTGGCACAAGGAAAAGAGGTTGGTATTGCTCACGATACTATTTCAGAATATAAAATGGGCTGTATTCCAAAAACAATTTTTTATTTTTTTTATTTTTAGAGATACCGTGCAAACGTATAAAGATTTTCACATAATTTTCAAAGCTGATGGGAGTTTGCTTTTAAAATCGTTTTTTGGTATTACAGAAACACAACTTAAGAAGCAACAGTAACAGCTTGTAGAATAGCCAAGAACTTCCTGTTCCTGCAAGGCATGAGATAGTGGCAAACATGCTCAAGGGAGGCGGGAGAAAGAAAGCTTATGCCCCATTAGATAAAACTACCTTTGCTGGGGATGTAAACAATCTAGGCAGTCTACAAGATTGTTCTTCTTGAATCACATTTTTTTAACCAGGATATGAGTATTTATTCATTTTTATTTATTTGTGTTTATTTTTAAGTAGATATTTTCTCCATTATCTGTCTAGTTTTGTATGTGATTTGCAAACAGATGCTGAAGCTGAAAGAACTGTAATGCTGTTTTATGTGAAAGTAAAATTGTATTTTATTTTTACATTTGTTTTTTTCTTGGCTTATTTGGGGCTTTGTCTGAATATTTGTGCATCAGTTGGGTAATTTGCTGCTTTTTTTTTTTTTTTTTTTTTTAATAAAATCAATTTATGAATGGATATAAATGACTTGTGACAGGCTGGAAAACAGTGCTTACATCTAGTGTGTTTTATATTTTAAATCTAATTATAAAAATGTTAATGTTTTAGTGAAAGATTCATAAACCACACTTTTTATCAAATTATTTTACCTGGCCAGGGTTCTGTCCCTGTATTGTGACCTCATTAATAATTTTAGTATGTATTCCTTTTAATGTAGTTCAAAACAATATTGCTTGCTTAATGTGTTTTTTTGTTTGTTTGTTTTGTTTAGTTTTTTAAAAATTGTATTAAATGTGTGCTTATTGCTTTTTATTTTCTCAAACTTTTGCTTGTGTGCACTAACTTCCTGTCTATGCTCCTCCTCTTTATTTCCATGCTAGCCAATGAGGATCCCTTGTCAAAGGTATGTTAGAAAAATATGTTCCTTTTTTTGTTGTTGTTGCTGTGTTCAGGTCGCCCTCCCAAATACAACACAGTGTTGGAGCTGGGGTCCCTCACCCCCACCTCCCCTCCTTCCAGCCAGCTTGCCTCCCCAGGCCCTGAAAAGACAGAGATTGGGGGCTTTCATTTCCCAACGCCGGCTCAGTTATTACCTCTGCCTAGCCCCAGCTCTGGGGATGTAAGTAGTCCCTCTGAACTAAACCAGGGAAGAACACTGCTTAGCAACACTGTTATCCTTTCTGCCCTTACAACAGCATCCATCCTGCCTTTACAAAGTGGCAACCAAAACTTCCCTGTCCTGTCTGCACTTCCAACCTTGAAGGCTTCAGGATACAACTTGCTTGTATTTTTAATACTGAAGTGAAGACTTTCATCAAGTCTGTGAACAGCTCATAGAGCAGGGATGGCCAAACTTGGCATTTCCAGTCCTGGTCTTTGTTCCAGCCCTGGTTATGATTGCACCAATTATATCTGAATCCAGACCCTGAAGCAGTTAATGATCTCATTTTACCTGTTAAACCTGGAGTGGAGTGGCCCTCCAGGACCGCGACTGGACACCCCTGTTATGGAGTGCATCTACCATAGAGAACTAAGCAAGACACAGTTTAACAATGATATTCATAAACAACTGTGATGAAGGGAGTGGGTAGTGGTGCGTTAATTTATTCCTCTTCTAGTACAACTGTTGAAAGATCATTAAAGCAGGACGGTGTATTTTTTTCAGTAACGTATGTACTGAGCATTACAGGGTTAGTGACTATGATACATCACTCGGAAACAAGCAAATGTTAATTTGTTTACAGCGCAGTAGAGCAGCTGTGACATTTTAACACCAGGTTTTGCTACCACAAGAAATGCCCAAGAGTCTGCTTTTATGGCAAGGGCAGAAACGTAGGTCAAACGTATCAGTCATGCACAGTCCCAGATTCTGAGTCTAAAGGTTAAGTATCTGCCCATAACCAGATATCTAAAGATCCCAGTGCTGTGCAGCTAAAGCAAAGGGTTTCTGATGGGATTTTTTATTTTTATTTATTTTTTTAATACAGGGTGGCACACAATGATGTATCACTTAATTCAAGATAAACAGCAGTGCGTTTGCAGTGTCTATGTAATAATAATAATAATAAAAAAAACAGTAGACGTTTGCACTTGTGCATTATTGGTTTGAACGGTTACATAACCCCACCACCCTTGCATTTGCACAATATGATTGGATGAGCTTTTCGTTAATGGACATCACGTTCCTCATTCCCAAGCACCCCCAGTATACTGTGTATCCAGTTAGTCAGGCCTTGCGCTGTAATGATTCTGACAAAGTGCAATTCTTCCCGACAGGGAGACATCCACGAGGATTTCTGTACTGTGTGCAGGCGCAGTGGGCAGTTGCTCATGTGTGACACGTGTTCACGCGTGTACCATCTGGACTGCCTGGACCCACCATTGAAAACCATTCCTAAAGGCATGTGGATTTGTCCCAAATGTCAAGACCAGGTAAATACTGTTGGTGGAGGGGGAGGAGTGAAATTGAAATAGCAATGCTTCACACTGAGATGGAGTAAAGCCCTTGCTGTTTGAAACGTTGATTGTCCTAACTCTAACGCTCATGCAGTCAGTATTGTGGGAAAATGTTCAAAGGCCCTTGTGTGGGTGGACTGAGGTTGTTTTTTTATTTCTTTTTTTATGGAGTGAATCAGATTGAGGTTTTAAAGTCGGTTAGCCCAGCTTCGGGATATTGTGGAGGAGCTTGATTCTGCGTCTTTTCATCCAGTTGTGATGAAGTTTGCTAGGGACAAATTCTCGAAGGTATCACAATCTAGGACGTGGTGAGCTAGGCTGGGGATAATGTTATTATATCCCTCTGCTGAAGGTGGAACAAAACATTGTGATACAAATTTCATTCCACATTCTCCTGGCCATAAACCGCGGAGTGATTTCATTAGAACACCCCTGGGTCTCATTGGCGTGTGATTTGCTTGTGGTACTTCATTGTTACCAAACAAGAATATTTATCAGGTGTGTGTTATTGTATTATCTGTTTCAGATTTTGAAGAAAGAAGAAGCAATCCCGTGGCCAGGAACACTGGCTATTGTTCATTCCTATATTGCATATAAAGCAGGTATGTGCTACCAGAACAAATATTACCTGAAACTATACAGCGCTGAATAATAAGGGGGGTTAATTGTTCAGAGATGGGCACATCATTCAACATTTTAAATCCCCTGTATTAAAATAAAACCCTATACAATCAAGAGTCATTTTAATGCAAAACAATTTCTGTCAATGGTCATATGCAGATTATGCTGGGAAAGGGGTTCCAAGTCTCCACCCTCCACGCCTGCCCTGTTGTCCGTGCATCAATGTTGTGGGCTCATCTTGGACGGTGGTACAAGCCTGCATCCTGGAAATGAATGTCGTTGAATAACTGTGTACACATGCTTAATTGCTTAATGGTCACATCTGCTGAGGATATCTTGAGTGTTTGGAGCAGTGTAAATGTGGCTGGTCTAAAGGAAAGGGTGCAGGAAGTCGGTTTGCAGTATAAAGCACATAACCAGAGTCCAGTGACTGCAGTCAACAGGGTGGCTGAGTTTCTCACCTTCTCTTGCAGCAAAAGAAGAGGAGAAGCAGAAATTAATGAAGTGGAGTGCAGAGTTGAAACAGGAGCGGGAACAGCTGGAACAGCGAGTTAAACAGCTGAGCAACTCAATAACAGTAAGTGCAACTAAATATTAGCTTGAGACAAAAAATTAAATAACATTTTAAAAAAATATTGAACAAAGTCTCATTTATTACTTTTTTTTTTTTTTTTTTTTTTTTGCAGAAATGCATGGAGACCAAGAACACGATTTTAGCAAGACAAAAAGACATGCAGTCTTCATTGGAAAAGGTGAAGCGACTCATCCGCCTCATTCAAGGCATTGACTTTGCGAAATCCATCGACACGAACGCAGAGGGCGTCTCAAACGGTACAGACTGTGTCAACAACAAAAACAACAACAGCAAAACCTCAGAACCCTCCCCGACCCCTGCAGTGAACTGTAACAGCTCTGAAGACATGAAATAACCCCACAGCAACGCAAAGGAGCCAGATCCTTGCTGAACGCTCAGAGTACCCACTCGCACCCGGAGGTGCCCAAGTATATATATATATATATATATATATATATATATATATATATATATATATATATATATATATATATATATATATATATATATATATATTTTATATAAAAATAATATTATATACCTGACACAATTGCCGTCTAAACGATCCCATCCCAACGGCAGATTCCCATCCCAGAGTGCCAGCTTTGAAGGGGAAGGGGAGGGGGGCTTTTGTACCAGCGTCATGCCAATTTAAAAATACATCACACCAGTGTGTGCCTGCAACAGTCACCAAGACCTGTTCTGGAGACGACTCTTAGGTTGTCTTAGTCTTCATTTCTAGCTAGGGGGAGTAAGGTCAGAATGTCCAAAGACTGTTAATTACCCTAGGGTTCTGCTCGAGTGTAAATGTGGAGTGAGATTTAATATTAAACCAAAACAGAATGTGCAGATGTGAGAAGAAAAACAGTAGAAGGGGTTTAATATGTTGAACACAGTATTTATTTGCAGATGAGATAACAGAAGTATTGCGGCGTTTTTGGTAACCAAGATACTTTGAACATTGGTGGATCGCTACATAAGAAAGCATGGGTTGGGTAATTATCCCTTCCCCAAAACACTGTGGCACTGTACAGTGTAGGGCCCTCCCAAGATATAACCGCCCCAAAATGACGAACGTCCAAAGTCACAGCTGCTGTTGGTGAAGCACGTAAAAGCAGCACATGGTACTGTTTCAGATTGCTGCTGTTTTTTTTTTTTTTTTTTTTAATTAGAAAAGAAAAGTGCATTTATTTACAGGTTGGCCAGTGTGACAAAGGAGTAACACCAGAACATGCATGGTAATTTATAGGAAATAGTGTCAGTCCTATGTAGTTTTGTGAGTCAAAACTTATTTTGCAATCTCAAAAATTATTTATTTATGGGGATTTTTTTTAATAGGAAAAAAAAATTATTCAGGTCTTCCTAGTGTTATTTAAAAAATAATGATTAAAAGAAAAAAAGATCAAGAAAAAAGTGCTTTTTCTGTTTCGTAAAACAGCAATTTCTATTAAAATGGTGTTAGAACTGGAGTCGTTTCTGTACATAGGTTCGTTTTTTAAAAAAAAGAAAATGTTGTTTGTATATAAAATACACTTGATGTCTGATAAATTCTGAACTGCCAAATGCTATTATATCCAAATCCAGCAGGGAATTGTCTTGTAATATCATTTTAAATAAAACAAACAAAAACAAAATCCACAAGATTTTTACCGTTTTAAAGGAAAATGCAATTAGGAGCCCCTTGCTGCAGCAAGCTAAAGTTTTGTAAATGTTATTAATCGTTGATCCTTTAAAAGTGCTGCAGTGTAATCTTTATAATAATGAACTGGAATGTCTTGAAGGTTAAAGATGTTGGACTCCCTTTTTACAAAGAAACAAAAGATACTTAGGAGAGGACCTAGGAAAACCATCGGAATCTGAAATGCCCAGGCTTGTAAAGAAAATCTGTTAAAAGAAGAGATCTTTCTTCTTTTAATATGCATTTTGTTTTAAAGTGGATTCATCCAGAAAAGGCACATTTTAAACGTGTCCTGAATGTTGTTTTGAAATGTTCATGTCTGTTATTTAAAAGTGCCACGGAGTAGCATGTCAGGAGAGTGCTCTGGTTTGCGTACTGTTGCGTTTTGAGGAGGAAACGTTGTTGCTGAATTCGCTGTTCGCAGATTCGCTATCAAGTTGCTTCATGTAAACCCGTTGGGTTTATTTTTCTTCAGATTAAGATTAAGTCCAGATTAATTTTAATGTCTCATATGGACTTCTAGATCCCGATGAATTCTGATAGTTCTATTTATGGAGACATTTATGCAGGATACTTTGGTTTAGTGATGCTGCACAGCATATGTTCGCGAGACATTGCTAATGAAAAAGAAATGTAACAAAAATACCTGCAAGAAACAAAGTGCTGTTATTTGTTTTAAATATAAAAATAGTTTGACAATAATACAAAATCATTTAAGTGCAATGTATAGGTTTCTTTAAACAGTTGACAGACCAGCTGGCTCACAGGGACTGTTTTCTTGATTTCCCACAGACTAGAAGAGTCTCCCAAATGATAAAACGAAGAGCCCAAGTTTGTGTCATTGAAGGGGTGATGCTACGCAAAAAAAAAAAAAAAAAAGATTTCAGATGCTGTAAATACCTCCTAGTGTTTTTAAAGTGACATGTTGATTGATGGCTTATTGAAACATGACATATCAAGTTTATATCAAAAGCAATTGCATATCCTAAGCACGTGCACCAAGGCCAGTTAGGGTTTAAACAAAGAAAAAGACAGAGGAGTGAGAAAGGTATCCAAGACAATAATCCCTGGGAATATGGACACGCTCTCTCCGAGCAGGCCTGTGTGGCGTGTGCTTCGTCGTCCATACTTTGCACATGATTTACTTGAGAGTTTTAAGTTTTCCGTAGCAGAATTTGCTACCAAGATTGGCACCTTAAATCTTATTTTAAGGTATTGTTAAATAATAATAATAAAATATTGGTAATTGAAGCAAGCAATTTATTAAGATGTAAAGCTGATGTAGAAAAAAAACAAAACATAGAGGAATATGTTTGTTTTTATTGGCCCCTGTGAAGTTTTGATCATATTGTTGAGACCTCTTAGAAAAGTAGATCCAAAGTTCTTCTGTATTACCAATGGCAGACTGACAAAACTATTTATAACGTAGTATTTTTTACATTTGTGTTATGTAAATACATACTTTACATATCTGGTACTCATGCCTTTTTTTTTTTTTTTGCCTAATAAACTCTTGCAAATAAAATAAGTCACAGTACTTGTAGTTTTTGTAGAGTCCAGTAAGGGTTTGCACCGCACCTGTATACAGACAGTCGCAATTGCATAACAAATTGGAACAGATTTGAGACCCTGGAAAATAGTCCTTTTTTACATTTATTTTATTACGTTTTCCAAATAATTGAATTCATTTACAGGTATTTGTAATAAATAAATAAATGGTCCTCCTAGATCAGGGGTCTCCAATCTTGGTCCTGGGGGGGCTGGTGTGTCTAGTGTTTTTTGTTCCAACTGTACCCTAAATTATTTAATTGGACCAATTAAGTGCTTATTAGAAATTAATTAGTTTAATGTACAGTTGGAACAAAAACCAGGAGTGACACCGGCCTTCCAGGACCAGGATTGGAGGCCCCTTGTCCTAGATGGCTTTTTTTCTTTCTTTCTTTTTCTATTAGTATTAGTACAATGTAACAGTACATTTTAGTAAAGTATTCTGCAAATTTACAGTGCATTGTGTTGGGTTGCTTGAAAATGGCACGCAGTGTACTGTATGCAGCTACAGTTGCCTTAAAGTATGTGTGCTGAAAATTTTGGGGTTTTGTTATATGTTTTTAGTTTTGGGAGCAAATAAGGTGGAGTTTACTGAACTCCACAGAGACAGCAGCCTGATAAGATAATATAAATGCACATGAGAAGGGTTATTATGATGATATTTATACCAACCACGACTTGATTATCAGACGTGGAAAACAAAAAACGTTATGTGGGGTGGGGGAGAGTGAGTTATGAATGGGTAATTAAACTCCTTCCAGAACATCTTCTGATTTGCAAATTAAGCATATCTGATTGCTAACAATCGTTCGTATTAGATTTCTGTTCCTTGTTTGCGTATATGCAGTCTTAATGCAGTCTTTTTTTTGTTTGTTTTTTTAAATAAAATGTCTATTGATATTATTTTTTAAATTATCCTTTTGCTTCTTGGTAGTTTGAGGCAAGTTCAGACAAACATACGAGGAATGCTGTTGCCAGCGAGTATTTTTTTTTAATAAAGTTTTTTACTTGCACTTTTTCCACCCTTTTTTTTTTAATGATATATTACTATTATTATTATTATAATTATTATTTGCCTGTTAACACACAAAAAAGGGCAAGGGCCAAATCCAAACGAACCTTCATAAAATAACGTAATTAAACGGATCACTGTCGCACGTTTCTGCTGCAGTAAAAAAACGTGTTTAAAAGATACTGCATCACACTTTGTTGAAGAAGTCCAAATCTTAGCTGTATTAGTCTGGGGGAAGTGGGTTAAAAAAAAAAAAACAGCAACACAAGGCAATATGTCTTCCAATAGCTTTGTTGCATTTAAAACGTACACAAAATAAATTGCAGATCTGCTGCCAAAATAAGATGCAAATGAGCAAAAAGAGCATGACTTTTTTTTTTGCTGGCAACCTTTTTAATTTTTTTTAACAATTCAGGATTGCGAGGTTGCACAGCACTGGCAAAGTTAAAGTGCTGGATTATAAGAGGGTGAATAATTTTCCTTATGCAGCCTGCGTCTGTGGAACTGTGTTGCTGATGATTAAAGACTTAAAGAATATGTTTCCTTCCTTTCTTCCTTCTTTACACAAAGACAGCAGCAAGTTTTAACGAAAGATAATCCTACCAAAGGCATTCACTCGCCTACCCAGAAATGCAGCAAGAGATGGATCTTCTATAGTTTCTAAGTGCAAAGAGCCTACGGACATTCTGCCAGAGGATTTTGTATTAAGTTATTTATTACACAATGGTTATTAATGCTGATATCATACAGGGTGTCACCCAGGTCACGCACTTCAGACAGAATTGTTAAGATTGCTTTTTATCTCTATTTCTTTCACTTGTGAAATGTCTTTAAGCAAAGATCGAATTGAGATCAGTGTGGTGTAGATAGTCAACAGGGTGCAATTTAACAAAACACCCTAATCGGCATGTTATATGCTACAGCCTACAGACTTCTGGGATAGTCTGTATTACTGCTAGCACATGGACTGGTTTACCACTGCCTGCCAATCGGTTTTATGTGTGCTGTTGCTAAAAAAAAAAAAAAAACAGCGTTAGTCTTGACATCCTGAAAAACAATATTTTTTGAAAAGGCAATGGGTGTGTAAGTCGGACCCCAGACTGCCCGCTCCCTCACCACTGCACAGTGAGTGATCTTCTGCGCGTGTTTTGTCTGGAGGAGGCGGGATCGCTTCTCCATCAGGGGTTTGCAGAACTGCAGTGTGACCTGTCTGATCAGCTCGCAGACAAGGCCTTCGACAACCAGGAAACGGCCACAGAGAGCTTGGTAAAGCTACACCTAGAGTAAGCGACGCTGGCAGTTTCACACAGAATAAAAGACAATGCTGCAAGATTACTACGGTATTCCCACACGCTCAGATAGTTGGCTGAATTGGCTGCTTTGTCAGTTAATGTGGGGTAAAGCCACACCTGTGCAGGGTATTATTGAGATTGAAAGTACAAGGTCCAAGATTCTCGACTCAGAAGAAGTGCCGAACACAGGATCTTATTTGCTAAGGCAATGCGTGAATTGGCTGCTTTGTCAGTTAATGTGGGGTAAAGCCACACCTGTGCAGGGTATTATTGAGATTGAAAGTGCAAGGTCCAAGATTCTCGACTCGGAAGAAGCGCCGAACACAGGATCTTATTTGCTAAGGCAATGCGTGAGTTCATTTTTAGGCAATAACTACATAACTGCATGGTGTACAGACTGTAAGGAGATCGCTGTCTTCTTAAATCTAACATTGACACATATCTCCATACCGCACTTGTTAGCCACAATAACCATGGGTATACCTGCAACACAGCACAGGGAGGCTATTTCTGCAGTAAAAAAAAAAAAACATTGCTGCACGTATTAACATGCAACAAACTCCACAGATTCATAATTCAACATGTCAATTAACCCTAGGCGTCCGGTAATTCTCTATTGGTAACTATAACCACTCCGGGTCTCACCTAGGGTCTGCTTGACGTTGTGTATGAGCCCCTTGAGGCGGGGCAGACTCAAAGCTGCAATCTGTCACGGAGTGCATGATGGCATTCTCCAGGGAGCTGGCTGCTGGTCCTACACTGACAGTGCAAAGCATTCTGCTATAAAATTGAAATTCCTATTTAAAATTAAAAGACAGTGCAAAGAGTTAAGTTGCAAATAAAATGTTTTATTTGGGATGTTTTAATGTAAAAAAAAAAAAAAACGAATCTAAATCATTCAAAACATATGTGTACCTTTTTATTTGCTGTGTCCAAGATCTCAAGGTCAATTACTTCTTTATCCACTACTTTTCTACACCTGTATGTTACCTCTATTTAAGATTTAAAAAAAAGAAAACTCTCACAACAGTTAAGTGTCTCCTATAAAGATAGCAGTATTATTGCACTGTCTGTTTGTTTGTTTTAAAGTGGTGTGGCAGGGCAGAAGCCCTGTTGCTGTAAATAGTGTTGGCAGGGATGGGGTTAAATCTGTCCCTGGCTGCAATCACAGGTGTGGCCATTCCCCAGGTAGGTAATTAGTGAGTGGCCACGTGTATATAAATAAGGAGAAATCCTTCCTCTGGGAGAGTGAGTAGATGAGGGCTGTGATTTTTGAAGAATTTGTTCAATGAAGGTGAATGCCCAGCCTGACAGCAAAATGGTTTTGTTTAACCTTTAATTTTGGCCCTTGTGCCTGTTTATTTGTTCCTGTGTTTTATTTGTTCGTTTGTTTAATAAAGTGTGCAAGGTGCTTCACTGCAGCTGCTGTCTCTGAGTCTAATTCCAGCTGGTAACATTTTGGACCGTGATGCTATCCTGTTATTGACATTATAGGGATGGAAATATGACTCCCATTGCATAGCAGTTTGAGCCATTCCTGGTTTTACTATGCGTTTAATAAGACACACCTGAGCTTGTTAACTATACACAGTGGCCAATCAAGCTCCTAGCAAAACCCAGAATAGTGTCATTTCGATCCCTGGACTACTAGCAGTGAAATAAGTCCCTGCTCTCAACAGTTTTGCCTCAGCTATCCCAGCCCAGCACCAGCAGTTTGGCTCGACCCAGCCTCCTCGCCTGGCTGCTCTCAGTCATGGTTTACAGAGAAGCCAGCTCTCCTTAGCAATCATTGCCATCGATACCCTACCTAGAGATGTCTAGGGGAGTCACACATTGGAATGATTGGTAAACAACAACTGTAAACTACTGTGCTTTACAGGGGAGCTGTGGGCTAAACATTTTACACTAAAGCTTGGCTTGTAAGATTATTTATTTAGTCTAGCAGTTGCACAGTAGTGGTTCTTCCTTGGTCCAGGACCAAGCATTTAATTATTTAATACAGCCTGTTAAGGGTGGAAGAGACACTGTGTCAATGCTCCTTGCATTTCTGTGGTTTACACTGAGTTAGACCATTCAATCTGTTGAACCTACAACAAAACATACAGAGCTAACAGACAAATACTGTTTGAAAGGATGTCTTGATTGATGACTTTTATTTAGTTAATGTTCGACACCGTCTCTAGTCCAGGAGATTGTTAGTAGGCTCTGTTTGTATGGATCGTAAGGATTTGTCCAATTATTTTTCTCTTGGATAATTATTTTAGTAATGAGCAGTACAGCAGTCTATATGCAGAATGAGAATGCCCTTCAATTAGATATCTAAATACAGAACATCTTTTAAAAACTATGACATTAAAAGCACAGCCCCCTACCCTGCATAATACATACAGTGTGACTGAAAAACACAGATCATATATATAGTCCACATTACAAAAAATTCTAGTATAAACCAAGAAAAAAAAGAGGCAAATACATTTCTCAAAAGCAACCTAAATATCAATCACCCAGTCCTTTCTGGGGGGAAAAAAAAGTTACCTCAGCTTTGGGAAAAAATATGTCCCAAAGAGGAATTACTCTTCAAAGAGGAATTAGACCAGACTCTTCACTCCCTTACAACACGCATGTCTGTACCGTTAGGTATGTGTTGAATGTTGCTGCTCTGTTACAATCACACGCCACTCAGTCTAGCAGCAAGTCTGTTCCCCACAGCACAGGCACTAACTATTAACAGAGCAAAATGACCAGGGGACATGTTTTATTGTAGCAGACAAGGTATTTGTTCTTTTCTTTCCTATGCAGTTTTTTCCCCATGCATGCGTCAGTGGTTTTGAATCTGAATTAGTTTCTGTCTCTCATTAAACTGCACTTTGATTTATTGCGATTGACAGGAGATTGTGCCGTCCCCTTTCAGGTCTGCTTTAAAGTAGCTCACTTGGTCCTACCACACTAGCAACGAAAACAGAAATTCGGGCAATTCCTTTTTTAAAATCAGTTGTCCATTCTAATTCTAATTCCTTTGAAGCCTTCAATTATGTATCTTTTAGTATGATGTGTTTCAGAACGATGGTCAGTGTTTCTATACACAGCCTGCAATCTTTCTCTATGAAATACACTTCTTGCCATGTATTACTCTCTTAAAATGTAGTACACTGTAACCACTTCACAAGGCATGGGACAGAAAAAAACAGAATGTCTTTTTTTTTTTTTTATTAGCATGAGTTTATTATAGTGATTTCTTAACACCTAAAACACTTTAAAACCTGCACAGCAGACTGAAGTTAGCAATAGCAGGTGTAAGGAGAAAAAAATGCTACCGTTTGCAAGTTTAAAGAAATGATAAAGAAATACAAGTTTACAAAAAGCTATGAAAAAAGGCAGCTTAGAACTACAGAGAGGGGATACAAACAAAAGCACACAAAGTATTGTTGTGGTTAACTCTTAAAGAACAAAGAAGCACAAAAGAAAGAATGACCAGGCGTTTCAAAATATCTAAATAGCAGTTTATTAAAACAACAGGTAAGGACACGGATGACAATAAAGAACACAAAAATGAATGTTTGATGCTCTTTAAATAAGAAACCTTTTTGTAACTATCAGAATAATGCAGACTAGAGGCTTCCTTTATACTAGCAGTGGCTTGCTGAAGAAAACAGTAGCTGTAGAGCTGGAATGGCAAGTTTGTAACCAGCATCCGGAAAATTTACATCCCATTGAATCTGGAAACAAAACACAGAGTTTTTAGGTTTGGAGGAATTGATGCTTCTGACTGAACCTGATCACCCACCCAATTAGATTTCGCATATAAACAAGGCATGTGTGCGTGACGAAGCACACTCTTCAAGGAGACATCCCTTAACCAGGATCACAGTTTTGTTTGGGACAGTATATTAATTGAAATGGTTGAGTATGAGTTCCTGCCGGATCCGGAATGCCTCCGAGTCCATGGAATCCATCGGCTCGCACCCTTCCTCTGACTGCTCGGGGTTTTCTGTCCGCTCGAAAGTCCAGGCGTCCAGGCCGGTCTGCAGGGATATATTGTGGAGCACACAGCAAGCCAGGATGATGTGGGAGCACTTCTCTGGGGAGTACTGCAGATAGCCCTTGGACCCGTCCAAGCAGCAGAAGCGGGTCTGCATCGCCCTGACAGTCCGGTCGATGATCTCGTGCGTGGCGCTGTGGGCCATATTGTAACGGTATTCTGCAGGGGTTTCTGGGTACTGAAGAGGTGTCATCAGCCATTTCTTGAGACGGTAGTTGCTATCTCCTAATAAAAAAAATAAAAAAAAAGAATGCTTGTCATGATTTTTTTCTTTGTTTGTGTAAGAAAGTGGTTACAACAAAAACTGTACCATTACCAGTCCTGGTCTTTATTCCAACCAGGTTCTAAATTAGTTAATTATCTCTTTGCAGCTTCAGTTAACTACACTAAAACCTGCTTGGAATAAAACCTGGACTGGATTCGATACTGCGGGCCAGAGTTGAGTACCACTGCTCTACACTGACCAAACAGGCTCATTGTAAAAACAATAGTAGTTTAACTTTTTTACCGGTCTTGATGAGGGACAGGAATGTATATATCCTGGTCTTCAAGACTCACCTAGCAACCAGCCGTCATGCCTGTCTTGCTCCTCAAACAGCCTCTTCAGAGATGACTTCTGAAATACTGCTGTGTCCAGCAGCCCCCCTGGCCAGTGTGTCTCAGCGCTCAGCAGCAAGCCTCTCGGGTCACAAACCAGCTGGCAGTTGATAGAGTGGAAGCCCTTCCTGTTCACGTATGATAGGTCTTCGGCATTGGGTGCCTTGATGGCGATATGGACACAGTCCACCACCCCCAGAACGCTGGGAATTCCTGCCACTCTGTAGAACTCTTCCCGGGTCTGCTGCTGCGTTGCCTCGTCTCTGGAAAACCCAATGAACTCAGCTGCTTTTTCAGTCAGCGCTTTGGTCACGTTGGTAACACAGCGGCTCATGGAAGCCTGGCTGATGCCAATGGCGTCGCCCATCCGCGTCTGGAAGGACCCGGAGGTGTAAAAGCCCAGAGCTGCCAGGATTTGTACTTCTGGGCTAATCGCTCTGGATCTCTGCGTGGGGCGCGACAGAGTCTCGCCCAGCATCTCCACTAAATAGCAGATGAATTCCCGAGGAAAGCCGAAGGTAGTTAATAAAAACTCATCCGATACAGTTTCTATGTCGAACCTGTCCAGCGTCCGATGCCCACGACCATACAGAAGAAGGTCGCAGTCCAGGACCGCTATAGGAATGGCCATTTAAAAAACAATGAGCTGTTAAATAATCCGACGGACGTTTGTATATGCAAGCACTGAAAGAGAAGAAAAACAAACAGAAAACATGACTCTCCACCGTAAGCAAAACAAAAACTGAGTATGGTTATACATTCAAAGTATTTATGAAGTTATTACATTTACCAAAGAAATACACAAAAAAAATAACATATTGAAGTTGACCGTTAACAAAGCCCTACTCAAATATTATTCCACACGTCATATCTGTTGAAGTCGAAATGTTTGAAATGCAATGTACACGCTGACGTCGTAAAGAAATTGATGGATGACGTAATAAACTAGGAGATATTAAAAACGTAATAAGGCTATGTAGTCTTTACAAATAACTATTTACAATTCATTTATCTAATGGCGCTGCCAACATTAACATCGGCTTCTAGCTATGGTTTACAGGTATGTATCTGGAGTTTAATTACATTATGTAATGCGCATATATAATATATATATATATATATATAATATATATGTCTATATATATTTATGTTAAACATAACTACCGCACCTGGGTAAAATCACTATTCCGACATCATTACATATAGTTGCACGCCTGTACGCACACATCCTGCAAAAGCAAACAGATAACATCAGACCCAGCTCTGATCATCCATCCGCTGCATGACACACACACACGCACGCACACACACACACACACACACACACACACACACACACACACACACACACACACACACACACACACACACACACACACACACACACACACACACACACACACACACACACACTTACTTCCCCTCCTTCAAACACCTCGACCAGAAAGCGTCAGCACAAGCACTTTCGCCTATACGTATCATCTCGGGAAAGGCTAGTGTCAAAATACTAACAGAATACAAAATAAGTGTCTGAAATATCTACTTTTTTTTTTTTTTTTTTTTTTTTTTTTTTGAACGCGTATGTTTGGCTTCAACCTTCGATTGATTATTTCGTTTTACTCTTTACAAAAATCGAAAGTTGAATTTTCTGTCGAAACAGTGATGGATTTACTTACATTGATGAAAACAAACCGAGAGTGAACCCGTGAACCCCCCCCCCCCCCCGATACCACCTTATTTTAGCAACACATCCCTCCTGGTAGTTTTAAGCGACACCTCGTAGCGCAAACTTTGTAGTGAGAAAGCGCATTCTCGTTAGAGGACCCCGATAGTCTGCTTGTGGGATGAGCTGTGAGTATGATCACCTGCTTTCATTTACAACACGAAGCGTAGACATGCGTACTGTTTACATACTCGGTACCCAGCTGGCTGTGTGTCAGCGAGGCATTCACTGTTGCTTTGTTATTTTTGTGTTGCACAAAGTATTTTGGTTGCGAGGTTTTGTGTTGTCAACCAATTCGCTCTGCTGTTAAATACTGTGCGTTAATAATATTGCTAGCGTCTGTTTCTCAAACATTGTAACAGTAGCGAAGAAAATACATTATCGCAACCGCGGTTGTCTATATTCCTGACGTAATACCTGACCAAAAAAAAAAAGAAGCACTTGAAATACGTTTTGTTTATATAATATGTATATATGCTATCGAAATTGCCATTCGATACTGAAACACTGTTGTCGTTGGCACATAAATGAATGGTCAAAGTAAATTCTAGTTCCCATAATAATCGGTTGCATATTGTTTTGAAGGTTTACCTCCATAATGGACAGTGATCTGAGCCCACAGGATAAGAAGGACCTGGATAAGTTCATTAAGTTTTTTGCCTTAAAGGTAATATTTCTGAAGGAGAGTATAGGTGTGCTCAATTCCCCATCAGTAGAACCTCTGTCGAAAACTTTTAACCACTTAAATCCCAGAACGCCTGTTGGAACCTGTTGTGTAGACTGCACGTGAATTGTGTTGGTTTTAAATACTGTGTTGCAATGTTTTGCAGCTATTACAGTGTAGTGCTTTTCACCCTAGGGATTCAGACTGGCTCATTGCAGGTTTCTCTGTTAATGTTTCTGTTTAATTTTTGGTTTCTATTTTTATTTATTTATTTATTTTTTATCCTCCCCAGACCGTACAGGTAATTGTTCAAGCTCGGCTTGGTGAAAAAATCTGTACACGGTCCTCCTCTTCCCCGACTGGAGCAGACTGGGTAAGCGCCGGACTTGGGGATTTCGGTTTAGTGCAGTAAATCATTCTTGGCGTTGAACCGGTTTTTAAGGGGATCAACGTCTTTAGGTCGTGGACACTGTCTCCTGGAAGCTGTATCTTCTATATGTATCTTTCAGCTGACACTAATGACCTAAAGATGTTCCACTCACGATACTCTGAATAAGAGGCATTGTAACCTTTGTTTTTCCCTCTACCGACAATGGATTGCATGACGTTTTGATGAAGCTGCATGTTATTCTGTTTTTCAAGCTGTAGATGTAGATCATGGTGACATACTTGCTTACGATTGACGCCATGTGTTATTTATAGCCTTGCCTTTTTTTTACATCAACTATTATTATTTGGTAATCTTTTCAGTTCAATTTAGCAATAAAAGACATCCCCGAAGTTACCCATGAAGCTAAGAAGGCTTTGGCTGGGCAGCTTCCAGGCATTGGAAGGTCCATGTGTGTGGAAATCTCCCTTAAAACCTCAGAGGTAAGTTTACAGAGGAATCCAGGAACAGATAGGCAGGGGTGGAAATAAGACTCCCATTGCATAGCAGTCTGATTCACACCTGGTTTCTACTTTGAGTCTAATACAACACACCTGAGCTTGTTACCTGTAAACTGTATCTAATCAAGCTTGCATTAAAACCTGGAATGGGGGAAGGACTGCTATGCAGTAGAAGTGTTATTTCTATCCCTGTATAAGTCAAATATGTATTCCGCACTTGGGACTATAACGATGTCTTAGCTTCTTAGCAAACATTGCTGAGGTCTGACCTGGCACATGGCTAACAAATTATTGTTGTAATTTTATACTTGCAAAACTGTAATAATAAAGTAAAGATAATACACTTTTTAATAAGCATATTCTTTATTACAGGGTGACTCCATGGAACTCGAAACATGGTGCTTGGATATGAATGAAAAGTAAGTGTTATACACTACAGCATTATGTGGAATCACTTTAAAACATGCAGTGGTAATTTAAAATTCAGACTTCTTGGGTTTCAACAATTCCTTTAAAGTGTTGTGCATCCTGCACCTAAGCATCTGTAATTATATTGTTTCACCTAGACTTAATAGCGCTACATAACTACACCTGATCCTTGTGTTTTTTTTGCAGGTGTGATAAAGATATCAAAGTGTCATATACTGTTTATAACAGACTGTCATTGCTACTGAAATCCTTACTTGCAATAACAAGGGTAACACCAGCATACAAGCTGTCCAGGAAACAGGGGCATGATTATGTCATACTCTACAGGTAAATTATCATGATATGTACTGTAGAACTGCAGAGCTTTAACCACTATTAAATTAGGTTGTTTTTTTGTTTCTATAATTCCAATTCGTCTGTATTGCTAGGCTGGGTAACGAAGCTGCTTTTAAACTTAGATGCAATTTAAGTAAAGACTTTTAATACTTAAAGGGAACCCAATTCCTGAATTCACTTTTAAGGAATTTTGAAGGCCAACCTAGGAAGTTCCCATTCTAAGAAATGTCTTCTTTTGAACTAGACTTTTCTGTGGTCACATCTTTCAGCTAGTGTTTCTGTTTTACAGGATCTATTTTGGTGAAGTGCAGCTCACTGGACTGGGTGAAGGTACAGATGGGTTTCACTTTATTACAAGAAGTTCAGGGTCCCTTTTTGTTTGAGGGCCATTAATAATTGCTAACTTGTGAGCTCCCAAGATGCGCATCCAGTAAAAGCGCTCTGTGTGATGTGTAGGATGCGCCCTATAGCCTGGAGATCGCAGGTTCGTAGCCAGACTATGTCATTGGCTGACAGGAAGTTCTCAGGGGGAGTAGCACAATTGACTGAATGCCGCCCGGGTAGGGAGGGCTCAGGTCGGCAGGGTAATCCTCTGTTCACCGCGCACCAGCGACTCTTGTGGCCGGGAGGGCACCTACAGGTCTACGGTGGAGCCATTCAGATCTGTGTAGGTCTGATGGCTTCGATGTGGACCTGCAGTGCGAAAAAAGACAGCTTGGCAGGGACACGTTTCAGAGGACGCTTGTTTCACAAATTCAGCACAGGGTTGCAGCGGTAAAAAAAAAAAAAATCCATTGGCGACTACTACATTTTTAAATTAGTAAATAATTGCTACCTTACTCTACGCCACTGCTAAAAACCTTGCTGCTGTTTCCTCCAGGTTTTCAGACTGTACGTGTTGGGTTAGTTGGGACTCCGGTCGGCACCATCACCTTGTCGTGTGCTTACAGGACTAACCTGGCCTTCATGTCCTCCAGGTAATTAAAGGCAGACTGGCTACATTTATAAAAAATATAGAATTACTGTTTTGTTTTTGATACTCTTGAGTATTATGTGTTAAAGCAATACATATATATGCATGAAGTTTGCACCCATTCTGTACCATTCCCTACAAAAGCACATAATGGCTAAATAATAGCTTGCAGCTGTTTTAATTCTCAGTCTCATCTATTAAGTAGGATTAGAGATAAGTTGATTTAAGATTCATAACTAGATATGTTTTTAGAGGTGAACACTTTAACTCTTGGCTCTCTGTTGCTCAGAGATGTATGGGCCTGATACGTCAGCTGTAAGGGTCTCATTGAAACATGTCACCCGCTTGTATGTACAGACAGTTTGAGCGGACTGCACCCATCATGGGCATCATAATAGATCATTTTGTGGATCGCCCCTTCGCTAACATGGGACATATGCATCCCTGCAACTACAGGTAAATTCAATTTCATGGAATGTATATCCAGCTCACAGGGATGAAAATAAGACTTTTGCATAGCAGTCTGATCCACTGCTGGTTTTACTAGCTCTACACTGTGTCTAATTAAGCTTGTATTAAAACCTGGAACTGGTGAAAATGTTATGCAATATAGGAGTCTTATTTACATCCCTGTGATTGTCTGTTTTGTTACCCTGTGGACAAAGCAACTCGGCATGTTTCTGTTTTATCAATAACCACGTTGATTTGTTTCTATAAGTTAGTCATTGTGTAAATGCTGAAGCTTAACAATGCAATTGAAGGTTTAACACCAACTTAAAATGTACATGTTTTAGTTATAAAATCGGGCTATATTTGTTGCTGATTGGAACCTTATTTTGCTTTGTGTGAAAACAGCAGTTTCCAGCGACTCCCAGGTTTGAATGCTAACTTCAAAGCTGTTGCATTTGTATTGAAGGGTAAATGTTATTTCTGTAGGACAGCAGATGAGGATGAAGGTGTGACATACCCTGGTGTGGAAGATTCACAGGAGGTCTGCACCACGTCGTTCTCCACCTCTCCCCCTTCACAGGTGACTAAGACAAAGAATGGCAGTCAGGTCTAACGTGGACCTGGGAGTTTTCCTGAACAAGGTGGCATACGAAAAAGTAGTTGAATGTTGTGACTTGGACAGAAACTTAAAAGCCATATTTCTTTCATAAGTAATAGGTGTGGTCACCCCTATGTTAATGATGCTTTAAATTGACAGCTGAATGTTTTGCAGCATGTTTGGTTTTCTTTCCTTTTTTTCAGTTAGAAGGTGCTTTGTAGATAATTCTGAAATGCCATTTGCCCAGCTGATCTATCGGAGAGTTGTTGGTTCAGAAAGCCTTGTATCAAATACATGTTTTAAGTTATACAAGAAGTAGAAAAACAGCAGCTCGCATTGTTTTTGCTGTGAACTGAAATGATGCTCCACAGCAGTACTTCCCAGCCCTGGTCCTGGGGACCCCCTGTGGCTGCTGGTTTGCGTTCCAACTGAGCTCTCAGTTACTTAATTAAACCCTTAATTGAACTGATAATTTGCTCAATTAGACCTTTTTACATGTTTTCAGCTGTTAAATATTTGCTGATTTTTATAAGTAACTCAAACTATGCAACTTTTTAAGCTGAAAACAATTAAAATGTATAATTAAGCAAATTATCAGTTCAATGAAGGGTCTAGTTAAGTAATTGAGAGCTCAGTTGGAATGAAAACCAGCAGATGCAGAGGGTCCCCAGGACCAGGGTTGAGAAACACTGATCTAGAGCAGCTGTCTCCAGTCCTGGTCCCGGGGAGCTACAGGGTCTTCTGGTTTTCATTTCAGCTGAGCTCTTGCTTCATTAGTTAAGATTAGCATGTTCCAGATCTTTAGCCATTGATGAATGCTGGATAGAGGCTCTCTAGGACAAGGGTTGGAGAGCCCTGCTCCGGAGCTTGATTTTGGACCTAGTAGCTGCCAGCTTCAATAATTCGGTATTCAAAAAAGAATAATTGGGCTTGGAGTACTCTGGGTCTTGAGTAATCATATACTGATGTCCTTAGTGATGGATTTATTTTTATGCACCTGTATTTAGTGTGTGTGTGTGTGTGTGTGTGTGTGTGTGTGTGTGTGTGTGTGTGTATATATATATATATATGACGAAAACCTTTTTGTTTAGTACGACTTTTTGTTTAGTACTCTAAGATCCATGACCGTTAATACATTGGCTTCCACCCTGTAACTGATGATTGACATGTGACATTATACCTACCAGTACTGTTATGTTATATGCAGTCTGAGTTCTCAAGTCACCAGCGTACATTTGTCCTTTTTATTCATTTTCCTTTTTTATAAGTTTTGATTTCCTTTCTCTCTTTCGTCTCTCTCTTTGTTTTGTTTCTGTGTATGTCTTTGTGTCTAGTGTGTGTGTACTGTAAGTAAGGTACATTTTCAGACACCTAAATCTGCAGTTATGGACACTCTGAAAGTCCACATCACGGGGTTGGCATTTTCCGACCAAGTGAGTCCAGTAGAGAAATATATTTGCGGGGCGATAATGAATGCTGAATGCAGACGATAACTTACATAAACATTTTTTTGCTTCACTAAACCATTCTGCATAGCCAAAATCTATTTCTTGGTGTTGTGTGCGTGTGTGTGTGTGTGTGTATCTGATTTGAATGGAAAAATGCAAATTCTAAGCTTTGTTTCCACACCACTTGTTGTTGTAAACTTGTTCTGGAAGTGGTTCTTGATGAGCGTTCTGTTTACCAGAGGAGGGCAAGTGAAGAAAGACATCCAAGTTAGGGATGGAGGTCAAGAATCCTAAATTTCTGGGGGCTCCCGGGTTGCATATCCGGTAAAGGCTCTCCGCATGCACCCTATAGCGTGGACATCATCTGTTCGAGTCCAGGCTATTCTACAGCTCCCATGGGGGCCAGGGTGTCCTCGGTTCACTGCGCACCAGTGCCCCCTGTAGCCTGGCTGTGTGCTGGTGGGCTTGCCTGTAAGCTGCCCAGAGCTGCGTTGTCCTCTGACGCTGTAGCTGTGGTGGCTGCATGGTGAGTCTGCAGTGTGAAAGGAAGCGTGTGTTCGTCTTCGCCGCTCCCGATTCAGCGCAGGGGTGATAGCGGTGAGCCGAGCTTAAGTAATAATTGGATATCCTAAATTGGGAGAAGATAATAAAAAATAATTGCCGACTACTAAATTTAAACAAATAAATAAATAAAAGGGCTTTCTCTATCGGTTAGGGATGAAAAACATTTCAGAAACAAGTTTAGTCTTCCAACTCATTTTTCTGGCTGCACTGCTATTTTCTGATGATTTTTAGCCTGTCTTTCCTGTCTCTCTCTCTCTCTCTCTCTCTCTCTCTCTTTCTCTCTCTTTCTTTCTCTGTCTCTCTCTCTTATTTCCCGTCTTAGCTGTACAGCTTTCGTCTTTCCTATCATCCGCCTGCTCTCGGATCAGCTGACCTTTGCTACCAACCAGTCTTTAACACTGCGCAACCTCACCAGGTAACCAATCCCAGAGAAATACTGATTATGTGTTAATGGAAAAACACTTGCAAGCTGATTGACTTTAACAGGTTATCTGTATTTTACCCAAAAACCAGAGCAGGTCATATTTCTTCCCACTTGCTGTTCACAGAATGATCTGAAAACATTTTTGCTATATTTTATGTACACTATTTTTTTTAATTTATTAAAAAAATAAATTAAAAAAAAATGCATTTAAGATACAACCTCAGTTACACTGTTGTATCGTACTAAACTGACACGAAACAATGTTATTGTAGATTAACCATTGAGGTCTTTTATTGTGCTGCGCTCTGTATAATACTTAAGGTGGCGTCTCTGTCGTACAGGCAGCATGTAACCGAGCAACCACAATGGCATTAAACATTGCTTGGCATGTCGAAAAATACGGGGGTCTGATCAGCATTTCCGATCTGTCCAAGCTCATAGTGTTTGTTAGAAATGCTGAAATTGTAAACGTTTCTCTTGGAATTCCTCAGGAAGCTTGGTGTGTTTTCTCAGCAGTGTCAAGTTGCTGCGTGTGTATTCTGGCAGGCGCCTTTATTGCCTTTTCTTGGCAGGCAGTTGCTGTTTGTGTACTCGGGTAGTCACGTCTTTTGTTGGAGATTTTAATACATAATGTTGAGTCTATTTTTGAGAAGAAAAAAATGGTTAAAAAAGCACATCTTAAATTTGAAGGAATATGGTAACGTTTAATATAATTCCCTTTGATCTTTGTTTCCTATGCTTTAGTAATTTTAGATGACTGTTTGGTCCTTAGGGCACAGCTACTGCGGAGGGTGACTTCTCCACTGAAATATTGTTTGAACAGATTATAATTTCTCAGTCTGGTTTTGTTTTTTCTCAGATGGTTATCCCGGGTAAGGAGGGCGGAGTGCCCCAGGCCCCAGTGCAGCCCTCACATGGCACCCCGGCTGACCACGGAAGAATGCCCACCTGTACCCCCTCGAGCATGGCTCGCCACATCCCAGCAACCCCCTCCAGCAGGTAATTACTCAACACACATGCATAAAGATCATAATAGTTTCTTCTTAGTACCACGTCTATGCAGTGTACTAAAAATAAATGCTTCGTTATACATTCAGAATGAAAAAATAATGCATGTAAATATTTCTGCCTGGAGAGGTGTATTGTGGTGTTTGTACTGCCCACTGATCCCCATGATGTTTGTTCTTTTTGCAAAGCAGGGAGGAGGCGGAGACATTATCCCAAAGCAGTGAGGCGAAGAGCAACTCTCCACCAGACATCCTAGAAACCACCTTCACAAGGAAAGTGGGGGCCTTCGTCAACAAGCCTGCCAACCAGGTGACAGCAGAATCCTTCAGTACAATTCTGTATGTAGTCATTTGCTAAATATAATGTCATATATCATTTCATGTCGTGCGGACTGCAGCGTTAGGATTTTATTATTAAGCCTAGTAAATCTGGCCCAATTTTGTAAATGGGGATTTCTTTTATAATAATGCAATACTTTGTCGGTTTCAGGTGACCACAGCATGTTTGGATTTACCCTTTGCTGCTTTTGCACCAAAGAACTTTGACATGGAGGAAAACGACCTTATGGTGAGCAATCTATTCTGATTTGCTGTTTGCTGTTTAACCCTGTGCCTCCATGTTAAAACGAGGAGTGCACCTCCTGGCTTCTACCCCTGGATAGGGTTGCCACTGCAAAGGCTTTTCATTAATGCATTTGTAATAAAGTGATTGCACTGAAACAGAATTGCTAATAATAATCTTCCATATTTGTTTCCCAGGTCAACCCTCCTGACTCCCCAGTGGTTGAGTCTCCACTGCAGGGGAGTTTGCATTCTGACGACTCGACTGGGAGCAGTGGGCCTCTGCAGGACGACTTTGTCATGGTGGACTTTGTAAGCACTTAGTACCTATAGCCTTGGTTCCCTTTCCAGGGTGCTGTACAATCCTCCCTGTCTTGGAATGTGAGCCGAGCCTGTACACATTAGGTCATAACTTGCATCATGCTCACCATTGTGTGGAGCTTCTTTCCCTTATTAAAAATGACACATGCATCAAGGTTTAGGTTGAATTATTACCAGCTTTGATGACCTTATAAGTAAGGTGGATTTCTGGTGCATTCTATACCCTTGAAGACTTCAAACACCCTGCACATCCTAAGCTGTAACACAAATTAATAGGTTTTTCTTTTTTGTGTTGCTTGAAACAGACCCCATGCTCATTTGATTAGGTCTCTTTTGAACATCTCTTTGACTGTGTTTCAGAAACCTGCCTTTTCAAAGGATGATCTCCTTCCCATCGACCTGGGGACGTTTTATCGGGAGTTTCAGAACCCGCCTCAGCTCAGCAGCCTCTCTATTGACGTCAGCGCACAGTCCATGGCAGAGGACTTGGTAAGGCATGCTTAATCTCTGAGTATTTTGATATTTCAGAAATGTAAGCTGGCGTTACCTTAAATGGGAACGACTGAGCAGCGCTGGTGTTTGTTTATACTCTCTTTTACTGTGGCACTAATGAGTTAAATCCTGATTTGTTAATTAAACCTTTTTTTTTTTCTTCCTGTTTGTAGGACACGCTACCTGTGAAGCTGGCTTTGTATGAGCAAAAAATTGACGAATTTGATGCTTTTGTAGAAACCCTGCAGTAAGATGGACAATAACAAATGTTTCAAGTGGCCCTTCCCCTTTCTTCATTCTTTCTAAAGCCAAAAAAAGATAATTGTATTAAACTGGACTCCACAGCAAATATGGGGAATCTATGTTCTGTTGTTTTTAGATCTTCTACAGAAACCAAACTGTTTTATTTTCCTAGCAGCTCTGACTCCTCTCTGACCAATGCTGTTTGTATTGTAATGTTAACGGGGAAAACATTATTCATTTAAGGTAATTATTTGCATGGTGAAGTCCACTTTTTAAAGAAACACATTTTGGTTTGTTTGAACTGACTTTCTTGATTTATAAATCACAATGTGTTTTCACTTGTAGTGAATAGAATCTGTAGCCATGAGCTATGTTTTTCCCTTCTTGAAAGCTTTGGGGAACAGTGGATATAGCTGCTTTTAACATGGGATTTGAAAATTCGGTTAATGACCTTTATTTCTGTACGTTTTGTGCTTCTTGAGACTCGCTTCTTGGGACTTCAGTAAATTAGTTTAGACTTGCCATTGTGTCTACAGATGCAAGCTAACTTTGCTATGGAATTACTTATCTTTGGGACCCAAAAATATATGCCTAGAAGCACGTTCACAGAATATGATACTGATTTAATTATTGCATTACTTCCTTATGAATAACCAGTTTAGAATATAATATTGTCACAGTTCTCAATTAAAAGGACTGTTTTTTTTATGTAGCCTTAGAATATTTTGCACTTTCCCTGTCGCAGTGTGTTAACCACTCTCATTAAACTGAAATAACATTGTCCCCTGCAGCTCACAAATATTGTTAATATGACATGGTTGTGTAATTATGTAATAGAATTTGACATAACTTTGAATGTGTAGCACTGCTTTTCAAAACTGTTCTGTTCAAACATACACTGTAAGAAGGTCCCCAAACGCAGTCTATATATAGAATGTATATATTTTAAAAGAAATCCAGGTTGTTTAGATCATATATTATATTCCACATGATATATCTGTTCATCTGCTGTCATATTTGTAAAGTATAATAATATTAATAATAATAATAAATAATAATAACAAAGTGTGTAACTGTTTTAAAAGTTGCATAGTTTTGAAAGACCGAAAACAGAGTTTGCAACATTACCATTTTGTGTGTGTGTGTGTGTGTGTGTGTGTGTGTGTGTGTGTGTGTGTGTGTGTGTGTGTGTGTGTGTGTGTGTGTGTGTGTGTATATATATATATATTAGATCTGATATTGTAATCTGGAATCATTGGTCAGAATGATAAAGCAGTTAAGAGATCCTGTTTAGCATACTTTTACAACTGCAGAGTTTAAAATAATAATAATAATAATAATAATAATAATAATAATAATAATAATAATAATAATAATAATAATAATAATCTTTATAGTCTCCTGTATGTCTGGATAGGATAAAGATATGCATATTTTACCAGCTGGAGCAAAGCATTACCTAAGGCTTTTGGATAATGTTAGTCACCATTCCATATTTGTCCATATACTCTGTGTGTGTGTGTGTTAGCAATACTGCAATTCCACATTGTTATAATCGGTTGGCAACACACTCTATAAAGTAACGAGTGGCTTTGTGTTGTTTCACAGAAGTGTAGGGTTACTGTTTGACGTCATGTACACTAGGAAGAGAGCGACGGTTCGTGCTTTTCAACTCGTTTTGCAATGCGTTCTAGTACGTTTTTACCTGTCTCAGGTACCTTTCACAGCCAGACTACACTTACCAGAATGCACTGGGGTGTGAGTTGAAAACCCTGAACTCTCCAAGCAAGGGGTCATGTAAGTAGTGTGTTCTGAATTAAACGAATAAGTAATGAACGAGTTGATGAAAAGCACTAAACTCTCAAACTATTTTATATGTACTACTAGATTCATTGTTAAACGTGACTCGGTTTTAATAAATATTTTTTGGAGCTCTTCTTCCCAACCCAAGATTTAAAATAAATCGAGGTAAGTTTGTATTGCTATTTTTTGTTTAATAGTCTGTACATCTTTGCCAGATTTATGATATAGTTTATATAACTTTAAAAATGTATTTTCTTGTTTTGAAACTTTTAAAAACACCTCTCAGTATGCAGAGGCTATGTATGTAAAGGCAAGTTTTACTGCCAACAGTGTTTTCTGTGCATTATGCAGATTCAAGTTATTTTTGCCACTATAGTAAGAACACAGTACCTGAGGCTCGGTTGACATCCCTGCTCAAGCGCACGTACACTCTTCAGCGGCCAGCATTTGGGCTTTCTCCGAAGGATGGATTTATTCGCCAAAGAAAAATAATCAGATTCCTTAGTGAGTTTACTTTAATTCCAACCCGCGATGCGAATAGTCGTGTAAGATTTTCCTGAGGCGTTGTGATTCATCCTTCAGTAATCGCGATTAATAAGGATAGGATTGTTCAACATGTTTTGTGAACCGTGTCTGCCTGGATGTGTGTTGCAATGATACAATTACAACAGAACAGAAAGCCCCGTGATGTGCTTGATATTCAAATTCATTTAGTGCGCAGCATAAATGCCATTACCTCGCTGTCTGTCTCGCACAGGGAAAGGGGACCTGCAAGTAACATTTGGAATTGCCACAAAAGGCCTGGTATGTGTGCCGCTGTGTCTTTAAGAAAAGGCTGACGGAGGGTGTGTGCATTTGTGGAATCGGATTGGTCACAGTACAGTATCTTGTTTGTGTTTTTCAAGTCCAAGGAGCTGGAACATACCGTACAGACAGTGTCGTAGCTTACTTAAGTCGAATAAAACCGCGGCTCACTGGACACCGACAGACTCGCTGTTTCCCCTGGGCTCACAAACAAGGTACAGTTCCACATATGTTTTATTATTAAGTGCAATGATTGTAATCTATCTACGTTTCAGTTATGGAATTTTTTCAAGCAAGAAGTAATGCTATTGCAGAATGTGAGGTACAGTACAGTGCGGTATGACTTGAATTTGGACTAGGTATTTTTAGGGAATCGCATAGGAAGTTGTGCTGCCCAGTCCTAACATAGCAGATCCTGATATTGATTTATGCTTTAATGTTAATTATATATACAAATAAATAAATAAATCGATAATATATACTTCCAGGTAGAAAATGTCCAGCCTCCCATTATCTTTCAGCAGTGACTATATGGAGGAATTCTGGGAGTGGGATATCAATGCGAAGTCTCCAGCAGCCGTGCTGTCGCCATGCCGACAAGCTGTTTACTTCCACATCGACCCTGTCCGGGAGAGCCAGGGTACAGCAGGGGTCAGGGGGACTAAAGGTTAGCTCAGAAAAAAAAAAAAAAAGTTGTACTTAACCTATCAGTATGAGGCTGTGTGGGTCCAGTGGTTAAAGAAAAGAGTTTGTAACCAGGAGGTCCCAGTTCAAATCCCAGCTCACTGTGTGACCCTGAGCAAGTCACATAACCTTCTTGTGCTCCCTCTTTGGGGTGAGACGTTGTTGTGAGTGACTCTGCAGCTGATGCATAGCTCACACACCCTAGTCTCCGAGTCACATTGGTTAAAGAGTCTGATAAATAAACAAATAATAATATGCATGCTGGAGTCAATTCGTCCACTGCTAGTCACATTGCCCTGATAGGTGGCAGTTGCAGTTCCTGCACTGTATTTAGCTGTGATCTGTTGAGTCTCTCAGTGTTGTAACCCTCAGGAGGTGGTCCAGCCCAGACAACCCTCCAGTGTTTTTGTTAAAGATCACAGCCTATATTTCCCCCTGTTCCAGTGGAATACAGTAAAGGCAGAGAGAGTGAAGCTGTGTGTCTCTGGCAGGTTTTACACATGGGGAGCACTACTGGGAGGTGGAGTTTCTGGAGCCCCCCTACGGGACGTCAGTGATGGTGGGGTTGGGAACAAAGAGTGCACAGCTACACGTGGGGGACTACCAGTTTATCAACCTACTGGGTAAGGTACTGGAATCTGAGAAGCGAGCTGTCATCCTGAATTACAATTTCTCCATTCTTCATTAGTAGCCCTTTCAAGGCTGCCCCATCATGTTTTTAGTATAGCATTTCATTTCTAGTAAGCGTTCATCACTGCACATCAATGTTACTGGTGCCTATTAAAATATGTAGCATACTGTATATAGTAAGACAGTTCCTTCAGAAATCCTCCTGCTTTGCTGGTCTAGAGTAGCCAGGGTGGGAGTAGCCCCAGGGTAATTCTTGTGAGCTGGTGTCAGTTTTGATGGCACTTCTTAGTGATTTCAAGATAATCCTGTGTATGCCAAGTAATCTTTTGTATTTAAGATAATGTTTTAATCTGCATGCTCTGGTGTATAGTCTTTAAAGCATAATTTCTTTCAATAGTTTTGTTTTTGTGTTTTGTTTTTTTTTTTACTCCCAGAATCTGGCTCTTAATCTCAAACAAATAAAATCTGCAGTAGGTGGTGGTGTCTTTTTAACTCCATTAACAAAAATGCTGTTTGTGTTTTCTTTCTCTCTCTCCATATATATTCATGCCAACTTATTTGAATCACTTGCTGTCATCATTAAAATTATGGGTTTGTAAAACAGCTGCATTATTGGACCCATTGGAAAGATGCTTTTCTTGTATAATTGCTGTGTTCTATTTAAACAGGCGTGGATGGTGAGAGCTGGGGGTTGTCTTATAGAGGTTTGGTTTGGCATAATGGAAGAAGCAGGAAGTACACCGAGCCGTTCTATGAGAAGATGACTGTCATCGGTGTTCGTTTGGACCTGCACGCTGGGACCCTGAGCTTTTACAGAAACAGGATCAACCTTGGAGTGGCCTTCACAGGACTGAACAAGGTGAGAGGAAGAGCAAGTATCCTGAATTTCAACTAGTGGCATTGCCACTCTAGAGTTAGAAAAACATGCTGTACATCTCTCTCTCTCTCTCTCTCTCTCTCTCTCTCTCTCTCTCTCTCTCTCTCTCTCTCTCTCTCAGGTGGGAGTCCCGTTGTACCCTCTAGTCAGCTCCACTGCAGCAGAGACAGAGCTGCTCTTAGGTACTCGGAGCTGGGGCTTCACCTCCCTGCAGGAGCGCTGTCTCTGCACTGTGCTGCAGCACCTGGAGGAGGGGGCTCCCATCGACACCCTACCCCTGCCCCGGGATATCCGAGGCCAGCTCCAGGCATATAAAACCGTGGTTCAATTGCACAGAGAAAATACATGTTGGCGACACCAGTCTGGACTTACAGTTAACATATGACTGTGTCATTTTAACACTGAGAGAATGCGACATTACCTTTACAAAATCTTTAATGGTAATGGGGTAGCATTACAAAAGAGCCTTCTATTTTAACTGCAGTGTTCCTTTGAACTCCTGTACAACCAACAAGGTTCTTTATCGGTTCAGCACATTTTTTTTCCGAGGTGTCACACTGACTCTGCAAATTAATTACGTTACCTATATTTTAACATTACATTCTTAATGTCAGTGCAAAGACAACAGGGCTAGCCAGAGATTGGGCAATGTTTGTTAGGTTGTTTTTTCTTGTGTACAGTTTCCTTGTAACTGATGACATTGCATTCTGGGAGATGTAGTTGTTAGTGGAAGTTTTAGGGGAGGCAGACAAGCTGTGCAGCAAAACTGCTATGCATATTTTTACTCGTGAAATCTTAAATTTATTGCGTATTTGGGATTTTTTAATGCGTAAAAACAGCAGGTATACAGCTTATTGGGCTGGTGCTTGTAGGGTTTGTTTTTTTTTAATTGTTGTACATTTATTTATAAAGTACTGTTACAATGAATCTACCTCTTGTTGATAATTTTTTTTTTTAAAACAGGTAAAAATAACCAAAGCATTATAAAGAAGAATGCTGTTATAGGACACAAGGCATATGCATGAAAATATTGTTTATCGCTGCTAAATACATGTGAAGGAAAATGTGTAGTTTTATGTATCTTGGTATACCATAACTGATATGTTTACATTACTCTTACAACTCTGTAACAGTCATGCAATAATTAATGAATTAAAAACAAATCACAACCACTGTTTGTCTTTGTTCATATTTTTAATACAATAGCTTTATAATTCAGAATAGATCATAAAAAGGTCAGTTTTGAAAACAACAAATTGGGAATAAAACAGCCAGTACAGAACTGATCTTGGCTTAAGCAGATTGAAAGAACAGAACAGCCTTTTTCCAGCGCAGAAGTAAAAAAAAAGTACAACTTTACATTTCTTTATAAAGTTCACATTACAATACAAAATACTAGTTTGATATAATGTGTACTATATATATATATATATATATATATATATATATATATATATATATATATATATATATATATATATATATATATATATATATATATATATATATATATAAAAATAATAGTTTGATCATTATATAATATCCACTTGACAACAAAATGCTGTGACACAGTTTGGTGTTGTAATCACTGAAATAAGGCACACAACCATTGTTTAAGAGAACAGTATGTATGCCTACTGAATCGTATATTGTCTTCAAAGGACGGGTACCCAGTGCCAACTATGCTGACAATGGGTGTAGTGTTGGAGTTCTGTGTTGAAAGCTTAGTGAATTATCCCAGTCTACCTCTAAATCCTATACAGTAACTACCATGCTAAACAAAGTCTGAAGTAAAATGAGAAGCACACAGATCACTAAGGAACATAAAGAATGAATACATCTCACTGGTATGCAAAGGGAAAGACATTTTTCAACACTTACATACGTACAATGTTTTGAAACTGCTTCTGTAAGCTTTTAGCTCCCCCTGTTGACTTTGCGCAAGGGTAAAACCTTCATAACGTCACAAATTAGGAGCACAGACATTTTTATTTCTTATCCTGAATCTTTAGCAACAATGAATATCAGCAATTTACCATCCACTGTCAATTATAACAAACTTGCAGATTTACTCTTTAGTTCTGTTTTACATAGAGTACAGGACTAGCTAGTACTCCATCTTTGTACCAATTGCAACACCACCCGACCTTTTTAAACATTTTGAGTAGTGCAGCTCTTCCATATACATTTCTGTGCAACTCATTGTATATTTTAGAAGTCATTCTGAAACCAGATTTGTACTCTTAACTTATGAGAATTTAAAAAAGAAACCCTTTTATTGCAATGTACAAGTTTTCTTATGGGCTGTATGTTTCTAATCCCTTATAGATAACTGCTAACACATGACACGCTCAACTGGAAAAATGATATATATATATTTTTTTTTTAATGTTTTGTTCAATTATCTTTTTTTTTTTTTTAATTGGCAGTATATACACAGATTTTAAATAAAGCATTGCTATTTACAGAATTATAAAACAGTATGTGAATCCACTTAAGAATTTGTGTTTTTAAAATTAAAATGACATACTAAAGCTGTACTTCTATACGTACCATGTAGAAACCATCAAATCCAAAATACATGAAAACTAACCTTTTAAAAACTGCAAATATACAACGTAAAGCCTCACGTAAATAGAAACACTCTATGAACTGCATTTTCCAATCTAAGTTTACTGGACTGTACAGTGCAATGCAATACAGTGCTCACCCATTATACAGCAGAACCAGTTATAAACTGCCTGTTCGTGGCTCCCAATAGCCCATACCACTCCATTATCACACAGCCTTGCAACTATAGCGTGAAAAATTGGGCAGCACTGTGCGACTCTAATAGAAGGCTGAGCATGGGAAAAAGTGTGGTACCTAAGTGTATGTATGTGTGCTGCTAATAATAGATAAAAACATGTTTTCAGATGCCACTCCCCTCTGATCACCACCCAGCCACTGCATTCCTACTTAGTACCTTCTTTGGCAGTCACGTCATAACCCTTTTCAAAGATTTATTTACTCGGATGCAGTATTCAGTAACCTTTTCAAAGATTTATTATATATATATATATATATATATAATATATATATATATGATATCTTAATCTATAAGCCATCATAATGTTATCTATCTTCTCTCTATTAGATCAGTCAGTCGACGGATTACAAAACTAAAATACTATAATGTTTATAATTATATTATATATATATATATATCTATATATATATATCTATAATTTCTAAAGATAAAACTAGAAGATTGCTTTAAATAGTGCCGGAAATACAAATATGTACAGTACCATGTTTTCAGATGCCAAGATAACAGGAAGCCCGCTTCCATTGTTACATTCATTATTTATTTTTTTTTGCTGTCTGTCCAAAGCCTGTCAGCTATTTTACCCCAAAATACAATCCCTTTTATCCGTATCCAGCCATTACATTCTTTAATATACCCCCAAACCAACTGAAACAACATGCATTTGGCATTTACAAAAGGAAAGAGAAACAAGGGGTACTGTGTGTGAGCTGAGACACAGAGTTATGGGCTGCCCTCCTCGAAGATCTCCTTGTGATTGTCCAGCAGCATCCTTGTGAAGCTGTTGATTGGTCCGATGGAACGCAGTGTCATGGCATCATCTTTCCCCCACAGGAGGTTGGGTCCGAACACCACAGCGAGATTCATGTTGTTCATCTTATTAGAATCACACTGGCCAGACACCTGCAGTAAAGGTCATATTCTCAAGCTTTACAAAAATCATTCTAGTTCATTCAGGTTCTGCTAGGATGCACACCAATGCAATTTTTAAGTATTAAGAGGTTACGCTTAATGGCATTTCACAGGTAGTCTGTTACGCTAAATCTATGCAAGTTAGGTATGCAAACCGATGGGTATTAAAATGTCCATGATAGGTAAGATTTATGCAATATTTAATTAGCAATAATCCCTTTGGGATGATGACAAACAACACCACAAATGTCCTCTACAAACTCCCAAAAATATCTGTTCAGCCTATATTTTCTCATATTATACCCATGTAATGGCTGATTTTCTCTTACCTGCACAAGGAACTGAGTGAGGTACCTGAGTGACGCAAAGTTCTCCTTTGGAAGGGTCCCTAGCATGTTTCGCACAATGTTGACTTTTGCACCTTCTTCAACATCTGAAAAACAGCAAAAGCTGAATATTCCACCAATTGTGAGAAATACAGAATTTGACACATGATAATTAACATGCTTGTAGTGCACCGTCTTTAATCTGTATTAGGTTGTGTTGTTCGTGGTTCTCAGTCTTATCAGAAAGCGATACCAATCAGTTCACACTTACTGTGGAAGTTGACAATGTCATTATAGAGCTGAAAGGTGAGGAGTGGCTCTGGGAGCTCCCTAAGGAATGTCTTCAGGATCACAGCAGGAAGATGAACATCTTCATACTGATAGAAGCTTACTGGATCCCCTAGAACAAGCAGATGGAATGGGGAGTCACAACACAGTACCACTTGCAATTCTAAAAGAACATCTAGTCAATTGCATGACCCATCATTAGATTACAGGGCTATTTTAGTCACTTACCAGTGTTATATTTATTCTGGATTTCTCTGACCAAACTTATACTGCCCGACCTCCGGAATATTCCTTCTGTGCACATACCTAACGAAATGGAAAAACACTCATTTACCAAAAGGAAGAAGCATGTCTTTAATCTATTTATCTATCTATATACACACACGTGTATTTTTATTTCTGAACAGATTTAAATTATATTTTCCATTCTAGCAAGGGCACAGCAGTCCAATGCGATAAGCCAGAGTACAGTACAACATGTCAACAGGAATGACTGCAACGGTGACTCATTTCGGATGACAGCTTTATGTGCCCTTTATTCCTGTAGCAAATGCTGCTTAACCACGTCAGCCCCAGGGCGTATGCATGTATGTCAAATGAAAGAGCACTTGCAGCTCCATGCCATGCAAAAATGACTGTTTTTAATTCATAGTAACCACTGTACTGTGTTATTATTTTGCGAAACCTTTTTGTTTGGGACTGTTATTATTATTTTAGACCAATTTCTGTGGTAAAAAAAACAATTGCAATAGTTTCAAAATCTGGTACCTGGAATGCACATTCAATTTTGCGTCTGGAGTTGAAGAGGTTAAGGCTAACTAAACCTAGCACACATTCTACATCGTTTTTACATTAGCAAAGCAAACCTGTTTTTTTTGCACTGGTGTAAAACCAATGTTACCTCTCCCTGGTCTCCTGGACAGCATGGCTTACTATAACTGCTCACCATTTTCCTTCAAATAGCCAATTGTCTCTCTCATAACTAGAGGAACTGGATCTTTATCAGGGCTCTTCTCCCACAATCTGGAAACAAAGATCAGACATATCAGTGGTAGATGCCATTATAGTTCAATACAGAAACCTAAATGTCAGTTTGATGGGCATCAAATAAGGCAAATTGTAGCATATGGGTTTTAGTATGGATGGGAAATCCATTACTCACTGTGCAAGAGGAACTCCAAACTGCTGGTTTGGCAGTGGGGGTCTTGGAGGGGCTGGTTTCTGACCCTGAGGTTGGAACTTCAGTCCTGTTCTGATCTTTTCATCATAGCTTAAAAAAGAAAGAAAAAAAGTAAGAAACTCATCTGCATATTTGTGGTTTAAAAAAATAAATATACAATTTACCAAAACCTACACATCTGAATATGTCAATAATGTTCCAAAGTTCATCTGTAACATGTACTGTAGTCAACACCACGCTGCTTATGTTCACAAAGAAATCCTCAGAATATAGAACGAAACGCATCGTTTCATCAAACCTGTACTTGTCAAATTAATAATGGCTAATAGTATACTAGGATATGAGTAAACTTTCTTTCAAAATGTAACTGTGCAAAAGAGATGTGGTCAATTCAAAAATTCAGTCTACACATACAGTGCTGTACTATTTATAGTAATCTTACGTTTTCACCCGTTTGGGTATCACAAGCTGTTCACATTTCACATGCTCTTCCAACTCACTCAAGTAGTTCATGTAGAAAATCTTCCGTCCAAACTTGAAGCTGAGAATGAAAAATTGGATTTTTAAAATCATCGCTTGCAACTGAAGGGGGGGGGATATTATGAGATTTAAATGCAAATAATAATAATTTTACCTGAGGAATGGTTTAAACAGAATAAGTACAGTTCTGATGAAATTGGTGGGGTGGACAATGTAGAGGGCCTTGATATTCTTCTTATATCTGCAAAAAAAAATTCACAGGGTATGCTTAAGAGATGTAATGAACTATGAAGCAAACCTCTGATGCAATTCAGACTGATTAAAGTGTTGTGTCCAATACAGTTTTACAAACCACTCCTATGCATTTCAGGTAGGGGGTTGCTTATTGACTAGAAGACAGAGACAAGGGAGATCTAGGTATTCTGTAAAATTTTAACATCTCCTATTTTGAAAACCCAAGTGGTCCTCCCAAATTAAAACATCATGTATTTGATCAGACAGAGTTTCAGAATACTGTACAAATTAATATGAACCACATCCTCATATGAGTTCAGTATTTAGAACTACTAAAATAAACGTTACAAGTTCAATGACAAAGTTTTGAGTAGAAGTTTTTTTTCGTTATCCTTAATGAAGGAATCGCTTACTTTCTATCAAATTCCCGATATGCATCTCGGAGCCAGGTAAAGGATGGCTTGTTCTCACTGGTGAGTCCTTGGTGAAAATAAATGAGTGTGTAATCACTTTCAACGTACTGATCCAGAGTGTGCTTTAGGTACCTGAGAAACAGAAAAAGGGGTTGTGGGAAAAACATGAGATAAGGCATCATATAACACACATGCTGAAATGACTTTAAAACATTTTAAATTCCTAATAATAGACAATAGTTGCCATCGCTGACTTAAAAACGGGTCTAAAGAAAATGTGCTTGTACGAAGTGATGATTTATGTTTAACAGCTGTACTAGTACGCCACATTATTAAGAATTGTACAGTAGACGATTTTTGTCTGTGAAGCAATAAGACAAAATGTAAGTCAAAGTAAAAAAAATATAAATGGAGACCATTTAAGAATAAGGTGTCTCACAATGTGTTGTTTTTCCGATCAGTAAGAGATAATAAAAATGAAATTGCAGTAGTTGGCCATGTCATGATTTGCACATAACGAATCTGACTCAGATGTAGATAAAAAGTGCAAACAAGCAGAAGAACTTCTATTATGAGGAACAGAGAATTGTAATCAGCAGGAAACAGTTACTGACCCCAACAGTTTGTGATGGTCAAGCTCATGATTTGGGGGCATCCGACAGGCACTGAACACAATAACTTTCCTGCCGTAGTTATCATCACCTAGGATGGAAAACAAAAAGCACTTCCTGTAAAAACAGTGCTGGTCTCATCTTGAAAACAAGATCAATTATTCAGGAAAAGGAAAAAAAAAAAAGCTATTAATAGAAAAAGTGTGTGGCCTGTATCATTGATATGGTCAGAGGCTTAAACAATGTGGCACTGAAACAGTGTTTATGGGGAAACATCTTGACTGAGAGAATCATAGAGTGCAGCTGTGTACCAAATAGCCAATGTCTCCAGTGTTTATTACCTGTAAACCAAAATGTCACATGGCCTCGATATGGCAGCTATGGTAATGTTCTAGGAGTGATACAAGTTGTCTCATATGCTTTATAAGAAAACAGCTAAACTTTCCCTTTAATTACTTGCAGAATAAAGCACTGCACACTCAACCACGAATATGCTGTGTTTCAAACAGTAGTGTAAGATAAAGGCACACATTTTTAAAATCTACACTCAACTACATTTCTGTTCATGTACCTTATTTTAGTGTTAGAAGTAGTACATGAAGCAATAATGTATGAAGATGTGCAAACGATTGTTTGCAATTACCACAATGGTTTCACACACTTGCTTTTTGGTCAATCAAACTACAGCAAACAGTACATTCTGCCATAAAAGTTTAAAGCTACAAAGTAACACGCACACTGGTTTACCAAAAGAAAAAAAGTCATGCGATGCTGAGTCAAAAGGATACATGCGTATTTTTTTGCAGAACCCCAGTATATATATATATATATAGGCTTCTCGCAAATGTTTGCCCTACCCCACCCCCCCGCGGTACCCTGTGTATTCTTGTGTGTGTAGACTGATTTTATGTTTATTTTTCTTGGGGGAGAGAAATTACGTGCAATGGACTCAGAAATTTTTACGTGGTACATTAGTTTGTAAACAAACAAATGTTTGTTGTTTTTTTTTGTTCAAAAAGTTAGTACAAGATAGTTAAAAAAAAGGTAACATTCCCACTCATGGATCATTTTAATTAGCAGCTTTTAAACTATAAATAGCCTGGCTAAACGTCGGTCGGGAGTTCAGTATGAAGCAACAGACAAGCAAGCAAAGTGTGAGAAGGAGAGCGGGTTGGGAGAGGGGAAGAGGGAATGGGCTCGCCCCAGGTTCGGCTGCCGGAGCGGGACTGAAGCGTCTCCTCTACCGGAGAAAGCTGCAGCTCCTCTAACAGCAAAAAAGGAAATACATTAGGAAAGATAACCACATGATAGGCCTAATATTTATTTAGTTATAAAACTAATGCTGAATAAGAGGTCTGTGTTATGAAGTGCCAGCGCAGCTTTTCTTCAGACACCAAATCAGATGGGAGACAGAAACGGAAGTTAGACTGAGAAACTGTTTATAGTTTGAACAACACTGGTACTGTATTTACTGTAGAAATATTGCATGAATCGCTAGTACAGGGAATTGGGGGACATGCTGTAGGAGAGTTATATCCGAAGCACATTATAAGCCTTATAGCGAGGGAGCACTGTGTGTGTGTGTGTATATATATATATATATATATACACACACACACACACACACACACACACACACACACACACACACACACACACACACATATCAAAAGTTTATTAGATTTACTAAATAGGTCAGTGACTGAACACATGACAACTCTCAAGTCATGTTTGTGAAATGCACAAGGTCTCACTGTAAAACTCACACTCACACGAAGTGCAGTGCCAGGCTATCTTACAACAAACAAATCAAGCACCAGCTTGCAGAATTCACTTTTGTTATCAGAACAGCAAGCCATGCAGTGTTGTTGTCAGGCTTTATTTTCTTTTGGGGGGGGGGGTTAACATAGTTGATTGCAGGTGTAAAAATAAACTTCCAAACTTTCTACTGATGCAAATGCTTAGCATCCAAGAGTGAATATCTTTTACATAATTAACCTTTTATCTGTTCATTATTCTTTAAGCGTAGTCTTTGAGGGCTGCTGTTTCTTTCTTATCTCCTGACGTGCTCATGTGATCTAGGGATCTATAAATCTTCCTAGGGATTTTTTGTATTCTATGTTACATCAGTTTTCACCAACTTATTACACAGTAATAATGTCATTTTGTATATATCCAAACCACCATGAATGTATTATCCTGAACCATGAATACAAAAGAGCTGTTAACTGGGTTTTTTTTTGTGTGAGTTTTTTTTGGTTCCTCTTTAATAGCTGAAAGAAGTAAACCAGTGAGTTGAGTCAGATGAAAAGGGAAATACGAAATACACTGGGTTAAAAAAAAAAGAATGCAGTTACGGGTACCTTTGCACTTCAATCAAATCAATAATCTGCATAAGAAAACCCAAAACAAAGAGCTGAGGCATGTTTGTAACCCAGTCCTTCGAAAGGGCTGTATTACCTGCCACTTCCACAATATGATGTCTTGCAATGTCATAGTAGGGGTCGTCCCATTTACAGTCCAACCTTTTGGAAAAGTCAGTTTCTACAAAAAAAAAACAAAAAAACCAAAACAATTAGTTACATAAAATCAATGAAAAAACTGCATACCCCACTTCACAACACATGATAAATGAACACAGTTCTTAGATGAAAGGTTTCTACATACTGACATTTGTGAATGTTTGAGTGTGTGTGTGTGTGTGTGTGTGTGTGTGTGTTGGAAGGAGATAAAGTAAACTAGTCAACAAAACATTAATAACACCAATACAATGCATCTGTTATTCTGTTTAAAAGGGGAAACATGCAGACTATCTTTGTATTGTTTTGTTTTCTAAATCCATGGTGATGCAAAGTTGATTCACTAAGTTTAACCGCAGAATAAACCAGTGACCTCAGATTTATTACTATTTTTTCATTGGCTGGCAATACAGAGTAGAAAAATGCCAAAGGCTTCATTTTAAATGGTGTAGCCTGGTGCTGAACTAAAAGAAAAAAAAATGTGATTAGTGATGTTCTAGTTATTTATGTTAGTGTTCCCACTAAATACTTGGCTCCAATTTAACATGAGACTTGCAGATTTGGGTCTGTGGAATCTCAGCGGATGTGAAGTTCCAAAACGGGCTGATAGCATGAGAGAGTCACTGTGTGGGTCCAGGCACACGTGAGGAGCATCTGAATAAACTCTCGAAGAATAAAGGATTCTGTAACTGTAACGCAATCCCGAGACATACAAGGTCTCCTCCAACACTGTTCAGTTCCCCGCTCGTGCGCTTCATGATATAGAAGATTTCCAAGCTAGACTGAGCTACTATAATATAAATAATGAACTTGCTCTAGTTCTGCAGTTCTTCAAAACTGACAATGACAATGCAAGCCCAGGATCTTACCAGACTTGCTCATTCCAAGCTCCTCTTCAGAAAGCCACTTTCTGTCTTCCAGTGGGGAGAGTTTAAGTTGGTCCAAGGCATTGGCTGGGTCATCAGAAGCCAGGTCATCCTGCAAGTCTGTCAGTAGATCTGATGCCATGCCCAAAACTGTACTTTTATCCTATAACTCTAAAAACCTAAAATCAAGAGAAGAAAAGCTCCTTTCAAATGTTTGAAGGCTACTGGTTCCTACCGTTTATTTAAAGAATTATACATTTACCAACAACTTCCAATGGACTGCACCTTTTCCTTTTGTCTCCCATTTTCAGTCATAAAACTACCTATACTATATACACAGAATCACCCGTGACCATCTTTAAAACAGGCAATAGCAGTTTATTAGCAAAATAAATAAAAAATACATATAACCTGTAGCTTTAACACTAGAAGCCCAGTGGCGGTCATTTTGGCGGTTTTTGGTTTTAAAATGTAATTTTCTCCAGTCGTGTAACACATATGGAGCTGTGATTTCATGTACCTTTCTGCCCATATGTATTAAATAGTCTCACAAAGCATGAAACGTGCGAGTGCAGAAATAAAGGAGATATATTACATTATACGTAAAAGCCCAGGGAGCAGTCTCAGTGACTGCCACACAGAAAACAATTGTATTGTGATTATACAGAACGGTATTCTACTTTATTATTTTTATTTACCAGTCCACAGTGTGTTTAGCTGTAATCAGATTAGTCTCTACTCTCTGCCTGAGCGAATGACTCAGGGTCTAATCAGCCTTTTGAAACGCTGGCGCCTGCTTGCCAGCTGTGCTGCTTTGGTCAGTCGATTAGCATCGGGACTAGTGAAAACAAATTCCAGAGATCGTGGAGCTTTACTACGCAACAAAATATGGAGTGGATGTTTTGGATCAGATGGCACAGAAGTATTCTGTGAAAGCTGGCTCCCAACGGTGGTCTGTTCAGGTGTTTTACAATGTATTGGACCTAGCAGCCATCAACTCCTGGGTACTTTACAAAGAATGTACAGAGAAGAATTTACCAAGGAGAGAATATATTTTACAGTTAGCACAGGAACTTCGCAAGAAGCATTTGGAACAGAGGGAGATTGCCAAGCGTGTACCCACAGCTGAAGCTGGCAACCCCATTGAGAGCCGCAAGAGACGCCAATGTCAGGTTGGCAAGTGCAATAAAAATAAAACTTTCGGGCAGCTGAGCCGTGCAGAAAGGCTGCGTGGAGAAGAGCATTATCTGTGTTGATTGTGAACAGCCTTAGACTGAAGGTAAAGAATTAGACTTCTTGTGCTGTGCGTTTCTGTAAAATGTTTTTTTCTAAGTTTATTTATCTACGTTGTTCGCTTTTGCTCATCTGACAATAAACCGATTGCTGTTGAAAATGTATTGCTATCGTTTCAGTTACATAAAT